>NC_138771.1:587468855-588068855 GCF_965119305.1 Pelophylax lessonae
CAAGCAACACAACATCTATGCTCTGCTTCGATAACTCTCAGTCATTTTTCAATTCCATTCTCTGTCTTGCTTTTCATCTACAAGGAAATGTGGTAAAATGAGAAAGGACAAATCATGGGGACTTTTGCTTTTTTTTCCACACCTTTGTAAAAGCCCTTTTGGATTCCTCTTTCCTTTTTTCTTTCTGTATGATGAAAGGAGAGAAGCATATCACATAGATGACATATGGTAAAATGCCTCTGTTGTTCCAGGGTGAGTAGACATTGCATCTTGCAAAGTCTGTTAGATGCAAAGTTACAGATTTCAGCTGGGTTAAAGATGGTGGAGGAGAAAAAAGCATTGAAAGTTCGAGCTGCTAGCGACTTTAACATGGATATGGCTTTTTTCAAGCCTTAAGAGATGAAGAGTAGTGGTTTTCATTAAATCAGGACCCCAAGTGAAAGAAAAGCATTTGAGATCAGTGCCTCATGTGAGGATCGAACTCACGACCTTCAGATTATAAGACTGACGCGCTAACTGCTGCGCTAACGAGGCTGAACGTGAAGAAGGATATCCATGTCACAGGTGGCCACCGTACGAGGAAGAGGATGGTGGTGCTACGTCAATTTACTTTATTTTTCTCTATTTTTCCTATAAAATATTTTGACAGTTATCCCATATGGTCTAGCGGTTAGGATTCCTGGTTTTCACCCAGGCAGCCCGGGTTCGACTCCCGGTATGGGAAATGAATGAGATTTTAATGACCTGCACACTCCTGATCCTGAATCCTCCAAAACTGTTCTTCCCTTGCTACCTCCAATCATTCCCTTCTTGTCAAAGTACCAAGCAACACAACATCTATGCTCTGCTTCGATAACTCTCAGTCATTTTTCAATTCCATTCTCTGTCTTGTCCAAGATCTAAGCAATGGGGCACATGTGCTTGCTTTCAACAAGCCTTATTGGGCTTGATATGAAATTGCTTTAGAAAATCTGGCCTTTGATTTTAAAGTGGTTGCTGGTTTTTCTCCCCCTCTCACCACTCCTTCTATAAGTAGCTGATAGACATCATAAAAAAGTCCTAGAAAAGGTAGCAATATAAACCAAAACACTCAATGCAGATTTCAGAAGCAGTCCTTCTCCAGTTTCCCTCAGCTGTTAGAAAGGGCCTAATCCTCATCAAGGCTGTCAGTCCAACATTTGGAAGACAAGATAGAAGTGAATGTTTTTTCTTTATTTGCTTTTTTTCCAAGGAAGGTAAATCAATGAACAAAATGATTTCATGGTGGTAATAATGCAGTGACAAAAAGCGGTTAAATGGGGAAGTGAAAATACCTGTGCTTTTCATGTACAAAGAAAATGTGGTAAAATGAGAAGAGACAAATCATGGGGACATTTGCTTTTTTTTCACACCTTTGTAAAAGCCCTTTTGGATTCCTCTTTCCTTTTTTCTTTCTGTATGATGAAAGGAGAGAAGCATATCACATAGATGACATATGGTAAAATGCCTCTGTTGTTCCAGGGTGAGTAGACATTGCATCTTGCAAAGTCTGTTAGATGCAAAGTTACAGATTTCAGCTGGGTTAAAGATGGTGGAGGAGAAAAGAGCATTGAAAGTTCGAGCTGCTAGCGACTTTAACATGGATATGGCTTCTTTCAAGCCTTAAGAGATGAAGAGTAGTGATTTTCATTAAATCAGGACTAGGGTTGAGCGGACACCTAGATGTCCGTGTTCGACGGGTTCGGCCGAACTTTAAAAAAAAGTCCGGGTCCGTGTCCCGGACACCGAACCCCATTGAAGTCAATGGGGACCCGAACTTTAAGGCACTAAAATGGCTCTAAAACACCAAAGGAAAGGGCTAGAGTGCTGCAAATGGCAGCAAAACGTAATTAAGAGCATGGCAAGTGCTCTGCAAACAAATGTGGATAGGGAAATAACTTAAAACAACAAAAAAAAACAGAAAAATAAAACAATGTTCTTCTTCATCTCTGAAGGACGAGGCCCATATGGAGTAGGAGGGAGGTTGAGGTGGTGGTGGATGTGGCGGTGACATAGGCGTGCGCACAGGGTGTGCTGGGTGTGCCTGGGCACACCCTAATCACCTAGGGCACATAGCATTGCCAGTGAGGAGATGGGAAAGATCTCCCTGGTACCTGCTCTGCTCTATTTCTCCTTGCCTACAGGTACATGGCCCCGATACATTACTCTCCCTGCTGGCAAACACATGCATGTGTATTTCAACTTTGGGGTGCACACCTTAATGCAATAGACTGCGCACACCTATGGGCGGTGTAGGTGGAAGCGGCGGTGGAGGAGGACCAGGGCCGGATTAACAGCATCATGGGCTTGGTGCTGAGGATTTTGAAGGGCCTTAAGGGCCGTGCCTTGCCAGGCACCCAGAGGAGGAAGGGTGCAGCCATGCATGCCTAATTCAACATGGGATGCTGTCTCTGAAGCCCATAAACACATCCATGCATCGCCAACTGTCCCTCCTTGTCCGGCCTTCACGCTGTGTGGGGAGGTTCTGAGGGTGCTGCCTGGGGAAGCGAGCATAGAAGCCAGACTTCTGTGTTTACAAGTGACAGAAGAGCGGTAACAGTGAATATGGCCAACCCGGGGCCTATATAAAAGGTAGGGGCCTGGAGCTGCAGCTCCAATAGCCCCTACATTAATCTGGCCCTGAGGAGGAGGACGAGGTAGCCAACACTGCTTCTTTTCAAAAATTTTAAATGAGGGTACACCCCAAAAGAGTGAGAAAGAGCAAAAATGGAACAATGGGTGGGTAAGGTCGGTATCCATTGCTATTCTGCATAAGGTACGGAAAAGTCCCGTGGGATCCATGCCTGGTTCATTTTAATGAACGTGAGCTTGTCCACATTGTCTCTGGACAGGCGGCTGCGCTTGTCTGTTATAACGCCCCCAGCCGTGCTAAATACCCGTTCAGATAATACACTGGCTGCAGGGCACGCCAGCACCTCCAAGGCGTAAAGGGCAAGCTCAGGCCATGTGCCCAATTTGGAGACCCAGAAGTTGAAGGGGGCAGACCCGTCATTCACTACATGTAGGCGTGTGCACACATACTGCTCCACCATGTTGGTAAAATGCTGCCTCCTGCTAAGACGTTCCATCTGAGCTGCTGGTGCTGCTGTTTGTTGTGGCGTGCTGACAAAGCTTTTCCATGCTAACCCTGCCTTCTGAGGTGCTGGCGGTGCCCTGGTTGCGTTGGCGACCTCCTCCTCCTCCTCCTCTGCCTTGTGCTTCCACTGTGGCCCCGCTGTCAGATGGGAATGCCAGCAGCATGGCGTCTACCAGCGTGCGCTTGTACTCGCGCATCTTGCGATCGCGCTCCAGTGAGTGAATTAAGGACGGTACGTTGTCCTTGTAACGGGGATCCAGCAGCGTGGCCACCCAGTAATCAGCACAAGTTAGAATGTGGGCAACTCGGCGGTCGTTGTGGAGACACTGCAGCATGTAATCGCTCATGTGTGCCAGGCTGCCCAGAGGCGACGAAAGGCTGTCCTCTGTGGGAGGTGTATCGTCCGTGTCCTCTGTATCCCCCCAGCCACGCACCAGTGATGGCCATGAGCTGGCCTGGGTGCCACCCTGCTGTAAACATGGTTCCATCTCCTCCTCCAGCTCCTCCTCCTCCTCATCCTCCTCATCCTCCAGAACTGTGCCCCTGCTGGACAATTGCGTCCCTGGCGTTTGCGTGTGCAGGAACCCACCCTCGGAGCCCCTTGCGAATGACTGCCCTGAAAGCCTTGGAAATGTTACCTCTTCATCCTCCTCCTCCTCCTCATCCTGTGCCACATCCTCTTCCATCATCGCCCGAATTGTTTTTTCAAGGAGGCATAGAAGTGGGATAGTTAAGCTGAGAACGGCGTCATTGCCACTGGCCATGTTGGTGGAGTACTCAAAACAGCGCAACAAGGCACACAGGTCTCGCATGGAGGCCCAGTTATTGGTGGTGAAGTGGTGCTGTTCCGCAGAGCGACTCACGCGTGCGTGCTGCAGCTGAAACTCCACTATGGCCTGCTGCTGCTCGCACAGTCTTTCCAGCATGTGCAAGGTGGAGTTCCACCTTGTGGGCACGTCACATATGAGGCGGTGAGCGGGAAGGCCGAAGTTACGCTGCAGCGCTGCCAGGCGAGCAGCAGCAGGGTGAGAACGCCGAAAGTGCGCACAAACGGCCCGCACTTTCTGCAGCAGCTCTGACATATCGGGGTAGTTTTTAAGGAACCTCTGCACCACCAAATTCAGCACATGCGCCAGGCAAGGGATGTGCGTCAAACCGGCTAGGCCCAGAGCTGCTATGAGATTTCGCCCGTTATCGCACACCACCAGGCCGGGCTTGAGGCTCGCTGGCAGCAACCACTCATTTGTCTGCTGTTCCATGCTCCTCCACAACTCCTGCGCGGTGTGTGGTTTGTCCCCCAAACAGGCAAGTTGTAAAACTGCCTGCTGTCGTTTACCCCTGGCCGTGCTGAAGTTGGTGGTGAAGGTGTTACGCTGTCCGGATGAGGAGGCGGTAGAGGATGAGGAAGCGGAGTAGGAGGAGTTAGGAACAGGAGGCAAACTGAAGCGCCCTGCAATCCTCGGTGGTGGAAGGACATGCGCCAAATTGCTATCCGCCTCAGGCCCATCCGCCACTGCATTTACCCAGTGTGCCGTTAGGGAGATATAACGCCCCTGACCGTGCTTACTGGTCCACGTATCCGTAGTTAGGTGGACCTTGGCACAGATGGCGTTGCGCAGTGCACACCTGATATTTTCCCCCACTTGGTTGTGCAGGGAAGGGATGGCTTGCCTGGAAAAGTAGTGGCGGCTGGGCACGACGTACTGTGGGACAGCCACCGACATAAGGTTTTTAAAACTGTGCGTCTCCACCAGACGGAATGACAGCATTTCAAAGGCCAATAATTTTGAAATGCTGGCATTCAGGGCCAGGGATCGCGGGTGGGTAGGGGGGTACTTCCTCTTCCTCTCAAGTGTTTGGGAGATGGAAAGCTGAACGCTTCCACGGGACATTGTGGAGATGGTTGTTGGTGACCCAGGTGGTGGTGTTGCTGACAGATCGTCTGTTTGCGGGGTGGCAGGTGCCGGTATCACTACAGATGTGGCTGGAGCGGCCGAGACTGCAGCAGAAGAGGAAGCAGGATGAGCCAGAGACGTTTCTTGGTTTTGAAGGTGTGTACTCCACTGCAGCTCGTGCTTTGCACTTAGATGCCTGATCATGCAGGTTGTGCTCAGGTTGAGAAGGTTTATGCCTCGCTTCAAGCTCTGATTGCACAGGGTGCAAACCACTCGTGTCCTGTCATCAGCACATTTTCTAAAGAACTTCCACGCTAGAGAACTCCTTTGAGCTGACTTTGGTGCGCTCGTTCCCTTGCTGCGTTGGGCAGTAGCGGGCGTAGTGTCTAGGGCACGGCCGCTCCGCTTCTGCACCCTGCTCCCTCTTCTGCTGTGCTGGTGGCTCTGTGCGACCACCGCCTCTTCCTCCAAACTACTCAGGTCACCTGCATGACGTTCATTCCATGTGGGGTCGAGGACCTCATCGTCCTCCACATCATCTTCCACCCAGTCTTCACCCCTGCCCTCCTTGTCGGTCTCCACAATGCTGAACGCCGCAGCAGTTTGCACCTGCGTTTCGTCATCATCGGAGACGTGCTGCGATGATCCTTGCATGTACTCATCTTGAGAAATAAGTGGTTGGGCATCGCTGCACTCAATCTCTTCCACTTCTGGGGCAGGGCTAGGTGGATGGCCCTGGGAAACCCTGCTGACAGAGTCCTCAAAAAGAATAAGAGACTGCTGTATGGCTTGGGGCTCAGACTGCTGGCCTGATTTGCAAGGGGGTGAGGTGAAAGACGGTTGGACATTGGCTGCAGGTGCCAACTCTTACCTTTCTGCAGTAGACTGGGTGGGAGACAATGTGAAGGAACTGGAGGCACTGTCAGCAGCAAACCAATCTACTATCGCCTCAACTTGTTCTGGCCTCATCACTTCTAGGGGCGTTTGATGCCCTACCAAATACTGATGCAGGTTCTGTCGCCTACTCACACTTGAGGAAGGTGTTTCACTTGTGCGTGTAGCTGGCACAGATCGACCACGTCCTCTCCTTGCAACAGGAGCTCTACCAGCAGCACCACGACCCAGGCCACGGCCCTTATTTGACGGTCTCCTCATATTTCTGTAATTTAAGATCTTGCCCTAGAAAGGTTTTTATTGAATAGCGGAATAGGAAATATGATCCAAAAAAGTGTATGTATCTCGCACGTACAAAACCACACTAGGCCCCAATTACTATTGTTTCTACCCCTAAAAGGATGGATGAGGAGTAGGAGGAGTATGGAACAGACAGCACCCTCAAATCTTCAGAAGTATGAGATGAACCCCAAAAACTTGGAAAGGTGGATCTCACACGTACCGACACAGACTATCCCGCAATTCAATTGATCCTCAAAGGTTTTTATTGAATAGCGGAATAGGAAATATGATCAAAAAAATGTATGTATCTCGCACGTACACAACCACACTAGGCCCCAATTACTATTGTTTGTACCCCTAAAAGGATGGATGAGGAGTAGGAAGAGGAGTATGGAACAGGCAGCACCCTCAAATCTTCAGAAGTATGAGATGAACCCCAAAAACTTGGAAAGGTGGATCTCACACGTACCGACACAGACTATCCCGCAATTCAATTGATCCTCAAAGGTTTTTATTGAATAGCGGAATAGGAAATATGATCAAAAAAAGTGTATGTATCTCGCACGTACACAACCACACTAGGCCCCAATTACTATTGTTTGTACCCCTAAAAGGATGGATGAGGAGTAGGAGGAGGAGTATGGAACAGGCAGCACCCTCAAATCTTCAGAAGTATGAGATGAACCCCAAAAACTTGGAAAGGTGGATCTCTCTCACACGTACCAACACAGACTATCCCCCAATTTAACTGATCCCCAAAGGTTTTTGATTAAATAGCGGAATAGAAAATATGATCCAAAAAAAGTGTATGTATATCACACGTACACAACCACACTAGGCCCCAATTACTATTGTTTGTACCCCTAAAAGGCTAGGAGTAGGGGGAGTATGGAACAGGCAGCACCCTCAAACCTTCAGAAGTATGAGATGAACCCTAACAACTTGGAAAGGTGGATCTCTCTCACACGTACCAACACAGACTATCCCCCAATTTAACTGATCCCCAAAGGTTTTTGATTAAATAGCGGAATAGAAAATATGATCCAAAAAAAGTGTATGTATATCACACGTACACAACCACACTAGGCCCCAATTACTATTGTTTGTACCCCTAAAAGGCTAGATGAGGAGTAGGGGGGGTATGGAACAGGCAGCACCCTCAAATCTTCAGAAGTATGAGATGAACCCCAAAAACTTGGAAAGGTGGATCTCTCTCACACGTACCAACACAGACTATCCCCCAATTTAACTGATCCCCAAAGGTTTTTGATTAAATAGCGGAATAGAAAATATGATCCAAAAAAAGTGTATGTATATCACACGTACACAACCACACTAGGCCCCAATTACTATTGTTTGTACCCCTAAAAGGCTAGATGAGGAGTAGGGGGGGTATGGAACAGGCAGCACCCTCAAACCTTCAGAAGTATGAGATGAACCCCAACAACTTGGAAAGGTGGATCTCTCTCACACGTACCAACACAGACTATCCCCCAATTTAACTGATCCCCAAAGGTTTTTGATTAAATAGCGGAATAGAAAATATGATCCAAAAAAAGTGTATGTATATCACACGTACACAACCACACTAGGCCCCAATTACTATTGTTTGTACCCCTAAAAGGCTAGATGAGGAGTAGGGGGGGTATGGAACAGGCAGCACCCTCAAATCTTCAGAAGTATGAGATGAACCCCAAAAACTTGGAAAGGTGGATCTCTCTCACACGTACCAACACAGACTATCCCCCAATTTAACTGATCCCCAAAGGTTTTTGATTAAATAGCGGAATAGAAAATATGATCCAAAAAAAGTGTATGTATATCACACGTACACAACCACACTAGGCCCCAATTACTATTGTTTGTACCCCTAAAAGGCTAGATGAGGAGTAGGGGGGGTATGGAACAGGCAGCACCCTCAAACCTTCAGAAGTATGAGATGAACCCCAACAACTTGGAAAGGTGGATCTCTCTCACACGTACCAACACAGACTATCCCCCAATTTAACTGATCCCCAAAGGTTTTTGATTAAATAGCGGAATAGAAAATATGATCCAAAAAAAGTGTATGTATATCACACGTACACAACCACACTAGGCCCCAATTACTATTGTTTGTACCCCTAAAAGGCTAGATGAGGAGTAGGGGGGGTATGGAACAGGCAGCACCCTCAAACCTTCAGAAGTATGAGATGAACCCCAACAACTTGGAAAGGTGGATCTCTCTCACACGTACCAACACAGACTATCCCCCAATTTAACTGATCCCCAAAGGTTTTTGATTAAATAGCGGAATAGAAAATATGATCCAAAAAAAGTGTATGTATATCACACGTACACAACCACACTAGGCCCCAATTACTATTGTTTGTACCCCTAAAAGGCTAGATGAGGAGTAGGGGGGGTATGGAACAGGCAGCACCCTCAAACCTTCAGAAGTATGAGATGAACCCCAACAACTTGGAAAGGTGGATCTCTCTCACACGTACCAACACAGACTATCCCCCAATTTAACTGATCCCCAAAGGTTTTTGATTAAATAGCGGAATAGAAAATATGATCCAAAAAAAGTGTATGTATATCACACGTACACAACCACACTAGGCCCCAATTACTATTGTTTGTACCCCTAAAAGGCTAGATGAGGAGTAGGGGGGGTATGGAACAGGCACCCTCAAACCTTCAGAAGTATGAGATGAACCCCAACAACTTGGAAAGGTGGATCTCTCTCACACGTACCAACACAGACTATCCCCCAATTTAACTGATCCCCAAAGGTTTTTGATTAAATAGCGGAATAGAAAATATGATCCAAAAAAAGTGTATGTATATCACACGTACACAACCACACTAGGCCCCAATTACTATTGTTTGTACCCCTAAAAGGCTAGGAGTAGGGGGAGTATGGAACAGGCAGCACCCTCAAACCTTCAGAAGTATGAGATGAACCCCAACAACTTGGAAAGGTGGATCTCTCTCACACGTACCAACACAGACTATCCCCCAATTTAACTGATCCCCAAAGGTTTTTGATTAAATAGCGGAATAGAAAATATGATCCAAAAAAAGTGTATGTATATCACACGTACACAACCACACTAGGCCCCAATTACTATTGTTTGTACCCCTAAAAGGCTAGGAGTAGGGGGAGTATGGAACAGGCAGCACCCTCAAACCTTCAGAAGTATGAGATGAACCCCAACAACTTGGAAAGGTGGATCTCTCTCACACGTACCAACACAGACTATCCCCCAATTTAACTGATCCCCAAAGGTTTTTGATTAAATAGCGGAATAGAAAATATGATCCAAAAAAAGTGTATGTATATCACACGTACACAACCACACTAGGCCCCAATTACTATTGTTTGTACCCCTAAAAGGCTAGATGAGGAGTAGGGGGGTATGGAACAGGCAGCACCCTCAAATCTTCAGAAGTATGAGATGAACCCCAAAAACTTGGAAAGGTGGATCTCTCTCACACGTACCAACACAGACTATCCCCCAATTTAACTGATCCCCAAAGGTTTTTGATTAAATAGCGGAATAGAAAATATGATCCAAAAAAAGTGTATGTATATCACACGTACACAACCACACTAGGCCCCAATTACTATTGTTTGTACCCCTAAAAGGCTAGATGAGGAGTAGGGGGGGTATGGAACAGGCAGCACCCTCAAACCTTCAGAAGTATGAGATGAACCCCAACAACTTGGAAAGGTGGATCTCTCTCACACGTACCAACACAGACTATCCCCCAATTTAACTGATCCCCAAAGGTTTTTGATTAAATAGCGGAATAGAAAATATGATCCAAAAAAAGTGTATGTATATCACACGTACACAACCACACTAGGCCCCAATTACTATTGTTTGTACCCCTAAAAGGCTAGATGAGGAGTAGGGGGGGTATGGAACAGGCAGCACCCTCAAACCTTCAGAAGTATGAGATGAACCCCAACAACTTGGAAAGGTGGATCTCTCTCACACGTACCAACACAGACTATCCCCCAATTTAACTGATCCCCAAAGGTTTTTGATTAAATAGCGGAATAGAAAATATGATCCAAAAAAAGTGTATGTATATCACACGTACACAACCACACTAGGCCCCAATTACTATTGTTTGTACCCCTAAAAGGCTAGATGAGGAGTAGGGGGGGTATGGAACAGGCAGCACCCTCAAACCTTCAGAAGTATGAGATGAACCCCAACAACTTGGAAAGGTGGATCTCTCTCACACGTACCAACACAGACTATCCCCCAATTTAACTGATCCCCAAAGGTTTTTGATTAAATAGCGGAATAGAAAATATGATCCAAAAAAAGTGTATGTATATCACACGTACACAACCACACTAGGCCCCAATTACTATTGTTTGTACCCCTAAAAGGCTAGATGAGGAGTAGGGGGGGTATGGAACAGGCAGCACCCTCAAACCTTCAGAAGTATGAGATGAACCCCAACAACTTGGAAAGGTGGATCTCTCTCACACGTACCAACACAGACTATCCCCCAATTTAACTGATCCCCAAAGGTTTTTGATTAAATAGCGGAATAGAAAATATGATCCAAAAAAAGTGTATGTATATCACACGTACACAACCACACTAGGCCCCAATTACTATTGTTTGTACCCCTAAAAGGCTAGATGAGGAGTAGGGGGGGTATGCAACAGGCAGCACCCTCAAACCTTCAGAAGTATGAGATGAACCCCAACAACTTGGAAAGGTGGATCTCTCTCACACGTACCAACACAGACTATCCCCCAATTTAACTGATCCCCAAAGGTTTTTGATTAAATAGCGGAATAGAAAATATGATCCAAAAAAAGTGTATGTATATCACACGTACACAACCACACTAGGCCCCAATTACTATTGTTTGTACCCCTAAAAGGCTAGGAGTAGGGGGAGTATGGAACAGGCAGCACCCTCAAACCTTCAGAAGTATGAGATGAACCCCAACAACTTGGAAAGGTGGATCTCTCTCACACGTACCAACACAGACTATCCCCCAATTTAACTGATCCCCAAAGGTTTTTGATTAAATAGCGGAATAGAAAATATGATCCAAAAAAAGTGTATGTATATCACACGTACACAACCACACTAGGCCCCAATTACTATTGTTTGTACCCCTAAAAGGCTAGATGAGGAGTAGGGGGAGTATGGAACAGGCAGCACCCTCAAATCTTCAGAAGTATGAGATTGTGTTCACTGTACCCCACAAAGATTGAGTTCACTGCACCCCACAATGATTGTGTTCACTGCACCCCACAAAGATTGTGTTCACTGCACCTCACAAAGATTGTGTTCACTGTACCCCCCAAAGATTGTGTTCACTGCACCCCACAAAGATTCTGTTCACTGTACCCCACAAAGATTGTGTTCACTGCACCCTAAAAGGATGTTGTTCACTGCACCCCACAAAGATTGTGTTCACTGCACCCTAAAAGGATGTTGTTCACTGCACCCCAAAAAGATTGTGTTCACTGTACCCCCCCAAAGATTGTGTTCACTGCACCCCACAAAGATTGTGTTCACTGCACCCCAAAAAGATTGTGTTCACTGTACCCCCCAAAGATTGTGTTCACTGCACCCCAAAAAGATTGTGTTCACTGTACCCCCCAAAGATTGTGTTCACTGCACCCCACAAAGATTCTGTTCACTGTACCCCACAAAGATTGTGTTCACTGCACCCCAAAAAGATTGTGTTCACTGTACCCCCCCAAAGATTGTGTTCACTGCACCCCACAAAGATTCTGTTCACTGCACCCCACAAAGGATTTTGTTCACTGCACCCCAAAAAGATTGTGTTCACTGCACCCCAAAAAGGATTTTGATCACTGCACCCCAAAAATGATGTTGTTCACTGCACCCCAAAAATGATTTTGTTCACTCCACCCCAAAAAGATTGTGTTCACTGCACCCCACAAAGATTGTGTTCACTGCACCCCAAAAAGATTGTGTTCACTGTACCCCCCAAAGATTGTGTTCACTGCACCCCACAAAGATTGTGTTCACTGCACCCCAAAAAGATTGTGTTCACTGCACCCCAAAAAGGATGTTGTTCACTGCACCCCAAAAAGGATGTTGTTCACTCCACCCCAAAAAGATTGTGTTCACTGCACCCCACAAAGATTGTGTTCACTGCACCCCAAAAAGATTGTGTTCACTGCACCCCAAAAATGATTTTGTTCACTGCACCCCAAAAAGGATTTTGTTCACTGCACCCCAAAAAGGATGTTGTTCACTCCACCCCAAAAAGATTGTGTTCACTGCACCCCAAAAAGATTGTGTTCACTGCACCCCACAAAGGATTTTGTTCACTGCACCCCAAAAAGATTGTGTTCACTGCACCCCAAAAAGGATGTTGTTCACTGCACCCCAAAAAGGATTTTGTTCACTGCACCCCAAAAAGATTGTGTTCACTGCACCCCACAAAGGATTTTGTTCACTGCACCCCACAAAGATTGTGTTCACTGCACACCAAAAAGGATTGTGTTCACTGCACCCCAAAAAGATTTTGTTCACTGCACCCCAAAAAGATTGTGTTCACTGCAGCCCAAAAAGATTGTGTTCACTGCAGCCCAAAAAGATTGTGTTCACTGCAGCCCAAAAAGATTGTGTTCACTGCAGCCCAAAAAGATTGTGTTCACTGCAGCTCACACACAGAAAAATGGATGTGGATCACTGACACCTGCCTATCTCCAATCCCACACCACACAGCAATATCGATTGTAGTTTGTAGAACACAGTTTCCCTAAAATTCAGCAGACTCTGTCCCTAACAGGATTGAGAAGAGATCGTAGATCAGGATTGAGTGCAGATTCACCCCACCCCCCACACAGCAATATCGATTGTAGTTTGTAGAAGACACTGACCCTATAATTCAGCAGACTCTATCCCTAAAATGCCTACAACTCGCCCTGCCTAAACACTCCGACCTGTCCCTCAATTCTATCCGGACACAAATGGTTTTTTCCTGCCTATCTTTCCCTAATCAGCAGCCAGCACATTGATGTGTGCTCTGTCCCTTAGCTAAGCAGCAGAATGACGCTGCTGCGGCGGCTGCCTCGAACTTATAAAGACTTGGTCACATGCTTCAGACGGCCAATCACAGCTACTAAGACATTTGCAGGCATGGCTGGGATGGCTTAAGGCACACCAGTTAAACGATTGTTGATTGGCTGTTGAAAGCCCGCCATGAAAAGAGCGCCAAAGCATGCAAAACCCGGAAATAAAACGACCGAACACGGATTTTTACCCGAACATACAGTAAAGTGTCCGTGTCCGCGTTCGGGTAAAAAAAATCCAATTATTCGGTACAAACACGAATAATACAGTCCGTGTTCGCTCAACACTAATCAGGACCCCAAGTGAAAGAAAAGCGTTTGAGATCAGTGCCTCGTGTGAGGATCGAACTCACGACCTTCAGATTATGAGACTGACGCGCTACCTGCTGCGCTAACGAGGCTGAACGTGAAGAAGGATATCCATGTCACAGGTGGCCACCGTACGAGGAAGAGGATGGTGGTGCTACGTCAATTTACTTTATTTTTCTCTATTTTTCCTATAAAATATTTTGACAGTTATCCCATATGGTCTAGCGGTTAGGATTCCTGGTTTTCACCCAGGCGGCCCGGGTTCGACTCCCGGTATGGGAAATGAATGAGATTTTAATGACCTGCACACTCCTGATCCTGAATCCTCCAAAACTGTTCTTCCCTTGCTACTTCCAATCATTCCCTTCTTGTCAAAGTACCAAGCAACACAACATCTATGCTCTGCTTCGATAACTCTCAGTCATTTTTCAATTCCATTCTCTGTCTTGTCCAAGATCTAAGCAATGGGGCACATGTGCTTGCTTTCAACAAGCCTTATTGGGCTTGATATGAAATTGCTCTAGAAAATCTGGCCTTTGATTTCAAAGCGGTTGCTGGTTTTTCTCCCCCTCTCACCACTCCTTCTATAAGTAGTTGATAGATATCATAAAAAAGTCCTAGAAAAGGTAGCAAAATAAACCAAAACACTCAATGCAGATTTCAGAAGCAGTCCTTCTCCAGTTTCCCTCAGCTGTTAGAAAGGGCCTATTCCACATCAAGGCTGTCAGTCCAACATTTGGAAGACAAGATAGAAGAGAATGTTTTTTCTTTATTTGCTTTTTTTCCAAGGAAGGTAAATCCATGAACAAAATGATTTCATGGTGGTAATAATGCAGTGACAAAAAGCGGTTAAATGGGGAAGTGAAAATACCTGTGCTTTTCATCTACAAAGAAAATGTGGTAAAATGAGAAAGGACAAATCATGGGGACTTTTGCTTTTTTTTCACACCTTTGTAAAAGCCCTTTTGGATTCCTCTTTCCTTTTTTCTTTCTGTATGATGAAAGGAGAGAAGCATATCACATAGATGACATATGGTAAAATGCCTCTGTTGTTCCAGGGTGAGTAGACATTGCATCTTGCAAAGTCTGTTAGATGCAAAGTTACAGATTTCAGCTGGGTTAAAGATGGTGGAGGAGAAAAGAGCATTGAAAGTTCGAGCTGCTAGCGACTTTAACATGGATATGGCTTCTTTCAAGCCTTAAGAGATGAAGAGTAGTGGTTTTCATCAAATCAGGACCCCAAGAGAAAGAAAAGCGTTTGAGATCAGTGCCTCGTGTGAGGATCGAACTCACGACCTTCAGATTATGAGACTGACGCGCTACCTGCTGCGCTAACGAGGCTGTCACAGGTGGCTACCGTACGAGGAACAGGAAGAGGAAGAGGAAGAGGAAGAGGAAGAGGATGGTGGTGCTACGTCAATTTACTTTATATTTTTCTATTTTTCCTATAAAATATTTTGACAGTTATCCCATATGGTCTAGCGGTTAGGATTCCTGGTTTTCACCCAAGTGGCCCGGGTTCGACTCCCGGTATGGGAAATAAATGAGATTTTAATGACCGGCACACTCCTGATCCTGAATCCTCCAAAACTGTTCTTCCCTTGCTACCTCCAATCATTCCCTTCTTGTCAAAGTACCAAGCAACACAACTTCTATGCTCTGCTTCGATAACTCTCAGTCATTTTTCAATTCCATTCTCTGTCTTGCTTTTCATCTACAAGGAAATGTGGTAAAATGAGAAAGGACAAATCATGGGGACTTTTGCTTTTTTTTCCACACCTTTGTAAAAGCCCTTTTGGATTCCTCTTTCCTTTTTTCTTTCTGTATGATGAAAGGAGAGAAGCATATCACATAGATGACATATGGTAAAATGCCTCTGTTGTTCCAGGGTGAGTAGACATTGCATCTTGCAAAGTCTGTTAGATGCAAAGTTACAGATTTCAGCTGGGTTAAAGATGGTGGAGGAGAAAAAAGCATTGAAAGTTCGAGCTGCTAGCGACTTTAACATGGATATGGCTTTTTTCAAGCCTTAAGAGATGAAGAGTAGTGGTTTTCATTAAATCAGGACCCCAAGTGAAAGAAAAGCATGTGAGATCAGTGCCTCATGTGAGGATCAAACTCACGACCTTCAGATTATGAGACTGACGCGCTACCTGCTGCGCTAACGAGGCTGAACGTGAAGAAGGATATCCATGTCACAGGTGGCCACCGTACGAGGAAGAGGATGGTGGTGCTACGTCAATTTACTTTATTTTTCTCTATTTTTCCTATAAAATATTTTGACAGTTATCCCATATGGTCTAGCGGTTAGGATTCCTGGTTTTCACCCAGGCGGCCCGGGTTCGACTCCCGGTATGGGAAATGAATGAGATTTTAATGACCTGCACACTCCTGATCCTGAATCCTCCAAAACTGTTCTTCCCTTGCTACCTCCAATCATTCCCTTCTTGTCAAAGTACCAAGCAACACAACATCTATGCTCTGCTTCGATAACTCTCAGTCATTTTTCAATTCCATTCTCTGTCTTGTCCAAGATCTAAGCAATGGGGCACATGTGCTTGCTTTCAACAAGCCTTATTGGGCTTGATATGAAATTGCTTTAGAAAATCTGGCCTTTGATTTTAAAGTGGTTGCTGGTTTTTCTCCCCCTCTCACCACTCCTTCTATAAGTAGCTGATAGACATCATAAAAAAGTCCTAGAAAAGGTAGCAATATAAACCAAAACACTCAATGCAGATTTCAGAAGCAGTCCTTCTCCAGTTTCCCTCAGCTGTTAGAAAGGGCCTAATCCTCATCAAGGCTGTCAGTCCAACATTTGGAAGACAAGATAGAAGTGAATGTTTTTTCTTTATTTGCTTTTTTTCCAAGGAAGGTAAATCAATGAACAAAATGATTTCATGGTGGTAATAATGCAGTGACAAAAAGCGGTTAAATGGGGAAGTGAAAATACCTGTGCTTTTCATCTACAAAGAAAATGTGGTAAAATGAGAAGAGACAAATCATGGGGACATTTGCTTTTTTTTCACACCTTTGTAAAAGCCCTTTTGGATTCCTCTTTCCTTTTTTCTTTCTGTATGATGAAAGGAGAGAAGCATATCACATAGATGACATATGGTAAAATGCCTCTGTTGTTCCAGGGTGAGTAGACATTGCATCTTGCAAAGTCTGTTAGATGCAAAGTTACAGATTTCAGCTGGGTTAAAGATGGTGGAGGAGAAAAGAGCATTGAAAGTTCGAGCTGCTAGCGACTTTAACATGGATATGGCTTCTTTCAAGCCTTAAGAGATGAAGAGTAGTGGTTTTCATTAAATCAGGACCCCAAGTGAAAGAAAAGCGTTTGAGATCAGTGCCTCGTGTGAGGATCGAACTCACGACCTTCAGATTATGAGACTGACGCGCTACCTGCTGCGCTAACGAGGCTGAACGTAAAGAAGGATATCCATGTCACAGGTGGCCACCGTACGAGGAAGAGGATGGTGGTGCTACGTCAATTTACTTTATTTTTCTCTATTTTTCCTATAAAATATTTTGACAGTTATCCCATATGGTCTAGCGGTTAGGATTTCTGGTTTTCACCCAGGCGGCCCGGGTTCGACTCCCGGTATGGGAAATGAATGAGATTTTAATGACCTGCACACTCCTGATCCTGAATCCTCCAAAACTGTTCTTCCCTTGCTACTTCCAATCATTCCCTTCTTGTCAAAGTACCAAGCAACACAACATCTATGCTCTGCTTCGATAACTCTCAGTCATTTTTCAATTCCATTCTCTGTCTTGTCCAAGATCTAAGCAATGGGGCACATGTGCTTGCTTTCAACAAGCCTTATTGGGCTTGATATGAAATTGCTTTAGAAAATCTGGCCTTTGATTTCAAAGCGGTTGCTGGTTTTTCTCCCCCTCTCACCACTCCTTCTATAAGTAGCTGATAGACATCATAAAAAAGTCCTAGAAAAGGTAGCAATATAAACCAAAACACTCAATGCAGATTTCAGAAGCAGTCCTTCTCCAGTTTCCCTCAGCTGTTAGAAAGGGCCTAATCCTCATCAAGGCTGTCAGTCCAACATTTGGAAGACAAGATAGAAGTGAATGTTTTTTCTTTATTTGCTTTTTTTCCAAGGAAGGTTAATCAATGAACAAAATGATTTCATGGTGGTAATAATGCAGTGACAAAAAGCGGTTAAATGGGGAAGTGAAAATACCTGTGCTTTTCATCTACAAAGAAAATGTGGTAAAATGAGAAGAGACAAATCATGGGGACATTTGCTTTTTTTCACACCTTTGTAAAAGCCCTTTTGGATTCCTCTTTCCTTTTTTCTTTCTGTATGATGAAAGGAGAGAAGCATATCACATAGATGACATATGGTAAAATGCCTCTGTTGTTCCAGGGTGAGTAGACATTGCATCTTGCAAAGTCTGTTAGATGCAAAGTTACAGATTTCAGCTGGGTTAAAGATGGTGGAGGAGAAAAGAGCATTGAAAGTTCGAGCTGCTAGCGACTTTAACATGGATATGGCTTCTTCCAAGCCTTAAGAGATGAAGAGTAGTGATTTTCATTAAATCAGGACCCCAAGTGAAAGAAAAGCGTTTGAGATCAGTGCCTCGTGTGAGGATCGAACTCACGACCTTCAGATTATGAGACTGACGCGCTACCTGCTGCGCTAACGAGGCTGAACGTGAAGAAGGATATCCATGTCACAGGTGGCCACCGTACGAGGAAGAGGATGGTGGTGCTACGTCAATTTACTTTATTTTTCTCTATTTTTCCTATAAAATATTTTGACAGTTATCCCATATGGTCTAGTGGTTAGGATTCCTGGTTTTCACCCAGGCGGCCCGGGTTCGACTCCCGGTATGGGAAATGAATGAGATTTTAATGACCTGCACACTCCTGATCCTGAATCCTCCAAAACTGTTCTTCCCTTGCTACCTCCAATCATTCCCTTCTTGTCAAAGTACCAAGCAACACAACATCTATGCTCTGCTTCGATAACTCTCAGTCATTTTTCAATTCCATTCTCTGTCTTGTCCAAGATCTAAGCAATGGGGCACATGTGCTTGCTTTCAACAAGCCTTATTGGGCTTGATATGAAATTGCTTTAGAAAATCTGGCCTTTGATTTCAAAGCGGTTGCTGGTTTTTCTCCCCCTCTCACCACTCCTTCTATAAGTAGTTGATAGACATCATAAAAAAGTCCTAGAAAAGGTAGCAAAATAAACCAAAACACTCAATGCAGATTTCAGAAGCAGTCCTTCTCCAGTTTCCCTCAGCTGTTAGAAAGGGCCTATTCCACATCAAGGCTGTCAGTCCAACATTTGGAAGACAAGATAGAAGAGAATGTTTTTTCTTTATTTGCTTTTTTTCCAAGGAAGGTAAATCCATGAACAAAATGATTTCATGGTGGTAATAATGCAGTGACAAAAAGCGGTTAAATGGGGAAGTGAAAATACCTGTGCTTTTCATCTACAAAGAAAATGTGGTAAAATGAGAAAGGACAAATCATGGGGACTTTTGCTTTTTTTTTTCACACCTTTGTAAAAGCCCTTTTGGATTCCTCTTTCCTTTTTTCTTTCTGTATGATGAAAGGAGAGAAGCATATCACATAGATGACATATGGTAAAATGCCTCTGTTGTTCCAGGGTGAGTAGACATTGCATCTTGCAAAGTCTGTTAGATGCAAAGTTACAGATTTCAGCTGGGTTAAAGATGGTGGAGGAGAAAAGAGCATTGAAAGTTCGAGCTGCTAGCGACTTTAACATGGATATGGCTTCTTTCAAGCCTTAAGAGATGAAGAGTAGTGGTTTTCATTAAATCAGGACTAGTGTTGAGCGAACACGGACTGTATTATTCGTGTTCGTACCGAATAATTGGATTTTTTGTACCCGAACACGGACACGGACACTTTACTGTATGTTCGGGTAAAAATCCGTGTTCGGTCGTTTTATTTCCGGGTTTTGCATGCTTTGGCGCTCTTTTCATGGCGGGCTTTCAACAGCCAATCAACAATCGTTTAACTGGTGTGCCTTAAGCCATCCCAGCCATGCCTGCAAATGTCTCAGTAGCTGTGATTGGCCGTCTGAAGCATGTGACCAAGTCTTTATAAGTTCGAGGCAGCCGCAGCGGCGTCATTATGCTGCTTAGATTCAGGGACAGAGCACACATCAACGTGCTGGCTGCTGATTAGGGAAAGATAGGCAGGAAAAAACCATTTGTGTCCGGATAGAATTGAGGGACAGGTCGGAGTGTTTAGGCAGGGCGAGTTGTAGGCATTTTAGGGATAGAGTCTGCTGAATTATATAGGGTCAGTGTCTTCTACAAACTACAATCGATATTGCTGTGTGGGGGGTGGGGTGAATCTGCACTCAATCCTGATCTACGATCTCTTCTCAATCCTGTTAGGGACAGAGTCTGCTGAATTTTAGGGAAACTGTGTTCTACAAACTACAATCGATATTGCTGTGTGGGGGGTGGGGTGAATCTGCACTCAATCCTGATCTACGATCTCTTCTCAATCCTGTTAGGGACAGAGTCTGCTGAATTTTAGGGAAACTGTGTTCTACAAACTACAATCGATATTGCTGTGTGGGGGGTGGGGTGAATCTGCACTCAATCCTGATCTACGATCTCTTCTCAATCCTGTTAGGGACAGAGTCTGCTGAATTTTAGGGAAACTGTGTTCTACAAACTACAATCGATATTGCTGTGTGGTGTGGGATTGGAGATAGGCAGGTGTCAGTGATCCACATCCATTTTTCTGTGTGTGAGCTGCAGTGAACACAATCTTTTTGGGCTGCAGTGAACACAATCTTTTTGGGCTGCAGTGAACACAATCTTTTTGGGCTGCAGTGAACACAATCTTTTTGGGCTGCAGTGAACAAAATCTTTTTGGGGTGCAGTGAACACAATCCTTTTTGGTGTGCAGTGAACACAATCTTTGTGGGGTGCAGTGAACAAAATCCTTTGTGGGGTGCAGTGAACACAATCTTTTTGGGGTGCAGTGAACAAAATCCTTTTTGGGGTGCAGTGAACAACATCCTTTTTGGGGTGCAGTGAACACAATCTTTTTGGGGTGCAGTGAACAAAATCCTTTGTGGGGTGCAGTGAACACAATCTTTTTGGGGTGCAGTGAACACAATCTTTTTGGGGTGGAGTGAACAACATCCTTTTTGGGGTGCAGTGAACAAAATCCTTTTTGGGGTGCAGTGAACAAAATCATTTTTGGGGTGCAGTGAACACAATCTTTTTGGGGTGCAGTGAACACAATCTTTGTGGGGTGCAGTGAACACAATCTTTTTGGGGTGGAGTGAACAACATCCTTTTTGGGGTGCAGTGAACAACATCCTTTTTGGGGTGCAGTGAACACAATCTTTTTGGGGTGCAGTGAACACAATCTTTGTGGGGTACAGTGAACAGAATCTTTGTGGGGTGCAGTGAACACAATCTTTGGGGGGTACAGTGAACACAATCTTTGTGAGGTGCAGTGAACACAATCTTTGTGGGGTGCAGTGAACACAATCATTGTGGGGTGCAGTGAACTCAATCTTTGTGGGGTACAGTGAACACAATCTCATACTGAAGGTTTGAGGGTGCTGCCTGTTCCATACTCCCCCTACTCCTCATCTAGCCTTTTAGGGGTACAAACAATAGTAATTGGGGCCTAGTGTGGTTGTGTACGTGTGATATACATACACTTTTTTGGGATCATATTTTCTATTCCGCTATTTAATCAAAAACCTTTGGGGATCAGTTAAATTGGGGGATAGTCTGTGTTGGTACGTGTGAGAGAGATCCACCTTTCCAAGTTGTTGGGGTTCATCTCATACTTCTGAAGGTTTGAGGGTGCTGCCTGTTCCATACTCCCCCTACTCCTAGCCTTTTAGGGGTACAAACAATAGTAATTGGGGCCTAGTGTGGTTGTGTACGTGTGATATACATACACTTTTTTGGGATCATATTTTCTATTCCGCTATTTAATCAAAAACCTTTGGGGATCAGTTAAATTGGGGGATAGTCTGTGTTGGTACGTGTGAGAGAGATCCACCTTTCCAAGTTGTTGGGGTTCATCTCATACTTCTGAAGGTTTGAGGGTGCTGCCTGTTCCATACTCCCCCTACTCCTAGCCTTTTAGGGGTACAAACAATAGTAATTGGGGCCTAGTGTGGTTGTGTACGTGTGATATACATACACTTTTTTGGGATCATATTTTCTATTCCGCTATTTAATCAAAAACCTTTGGGGATCAGTTAAATTGGGGGATAGTCTGTGTTGGTACGTGTGAGAGAGATCCACCTTTCCAAGTTGTTGGGGTTCATCTCATACTTCTGAAGGTTTGAGGGTGCTGCCTGTTCCATACTCCCCCTACTCCTAGCCTTTTAGGGGTACAAACAATAGTAATTGGGGCCTAGTGTGGTTGTGTACGTGTGATATACATACACTTTTTTGGGATCATATTTTCTATTCCGCTATTTAATCAAAAACCTTTGGGGATCAGTTAAATTGGGGGATAGTCTGTGTTGGTACGTGTGAGAGAGATCCACCTTTCCAAGTTGTTGGGGTTCATCTCATACTTCTGAAGGTTTAAGGGTGCTGCCTGTTCCATACTCCCCCTACTCCTAGCCTTTTAGGGGTACAAACAATAGTAATTGGGGCCTAGTGTGGTTGTGTACGTGTGATATACATACACTTTTTTGGGATCATATTTTCTATTCCGCTATTTAATCAAAAACCTTTGGGGATCAGTTAAATTGGGGGATAGTCTGTGTTGGTACGTGTGAGAGAGATCCACCTTTCCAAGTTGTTGGGGTTCATCTCATACTTCTGAAGGTTTGAGGGTGCTGCCTGTTCCATACTCCCCCTACTCCTAGCCTTTTAGGGGTACAAACAATAGTAATTGGGGCCTAGTGTGGTTGTGTACGTGTGATATACATACACTTTTTTGGGATCATATTTTCTATTCCGCTATTTAATCAAAAACCTTTGGGGATCAGTTAAATTGGGGGATAGTCTGTGTTGGTACGTGTGAGAGAGATCCACCTTTCCAAGTTGTTGGGGTTCATCTCATACTTCTGAAGGTTTGAGGGTGCTGCCTGTTCCATACTCCCCCTACTCCTAGCCTTTTAGGGGTACAAACAATAGTAATTGGGGCCTAGTGTGGTTGTGTACGTGTGATATACATACACTTTTTTGGGATCATATTTTCTATTCCGCTATTTAATCAAAAACCTCTGGGGATCAGTTAAATTGGGGGATAGTCTGTGTTGGTACGTGTGAGAGAGATCCACCTTTCCAAGTTGTTGGGGTTCATCTCATACTTCTGAAGGTTTGAGGGTGCTGCCTGTTCCATACTCCCCCTACTCCTAGCCTTTTAGGGGTACAAACAATAGTAATTGGGGCCTAGTGTGGTTGTGTACGTGTGATATACATACACTTTTTTGGGATCATATTTTCTATTCCGCTATTTAATCAAAAACCTCTGGGGATCAGTTAAATTGGGGGATAGTCTGTGTTGGTACGTGTGAGAGAGATCCACCTTTCCAAGTTGTTGGGGTTCATCTCATACTTCTGAAGGTTTGAGGGTGCTGCCTGTTCCATACTCCCCCCTACTCCTAGCCTTTTAGGGGTACAAACAATAGTAATTGGGGCCTAGTGTGGTTGTGTACGTGTGATATACATACACTTTTTTGGGATCATATTTTCTATTCCGCTATTTAATCAAAAACCTTTGGGGATCAGTTAAATTGGGGGATAGTCTGTGTTGGTACGTGTGAGAGAGATCCACCTTTCCAAGTTGTTGGGGTTCATCTCATACTTCTGAAGGTTTGAGGGTGCTGCCTGTTCCATACTCCCCCTACTCCTAGCCTTTTAGGGGTACAAACAATAGTAATTGGGGCCTAGTGTGGTTGTGTACGTGTGATATACATACACTTTTTTGGGATCATATTTTCTATTCCGCTATTTAATCAAAAACCTCTGGGGATCAGTTAAATTGGGGGATAGTCTGTGTTGGTACGTGTGAGAGAGATCCACCTTTCCAAGTTGTTGGGGTTCATCTCATACTTCTGAAGGTTTGAGGGTGCTGCCTGTTCCATACTCCCCCTACTCCTAGCCTTTTAGGGGTACAAACAATAGTAATTGGGGCCTAGTGTGGTTGTGTACGTGTGATATACATACACTTTTTTGGGATCATATTTTCTATTCCGCTATTTAATCAAAAACCTCTGGGGATCAGTTAAATTGGGGGATAGTCTGTGTTGGTACGTGTGAGAGAGATCCACCTTTCCAAGTTGTTGGGGTTCATCTCATACTTCTGAAGGTTTGAGGGTGCTGCCTGTTCCATACTCCCCCTACTCCTAGCCTTTTAGGGGTACAAACAATAGTAATTGGGGCCTAGTGTGGTTGTGTACGTGTGATATACATACACTTTTTTGGGATCATATTTTCTATTCCGCTATTTAATCAAAAACCTCTGGGGATCAGTTAAATTGGGGGATAGTCTGTGTTGGTACGTGTGAGAGAGATCCACCTTTCCAAGTTGTTGGGGTTCATCTCATACTTCTGAAGGTTTGAGGGTGCTGCCTGTTCCATACTCCCCCTACTCCTAGCCTTTTAGGGGTACAAACAATAGTAATTGGGGCCTAGTGTGGTTGTGTACGTGTGATATACATACACTTTTTTGGGATCATATTTTCTATTCCGCTATTTAATCAAAAACCTCTGGGGATCAGTTAAATTGGGGGATAGTCTGTGTTGGTACGTGTGAGAGAGATCCACCTTTCCAAGTTGTTGGGGTTCATCTCATACTTCTGAAGGTTTGAGGGTGCTGCCTGTTCCATACCCCCCCTACTCCTCATCTAGCCTTTTAGGGGTACAAACAATAGTAATTGGGGCCTAGTGTGGTTGTGTACGTGCGAGATACATACACTTTTTTTGATCATATTTCCTATTCCGCTATTCAATAAAAACCTTTGAGGATCAATTGAATTGCGGGATAGTCTGTGTCGGTACGTGTGAGAGAGATCCACCTTTCCAAGTTGTTGGGGTTCATCTCATACTTCTGAAGGTTTGAGGGTGCTGCCTGTTCCATACCCCCCCTACTCCTCATCTAGCCTTTTAGGGGTACAAACAATAGTAATTGGGGCCTAGTGTGGTTGTGTACGTGCGAGATACATACACTTTTTTTGATCATATTTCCTATTCCGCTATTCAATAAAAACCTTTGAGGATCAATTGAATTGCGGGATAGTCTGTGTCGGTACGTGTGAGAGAGATCCACCTTTCCAAGTTGTTGGGGTTCATCTCATACTTCTGAAGGTTTGAGGGTGCTGCCTGTTCCATACTCCCCCAACTCCTCATCTAGCCTTTTAGGGGTACAAACAATAGTAATTGGGGCCTAGTGTGGTTGTGTACGTGCGAGATACATACACTTTTTTTGATCATATTTCCTATTCCGCTATTCAATAAAAACCTTTGAGGATCAATTGAATTGCGGGATAGTCTGTGTCGGTACGTGTGAGAGAGATCCACCTTTCCAAGTTGTTGGGGTTCATCTCATACTTCTGAAGGTTTGAGGGTGCTGCCTGTTCCATACCCCCCCTACTCCTCATCTAGCCTTTTAGGGGTACAAACAATAGTAATTGGGGCCTAGTGTGGTTGTGTACGTGCGAGATACATACACTTTTTTTGATCATATTTCCTATTCCGCTATTCAATAAAAACCTTTGAGGATCAATTGAATTGCGGGATAGTCTGTGTCGGTACGTGTGAGAGAGATCCACCTTTCCAAGTTGTTGGGGTTCATCTCATACTTCTGAAGGTTTGAGGGTGCTGCCTGTTCCATACTCCCCCTACTCCTCATCTAGCCTTTTAGGGGTACAAACAATAGTAATTGGGGCCTAGTGTGGTTGTGTACGTGTGATATACATACACTTTTTTTGGATCATATTTTCTATTCCGCTATTCAATAAAAACCTTTCTAGGGCAAGATCTTAAATTACAGAAA
Organism: Pelophylax lessonae; assembly: GCF_965119305.1. Lineage (NCBI taxonomy): Eukaryota > Metazoa > Chordata > Amphibia > Anura > Ranidae > Pelophylax > Pelophylax lessonae. The sequence continues at coordinate 587,494,424 of NC_138771.1, forward strand.
TATGAGGAGACCGTCAAATAAGGGCCGTGGCCTGGGTCGTGGTGCTGCTGGTAGAGCTCCTGTTGCAAGGAGAGGACATGGTCGATCTGTGCCAGCTACACGCACAAGTGAAACACCTTCCTCAAGTGTGAGTAGGCGACAGAACCTGCATCAGTATTTGGTAGGGCATCAAACGCCCCTAGAAGTGATGAGGCCAGAACAAGTTGAGGCGATAGTAGATTGGTTTGCTGCTGACAGTGCCTCCAGTTCCTTCACATTGTCTCCCACCCAGTCTACTGCAGAAAGGTCAGAGTTGGCACCTGCAGCCAATGTCCAACCGTCTTTCACCTCACCCCCTTGCAAATCAGGCCAGCAGTCTGAGCCCCAAGCCATACAGCAGTCTCTTATTCTTTTTGAGGACTCTGTCAGCAGGGTTTCCCAGGGCCATCCACCTAGCCCTGCCCCAGAAGTGGAAGAGATTGAGTGCAGCGATGCCCAACCACTTATTCCTCAAGATGAGTACATGCAAGGATCATCGCAGCACGTCTCCGATGATGACGAAACGCAGGTGCCAACTGCTGCGGCGTTCAGCATTGTGGAGACCGACAAGGAGGGCAGGGGTGAAGACTGGGTGGAAGATGATGTGGAGGACGATGAGGTCCTCGACCCCACATGGAATGAACGTCATGCAGGTGAACTGAGTAGTTTGGAGGAAGAGGCGGTGGTCGCACAGAGCCACCAGCACAGCAGAAGAGGGAGCAGGGTGCAGAAGCGGAGCGGCCGTGCCCTAGACACTACGCCCGCTACTGCCCAACGCAGCAAGGGAACGAGCGCACCAAAGTCAGCTCAAAGGAGTTCTCTAGCGTGGAAGTTCTTTAGAAAATGTGCTGATGACAGGACACGAGTGGTTTGCACCCTGTGCAATCAGAGCTTGAAGCGAGGCATGAACCTTCTCAACCTGAGCACAACCTGCATGATCAGGCATCTAAGTGCAAAGCACGAGCTGCAGTGGAGTACACACCTTCAAAACCAAGAAACGTCTCTGGCTCATCCTGCTTCCTCTTCTGCTGCAGTCTCGGCCGCTCCAGCCACATCTGTAGTGATACCGGCACCTGCCACCCCGCAAACAGACGATCTGTCAGCAACACCACCACCTGGGTCACCAACAACCATCTCCACAATGTCCCGTGGAAGCGTTCAGCTTTCCATCTCCCAAACACTTGAGAGGAAGAGGAAGTACCCCCCTACCCACCCGCGATCCCTGGCCCTGAATGCCAGCATTTCAAAATTATTGGCCTTTGAAATGCTGTCATTCCGTCTGGTGGAGACGCACAGTTTTAAAAACCTTATGTCGGTGGCTGTCCCACAGTACGTCGTGCCCAGCCGCCACTACTTTTCCAGGCAAGCCATCCCTTCCCTGCACAACCAAGTGGGGGAAAAAATCAGGTGTGCACTGCGCAATGCCATCTGTGCCAAGGTCCACCTAACTACGGATACGTGGACCAGTAAGCACGGTCAGGGGCGTTATATCTCCCTAACGGCACACTGGGTAAATGCAGTGGCGGATGGGCCTGAGGCGGATAGCAATTTGGCGCATGTCCTTCCACCACCGAGGATTGCAGGGCGCTTCAGTTTGCCTCCTGTTCCTAACTCCTCCTACTCCGCTTCCTCATCCTCTACCGCCTCCTCATCCGGACAGCGTAACACCTTCACCACCAACTTCAGCACGGCCAGGGGTAAACGACAGCAGGCAGTTTTACAACTTGCCTGTTTGGGGGACAAACCACACACCGCGCAGGAGTTGTGGAGGAGCATGGAACAGCAGACAAATGAGTGGTTGCTGCCAGCGAGCCTCAAGCCCGGCCTGGTGGTGTGCGATAACGGGCGAAATCTCATAGCAGCTCTGGGCCTAGCCGGTTTGACGCACATCCCTTGCCTGGCGCATGTGCTGAATTTGGTGGTGCAGAGGTTCCTTAAAAACTACCCCGATATGTCAGAGCTGCTGCAGAAAGTGCGGGCCGTTTGTGCGCACTTTCGGCGTTCTCACCCTGCTGCTGCTCGCCTGGCAGCGCTGCAGCGTAACTTCGGCCTTCCCGCTCACCGCCTCATATGTGACGTGCCCACAAGGTGGAACTCCACCTTGCACATGCTGGAAAGACTGTGCGAGCAGCAGCAGGCCATAGTGGAGTTTCAGCTGCAGCACGCACGCGTGAGTCGCTCTGCGGAACAGCACCACTTCACCACCAATAACTGGGCCTCCATGCGAGACCTGTGTGCCTTGTTGCGCTGTTTTGAGTACTCCACCAACATGGCCAGTGGCAATGACGCCGTTCTCAGCTTAACTATCCCACTTCTATGCCTCCTTGAAAAAACAATTCGGGCGATGATGGAAGAGGATGTGGCACAGGATGAGGAGGAGGAGGAGGATGAAGAGGTAACATTTCCAAGGCTTTCAGGGCAGTCATTCGCAAGGGGCTCCGAGGGTGGGTTCCTGCACACGCAAACGCCAGGGACGCAATTGTCCAGCAGGGGCACAGTTCTGGAGGATGAGGAGGATGAGGAGGAGGAGGAGCTGGAGGAGGAGATGGAACCATGTTCACAGCAGGGTGGCACCCAGGCCAGCTCATGGCCATCACTGGTGCGTGGCTGGGGGGATACAGAGGACACGGACCATACACCTCCCACAGAGGACAGCCTTTCGTCGCCTCTGGGCAGCCTGGCACACATGAGCGATTACATGCTGCAGTGTCTCCACAACGACCGCCGAGTTGCCCACATTCTAACTTGTGCTGATTACTGGGTGGCCACGCTGCTGGATCCCCGTTACAAGGACAACGTACCGTCCTTAATTCACTCACTGGAGCGCGATCGCAAGATGCGCGAGTACAAGCGCACGCTGGTAGACGCCATGCTGCTGGCATTCCCATCTGACAGCGGGGCCACAGTGGAAGCACAAGGCAGAGGAGGAGGAGGAGGAGGTCGCCAACGCAACCAGGGCACCGCCAGCACCTCAGAAGGCAGGGTTAGCATGGCCGAAATGTGGAAAAGCTTTGTCAGCACGCCACAACAAACAGCAGCACCAGCAGCTCAGATGGAACGTCTTAGCAGGAGGCAGCATTTTACCAACATGGTGGAGCAGTATGTGTGCACACGCCTACATGTAGTGAATGACGGGTCTGCCCCCTTCAACTTCTGGGTCTCCAAATTGGGCACATGGCCTGAGCTTGCCCTTTACGCCTTGGAGGTGCTGGCGTGCCCTGCAGCCAGTGTATTATCTGAACGGGTATTTAGCACGGCTGGGGGCGTTATAACAGACAAGCGCAGCCGCCTGTCCAGAGACAATGTGGACAAGCTCACGTTCATTAAAATGAACCAGGCATGGATCCCACGGGACTTTTCCGTACCTTATGCAGAATAGCAATGGATACCGACCTTACCCACCCATTGTTCCATTTTTGCTCTTTCTCACTCTTTTGGGGTGTACCCTCATTTAAAATTTGTGAAAAGAAGCAGTGTTGGCTACCTCGTCCTCCTCCTCAGGGCCAGATTAATGTAGGGTCTATTGGAGCTGCAGCTCCAGGCCCCTACCTTTTATATAGGCCCCGGGTTGGCCATATTCACTGTTACCGCTCTTCTGTCACTTGTAAACACAGAAGTCTGGCTTCTATGCTCGCTTCCCCAGGCAGCACCCTCAGAACCTCCCCACACAGCGTGAAGGCCGGACAAGGAGGGACAGTTGGCGATGCATGGATGTGTTTATGGGCTTCAGAGACAGCATCCCATGTTGAATTAGGCATGCATGGCTGCACCCTTCCTCCTCTGGGTGCATGGCAAGGCACGGCCCTAAGGCCCTTCAAAATCCTCAGCACCAAGCCCATGATGCTGTTAATCCGGCCCTGGTCCTCCTCCACCGCCGCTTCCACCTACACCGCCCATAGGTGTGCGCAGCCTATTGCATTAAGGTGTGCACCCCAAAGTTGAAATACACATGCATGTGTTTGCCAGCAGGGAGAGTAATGTATCGGGGCCATGTACCTGTAGGCAAGGAGAAATAGAGCAGAGCAGGTCCCAGGGAGATCTTTCCCATCTCCTCACTGGCAATGCTATGTGCCCTAGGTGATTAGGGTGTGCCCAGGCACACCCAGCACACCCTGTGCGCACGCCTATGTCACCGCCACATCCACCACCACCTCAACCTCCCTCCTACTCCATATGGGCCTCGTCCTTCAGAGATGAAGAAGAACATTGTTTTATTTTTCTGTTTTTTTTTGTTGTTTTAAGTTATTTCCCTATCCACATTTGTTTGCAGAGCACTTGCCATGCTCTTAATTACGTTTTGCTGCCATTTGCAGCACTCTAGCCCTTTCCTTTGGTGTTTTAGAGCCATTTTAGTGCCTTAAAGTTCGGGTCCCCATTGACTTCAATGGGGTTCGGTGTCCGGGAAAAGTTCGGTAAAAGTCCGGGACACGGACCCGGACTTTTTTTTAAAGTTCGGCCGAACCCGTCGAACACGGACATCTAGGTGTCCGCTCAACCCTAATCAGGACCCCAAGAGAAAGAAAAGCGTTTGAGATCAGTGCCTCGTGTGAGGATCGAACTCACGACCTTCAGATTATGAGACTGACGCGCTACCTGCTGCGCTAACGAGGCTGTCACAGGGGGCCACCATACGAGGAACAGGAACAGGAACAGGAAGAGGAAGAGGAAGAGGAAGAGGATGGTGGTGCTACGTCAATTTACTTTATTTTTCTCTATTTTTCCTATAAAATATTTTGACAGTTATCCCATATGGTCTAGCGGTTAGGATTCCTGGTTTTCACCCAGGTGGCCCGGGTTCGACTCCCGGTATGGGAAATGAATGAGATTTTAATGACCGGCACACTCCTGATCCTGAATCCTCCAAAACTGTTCTTCCCTTGCTACCTCCAATCATTCCCTTCTTGTCAAAGTACCAAGCAACACAACATCTATGCTCTGCTTCGATAACTCTCAGTCATTTTTCAATTCCATTCTCTGTCTTGCTTTTCATCTACAAGGAAATGTGGTAAAATGAGAAAGGACAAATCATGGGGACTTTTGCTTTTTTTTCCACACCTTTGTAAAAGCCCTTTTGGATTCCTCTTTCCTTTTTTCTTTCTGTATGATGAAAGGAGAGAAGCATATCACATAGATGACATATGGTAAAATGCCTCTGTTGTTCCAGGGTGAGTAGACATTGCATCTTGCAAAGTCTGTTAGATGCAAAGTTACAGATTTCAGCTGGGTTAAAGATGGTGGAGGAGAAAAAAGCATTGAAAGTTCGAGCTGCTAGCGACTTTAACATGGATATGGCTTTTTTCAAGCCTTAAGAGATGAAGAGTAGTGGTTTTCATTAAATCAGGACCCCAAGTGAAAGAAAAGCATTTGAGATCAGTGCCTCATGTGAGGATCGAACTCACGACCTTCAGATTATGAGACTGACGCGCTACCTGCTGCGCTAACGAGGCTGAACGTGAAGAAGGATATCCATGTCACAGGTGGCCACCGTACGAGGAAGAGGATGGTGGCGCTACGTCAATTTACTTTATTTTTCTCTATTTTTCCTATAAAATATTTTGACAGTTATCCCATATGGTCTAGCGGTTAGGATTCCTGGTTTTAACCCAGGCGGCCCGGGTTTGACTCCCGGTATGGGAAATGAATGAGATTTTAATGACCTGCACACTCCTGATCCTGAATCCTCCAAAACTGTTCTTCCCTTGCTACCTCCAATCATTCCCTTCTTGTCAAAGTACCAAGCAACACAACATCTATGCTCTGCTTCGATAACTCTCAGTCATTTTTCAATTCCATTCTCTGTCTTGTCCAAGATCTAAGCAATGGGGCACATGTGCTTGCTTTCAACAAGCCTTATTGGGCTTGATATGAAATTGCTTTAGAAAATCTGGCCTTTGATTTTAAAGTGGTTGCTGGTTTTTCTCCTCCTCTCACCACTCCTTCTATAAGTAGCTGATAGACATCATAAAAAAGTCCTAGAAAAGGTAGCAATATAAACCAAAACACTCAATGCAGATTTCAGAAGCAGTCCTTCTCCAGTTTCCCTCAGCTGTTAGAAAGGGCCTAATCCTCATCAAGGCTGTCAGTCCAACATTTGGAAGACAAGATAGAAGTGAATGTTTTTTCTTTATTTGCTTTTTTTCCAAGGAAGGTAAATCAATGAACAAAATGATTTCATGGTGGTAATAATGCAGTGACAAAAAGCGGTTAAATGGGGAAGTGAAAATACCTGTGCTTTTCATGTACAAAGAAAATGTGGTAAAATGAGAAGAGACAAATCATGGGGACATTTGCTTTTTTTTCACACCTTTGTAAAAGCCCTTTTGGATTCCTCTTTCCTTTTTTCTTTCTGTATGATGAAAGGAGAGAAGCATATCACATAGATGACATATGGTAAAATGCCTCTGTTGTTCCAGGGTGAGTAGACATTGCATCTTGCAAAGTCTGTTAGATGCAAAGTTACAGATTTCAGCTGGGTTAAAGATGGTGGAGGAGAAAAGAGCATTGAAAGTTCGAGCTGCTAGCGACTTTAACATGGATATGGCTTCTTTCAAGCCTTAAGAGATGAAGAGTAGTGGTTTTCATTAAATCAGGACCCCAAGTGAAAGAAAAGCGTTTGAGATCAGTGCCTCGTGTGAGGATCGAACTCACGACCTTCAGATTATGAGACTGACGCGCTACCTGCTGCGCTAACGAGGCTGAACGTAAAGAAGGATATTCAAGTCAGAGGTGGCCACCGTACGAGGAAGAGGATGGTGGTGCTACGTCAATTTACTTTATTTTTCTCTATTTTTCCTATAAAATATTTTGACAGTTATCCCATATGGTCTAGCGGTTAGGATTCCTGGTTTTCACCCAGGCGGCCTGGGTTCGACTCCCGGTATGGGAAATGAATGAGATTTTAATGACCTGCACACTCCTGATCCTGAATCCTCCAAAACTGTTCTTCCCTTGCTACTTCCAATCATTCCCTTCTTGTCAAAGTACCAAGCAACACAACATCTATGCTCTGCTTCGATAACTCTCAGTCATTTTTCAATTCCATTCTCTGTCTTGTCCAAGATCTAAGCAATGGGGCACATGTGCTTGCTTTCAACAAGCCTTATTGGGCTTGATATGAAATTGCTTTAGAAAATCTGGCCTTTGATTTCAAAGCGGTTGCTGGTTTTTCTCCCCCTCTCACCACTCCTTCTATAAGTAGCTGATAGACATCATAAAAAAGTCCTAGAAAAGGTAGCAATATAAACCAAAACACTCAATGCAGATTTCAGAAGCAGTCCTTCTCCAGTTTCCCTCAGCTGTTAGAAAGGGCCTAATCCTCATCAAGGCTGTCAGTCCAACATTTGGAAGACAAGATAGAAGTGAATGTTTTTTCTTTATTTGCTTTTTTTCCAAGGAAGGTAAATCCATGAACAAAATGATTTCATGGTGGTAATAATGCAGTGACAAAAAGCGGTTAAATGGGGAAGTGAAAATACCTGTGCTTTTCATCTACAAAGAAAATGTGGTAAAATGAGAAGAGACAAATCATGGGGACTTTTGCTTTTTTTTTCACACCTTTGTAAAAGCCCTTTTGGATTCCTCTTTCCTTTTTTCTTTCTGTATGATGAAAGGAGAGAAGCATATCACATAGATGACATATGGTAAAATGCCTCTGTTGTTCCAGGGTGAGTAGACATTGCATCTTGCAAAGTCTGTTAGATGCAAAGTTACAGATTTCAGCTGGGTTAAAGATGGTGGAGGAGAAAAGAGCATTGAAAGTTCGAGCTGCTAGCGACTTTAACATGGATATGGCTTCTTTCAAGCCTTAAGAGATGAAGAGTAGTGGTTTTCATTAAATCAGGACCCCAAGAGAAAGAAAAGCGTTTGAGATCAGTGCCTCGTGTGAGGATCGAACTCATGACCTTCAGATTATGAGACTGACGCTCTACCTGCTGCGCTAACGAGGCTGAACGTGAAGAAGGATATCCATGTCACAGGTGGCCACCGTACGAGGAAGAGGATGGTGGTGCTACGTCAATTTACTTTATTTTTCTCTATTTTTCCTATAAAATATTTTGACAGTTATCCCATATGGTCTAGCGGTTAGGATTCCTGGTTTTCACCCAGGCGGCCCGGGTTCGACTCCCGGTATGGGAAATGAATGAGATTTTAATGACCTGCACACTCCTGATCCTAAATCCTCCAAAACTGTTCTTCCCTTGCTACTTCCAATCATTCCCTTCTTGTCAAAGTACCAAGCAACACAACATCTATGCTCTGCTTCGATAACTCTCAGTCATTTTTCAATTCCATTCTCTGTCTTGTCCAAGATCTAAGCAATGGGGCACATGTGCTTGCTTTCAACAAGCCTTATTGGGCTTGATATGAAATTGCTTTAGAAAATCTGGCCTTTGATTTCAAAGCGGTTGCTGGTTTTTCTCCCCCTCTCACCACTCCTTCTATAAGTAGTTGATAGACATCATAAAAAAGTCCTAGAAAAGGTAGCAAAATAAACCAAAACACTCAATGCAGATTTCAGAAGCAGTCCTTCTCCAGTTTCCCTCAGCTGTTAGAAAGGGCCTATTCCACATCAAGGCTGTCAGTCCAACATTTGGAAGACAAGATAGAAGAGAATGTTTTTTCTTTATTTGCTTTTTTTCCAAGGAAGGTAAATCCATGAACAAAATGATTTCATGGTGGTAATAATGCAGTGACAAAAAGCGGTTAAATGGGGAAGTGAAAATACCTGTGCTTTTCATCTACAAAGAAAATGTGGTAAAATGAGAAAGGACAAATCATGGGGACTTTTGCTTTTTTTTCACACCTTTGTAAAAGCCCTTTTGGATTCCTCTTCCTTTTTTCTTTCTGTATGATGAAAGGAGAGAAGCATATCACATAGATGACATATGGTAAAATGCCTCTGTTGTTCCAGGGTGAGTAGACATTGCATCTTGCAAAGTCTGTTAGATGCAAAGTTACAGATTTCAGCTGGGTTAAAGATGGTGGAGGAGAAAAGAGCATTGAAAGTTCGAGCTGCTAGCGACTTTAACATGGATATGGCTTCTTTCAAGCCTTAAGAGATGAAGAGTAGTGGTTTTCATTAAATCAGGACCCCAAGAGAAAGAAAAGCGTTTGAGATCAGTGCCTCGTGTGAGGATCGAACTCATGACCTTCAGATTATGAGACTGACGCTCTACCTGCTGCGCTAACGAGGCTGAACGTGAAGAAGGATATCCATGTCACAGGTGGCCACCGTACGAGGAAGAGGATGGTGGTGCTACGTCAATTTACTTTATTTTTCTCTATTTTTCCTATAAAATATTTTGACAGTTATCCCATATGGTCTAGCGGTTAGGATTCCTGGTTTTCACCCAGGCGGCCCGGGTTCGACTCCCGGTATGGGAAATGAATGAGATTTTAATGACCTGCACACTCCTGATCCTAAATCCTCCAAAACTGTTCTTCCCTTGCTACTTCCAATCATTCCCTTCTTGTCAAAGTACCAAGCAACACAACATCTATGCTCTGCTTCGATAACTCTCAGTCATTTTTCAATTCCATTCTCTGTCTTGTCCAAGATCTAAGCAATGGGGCACATGTGCTTGCTTTCAACAAGCCTTATTGGGCTTGATATGAAATTGCTTTAGAAAATCTGGCCTTTGATTTCAAAGCGGTTGCTGGTTTTTCTCCCCCTCTCACCACTCCTTCTATAAGTAGTTGATAGACATCATAAAAAAGTCCTAGAAAAGGTAGCAAAATAAACCAAAACACTCAATGCAGATTTCAGAAGCAGTCCTTCTCCAGTTTCCCTCAGCTGTTAGAAAGGGCCTATTCCACATCAAGGCTGTCAGTCCAACATTTGGAAGACAAGATAGAAGAGAATGTTTTTTCTTTATTTGCTTTTTTTCCAAGGAAGGTAAATCCATGAACAAAATGATTTCATGGTGGTAATAATGCAGTGACAAAAAGCGGTTAAATGGGGAAGTGAAAATACCTGTGCTTTTCATCTACAAAGAAAATGTGGTAAAATGAGAAAGGACAAATCATGGGGACTTTTGCTTTTTTTTCACACCTTTGTAAAAGCCCTTTTGGATTCCTCTTCCTTTTTTCTTTCTGTATGATGAAAGGAGAGAAGCATATCACATAGATGACATATGGTAAAATGCCTCTGTTGTTCCAGGGTGAGTAGACATTGCATCTTGCAAAGTCTGTTAGATGCAAAGTTACAGATTTCAGCTGGGTTAAAGATGGTGGAGGAGAAAAGAGCATTGAAAGTTCGAGCTGCTAGCGACTTTAACATGGATATGGCTTCTTTCAAGCCTTAAGAGATGAAGAGTAGTGGTTTTCATTAAATCAGGACCCCAAGAGAAAGAAAAGCGTTTGAGATCAGTGCCTCGTGTGAGGATCAAATTCACGACCTTCAGATTATGAGACTGACGCGCTACCTGCTGCGCTAACGAGGCTGTCACAGGTGGCCACCGTACGAGGAACAGGAAGAGGAAGAGGAAGAGGATGGTGGTGCTAAGTCAATTTACTTTATTTTTCTCTATTTTTCCTATAAAATATTTTGACAGTTATCCCATATGGTCTAGCGGTTAGGATTCCTGGTTTTCACCCAGGTGGCCCGGGTTCGACTCCCGGTATGGGAAATGAATGAGATTTTAATGACCTGCACACTCCTGATCCTAAATCCTCCAAAACTGTTCTTCCCTTGCTACTTCCAATCATTCCCTTCTTGTCAAAGTACCAAGCAACACAACATCTATGCTCTGCTTCGATAACTCTCAGTCATTTTTCAATTCCATTCTCTGTCTTGTCCAAGATCTAAGCAATGGGGCACATGTGCTTGCTTTCAACAAGCCTTATTGGGCTTGATATGAAATTGCTTTAGAAAATCTGGCCTTTGATTTCAAAGCGGTTGCTGGTTTTTCTCCCCCTCTCACCACTCCTTCTATAAGTAGTTGATAGACATCATAAAAAAGTCCTAGAAAAGGTAGCAAAATAAACCAAAACACTCAATGCAGATTTCAGAAGCAGTCCTTCTCCAGTTTCCCTCAGCTGTTAGAAAGGGCCTATTCCACATCAAGGCTGTCAGTCCAACATTTGGAAGACAAGATAGAAGAGAATGTTTTTTCTTTATTTGCTTTTTTTCCAAGGAAGGTAAATCCATGAACAAAATGATTTCATGGTGGTAATAATGCAGTGACAAAAAGCGGTTAAATGGGGAAGTGAAAATACCTGTGCTTTTCATCTACAAAGAAAATGTGGTAAAATGAGAAAGGACAAATCATGGGGACTTTTGCTTTTTTTTCACACCTTTGTAAAAGCCCTTTTGGATTCCTCTTTCCTTTTTTCTTTCTGTATGATGAAAGGAGAGAAGCATATCACATAGATGACATATGGTAAAATGCCTCTGTTGTTCCAGGGTGAGTAGACATTGCATCTTGCAAAGTCTGTTAGATGCAAAGTTACAGATTTCAGCTGGGTTAAAGATGGTGGAGGAGAAAAGAGCATTGAAAGTTCGAGCTGCTAGCGACTTTAACATGGATATGGCTTCTTTCAAGCCTTAAGAGATGAAGAGTAGTGGTTTTCATTAAATCAGGACCCCAAGAGAAAGAAAAGCGTTTGAGATCAGTGCCTCGTGTGAGGATCAAATTCACGACCTTCAGATTATGAGACTGACACGCTACCTGCTGCGCTAACGAGGCTGTCACAGGTGGCCACCGTACGAGGAACAGGAAGAGGAAGAGGAAGAGGATGGTGGTGCTAAGTCAATTTACTTTATTTTTCTCTATTTTTCCTATAAAATATTTTGACAGTTATCCCATATGGTCTAGCGGTTAGGATTCCTGGTTTTCACCCAGGTGGCCCGGGTTCGACTCCCGGTATGGGAAATGAATGAGATTTTAATGACCGGCACACTCCTGATCCTGAATCCTCCAAAACTGTTCTTCCCTTGCTACCTCCAATCATTCCCTTCTTGTCAAAGTACCAAGCAACACAACATCTATGCTCTGCTTCGATAACTCTCAGTCATTTTTCAATTCCATTCTCTGTCTTGTCCAAGATCTAAGCAATGGGGCACATGTGCTTGCTTTCAACAAGCCTTATTGGGCTTGATATGAAATTGCATTAGAAAATCTGGCCTTTGATTTTAAAGTGGTTGCTGGTTTTTCTCCCCCTCTCACCACTCCTTCTATAAATAGCTGATAGACATCATAAAAAAGTCCTAGAAAAGGTAGCAATATAAACCAAAACACTCAATGCAGATTTCAGAAGCAGTCCTTCTCCAGTTTCCCTCAGCTGTTAGAAAGGGCCTAATCCACATCAAGGCTGTCAGTCCAACATTTGGAAGACAAGATAGAAGTGAATGTTTTTTCTTTATTTGCTTTTTTTCCAAGGAAGGTAAATCAATGAACAAAATGATTTCATGGTGGTAATAATGCAGTGACAAAAAGCGGTTAAATGGGGAAGTGAAAATACCTGTGCTTTTCATCTACAAAGAAAATGTGGTAAAATGAGAAAGGACAAATCATGGGGACTTTTGCTTTTTTTTTCACACCTTTGTAAAAGCCCTTTTGGATTACTCTTTCCTTTTTTCTTTCTGTATGATGAAAGGAGAGAAGCATGTCACATAGATGACATATGGTAAAATACCTCTGTTGTTCCAGGGTGAGTAGACATTGCATCTTGCAAAATCTGTTAGATGCAAAGTTACAGATTTCAGCTGGGTTAAAGATGGTGGAGGAGAAAAGAGCATTGAAAGTTCGAGCTGCTAGCGACTTTAACATGGATATGGCTTCTTTCAAGCCTTAAGAGATGAAGAGTAGTGGTTTTCATTAAACCAGGACCCCAAGTGAAAGAAAAGCGTTTGAGATCAGTGCCTCGTGTGAGGATCAAACTCACGACCTTCAGATTATGAGACTGATGCGCTACCTGCTGCGCTAACGAGGCTGAACGTGAAGTAGGATATCTATGTCACAGGTGGCCACCGTACGAGGAAGAGGATGGTGGTGCTACGTCAATTTACTTTATTTTTCTCTATTTTTCCTATAAAATATTTTGACGTTTATCCCATATGGTCTAGCGGTTAGGATTCCTGGTTTTCACCCAGGCGGCCCGGGTTCGACTCCCGGTATGGGAAATGAATGAGATTTTAATGACCTGCACACTCCTGATCCTGAAACCTCCAAAACTGTTCTTCCCTTGCTACTTCCAATCATTCCCTTCTTGTCAAAGTACCAAGAAACACAACATCTATGCTCTGCTTCGATAACTCTCAGTCATTTTTCAATTCCATTCTCTGTCTTGTCCAAGATCTAAGCAATGGGGCACATGTGCTTGCTTTCAACATGCCTTATTGGGCTTGATATGAAATTGCTTTAGAAAATCTGGCCTTTGATTTCAAAGCGGTTGCTGGTTTTTCTCTCCCTCTCACCACTCCTTCTATAAGTAGCTGATAGACATCATAAAAAAGTCCTAGAAAAGGTAGCAAAATAAACCAAAACACTCAATGCAGATTTCAGAAGCAGTCCTTCTCCAGTTTCCCTCAGCTGTTAGCAAGGGCCTAATCCACATCAAGGCTGTCAGTCCAACATTTGGAAGACAAGATAGAAGAGAATGTTTTTTCTTTATTTGCTTTTTTCCAAGGAAGGTAAATCCATGAACAAAATGATTTCATGGTGGTAATAATGCAGTGACAAAAAGCGGTTAAATGGGGAAGTGAAAATACCTGTGCTTTTCATCTACAAAGAAAATGTGGTAAAATGAGAAAGGACAAATCATGGGGACTTTTGCTTTTTTTTCACACCTTTGTAAAAGCCCTTTTGGATTCCTCTTTCCTTTTTTCTTTCTGTATGATGAAAGGAGAGAAGCATATCACATAGATGACATATGGTAAAATGCCTCTGTTGTTCCAGGGTGAGTAGACATTGCATCTTGCAAAGTCTGTTAGATGCAAAGTTACAGATTTCAGCTGGGTTAAAGATGGTGGAGGAGAAAAAAGCATTGAAAGTTCGAGCTGCTAGCGACTTTAACATGGATATGGCTTCTTTCAAGCCTTAAGAGATGAAGAGTAGTGGTTTTCATTAAATCTGGACCCCAAGTGAAAGAAAAGCGTTTGAGATCAGTGCCTCGTGTGAGCATCGAACTCACGACCTTCAGATTATGAGACTGACGCGCTACCTGCTGCGGTAACGAGGCTGAACGTGAAGAAGGATATTCATGTCACAGGTGGCCATCGTACGAGGAAGAGGATGGTGGTGCTACGTCAATTTACTTTATTTTTCTCTATTTTTCCTATAAAATATTTTGACAGTTATCCCATATGGTCTAGCGGTTAGGATTCCTGGTTTTCACCCAGGCGGCCCGGGTTTGACTCCCGGTATGGGAAATGAATGAGATTTTAATGACCTGCACACTCCTGATCCTGAATCCTCCAAAACTGTTCTTCCCTTGCTACTTCCAATCATTCCCTTCTTGTCAAAGTACCAAGCAACACAACATCTATGCTCTGCTTCGATAACTCTCAGTCATTTTTCAATTCCATTCTCTGTCTTGTCCAAGATCTAAGCAATGGGGCACATGTGCTTGCTTTCAACAAGCCTTATTGGGCTTGATATGAAATTGCTTTAGAAAATCTGGCCTTTGATTTCAAAGCGGTTGCTGGTTTTTCTCCCCCTCTCACCACTCCTTCTATAAGTAGCTGATAGACATCATAAAAAAGTCCTAGAAAAGGTAGCAAAATAAACCAAAACACTCAATGCAGATTTCAGAAGCAGTCCTTCTCCAGTTTCCCTCAGCTGTTAGCAAGGGCCTAATCCACATCAAGGCTGTCAGTCCAACATTTGGAAGACAAGATAGAAGAGAATGTTTTTTCTTTATTTGCTTTTTTTCCAAGGAAGGTAAATCCATGAACAAAATGATTTCATGGTGGTAATAATGCAGTGACAAAAAGCGGTTAAATGGGGAAGTGAAAATACCTGTGCTTTTCATCTACAAAGAAAATGTGGTAAAATGAGAAAGGACAAATCATGGGGACTTTTGCTTTTTTTTCACACCTTTGTAAAAGCCCTTTTGGATTCCTCTTTCCTTTTTTCTTTCTGTATGATGAAAGGAGAGAAGCATATCACATAGATGACATATGGTAAAATGCCTCTGTTGTTCCAGGGTGAGTAGACATTGCATCTTGCAAAGTCTGTTAGATGCAAAGTTACAGATTTCAGCTGGGTTAAAATGGTGGAGGAGAAAAAAGCATTGAAAGTTCGAGCTGCTAGCGACTTTAACATGGATATGGCTTCTTTCCAGCCTTAAGAGACGAAGAGTAGTGGTTTTCATTAAATCAGGACCTCAAGTGAAAGAAAAGTTTTGAGATCAGTGCCTCGTGTGAGGATCGAACTCACGACCTTCAGATTATGAGACTGACGCGCTACCTGCTGTGCTAACGAGGCTGAATGTGAAGAATGATATCCATGTCACAGGCGGCCACCATACGAGGAAGAGGATGGTGGTGCTACGTCAATTTACTTTATTTTTCTCTATTTTTCCTATAAAATATTTTGACAGTTATCCCATATGGTCTAGCGGTTAGGATTCCTGGTTTTCACCCAGGTGGCCCGGGTTCTACTCCTGGTATGGGAAATGAATGAGATTTTAATGACCTGCACACTCCTGATCCTGAATCCTCCAAAACTGTTCTTCCCTTGCTACCTCCAATCATTCCCTTCTTGTCAAAGTACCAAGCAACACAACATCTATGCTCTGCTTCGATAACTCTCAGTCATTTTTCAATTCCATTCTCTGTCTTGTCCAAGATCTAAGCAATGGGGCACATGTGCTTGCTTTCAACAAGCCTTATTGGGCTTGATATGAAATTGCTTTAGAAAATCTGGCCTTTGATTTTAAAGTGGTTGCTGGTTTTTCTCCCCCTCTCACCACTCCTTCTATAAGTAGCTGATAGACATCATAAAAAAGTCCTAGAAAAGGTAGCAATATAAACCAAAACACTCAATGCAGATTTCAGAAGCAGTCCTTCTCCAGTTTCCCTCAGCTGTTAGAAAGGGCCTAATCCTCATCAAGGCTGTCAGTCCAACATTTGGAAGACAAGATAGAAGTGAATGTTTTTTCTTTATTTGCTTTTTTTCCAAGGAAAGTAAATCAATGAACAAAATGATTTCATGGTGGTAATAATGCAGTGACAAAAAGCGGTTAAATGGGGAAGTGAAAATACCTGTGCTTTTCATCTACAAAGAAAATGTGGTAAAATGAGAAAGGACAAATCATGGGGACTTTTGCTTTTTTTTCACACCTTTGTAAAAGCCCTTTTGGATTCCTCTTTCCTTTTTTCTTTCTGTATGATGAAAGGAGAGAAGCATATCACATAGATGACATATGGTAAAATGCCTCTGTTGTTCCAGGGTGAGTAGACATTGCATCTTGCAAAGTCTGTTAGATGCAAAGTTACAGATTTCAGCTGGGTTAAAGATGGTGGAGGAGAAAAAAGCATTGAAAGTTCGAGCTGCTAGCGACTTTAACATGGATATGGCTTCTTTCAAGCCTTAAGAGATGAAGAGTCGTGGTTTTCATTAAATCAGGACCCCAAGTGAAAGAAAAGCGTTTGAGATCAGTGCCTCGTGTGAGGATCGAACTCACGACCTTCAGATTATGAGACTGACGCGCTACCTGCTGCGCTAACGAGGCTGAACGTGAAGAAGGATATCCATGTCACAGGTGGCCACCGTACGAGGAAGAGGATGGTGGTGCTACGTCAATTTACTTTATTTTTCTCTATTTTTCCTATGAAATATTTTGACAGTTATCCCATATGGTCTAGCGGTTAGGATTCCTGGTTTTCACCCAGGCGGCCCGGGTTCGACTCCCAGTATGGGAAATGAATGAGATTTTTATGACCTGCACACTCCTGATCCTGAATCCTCCAAAACTGTTATTCCCTTGCTACTTCCAATCATTCCCTTCTTGTCAAAGTAGCAAGCAACACAACATCTATGCTCTGCTTCGATAACTCTCAGTCATTTTTCAATTCCATTCTCTGTCTTGTCCAAGATCTAAGCAATGGGGCACATGTGCTTGCTTTTAACAAGCCTTATTGGGCTTGATATGAAATTGCTTTAGAAAATCTGGCCTTTGATTTCAAAGCGGTTGCTGGTTTTTCTCCCCCTCTCACCACTCCTTCTATAAGTAGTTGATAGACATCATAAAAAAGTCCTAGAAAAGGTAGCAAAATAAACCAAAACACTCAATGCAGATTTCAGAAGCAGTCCTTCTCCAGTTTCCCTCAGCTGTTAGAAAGGGCCTAATCCACATCAAGGCTGTCAGTCCAACATTTGGAAGACAAGATAGAAGAGAATGTTTTTTCTTTATTTGCTTTTTTTCCAAGGAAGGTAAATCCATGAACAAAATGATTTCATGGTGGTAATAATGCAGTGACAAAAAGCGGTTAAATGGGGAAGTGAAAATACCTGTGCTTTTCATCTACAAAGAAAATGTGGTAAAATGAGAAAGGACAAATCATGGGGACTTTTGCTTTTTTTTCACACCTTTGTAAAAGCCCTTTTGGATTCCTCTTTCCTTTTTTCTTTCTGTATGATGAAAGGAGAGAAGCATATCACATAGATGACATATGGTAAAATGCCTCTGTTGTTCCAGGGTGAGTAGACATTGCATCCTGCAAAGTCTGTTAAAAGCAAAGTTACAGATTTCAGCTGGGTTAAAGATGGTGGAGGAGAAAAGAGCATTGAAAGTTCGAGCTGCTAGCGACTTTAACATGGATATGGCTTCTTTCAAGCCTTAAGAGATGAAGAGTAGTGGTTTTCATTAAATCAGGACCCCAAGAGAAAGAAAAGCATTTGAGATCAGTGCCTCGTGTAAGGATCGAACTCACGACCTTCAGATTATGAGACTGACGCTCTACCTGCTGCGCTAACGAGGCTGTCACAGGTGGCCACCGTACGAGGAACAGGAAGAGGAAGAGGAAGAGGATGGTGGTGCTACGTCAATTTACTTTATTTTTCTCTATTTTTCCTGTAAAATATTTTGACAGTTATCCTATATGGTCTAGCGGTTAGGATTCCTGGTTTTCACCCAGGCGGCCCGGGTTCGACTCCCGGTATGGGAAATGAATGAGATTTTAATGACCGGCACTCTCCTGATCCTGAATCCTCCAAAACTGTTCTTCCCTTGCTACCTCCAATCATTCCCTTCTTGTCAAAGTACCAAGCAACACAACATCTATGCTCTGCTTCGATAACTCTCAGTCATTTTTCAATTCCATTCTCTGTCTTGCTTTTCATCTACAAGGAAATGTGGTAAAATGAGAAAGGACAAATCATGGGGACTTTTGCTTTTTTTTCCACACCTTTGTAAAAGCCCTTTTGGATTCCTCTTTCCTTTTTTCTTTCTGTATGATGAAAGGAGAGAAGCATATCACATAGATGACATATGGTAAAATGCCTCTGTTGTTCCAGGGTGAGTAGACATTGCATCTTGCATAGTCTGTTAGATGCAAAGTTACAGATTTCAGCTGGGTTAAAGATGGTGGAGGAGAAAAAAGCATTGAAAGTTCGAGCTGCTAGCGACTTTAACATGGATATGGCTTTTTTCAAGCCTTAAGAGATGAAGAGTAGTGGTTTTCATTAAATCAGGACCCCAAGTGAAAGAAAAGCTTTTGAGATCAGTGCCTCGTGTGAGGATCGAACTCACGACCTTCAGATTATGAGACTGACGCACTACCTGCTGCGCTAACGAGGCTGAACGTGAAGAAGGATATCCATGTCACAGGTGGCCACCGTACGAGGAAGAGGATGGTGGTGCTACGTCAATTTACTTTATTTTTCTCTATTTTTCCTATAAAATATTTTGTCAGTTATCCCATATGGTCTAGCGGTTAGGATTCCTGGTTTTCACCCAGGCGGCCCGGGTTCGACTCCCGGTATGGGAAATGAATGAGATTTTAATGACCTGCACACTCCTGATCCTGAATCCTCCAAAACTGTTCTTCCCTTGCTACCTCCAATCATTCCCTTCTTGTCAAAGTACCAAGCAACACAACATCTATGCTCTGCTTAGATAACTCTCAGTCATTTTTCAATTCCATTCTCTGTCTTGTCCAAGATCTAAGCAATGGGGCACATGTGCTTGCTTTCAACAAGCCTTATTGGGCTTGATATGAAATTGCTTTAGAAAATCTGGCCTTTGATTTCAAAGCGGTTGCTGGTTTTTCTCCCCCTCTCACCACTCCTTCTATAAGTAGTTGATAGATATCATAAAAAAGTCCTAGAAAAGGTAGCAAAATAAACCAAAACACTCAATGCAGATTTCAGAAGCAGTCCTTCTCCAGTTTCCCTCAGCTGTTAGAAAGGGCCTAATCCACATCAAGGCTGTCAGTCCAACATTTGGAAGACAAGATAGAAGAGAATGTTTTTTCTTTATTTTCTTTTTTCCAAGGAAGGTAAATCAATGAACAAAATGATTTCATGGTGGTAATAATGCAGTGACAAAAAGCGGTTAAATGGGGAAGTGAAAATACCTGTGCTTTTCATCTACAAAGAAAATGTGGTAAAATGAGAAAGGACAAATGATGGGGACTTTTGCTTTTTTTTCACACCTTTGTAAAAGCCCTTTTGGATTCCTCTTTCCTTTTTTCTTTCTGTATGATGAAAGGAGAGAAGCATATCATATAGATGACATATGGTAAAATGCCTCTGTTGTTCCAGGGTGAGTAGACATTGCATCTTGCAAAGTCTGTTAGATGCAAAGTTACAGATTTCAGCTGGGTTAAAGATGGTGGAGGAGAAAAAAGCATTGAAAGTTCGAGCTGCTAGCGACTTTAACATGGATATGGCTTCTTTCAAGCCTTAAGAGATGAAGAGTAGTGGTTTTCATTAAATCAGGACCCCAAGTGAAAGAAAAGCGTTTGAGATCAGTGCCTCGTGTGAGGATCGAACTCACGACCTTCAGATTATGAGACTGACGCGCTACCTGCTGCGCTAACGAGGCTGAACGTGAAGAAGGATATCCATGTCACAGGTGGCCACCGTACGAGGAAGAGGATGGTGGTGCTACGTCAATTTACTTTATTTTTCTCTATTTTTCCTATGAAATATTTTGACAGTTATCCCATATGGTCTACCGGTTAGGATTCCTGGTTTTCACCCAGGCGGCCCGGGTTTGACTCCCGGTATGGGAAATGAATGAGATTTTAATGACCTGCACACTCCTGATCCTGAATCCTCCAAAACTGTTCTTCCCTTGCTACTTCCAATCATTCCCTTCTTGTCAAAGTACCAAGCAACACAACATCTATGCTCTGCTTCGATAACTCTCAGTCATTTTTCAATTCCATTCTCTGTCTTGTCCAAGATCTAAGCAATGGGGCACATGTGCTTGCTTTCAACAAGCCTTATTGGGCTTGATATGAAATTGCTTTAGAAAATCTGGCCTTTGATTTTAAAGTGGTTGCTGGTTTTTCTCCCCCTCTCACCACTCCTTCTATAAGGAGCTGATAGACATCATAAAAAAGTCCTAGAAAAGGTAGCAATATAAACCAAAACACTCAATGCAGATTTCAGAAGCAGTCCTTCTCCAGTTTCCCTCAGCTGTTAGAAAGGGCCTAATCCACATAAAGGCTGTCAGTCCAACATTTGGAAGACAAGATAGAAGAGAATGTTTTTTCTTTATTTGCTTTTTTTCCAAGGAAGGTAAATCAATGAACAAAATGATTTCATGGTGGTAATAATGCAGTGACAAAAAGCGGTTAAATGGGGAAGTGAAAATACCTGTGCTTTTCATCTACAAAGAAAATGTGGTAAAATGAGAAGAGACAAATCATGGGGAAATTTGCTTTTTTTTCACACCTTTGTAAAAGCCCTTTTGGATTCCTCTTTCCTTTTTTCTTTCTGTATGATGAAAGGAGAGAAGCATATCACATAGATGACATATGGTAAAATGCCTCTGTTGTTCCAGGGTGAGTAGACATTGCATCTTGCAAAGTCTGTTAGATACAAAGTTACAGATTTCAGCTGGGTTAAAGATGGTGGAGGAGAAAAAAGCATTGAAAGTTCGAGCTGCTAGCGACTTTAACATGGATATGGCTTCTTTCAAGCCTTAAGAGATGAAGAGTAGTGGTTTTCATTAAATCAGGACCCCAAGTGAAAGAAAAGCGTTTGAGATCAGTGCCTCGTGTGAGGATCGAACTCACGACCTTCAGATTATGAGACTGACGCGCTACCTGCTGCGCTAACGGGGCTGAACGTGAAGAAGGATATCCATGCCACAGGTGGCCACCGTACGAGGAAGAGGATGGTGGTGCTACGTC
Organism: Pelophylax lessonae; assembly: GCF_965119305.1. Lineage (NCBI taxonomy): Eukaryota > Metazoa > Chordata > Amphibia > Anura > Ranidae > Pelophylax > Pelophylax lessonae. The sequence goes on from NC_138771.1 coordinate 587,515,752, forward strand.
AATTTACTTTATTTTTCTCTATTTTTCCTATAAAATATTTTGACAGTTATCCCATATGGTCTAGCGGTTAGGATTCCTGGTTTTCACCCAGGCGGCCCGGGTTCGACTCCCGGTATGGGAAATGAATGAGATTTTAATGACCTGCACACTCCTGATCCTGAATTCTCCAAAACTGTTCTTCCCTTGCTACTTCCAATCATTCCCTTCTTGTCAAAGTACCAAGCAACACAACATCTATGCTCTGCTTCGATAACTCTCAGTCATTTTTCAATTCCATTCTCTGTCTTGTCCAAGATCTAAGCAATGGGGCACATGTGCTTGCTTTCAACAAGCCTTATTGGGCTTGATATGAAATTGCTTTAGAAAATCTGGCCTTTGATTTCAAAGCGGTTGCTGGTTTTTCTCCCCCTCTCACCACTCCTTCTATAAGTAGTTGATAGACATCATAAAAAAGTCCTAGAAAAGGTAGCAAAATAAACCAAAACACTCAATGCAGATTTCAGAAGCAGTCCTTCTCCAGTTTCCCTCAGCTGTTAGAAAGGGCCTAATCCACATCAAGGCTGTCAGTCCAACATTTGGAAGACAAGATAGAAGAGAATGTTTTTTCTTTATTTGCTTTTTTTCCAAGGAAGGTAAATCCATGAACAAAATGATTTCATGGTGGTAATAATGCAGTGACAAAAAGCGGTTAAATGGGGAAGTGAAAATACCTGTGCTTTTCATCTACAAAGAAAATGTGGTAAAATGAGAAAGGACAAATCATGGGGACTTTTGCTTTTTTTTCACACCTTTGTAAAAGCCCTTTTGGATTCCTCTTTCCTTTTTTCTTTCTGTATGATGAAAGGAGAGAAGCATATCACATAGATGACATATGGTAAAATGCCTCTGTTGTTCCAGGGTGAGTAGACATTGCATCTTGCAAAGTCTGTTAGATGCAAAGTTACAGATTTCAGCTGGGTTAAAGATGGTGGAGGAGAAAAGAGCATTGAAAGTTCGAGCTGCTAGCGACTTTAACATGGATATGGCTTCTTTCAAGCCTTAAGAGATGAAGAGTAGTGGTTTTCATTAAATCAGGACCCCAAGAGAAAGAAAAGCATTTGAGATCAGTGCCTCGTGTGAGGATCGAACTCACAACCTTCAGATTATGAGACTGACGCGCTACCTGCTGCGCTAACGAGGCTGTCACAGGTGGCCACTGTACGAGGAACAGGAAGAGGAAGAGGATGGTGGTGCTACGTCAATTTACTTTATTTTTCTCTATTTTTCCTATAAAATATTTTGACAGTTATCCCATATGGTCTAGCGGTTAGGATTCCTGGTTTTCACCCAGGCGGCCCGGGTTCGACTCCCGGTATGGGAAATGAATGAGATTTTAATGACCGGCACACTCCTGATCCTGAATCCTCCAAAACTGTTCTTCCCTTGCTACCTCCAATCATTCCCTTCTTGTCAAAGTACCAAGCAACACAACATCTATGCTCTGCTTCGATAACTCTCAGTCATTTTTCAATTCCATTCTCTGTCTTGCTTTTCATCTACAAGGAAATGTGGTAAAATGAGAAAGGACAAATCATGGGGACTTTTGCTTTTTTTTCCACACCTTTGTAAAAGCCCTTTTGGATTCCTCTTTCCTTTTTTCTTTCTGTATGATGAAAGGAGAGAAGCATATCAGATAGATGACATATGGTAAAATGCCTCTGTTGTTCCAGGGTGAGTAGACATTGCATCTTGCAAAGTCTGTTAGATGCAAAGTTACAGATTTCAGCTGGGTTAAAGATGGTGGAGGAGAAAAAAGCATTGAAAGTTCGAGCTGCTAGCGACTTTAACATGGATATGGCTTTTTTCAAGCCTTAAGAGATGAAGAGTAGTGGTTTTCATTAAATCAGGACCCCAAGTGAAAGAAAAGCGTTTGAGATCAGTGCCTCGTGTGAGGATCGAACTCACGACCTTCAGATAATGAGACTGACGCGCTACCTGCTGCGCTAACGAGGCTGAACGTGAAGAAGGATATCCATGTCACAGGTGGCCACCGTACGAGGAAGAGGATGGTGGTGCTACGTCAATTTACTTTATTTTTCTCTATTTTTCCTATAAAATATTTTGACAGTTATCCTATATAGTCTAGCGGTTAGGATTCCTGGTTTTCACCCAGGCGGCCTGGGTTCGACTCCCGGTATGGGAAATGAATGAGATTTTAATGACCTGCACACTCCTGATCCTGAATCCTCCAAAACTGTTCTTCCCTTGCTACCTCCAATCATTCCCTTCTTGTCAAAGTACCAAGCAACACAACATCTATGCTCTGCTTCGATAACTCTCAGTCATTTTTCAATTCCATTCTCTGTCTTGTCCAAGATCTAAGCAATGGGGCACATGTGCTTGCTTTCAACAAGCCTTATTGGGCTTGATATGAAATTGCTTTAGAAAATCTGGCCTTTGATTTTAAAGTGGTTGCTGGTTTTTCTCCCCCTCTCACCACTCCTTCTATAAGTAGCTGATAGACATCATAAAAAAGTCCTAGAAAAGGTAGCAATATAAACCAAAACACTCAATGCAGATTTCAGAAGCAGTCCTTCTCCAGTTTCCCTCAGCTGTTAGAAAGGGCCTAATCCACATCAAGGCTGTCAGTCCAACATTTGGAAGACAAGATAGAAGTGAATGTTTTTTCTTTATTTGCTTTTTTTCCAAGGAAGGTAAATCAATGAACAAAATGATTTCATGGTGGTAATAATGCAGTGACAAAAAGCGGTTAAATGGGGAAGTTAAAATACCTGTGCTTTTCATCTACAAAGAAAATGTGGTAAAATGAGAAAGGACAAATCATGGGGACTTTTGCTTTTTTTTTCACACCTTTGTAAAAGCCCTTTTGGATTCCTCTTTCCTTTTTTCTTTCTGTATGATGAAAGGAGAGAAGCATGTCACATAGATGACATATGGTAAAATGCCTCTGTTGTTCCAGGGTGAGTAGACATTGCATCTTGCAAAATCTGTTAGATGCAAAGTTACAGATTTCAGCTGGGTTAAAGATGGTGGAGGAGAAAAGAGCATTGAAAGTTCGAGCTGCTAGCGACTTTAACATGGATATGGCTTCTTTCAAGCCTTAAGAGATGAAGAGTAGTGGTTTTCATTAAATCAGGACCCCAAGTGAAAGAAAAGCATTTGAGATCAGTGCCTCGTGTGAGGATCGAAATCACGACCTTCAGATTATGAGACTGATGCGCTACCTGCTGCGCTAACGAGGCTGAACGTGAAGTTGGATATCTATGTCACAGGTGGCCACCGTACGAGGAAGAGGATGGTGGTGCTACGTCAATTTACTTTATTTTTCTCTATTTTTCCTATAAAATATTTTGACGATTATCCCATATGGTCTAGCGGTTAGGATTCCTGGTTTTCACCCAGGCGCCCCGGGTTCGACTCCCGGTATGGGAAATGAATGAGATTTTAATGACCTGCACACTCCTGATCCTGAATCCTCCAAAACTGTTCTTCCCTTGCTACTTCCAATCATTCCCTTCTTGTCAAAGTACCAAGCAACACAACATCTATGCTCTGCTTCGATAACTCTCAGTCATTTTTCAATTCCATTCTCTGTCTTGTCCAAGATCTAAGCAATGGGGCACATGTGCTTGCTTTCAACAAGCCTTATTGGGCTTGATATGAAATTGCTTTAGAAAATCTGGCCTTTGATTTCAAAGCGGTTGCTGGTTTTTCTCCCCCTCTCACCACTCCTTCTATAAGTAGCTGATAGACATCATAAAAAAGTCCTAGAAAAGGTAGCAAAATAAACCAAAACACTCAATGCAGATTTCAGAAGCAGTCCTTCTCCAGTTTCCCTCAGCTGTTAGAAAGGGCCTAATCCACATTAAGGCTGTCAGTCCAACATTTGGAAGACAAGATAGAAGAGAATGTTTTTTCTTTATTTGCTTTTTTTCCAAGGAAGGTAAATCAATGAACAAAATGATTTCATGGTGGTAATAATGCAGTGACAAAAAGCGGTTAAATGGGGAAGTGAAAATACCTGTGCTTTTCATCTACAAAGAAAATGTGGTAAAATGAGAAAGGACAAATCATGGGGACTTTTGCTTTTTTTTTCACACCTTTGTAAAAGCCCTTTTGGATTTCTCTTTCCTTTTTTCTTTCTGTATGATGAAAGGAGAGAAGCATGTCACATAGATGACATATGGTAAAATGCGTCTGTTGTTCCAGGGTGAGTAGACATTGCATCTTGCAAAATCTGTTAGATGCAAAGTTACAGATTTCAGCTGGGTTAAAGATGGTGGAGGAGAAAAGAGCATTGAAAGTTCGAGCTGCTAGCGACTTTAACATGGATATGGCTTCTTTCAAGCCTTAAGAGATGAAGAGTAGTGGTTTTCATTAAATCAGGACCCCAAGTGAAAGAAAAGCGTTTGAGATCAGTGCCTCGTGTGAGGATCGAACTCACGACCTTCAGATTATGAGACTGATGCGCTACCTGCTGCGCTAACGAGGCTGAACGTGAAGTAGGATATCTATGTCACAGGTGGCCACCGTACGAGGAAGAGGATGGCGGTGCTACGTCAATTTACTTTATTTTTCTCTATTTTTCCTATAAAATATTTTGACGGTTATCCCATATGGTCTAGCGGTTAGGATTCCTGGTTTTCACCCAGGCGGCCCGGGTTCGACTCCTGGTATGGGAAATGAATGAGATTTTAATGACCTGCACACTCCTGATCCTGAATCCTCCAAAACTGTTCTTCCCTTGCTACTTCCAATCATTCCCTTCTTGTCAAAGTACCAAGCAACACAACATCTATGCTCTGCTTCGATAACTCTCAGTCATTTTTCAATTCCATTCTCTGTCTTGTCCAAGATCTAAGCAATGGGGCACATGTGCTTGCTTTCAACAAGCCTTATTGGGCTTGATATGAAATTGCTTTAGAAAATCTGGCCTTTGATTTCGAAGTGGTTGCTGGTTTTTCTCCCCCTCTCACCACTCCTTCTATAAGTAGCTGATAGACATCATAAAAAAGTCCTAGAAAAGGTAGCAAAATAAACCAAAACACTCAATGCAGATTTCAGAAGCAGTCCTTCTCCAGTTTCCCTCAGCTGTTAGAAAGGGCCTAATCCACATCAAGGCTGTCAGTCCAACATTTGGAAGACAAGATAGAAGAGAATGTTTTTTCTTTATTTGCTTTTTTTCCAAGGAAGGTAAATCCATGAACAAAATGATTTCATGGTGGTAATAATGCAGTGACAAAAAGCGGTTAAATGGGGAAGTGAAAATACCTGTGCTTTTCATCTACAAAGAAAATGTGGTAAAATGAGAAAGGACAAATCATGGGGACTTTTGATTTTTTTTCACACCTTTGCAAAAGCCCTTTTGGATTCCTCTTTCCTTTTTTCTTTCTGTATGATGAAAGGAGAGAAGCATATCACATAGATGACATATGGTAAAATGCCTCTGTTGTTCCAGGGTGAGTAGACATTGCATCTTGCAAAGTCTGTTAGATGCAAAGTTACAGATTTCAGCTGGGTTAAAGATGGTGGAGGAGAAAAAAGCATTGAAAGTTCGAGCTGCTAGCGACTTTAACATGGATATGGCTTCTTTCAAGCCTTAAGAGATGAAGAGTAGTGGTTTTCATTAAATCAGGACCCCAAGTGAAAGAAAAGCGTTTGAGATCAGTGCCTCGTGTGAGGATCGAACTCACGACCTTCAGATTATGAGACTGACGCGCCACCTGCTGCGCTAACGAGGCTGAACGTGAAGAAGGATATCCATGTCACAGGTGGCCACCGTACGAGGAAGAGGATGGTGGTGCTACGTCAATTTACTTTATTTTTCTCTATTTTTCCTATAAATTATTTTGACGGTTATCCCATATGGTCTAGCGGTTAGGATTCCTGGTTTTCACCCAGGCGGCCCGGGTTCAACTCCCGGTATGGGAAATGAATGAGATTTTAATGACCTGCACACTCCTGATCCTGAAACCTCCAAAACTGTTCTTCCCTTGCTACTTCCAATCATTCCCTTCTTGTCAAAGTACCAAGCAACACAACATCTATGCTCTGCTTCGATAACTCTCAGTCATTTTTCAATTCCATTCTCTGTCTTGTCCAAGATCTAAGCAATGGAGCACATGTGCTTGCTTTCAACAAGACTTATTGGGCTTGATATGAAATTGCTTTAGAAAATCTGGCCTTTGATTTTAAAGTGGTTGCTGGTTTTTCTTCCCCTCTCACCACTCCTTCTATAAGTAGCTGATAGACATCATAAAAAAGTCCTAGAAAAGGTAGCAATATAAACCAAAACACTCAATGCAGATTTCAGAAGCAGTCCTTCTCCAGTTTCCCTCAGCTGTTAGAAAGGGCCTAATCCACATCAAGGCTGTCAGTCCAACATTTGGAAGACAAGATAGAAGAGAATGTTTTTTCTTTATTTGCTTTTTTTCCAAGGAAGGTAAATCCATGAACAAAATTATTTCATGGTGGTAATAATGCAGTGACAAAAAGCGGTTAAATGGGGAAGTGAAAATACCTGTGCTTTTCATCTACAAAAAAAAATGTGGTAAAATGAGAAAAGACAAATCATGGGGACTTTTGCTTTTTTTTCACACCTTTGTAAAAGCCCTTTTGGATTCCTCTTTCCTTTTTTCTTTCTGTATGATGAAAGGAGAGAAGCATATCACATAGATGACATATGGTAAAATGCCTCTGTTGTTCCAGGGTGAGTAGACATTGCATCTTGCAAAGTCTGTTAGATGCAAAGTTACAGATTTCAGCTGGGTTAAAGATGGTAGAGGAGAAAAAAGCATTGAAAGTTCGAGCTGCTAGCGACTTTAACATGGATATGGCTTCTTTCAAGCCTTAAGAGATGAAGAGTAGTGGTTTTCATTAAATAAGGACCCCAAGTGAAAGAAAAGCGTTTGAGATCAGTGCCTCGTGTGAGGATCGAACTCACGACCTTCAGATTATGAGACTGACGCGCTACCTGCTGCGCTAACGAGGCTGAACGTGAAGAAGGATATCCATGTCACAGGTGGCCCCCGTACGAGGAAGAGGATGGTGGTGCTACGTCAATTTACTTTATTTTTCTCTATCTTTCCTATAAAATATTTTGACAGTTATCCCATATGGTCTAGCGGTTAGGATTCCTGGTTTTCACCCAGGTGGCCCGGGTTTGACTCCCGGTATGGGGAATGAATGAGATTTTAATGACCTGCACACTCCTGATCCCGAATCCTCCAAAACTGTTCTTCCCTTGCTACTTCCAATCATTCCCTTCTTGTCAAAGTACCAAGCAACACAACATCTATGCTCTGCTTCGATAACTCTCAGTCATTTTTCAATTCCATTCTCTGTCTTGTCCAAGATCTAAGCAATGGGGCACATGTGCTTGCTTTCAACAAGCTTTATTGGGCTTGATATGAAATTGCTTTAGAAAATCTGGCCTTTGATTTCAAAGCGGCTGGTTTTTCTCCCCCTCTCACCACTCCTTCTATAAGTAGCTGATAGACATCATAAAAAAGTCCTAGAAAAGGTAGCAAAATAAACCAAAACACTCAATGCAGATTTCAGAAGCAGTCCTTCTCCAGTTTCCCTGAGCTGTTAGAAAGGGCCTAATCCACATCAAGGCTGTCAGTCCAACATTTGGAAGACAAGATAGAAGAGAATGTTTTTTCATTATTTGCTTTTTTTCCAAGGAAGGTAAATCCATGAACAAAATGATTTCATGGTGGTAATAATGCAGTGACAAAAAGCGGTTAAATGGGGAAGTGAAAATACCTGTGCTTTTCATCTACAAAGAAAATGTGGTAAAATGAGAAAGGACAAATCAAGGGGACTTTTGCTTTTTTTTTCACACCTTTGTAAAAGCCCTTTTGGATTTCTCTTTCCTTTTTTCTTTCTGTATGATGAAAGGAGAGAAGCATGTCACATAGATGACATATGGTAAAATGCCTCTGTTGTTCCAGGGTGAGTAGACATTGCATCTTGCAAAATCTGTTAGATGCAAAGTTACAGATTTCAGCTGGGTTAAAGATGGTGGAGGAGAAAAGAGCATTGAAAGTTCGAGCTGCTAGCGACTTTAACATGGATATGGCTTCTTTCAAGCCTTAAGAGATGAAGAGTAGTGGTTTTCATTAAATCAGGACCCCAAGTGAAAGAAAAGCGTTTGAGATCAGTGCCTCGTGTGAGGATCGAACTCACGACCTTCAGATTATGAGACTGATGCGCTACCTGCTGCGCTAACGAGGCTGAACGTGAAGTAGGATATCTATGTCACAGGTGGCCACCGTACGAGGAAGAGGATGGCGGTGCTACGTCAATTTACTTTATTTTTCTCTATTTTTCCTATAAAATATTTTGGCGGTTATCCCATATGGTCTAGCGGTTAGGATTCCTGGTTTTCACCCAGGCGGCCCGGGTTCGACTCCCGGTATGGGAAATGAATGAGATTTTAAAGACCTGCACACTCCTGATCCTGAATCCTCCAAAACTGTTCTTCCCTTGCTACTTCCAATCATTCCCTTCTTGTCAAAGTACCAAGCAACACAACATCTATGCTCTGCTTCGATAACTCTCAGTCATTTTTCAATTCCATTCTCTGTCTTGTCCAAGATCTAAGCAATGGGGCACATGTGCTTGCTTTCAACAAGCCTTATTGGGCTTGATATGAAATTGCTTTAGAAAATCTGGCCTTTGATTTCAAAGCGGCTGGTTTTTCTCCCCCTCTCACCACTCCTTCTATAAGTAGCTGATAGACATCATAAAAAAGTCCTAGAAAAGGTAGCAAAATAAACCAAAACACTCAATGCAGATTTCAGAAGCAGTCCTTCTCCAGTTTCCCTCAGCTGTTAGAAAGGGCCTAATCCACATCAAGGCTGTCAGTCCAACATTTGGAAGACAAGATAGAAGAGAATGTTTTTTCTTTATTTGCTTTTTTTCCAAGGAAGGTAAATCCATGAACAAAATTATTTCATGGTGGTAATAATGCAGTGACAAAAAGCGGTTAAATGGGGAAGTGAAAATACCTGTGCTTTTCATCTACAAAAAAAAATGTGGTAAAATGAGAAAGGACAAATCATGGGGACTTTTGCTTTTTTTTCACACCTTTGTAAAAGCCCTTTTGGATTCCTCTTTCCTTTTTTCTTTCTGTATGATGAAAGGAGAGAAGCATATCACATAGATGACATATGGTAAAATGCCTCTGTTGTTCCAGGGTGAGTAGACATTGCATCTTGCAAAGTCTGTTAGATGCAAAGTTACAGATTTCAGCTGGGTTAAAGATGGTAGAGGAGAAAAAAGCATTGAAAGTTCGAGCTGTTAGCGACTTTAACATGGATATGGCTTCTTTCAAGCCTTAAGAGATGAAGAGTAGTGGTTTTCATTAAATAAGGACCCCAAGTGAAAGAAAAGCGTTTGAGATCAGTGCCTCGTGTGAGGATCGAACTCACGACCTTCAGATTATGAGACTGACGCGCTACCTGCTGCGCTAACGAGGCTGAACGTGAAGAAGGATATCCATGTCACAGGTGGCCCCCGTACGAGGAAGAGGATGGTGGTGCTACGTCAATTTACTTTATTTTTCTCTATCTTTCCTATAAAATATTTTGACAGTTATCCCATATGGTCTAGCGGTTAGGATTCCTGGTTTTCACCCAGGTGGCCCGGGTTTGACTCCCGGTATGGGGAATGAATGAGATTTTAATGACCTGCACACTCCTGATCCCGAATCCTCCAAAACTGTTCTTCCCTTGCTACTTCCAATCATTCCCTTCTTGTCAAAGTACCAAGCAACACAACATCTATGCTCTGCTTCGATAACTCTCAGTCATTTTTCAATTCCATTCTCTGTCTTGTCCAAGATCTAAGCAATGGGGCACATGTGCTTGCTTTCAACAAGCTTTATTGGGCTTGATATGAAATTGCTTTAGAAAATCTGGCCTTTGATTTCAAAGCGGCTGGTTTTTCTCCCCCTCTCACCACTCCTTCTATAAGTAGCTGATAGACATCATAAAAAAGTCCTAGAAAAGGTAGCAAAATAAACCAAAACACTCAATGCAGATTTCAGAAGCAGTCCTTCTCCAGTTTCCCTCAGCTGTTAGAAAGGGCCTAATCCACATCAAGGCTGTCAGTCCAACATTTGGAAGACAAGATAGAAGAGAATGTTTTTTCATTATTTGCTTTTTTTCCAAGGAAGGTAAATCCATGAACAAAATGATTTCATGGTGGTAATAATGCAGTGACAAAAAGCGGTTAAATGGGGAAGTGAAAATACCTGTGCTTTTCATCTACAAAGAAAATGTGGTAAAATGAGAAAGGACAAATCAAGGGGACTTTTGCTTTTTTTTTCACACCTTTGTAAAAGCCCTTTTGGATTTCTCTTTCCTTTTTTCTTTCTGTATGATGAAAGGAGAGAAGCATGTCACATAGATGACATATGGTAAAATGCCTCTGTTGTTCCAGGGTGAGTAGACATTGCATCTTGCAAAATCTGTTAGATGCAAAGTTACAGATTTCAGCTGGGTTAAAGATGGTGGAGGAGAAAAGAGCATTGAAAGTTCGAGCTGCTAGCGACTTTAACATGGATATGGCTTCTTTCAAGCCTTAAGAGATGAAGAGTAGTGGTTTTCATTAAATCAGGACCCCAAGTGAAAGAAAAGCGTTTGAGATCAGTGCCTCGTGTGAGGATCGAACTCACGACCTTCAGATGATGAGACTGATGCGCTACCTGCTGCGCTAACGAGGCTGAACGTGAAGTAGGATATCTATGTCACAGGTGGCCACCGTACGAGGAAGAGGAAGAGGATGGCGGTGCTACGTCAATTTACTTTATTTTTCTCTATTTTTCCTATCAAATATTTTGGCGGTTATCCCATATGGTCTAGCGGTTAGGATTCCTGGTTTTCACCCAGGCGGCCCGGGTTCGACTCCCGGTATGGGAAATGAATGAGATTTTAAAGACCTGCACACTCCTGATCCTGAATCCTCCAAAACTGTTCTTCCCTTGCTACTTCCAATCATTCCCTTCTTGTCAAAGTACCAAGCAACACAACATCTATGCTCTGCTTCGATAACTCTCAGTCATTTTTCAATTCCATTCTCTGTCTTGTCCAAGATCTAAGCAATGGGGCACATGTGCTTGCTTTCAACAAGCCTTATTGGGCTTGATATGAAATTGCTTTAGAAAATCTGGCCTTTGATTTCAAAGCGGCTGGTTTTTCTCCCCCTCTCACCACTCCTTCTATAAGTAGCTGATAGACATCATAAAAAAGTCCTAGAAAAGGTAGCAAAATAAACCAAAACACTCAATGCAGATTTCAGAAGCAGTCCTTCTCCAGTTTCCCTCAGCTGTTAGAAAGGGCCTAATCCACATCAAGGCTGTCAGTCCAACATTTGGAAGACAAGATAGAAGAGAATGTTTTTTCATTATTTGCTTTTTTTCCAAGGAAGGTAAATCCATGAACAAAATGATTTCATGGTGGTAATAATGCAGTGACAAAAAGCGGTTAAATGGGGAAGTGAAAATACCTGTGCTTTTCATCTACAAAGAAAATGTGGTAAAATGAGAAAGGACAAATCAAGGGGACTTTTGCTTTTTTTTTCACACCTTTGTAAAAGCCCTTTTGGATTTCTCTTTCCTTTTTTCTTTCTGTATGATGAAAGGAGAGAAGCATGTCACATAGATGACATATGGTAAAATGCCTCTGTTGTTCCAGGGTGAGTAGACATTGCATCTTGCAAAATCTGTTAGATGCAAAGTTACAGATTTCAGCTGGGTTAAAGATGGTGGAGGAGAAAAGAGCATTGAAAGTTCGAGCTGCTAGCGACTTTAACATGGATATGGCTTCTTTCAAGCCTTAAGAGATGAAGAGTAGTGGTTTTCATTAAATCAGGACCCCAAGTGAAAGAAAAGCGTTTGAGATCAGTGCCTCGTGTGAGGATCGAACTCACGACCTTCAGATTATGAGACTGATGCGCTACCTGCTGCGCTAACGAGGCTGAACGTGAAGTAGGATATCTATGTCACAGGTGGCCACCGTACGAGGAAGAGGATGGCGGTGCTACGTCAATTTACTTTATTTTTCTCTATTTTTCCTATAAAATATTTTGGCGGTTATCCCATATGGTCTAGCGGTTAGGATTCCTGGTTTTCACCCAGGCGGCCCGGGTTCGACTCCCGGTATGGGAAATGAATGAGATTTTAAAGACCTGCACACTCCTGATCCTGAATCCTCCAAAACTGTTCTTCCCTTGCTACTTCCAATCATTCCCTTCTTGTCAAAGTACCAAGCAACACAACATCTATGCTCTGCTTCGATAACTCTCAGTCATTTTTCAATTCCATTCTCTGTCTTGTCCAAGATCTAAGCAATGGGGCACATGTGCTTGCTTTCAACAAGCCTTATTGGGCTTGATATGAAATTGCTTTAGAAAATCTGGCCTTTGATTTCAAAGCGGCTGGTTTTTCTCCCCCTCTCACCACTCCTTCTATAAGTAGCTGATAGACATCATAAAAAAGTCCTAGAAAAGGTAGCAAAATAAACCAAAACACTCAATGCAGATTTCAGAAGCAGTCCTTCTCCAGTTTCCCTCAGCTGTTAGAAAGGGCCTAATCCACATCAAGGCTGTCAGTCCAACATTTGGAAGACAAGATAGAAGAGAATGTTTTTTCATTATTTGCTTTTTTTCCAAGGAAGGTAAATCCATGAACAAAATGATTTCATGGTGGTAATAATGCAGTGACAAAAAGCGGTTAAATGGGGAAGTGAAAATACCTGTGCTTTTCATCTACAAAGAAAATGTGGTAAAATGAGAAAGGACAAATCAAGGGGACTTTTGCTTTTTTTTTCACACCTTTGTAAAAGCCCTTTTGGATTTCTCTTTCCTTTTTTCTTTCTGTATGATGAAAGGAGAGAAGCATGTCACATAGATGACATATGGTAAAATGCCTCTGTTGTTCCAGGGTGAGTAGACATTGCATCTTGCAAAATCTGTTAGATGCAAAGTTACAGATTTCAGCTGGGTTAAAGATGGTGGAGGAGAAAAGAGCATTGAAAGTTCGAGCTGCTAGCGACTTTAACATGGATATGGCTTCTTTCAAGCCTTAAGAGATGAAGAGTAGTGGTTTTCATTAAATCAGGACCCCAAGTGAAAGAAAAGCGTTTGAGATCAGTGCCTCGTGTGAGGATCGAACTCACGACCTTCAGATTATGAGACTGATGCGCTACCTGCTGCGCTAACGAGGCTGAACGTGAAGTAGGATATCTATGTCACAGGTGGCCACCGTACGAGGAAGAGGATGGCGGTGCTACGTCAATTTACTTTATTTTTCTCTATTTTTCCTATAAAATATTTTGGCGGTTATCCCATATGGTCTAGCGGTTAGGATTCCTGGTTTTCACCCAGGCGGCCCGGGTTCGACTCCCGGTATGGGAAATGAATGAGATTTTAAAGACCTGCACACTCCTGATCCTGAATCCTCCAAAATTGTTCTTCCCTTGCTACTTCCAATCATTCCCTTCTTGTCAAAGTACCAAGCAACACAACATCTATGCTCTGCTTCGATAACTCTCAGTCATTTTTCAATTCCATTCTCTGTCTTGTCCAAGATCTAAGCAATGGGGCACATGTGCTTGCTTTCAACAAGCCTTATTGGGCTTGATATGAAATTGCTTTAGAAAATCTGGCCTTTGATTTCAAAGCGGTTGCTGGTTTTTCTCCCCCTCTCACCACTCCTTCTATAAGTAGCTGATAGACATCATAAAAAAGTCCTAGAAAAGGTAGCAAAATAAACCAAAACACTCAATGCAGATTTCAGAAGCAGTCCTTCTCCAGTTTCCCTCAGCTGTTAGAAAGGGCCTAATCCACATCAAGGCTGTCAGTCCAACATTTGGAAGACAAGATAGAAGAGAATGTTTTTTCTTTATTTGCTTTTTTTCCAAGGAAGGTAAATCCATGAACAAAATGATTTCATGGTGGTAATAATGCAGTGACAAAAAGCGGTTAAATGGGGAAGTGAAAATACCTGTGCTTTTCATCTACAAAAAAAAATGTGGTAAAATGAGAAAGGACAAATCATGGGGACTTTTGCTTTTTTTTCACACCTTTGTAAAAGCCCTTTTGGATTCCTCTTTCCTTTTTTCTTTCTGTATGATGAAAGGAGAGAAGCATATCACATAGATGACATATGGTAAAATGCCTCTGTTGTTCCAGGGTGAGTAGACATTGCATCTTGCAAAGTCTGTAAGATGCAAAGTTACAGATTTCAGCTGGGTTAAAGATGGTGGAGGAGAAAAAAGCATTGAAAGTTCGAGCTGCTAGCGACTTTAACATGGATATGGCTTCTTTCAAGCCTTAAGAGATGAAGAGTAGTGGTTTTCATTAAATCAGGACCCCAAGTGAAAGAAAAGCGTTTGAGATCAGTGCCTCGTGTGAGGATCGAACTCACGACCTTCAGATTATGAGACTGATGTGCTACCTGCTGCGCTAACGAGGCTGAACGTGAAGAAGGATATCCATGTCACAGGTGGCCCCCGTACGAGGAAGAGGATGGTGGTGCTACGTCAATTTACTTTATTTTTCTCTATTTTTCCTATAAAATATTTTGACAGTTATCCCATATGGTCTAGCGGCTAGGATTCCTGGTTTTCACCCAGGTGGCCCGGGTTTGACTCCCGGTATGGGAAATGAATGAGATTTTAATGACCTGCACACTCCTGATCCCGAATCCTCCAAAACTGTTCTTCCCTTGCTACTTCCAATCATTCCCTTCTTGTCAAAGTACCAAGCAACACAACATCTATGCTCTGCTTCGATAACTCTCAGTCATTTTTCAATTCCATTCTCTGTCTTGTCCAAGATCTAAGCAATGGGGCACATGTGCTTGCTTTCAACAAGCTTTATTGGGCTTGATATGAAATTGCTTTAGAAAATCTGGCCTTTGATTTCAAAGCGGCTGGTTTTTCTCCCCCTCTCACCACTCCTTCTATAAGTAGCTGATAGACATCATAAAAAAGTCCTAGAAAAGGTAGCAAAATAAACCAAAACACTCAATGCAGATTTCAGAAGCAGTCCTTCTCCAGTTTCCCTCAGCTGTTAGAAAGGGCCTAATCCACATCAAGGCTGTCAGTCCAACATTTGGAAGACAAGATAGAAGAGAATGTTTTTTCATTATTTGCTTTTTTTCCAAGGAAGGTAAATCCATGAACAAAATGATTTCATGGTGGTAATAATGCAGTGACAAAAAGCGGTTAAATGGGGAAGTGAAAATACCTGTGCTTTTCATCTACAAAGAAAATGTGGTAAAATGAGAAAGGACAAATCATTGGGACTTTTGCTTTTTTTCCACACCTTTGTAAAAGCCCTTTTGGATTCCTCTTTCCTTTTTTCTTTCTGTATGATGAAAGGAGAGAAGCATATCACATAGATGACATATGGTAAAATGCCTCTGTTGTTCCAGGGTGAGTAGACATTGCATCTTGCAAAGTCTGTTAGATGCAAAGTTACAGATTTCAGCTGGGTTAAAGATGGTGGAGGAGAAAAAAGCATTGAAAGTTCGAGATGCTAGCGACTTTAACATGGATATGGCTTCTTTCAAGCCTTAAGAGATGAAGAGTAGTGGTTTTCATTAAATCAGGACCCCAAGTGAAAGAAAAGCGTTTGAGATCAGTGCCTCGTGTGAGGATCGAACTCACGACCTTCAGATTATGAGACTGACGAGCTACCTGCTGCGCTAACGAGGCTGAACGTGAAGAAGGATATCCATGTCACAGGTGGCCACCGTACGAGGAAGAGGATGGTGGTGCTACGTCAATTTACTTTATTTTTCTCTATTTTTCCTATAAAATATTTTGACAGTTATCCCATATGGTCTAGCGGTTAGGATTCCTGGTTTTCACCCAGGTGGCCCGGGTTTGACTCCTGGTATGGGAAATGAATGAGATTTTAATGACCTGCACACTCCTGATCCTGAATCCTCCAAAACTGTTCTTCCCTTGCTACCTCCAATCATTCCCTTCTTGTCAAAGTACCAAGCAACACAACATCTATGCTCTGCTTCGATAACTCTCAGTCATTTTTCAATTCCATTCTCTGTTTTGTCCAAGATCTAAGCAATGGGGCACATGTGCTTGCTTTCAACAAGCCTTATTGGGCTTGATATGAAATTGCTTTAGAAAATCTGGCCTTTGATTTTAAAGTGGTTGCTGGTTTTTCTCCCCCTCTCACCACTCCTTCTATAAGTAGCTGATAGACATCATAAAAAAGTCCTAGAAAAGGTAGCAATATAAACCAAAACACTCAATGCAGATTTCAGAAGCAGTCCTTCTCCAGTTTCCCTCAGCTGTTAGAAAGGGCCTAATCCACATCAAGGCTGTCAGTCCAACATTTGGAAGACAAGATAGAAGAGAATGTTTTTTCTTTATTTGCTTTTTTTCCAAGGAAGGTAAATCCATGAACAAAATGATTTCATGGTGGTAATAATGCAGTGACAAAAAGCGGTTAAATGGGGAAGTGAAAATACCTGTGCTTTTCATCTACAAAGAAAATGTGGAAAAATGAGAAAGGACAAATCATGGGGACTTTTGCTTTTTTTTCACACCTTTGTAAAAGCCCTTTTGGATTCCTCTTTCCTTTTTTCTTTCTGTATGATGAAAGGAGAGAAGCATGTCACATAGATGACATATGGTAAAATGCCTCTGTTGTTCCAGGGTGAGTAGACATTGCATCTTGCAAAATCTGTTAGATGCAAAGTTACAGATTTCAGCTGGGTTAAAGATGGTGGAGGAGAAAAGAGCATTGAAAGTTCGAGCTGCTAGCGACTTTAACATGGATATGGCTTCTTTCAAGCCTTAAGAGATGAAGAGTAGTGGTTTTCATTAAATCAGGACCCCAAGTGAAAGAAAAGCGTTTGAGCTCAGTGCCTCATGTGAGGATCGAACTCACGACCTTCAGATTATGAGACTGACGCACTACCTGCTGCGCTAACGAGGCTGAACATGAAGAAGGATATCCATGTCACAGGTGGCCACCGTACGAGGAAGTGGATGGTGGTGCTACATCAATTTACATTATTTTTTCTCTATTTTTCCTATAAAATATTTTGACAGTTATCCCATATGGTCTAGCGGTTAGGATTCCTGGTTTTCACCCAGGCGGGCCGGGTTTGACTCCCGGTATGGGAAATGAAGGAGATTTTAATGACCTGCACACTCCTGATCCTGAATCCTCCAAAACTGTTCTTCCCTTGCTACTTCCAATCATTCCCTTCTTGTCAAAGTACCAAGCAACACAACATCTATGCTCTGCTTCGATAACTCTCAGTCATTTTTCAATTCCATTCTCTGTCTTGTCCAAGATCTAAGCAATGGGGCACATGTGCTTGCTTTCAACAAGCCTTATTGGGCTTGATATGAAATTGCTTTAGAAAATCTGGCCTTTGATTTCAAAGCGGTTGCTGGTTTTTCTCCCCCTCTCACCACTCCTTCTATAAGTAGCTGATAGACATCATAAAAAAGTCCTAGAAAAGGTAGCAAAATAAACCAAAACACTCAATGCAGATTTCAGAAGCAGTCCTTCTCCAGTTTCCCTCAGCTGTTAGAAAGGGTCTAATCCACATCAAGGCTGTCAGTCCAACATTTGGAAGACAAGATAGAAGAGAATGTTTTTTTCTTTATTTGCTTTTTTTCCAAGGAAGGTAAATCCATGAACAAAATGATTTCATGGTGGTAATAATGCAGTGACAAAAAGCGGTTAAATGGGGAAGTGAAAATACCTGTGCTTTTCATCTACAAAGAAAATGTGGTAAAATGAGAAAGGACAAATCATGGTGACTTTTGCTTTTTTTTCACACCGTTGTAAAAGCCCTTTTGGATTCCTCTTTCCTTTTTTCTTTCTGTATGATGAAAGGAGAGAAGCATATCACATAGATGACATATGGTAAAATGCCTCTGTTGTTCCAGGGTGAGTAGACATTGCATCTTGCAAAGTCTGTTAGATGCAAAGTTACAGATTTCAGCTGGGTTAAAGATGGTGGATGAGAAAAAAGCATTGAAAGTTCGAGCTGCTAGCGACTTTAACATGGATATGGCATCTTTCAAGCCTTAAGAGATGAAGAGTAGTGGTTTTCATTAAATCAGGACCCCAAGTGAAAGAAAAGCATTTGAGATCAGTGCCTCGTGTGAGGATCAAACTCACGACCTTCAGATTATGAGACTGACACGCTACCTGCTGCGCTAACGAGGCTGAACGTGAAGAAGGATATCCATGTCACAGGTGGCCACCGTACGAGGAAGAGGATGGTGGTGCTACGTCAATTTACTTTATTTTTCTCTATTTTTCCTATAAAATATTTTGACAGTTATCCCATATGGTCTAGCGGTTAGGATTCCTGGTTTTCACCCAGGCGGCCCGGGTTCGACTCCCGGTATGGGAAATGAATGAGATTTTAATGACCTGCACACTCCTGATCCTGAATCCTCCAAAACTGTTCTTCCCTTGCTACTTCCAATCATTCCCTTCTTGTCAAGTACCAAGCAACACAACATCTATGCTCTGCTTCGATAACTCTCAGTCATTTTTCAATTCCATTCTCTGTCTTGTCCAAGATCTAAGCAATGGGGCACATGTGCTTGCTTTCAACAAGCCTTATTGGGCTTGATATGAAATTGCTTTAGAAAATCTGGCCTTTGATTTCAAAGCGGTTGCTGGTTTTTCTCCCCCTCTCACCACTCCTTCTATAAGTAGCTGATAGACATCATAAAAAAGTCCTAGAAAAGGTAGCAAAATAAACCAAAACACTCAATGCAGATTTCAGAAGCAGTCCTTCTCCAGTTTCCCTCAGCTGTTAGAAAGGGCCTAATCCACATCAAGGCTGTCAGTCCAACATTTGGAAGACAAGATAGAAGAGAATGTTTTTTTCTTTATTTGCTTTTTTTCCAAGGAAGGTAAATCCATGAACAAAATGATTTCATGGTGGTAATAATGCAGTGACAAAAAGCGGTTAAATGGGGAAGTGAAAATACCTGTGCTTTTCATCTACAAAGAAAATGTGGTAAAATGAGAAAGGACAAATCATGGGGACTTTTGCTTTTTTTTCACACCTTTGTAAAAGCCCTTTTGGATTCCTCTTTCCTTTTTTCTTACTGTATGATGAAAGGAGAGAAGCATATAACATAGATGACATATGGTAAAATGCCTCTGTTGTTCCAGGGTGAGTAGACATTGCATCTTGCAAAGTCTGTTAGATGCAAAGTTACAGATTTCAGCTGGGTTTTCTCTATTTTTCCTATAAAATATTTTCACAGTTATCCCATATGGTCTAGCGGTTAGGAATCCGGGTTTTCAGCCAGACGGCCCGGGTTTGACTCCCGGTATGGGAAATGAAAGAGATTTTAATGACCTGCACACTCCTGATCCTGAATCCTCCCAAACTGTTCTTCCCTTGCTACTTCCAATCATTCCCTTCTTGTCAAAGTACCAAGCAACACAACATCTATGCTCTGCTTCGATAACTCTCAGTCATTTTTCAATTCCATTCTCTGTCTTGTCCAAGATCTAAGCAATGGGGCACATGTGCTTGCTTTCAACAAGCCTTATTGGGCTTGATATGAAATTGCTTTAGAAAATCTGGCCTTTGATTTCAAAGCGGTTGCTGGTTTTTCTCCCCCTCTCACCACTCCTTCTATAAGTAGCTGATAGACATCATAAAAAAGTCCTAGAAAAGGTAGCAAAATAAACCAAAACACTCAATGCAGATTTCAGAAGCAGTCCTTCTCCAGTTTCCCTCAGCTGTTAGAAAGGGCCTAATCCACATCAAGGCTGTCAGTCCAACATTTGGAAGACAAGATAGAAGAGAATGTTTTTTTCTTTATTTGCTTTTTTTCCAAGGAAGGTAAATCCATGAACAAAATGATTTCATGGTGGTAATAATGCAGTGACAAAAAGCGGTTAAATGGGGAAGTGAAAATACCTGTGCTTTTCATCTACAACGAAAATGTGGTAAAATGAGAAAGGACAAATCATGGGGACTTTTGCTTTTTTTTTCACACCTTTGTAAAAGCCCTTTTGGATTCCTCTTTCCTTTTTTCTTTCTGTATGATGAAAGGAGAGAAGCATATCACATAGATGACATATGGTAAAATGCCTCTGTTGTTCCAGGGTGAGTAGACATTGCATCTTGCAAAGTCTGTTAGATGCAAAGTTACAGATTTCAGCTGGGTTAAAGATGGTGGAGGAGAAAAAAGCATTGAAAGTTCGAGCTGCTAGCGACTTTAACATGGATATGGCATCTTTCAAGCCTTAAGAGATGAAGAGTAGTGGTTTTCATTAAATCAGGACCCCAAGTGAAAGAAAAGCATTTGAGATCAGTGCCTCATGTGAGGATTGAACTCACGACCTTCAGATTATGAGACTAACGCGCTACCTGCTGCGCTAACGAGGCTGAACGTGAAGTCGAATATCTATGTCACAGGTGGCCACCGTACGAGGAAGAGGATGGTGGTGCTACGTCAATTTTTCTCTATTTTTCCTATAAAATATTTTGACGGTTATCCTATATGGTCTAGCGGTTAGGATTCCTGGTTTTCACACAGGCGGCCCGGGTTCGACTCTCGGTATGGGAAATGAAAGAGATTTTAATGACCTGCACACTCCTGATCCTGAAACCTCCAAAACTGTTCTTCCCTTGCTACTTCCAATCATTCCCTTCTTGTCAAAGTACCAAGCAACACAACATCTATGCTCTGCTTCGATAACTCTCAGTCATTTTTCAATTCCATTCTCTGTCTTGTCCAAGATGTAAGCAATGGGGCACATGTGCTTGCTTTCAACAAGCCTTATTGGGCTTGATATGAAATTGCTTTAGAAAATCTGGCCTTTGATTTCAAAGCGGTTGCTGGTTTTTCTCCCCCTCTCACCACTCCTTCTATAAGTAGCTGATAGACATCATAAAAAAGTCCTAGAAAAGGTAGCAAAATAAACCAAAACACTCAATGCAGATTTCAGAAGCAGTCCTTCTCCAGTTTCCCTCAGCTGTTAGAAAGGGCCGAATCCACATCAAGGCTGTCAGTCCAACATTTGGAAGACAAGATAGAAGAGAATGTTTTTTCTTTATTTGCTTTTTTTTCCAAGGAAGGTAAATCCATGAACAAAATGATTTCATGGTGGTAATAATGCAGTGACAAAAAGCGGTTAAATGGGGAAGTGAAAATACCTGTGCTTTTCATCTACAAAGAAAATGTGGTAAAATGAGAAAGGACAAATCATGGGGACTTTTGCTTTTTTTTCACACCTTTGTAAAAGCCCTTTTGGATTCCTCTTTCCTTTTTTCTTTCTGTATGATGAAAGGAGAGAAGCATATCACATAGATGACATATGGTAAAATGCCTCTGTTGTTCCAGGGTGAGTAGACATTGCATCTTGCAAAGTCTGTTAGATGCAAAGTTACAGATTTCAGCTGGGTTAAAGATGGTGGAGGAGAAAAAAGCATTAAAGTTCGAGCTGCTAGCGACTTTAACATGGATATGGCTTCTTTCAAGCCTTAAGAGATGAAGAGTAGTGGTTTTCATTAAATCAGGACCCCAAGTGAAAGAAAAGCGTTCGAGATCAGTGCCTCGTGTGAGGATTGAACTCACGACCTTCAGATTATGAGACTGACGCGCTACCTGCTGCGCTAACGAGGCTGAACGCGAAGAAGGATATCCATGTCACAGGTGGCCACTGTACGAGGAAGAGGATGGTGGTGCTACGTCAATTTACTTTATTTTTCTCTATTTTTCCTATAAAGTATTTTGACAGTTATCCCATATGGTCTAGCGGTTAGGATTCCTGGTTTTCACCCAGGCGGCCCGGGTTCGACTCCCGGTATGGTAAATGAACGAGATTTTAATGACCTGCACACTCCTGATCCTGAATCCTCCAAAACTGTTCTTCCCTTGCTACCTCCAATCATTCCCTTCTTGTCAAAGTACCAAGAAACACAACATCTATGCTCTGCTTCGATAACTCTCAGTCATTTTTCAATTCCATTCTCTGTCTTGTCCAAGATCTAAGCAATGGGGCACATGTGCTTGCTTTCAACAAGCCTTATTGGGCTTGATATGAAATTGCTTTAGAAAATCTGGCCTTTGATTTTAAAGTGGTTGCTGGTTTTTCTCCCCCTCTCACCACTCCTTCTATAAGTAGCTGATAGACATCATAAAAAAGTCCTAGAAAAGGTAGCAATATAAACCAAAACACTCAATGCAGATTTCAGAAGCAGTCCTTCTCCAGTTTCCCTCAGCTGTTAGAAAGGGCCTAATCCACATAAAGGCTGTCAGTCCAACATTTGGAAGACAAGATAGAAGAGAATGTTTTTTCTTTATTTGCTTTTTTTCCAAGGAAGGTAAATCCATGAACAAAATGATTTCATGGTGGTAATAATGCAGTGACAAAAAGCGGTTAAATGGGGAAGTGAAAATACCTGTGCTTTTCATCTACAAAGAAAATGTGGTAAAATGAGAAAGGACAAATCATGGGGACTTTTGCTTTTTTTTCACACCTTTGTAAAAGCCCTTTTGGATTCCTCTTTCCTTTTTTCTTTCTGTATGATGAAAGGAGAGAAGCATATCACATAGATGACATATGGTAAAATGCCTCTGTTGTTCCAGGGTGAGTAGACATTGCAACTTGCAAAGTCTGTTAGATGCAAAGTTACAGATTTCAGCTGGGTTAAAGATGGTGGAGGAGAAAAAAGCATTGAAAGTTCGAGCTGCTAGCGACTTTAACATAGATATGGCTTCTTTCAAGCCTTAAGAGATGAAGAGTAGTGGTTTTCATTAAATCAGGACCCCAAGTGAAAGAAAAGCGTTTGAGATCAGTGCCTCGTGTGAGGATCGAACTCACGACCTTCAGATTATGAGACTGACGCGCTACCGGCTGCGCTAATGAGGTTGAACGTGAAGAAGGATATCCATGTCACAGGTGGCCACTGTACGAGGAAGAGGATGGTGGTGCTACATCAATTTACTTTATTTTTCTCTATTTTTAATATAAAATATTTTGACAGTTATCCCATATGGTCTAGCGGTTAGGATTCCTGGTTTTTATCCAGGCGGCCCGGGTTCGACTCCCGGTATGGGAAATGAATGAGATTTTAATGACCTGCACACTCCTGATCCTGAATCCTCCAAAACTGTTCTTCCCTTGCTACCTCCAATCATTCCCTTCTTGTCAAAGTACCAAGCAACACAACATCTATGCTCTGCTTGGATAACTCTCAGTCATTTTTCAATTCCATTCTCTGTTTTGTCCAAGATCTAAGCAATGGGGCACATGTGCTTGCTTTCAACAAGCCTTATTGGGCTTGATATGAAATTGCTTTAGAAAATCTGGCCTTTGATTTTAAAGTGGTTGCTGGTTTTTCTCCCCCTCTCACCACTCCTTCTATAAGTAGCTGATAGACATCATAAAAAAAGTCCTAGAAAAGGTAGCAATATAAACCAAAACACTCAATGCAGATTTCAGAAGCAGTCCTTCTCCAGTTTCCCTCAGCTGTTAGAAAGGGCCTAATCCACATAAAGGCTGTCAGTCCAACATTTGGAAGACAAGATAGAAGAGAATGTTTTTTCTTTATTTGCTTTTTTTCCAAGGAAGGTAAATCAATGAACAAAATGATTTCATGGTGGTAATAATGCAGTGACAAAAAGCGGTTAAATGGGGAAGTTAAAATACCTGTGCTTTTCATCTACAAAGAAAATGTGGTAAAATGAGAAAGGACAAATCATGGGGACTTTTGCTTTTTTTTCACACCTTTGTAAAAGCCCTTTTGGATTTCTCTTTCCTTTTTTCTTTCTGTATGATGAAAGGAGAGAAGCATGTCACATAGATGACATATGGTAAAATGCCTCTGTTGTTCCAGGGTGAGTAGACATTGCATCTTGCAAAATCTGTTAGATGCAAAGTTACAGATTTCAGCTGGGTTAAAGATGGTGGAGGAGAAAAGAGCATTGAAAGTTCGAGCTGCTAGCGACTTTAACATGGATATGACTTCTTTCAAGCCTTAAGAGATGAAGAGTATTGGTTTTCATTAAATCAGGACCCCAAGTGAAAGAAAAGCGTTTGAGATCAGTGCCTCATGTGAGGATCGAACTCACGACCTTCAGATTATGAGACTGACGCGCTACCTGCTGCGCTAACGAGGCTGTCACAGGTGGCCACCGTACGAGGAAGAGGAAGAGGATGGTGGTGCTACGTCAATTTACTTTATTTTTATCTATTTTTCCTATAAAATATTTTGACAGTTATCCCATATGGTCTAGCGGTTAGGATTCCTGGTTTTCACCCAGGCGGCCTGGGGTCGACTCCCGGTATGGGAAATGAATGAGATTTTAATGACCTGCACACTCCTGATCCTGAATCCTCCAAAACTGTTCTTCCCTTGCTACCTCCAATCATTCCCTTCTTGTCAAAGTACCAAGCAACACAACATCTATGCTCTGCTTCGATAACTCTCAGTCATTTTTCAATTCCATTCTCTGTCTTGTCCAAGATGTAAGCAATGGGGCACATGTGCTTGCTTTCAACAAGCCTTATTGGGCTTGATATGAAATTGCTTTAGAAAATCTGGCCTTTGATTTCAAAGCGGTTGCTGGTTTTTCTCCCCCTCTCACCACTCCTTCTATAAGTAGCTGATAGACATCATAAAAAAGTCCTAGAAAAGGTAGCAAAATAAACCAAAACACTCAATGCAGATTTCAGAAGCAGTCCTTCTCCAGTTTCCCTCAGCTGTTAGAAAGGGCCTAATCCACATCAAGGCTGTCAGTCCAACATTTGGAAGACAAGATAGAAGAGAATGTTTTTTCTTTATTTGCTTTTTTTCCAAGGAAGGTAAATCCATGAACAAAATGATTTCATGGTGGTAATAATGCAGTGACAAAAAGCGGTTAAATGGGGAAGTGAAAATACCTGTGCTTTTCATCTACAAAGAAAATGTGGTAAAATGAGAAAGGACAAATCATGGGGACTTTTGCTTTTTTTCACACCTTTGTAAAAGCCCTTTTGGATTCCTCTTTCCTTTTTTCTTTCTGTATGATGAAAGGAGAGAAGCATATCACATAGATGACATATGGTAAAATGCCTCTGTTGTTCCAGGGTGAGTAGACATTGCATCTTGCAAAGTCTGTTAGATGCAAAGTTACAGATTTCAGCTGGGTTAAAGATGGTGGAGGAGAAAAAAGCATTGAAAGTTCGAGCTGCTAGCGACTTTAACATGGATATGGCTTCTTTCAAGCCTTAAGAGATGAAGAGTAGTGGTTTTCATTAAATCAGGACCCCAAGTGAAAGAAAAGCGTTTGAGATCAGTGCCTAGTGTGAGGATCGAACTCACGACCTTCAGATTATGAGACTGACGCGCTACCTGCTGCGCTAACAAGGCTGAACATGAAGAAGGATATCCATGTCACAGGTGGCCACCGTACGAGGAAGAGGATGGTGGTGCTACGTTCAATTCCATTCTCTGTCTTGTCCAAGATCTAAGCAATGGGGCACATGTGCTTGCTTTCAACAAGCCTTATTGGGCTTGATATGAAATTGCTTTAGAAAATCTGGCCTTTGATTTTAAAGTGGTTGCTGGTTTTTCTCCCCCTCTCACCACTCCTTCTATAAGTAGCTGATAGACATCATAAAAAAGTCCTAGAAAAGGTAGCAATGTAAACCAAAACACTCAATGCAGATTTCAGAAGCAGTCCTTCTCCAGTTTCCCTCAGCTGTTAGAAAGGGCCTAATCCACATAAAGGCTGTCAGTCCAACATTTGGAAGACAAGATAGAAGAGAATGTTTTTTCTTTATTTGCTTTTTTCCAAGGAAGGTAAATCAATGAACAAAATGATTTCATGGTGGTAATAATGCAGTGACAAAAAGCGGTTAAATGGGGAAGTGAAAATACCTGTGCTTTTCATCTACAAAGAAAATGTGGTAAAATGAGAAAGGACAAATCATGGGGACTTTTGCTTTTTTTTTTCACACCTTTGTAAAAGCCCTTTTGGATTCCTCTTTCCTTTTTTCTTTCTGTATGATGAAAGGAGAGAAGCATGTCACATAGATGACATATGGTAAAATGCCTCTGTTGTTCCAGGGTGAGTAGACATTGCAACTTGCAAAATCTGTTAGATGCAAAGTTACAGATTTCAGCTGAGTTAAAGATCGTGGAGGAGAAAAGAGCATTGAAAGTTCGAGCTGCTAGCGACTTTAACATGGATATGGCTTCTTTCAAGCCTTAAGAGATGAAGAGTAGTGGTTTTCATTAAATCAGGACCCCAAGTGAAAGAAAAGCATTTGAGATCAGTGCCTCGTGTGAGGATCGAACTAACAACCTTCAGATTATGAGACTGACGCGCTACCTGCTGCGCTAACGAGGCTGAACGTGAAGTAGGATATCTATGTCACAGGTGGCCACCGTACGAGGAAGAGGATGGTGGTGCTACGTCAATTTACTTTATTTTTATCTATTTTTCCTATAAAATATTTTGACAGTTATCCCATATGGTCTAGCGGTTAGGATTCCTGGTTTTCACCCAGGCGGCCTGGGGTCGACTCCCGGTATGGGAAATGAATGAGATTTTAATGACCTGCACACTCCTGATCCTGAATCCTCCAAAACTGTTCTTCCCTTGCTACCTCCAATCATTCCCTTCTTGTCAAAGTACCAAGCAACACAACATCTATGCTCTGCTTCGATAACTCTCAGTCATTTTTCAATTCCATTCTCTGTCTTGTCCAAGATCTAAGCAATGGGGCACATGTGCTTGCTTTCAACAAGCCTTATTGGGCTTGATATGAAATTGCTTTAGAAAATCTGGCCTTTGATTTCAAAGCGGTTGCTGGTTTTTCTCCCCCTCTCACCACTCCTTCTATAAGTAGCTGATAGACATCATAAAAAAGTCCTAGAAAAGGTAGCAAAATAAACCAAAACACTCAATGCAGATTTCAGAAGCAGTCCTTCTCCAGTTTCCCTCAGCTGTTAGAAAGGGCCTAATCCACATCAAGGCTGTCAGTCCAACATTTGGAAGACAAGATAGAAGAGAATGTTTTTTCTTTATTTGCTTTTTTTCCAAGGAAGGTAAATCCATGAACAAAATGATTTCATGGTGGTAATAATGCAGTGACAAAAAGCGGTTAAATGGGGAAGTGAAAATACCTGTGCTTTTCATCTACAAAGAAAATGTGGTAAAATGAGAAAGGAGAAATCATGGGGACTTTTGCTTTTTTTTCACACATTTGTAAAAGCCCTTTTGGATTCCTCTTTCCTTTTTTCTTTCTGTATGATGAAAGGAGAGAAGCATATCACATAGATGACATATGGTAAAATGCCTCTGTTGTTCCAGGGTGAGTAGACATTGCATCTTGCAAAGTCTGTTACATGCAAAG
The DNA here is from genome assembly GCF_965119305.1 of Pelophylax lessonae. Classification (NCBI taxonomy): domain Eukaryota; kingdom Metazoa; phylum Chordata; class Amphibia; order Anura; family Ranidae; genus Pelophylax; species Pelophylax lessonae. Next base: position 587,543,139 of record NC_138771.1, read on the forward strand.
TTACAGATTTCAGCTGGGTTAAAGATGGTGGAGGAGAAAAAAGCATTGAAAGTTCGAGCTGCTAGCGACTTTAACATGGATATGGCTTCTTTCAAGCCTTAAGAGATGAAGAGTAGTGGTTTTCATTAAATCAGGACCCCAAGTGAAAGAAAATCGTTTGAGATCAGTGCCTCGTGTGAGGATCGAACTCATGACCTTCAGATTATGAGACTGACGCGCTACCTGCTGCGCTAACAAGGCTGTCACAGGTGGCCACCGTACGAGGAAGAGGAAGAGGAAGAGGATGGTGGTGCTACGTCAATTTACTTTATTTTTCTCTATTTTTCCTATAAAATATTTTGACGGTTATTCCATATGGTCTAGCCGTTAGGATTCCTGGTTTTCACCCAGGCGGCCCGGGTTCGACTCCCGGTATGGGAAATGAATGAGATTTTAATGACCTGCACACTCCTGATCCTGAATCCTCCAAAACTGTTCTTCCCTTGCTACCTCCAATCATTCCCTTCTTGTCAAAGTACCAAGCAACACAACATCTATGCTCTGCTTCGATAACTCTCAGTCATTTTTCAATTCCATTCTCTGTCTTGTCCAAGATCTAAGCAATGGGGCACATGTGCTTGCTTTCAACAAGCCTTATTGGGCTTGAAATGAAATTGCTTTAGAAAATCTGGCCTTTGATTTTAAAGTGGTTGCTGGTTTTTCTCCCCCTCTCACCACTCCTTCTATAAGTAACTGATAGACATCATAAAAAAGTCCTAGAAAAGGTAGCAATATAAACCAAAACACTCAATGCAGATTTCAGAAGCAGTCCTTCTCCAGTTTCCCTCAGCTGTTAGAAAGGGCCTAATCCACATAAAGGCTGTCAGTCCAACATTTGGAAGACAAGATAGAAGAGAATGTTTTTTCTTTATTTGCTTTTTTTCCAAGGAAGGTAAATCAATGAACAAAATGATTTCATGGTGGTAATAATGCAGTGACAAAAAGCGGTTAAATGGGGAAGTGAAAATACCTGTGCTTTTCATCTACAAAGAAAATGTGGTAAAATGAGAAAGGACAAATCATGGGGACTTTTGCTTTTTTTTTCACACCTTTGTAAAAGCCCTTTTGGATTCCTCTTTTCTTTTTTCTTTCTGTATGATGAAAGGAGAGAAGCATGTCACATAGATGACATATGGCAAAATGACTCTGTTGTTCCAGGGTGAGTAGACATTGCATCTTGCAAAATCTGTTAGATGCAAAGTTACAGATTTCAGCTGGGTTAAAGATGGTGGAGGAGAAAAGAGCATTGAAAGTTCGAGCTGCTAGCGACTTTAACATGGATATGGCTTCTTTCAAGCCTTAAGAGATGAAGAGTAGTGGTTTTCATTAAACCAGGACCCCAAGTGAAAGAAAAGCGTTTGAGATCAGTGCCTCGTGTGAGGATCGAACTCACGACCTTCAGATTATGAGACTGACGCGCTACCTGCTGCGCTAACGAGGCTGAACGTGAAGTAGGATATCTATGTCACAGGTGGCCACCGTACGAGGAAGAGGATGGTGGTGCTAAGTCAATTTACTTTATTTTTCTCTATTTTTCCTATAAATTATTTTGACGGATATCCCATATGGTCTAGCGGTTAGGATTCCTGGTTTTCACCCAGGCGGCCCGGGTTCGACTCCCGGTATGGGAAATGAATGAGATTTTAATGACCTGCACACTCCTGATCCTGAATCCTCCAAAACTGTTCTTCCCTTGCTACTTCCAATCATTCCCTTCTTGTCAAAGTACCAAGCAACACAACATCTATGCTCTGCTTCGATAACTCTCAGTCATTTTTCAAAGGACAAAATCATAGGAACTTTTGACATTGCATCTTGCAAAATCTGTTAGATGCAAAGTTACAGATTTCAGCTGGGTTAAAGATGGTGGAGGAGAAAAGAGCATTGAAAGTTCGAGCTGCTAGTGACTTTAACATGGATATGGCTTCTTTCAAGCCTTAAGAGATGAAGAGTAGTGGTTTACATTAAATCAGGACCCCAAGTGAAAGAAAAGCGTTTGAGATCAGTGCCTCGTGTGAGGATCGAACTCACGACCTTCAGATTATGAGACTGATGCGCTACCTGCTGCGCTAACGAGGCTGAACGTGAAGAAGGATATCCATGTCACAGGTGGCCACCGTACGAGGAAGAGGATGGTGGTGCTACGTCAATTTACTTTATTTTTCTCTATTTTTCCTATAAAACATTCTGACGGTTATCCCATATGGTCTAGCGGTTAGGATTCCTGGTTTTCACCCAGGCGGCCTGGGTTCGACTCCCGGTATGGGAAATGAATGAGATTTTAATGACCTGCACACTCCTGATCCTGAAACCTCCAAAACTGTTCTTCCCTTGCTACTTCCAATCATTCCCTTCTTGTCAAAGTACCAAGCAACACAACATCTATGCTCTGCTTCGATAACTCTCAGTCATTTTTCAAAGGACAAAATCATAGGAACTTTTGACATTGCATCTTGCAAAATCTGTTAGATGCAAAGTTACAGATTTCAGCTGGGTTAAAGATGGTGGAGGAGAAAAGACCATTGAAAGTTCGAGCTGCTAGCGACTTTAACATGAAAATGGCTTCTTTCAAGCCTTAAGAGATGAAGAGTAGTGATTTTCATTAAATCAGGACCCCAAGTGAAAGAAAAGCGTTTGAGATCAGTGCCTCGTGTGAGGATCGAACTCACGACCTTCAGATTATGAGACTGACACGCTACCAGCTGCGCTAATGAGGCTGAATGTGAAGAAGGATATCCATGTCACAGGTGGCCACCGTATGAGGAAGAGGATGGTGGTGCTACGTCAATTTACTTTATTTTTCTCTATTTTTCCTATAATATATTTTGATGGTTATCCCATATGGTCTAGCGGTTAGGATTCCTGGTTTTCACCCAGGCGGCCCGGGTTCGACTCCCGCTATGGGAAATGAATGAGATTTTAATGACCTGCACACTCCTGATCCTAAAACCTCCAAAACTGTTCTTCCCTTGCTACCTCCAATCATTCCCTTCTTGTCAAAGTACCAAGCAACACAACATCTATGCTCTGCTTTGATAACTCTCAGTCATTTTTCAATTCCATTCTCTGTCTTGTCCAAGATCTAAGCAATGGGGCACATGTGCTTGCTTTCAACACACCTTATTGGGCTTGATATGAAATTGCTTTAGAAAATCTGGCCTTTGATTTCAAAGCCGTTGCTGGTTTTTCTCCCCCTCTCACCACTCCTTCTATAAGTAGCTGATAGACATCATAAAAAAGTTCTAGAAAAGGTAGCAAAATAAACCAAAACACTCAATGCAGATTTCAGAAGCAGTCCTTCTCCAGTTTCCCTCAGCTGTTAGAAAGGGCCTAATCCACATCAAGGCTGTCAGTCCAACATTTGGAAGACAAGATAGAAGAGAATGTTTTTTCTTTATTTGCTTTTTTTCCAAGGAAGGTAAATCCATGAATAAAATGATTTCATGGTGGTAATAATGAAGTGACAAAAAGCTGTTAAATGGGGAAGTGAAAATACCTGTGCTTTTCATCTACAAAGAAAATGTGGTAAAATGAGAAAGGACAAATCATGGGGACTTTTGCTTTTTTTTTTCACACCTTTGTAAAAGCCCTTTTGGATTCCTCTTTCCTTTTTTCTTTCTGTATGATGAAAGGAGAGAAGAATGTCACATAGATGACATATGGTAAAATGCCTCTGTTGTTCCAGGGTGAGTAGACATTGCATCTTGCAAAATCTGTTAGATGCAAAGTTACAGATTTCAGCTGGGTTAAAGATGGTGGAGGAGAAAAAAGCATTGAAATTTCGAGCTGCTAGCGACTTTAACATGGATATGGCTTCTTTCAAGCCTTAAGAGATGAAGAGTAGTGGTTTTCATTAAATCAGGACCCCAAGTGAAAGAAAAGCAATTGAGATCAGTGCCTCGTGTGAGGATCGAGCTCACGACCTTCAGATTATGAGACTGACGCGCTACCTGCTGCGCTAACGAGGCTGAATGTGAAGTAGGATATCTATGTCACAGGTGGCCACCGTACGAGGAAGAGGATGGTGGTGCTACGTCAATTTACTTTATTTTTCTCTGTTTTTCCTATAAAACATTATGACTGTTATCCCATATGGTCTAGCGGTTAGGATTCCTGGTTTTCACCCAGGCGACCCGGGTTCGACTCCCGGTATGGGAAATGAATGAGATTTTAATGACCTGCACACTCCTGATCCTGAAACCTCCAAAACTGTTCTTCCCTTGCTACTTCCAATCATTCCCTTCTTGTCAAAGTACCAAGCAACACAACATCTATGCTCTGCTTCGATAACTCTCAGTCATTTTTCAAAGGACAAAATCATAGGAACTTTTGACATTGCATCTTGCAAAATCTGTTAGATGCAAAGTTACAGATTTCAGCTGGGTTAAAGATGGTGGAGGAGAAAAGACCATTGAAAGTTCGAGCTGCTAGCGACTTTAACATGAAAATGGCTTCTTTCAAGCCTTAAGAGATGAAGAGTAGTGATTTTCATTAAATCAGGACCCCAAGTGAAAGAAAAGCGTTTGAGATCAGTGCCTCGTGTGAGGATCGAACTCACGACCTTCAGATTATGAGACTGACACGCTACCAGCTGCGCTAATGAGGCTGAATGTGAAGAAGGATATCCATGTCACAGGTGGCCACCGTATGAGGAAGAGGATGGTGGTGCTACGTCAATTTACTTTATTTTTCTCTATTTTTCCTATAATATATTTTGATGGTTATCCCATATGGTCTAGCGGTTAGGATTCCTGGTTTTCACCCAGGCGGCCCGGGTTCGACTCCCGCTATGGGAAATGAATGAGATTTTAATGACCTGCACACTCCTGATCCTAAAACCTCCAAAACTGTTCTTCCCTTGCTACCTCCAATCATTCCCTTCTTGTCAAAGTACCAAGCAACACAACATCTATGCTCTGCTTTGATAACTCTCAGTCATTTTTCAATTCCATTCTCTGTCTTGTCCAAGATCTAAGCAATGGGGCACATGTGCTTGCTTTCAACACACCTTATTGGGCTTGATATGAAATTGCTTTAGAAAATCTGGCCTTTGATTTCAAAGCCGTTGCTGGTTTTTCTCCCCCTCTCACCACTCCTTCTATAAGTAGCTGATAGACATCATAAAAAAGTTCTAGAAAAGGTAGCAAAATAAACCAAAACACTCAATGCAGATTTCAGAAGCAGTCCTTCTCCAGTTTCCCTCAGCTGTTAGAAAGGGCCTAATCCACATCAAGGCTGTCAGTCCAACATTTGGAAGACAAGATAGAAGAGAATGTTTTTTCTTTATTTGCTTTTTTTCCAAGGAAGGTAAATCCATGAATAAAATGATTTCATGGTGGTAATAATGAAGTGACAAAAAGCTGTTAAATGGGGAAGTGAAAATACCTGTGCTTTTCATCTACAAAGAAAATGTGGTAAAATGAGAAAGGACAAATCATGGGGACTTTTGCTTTTTTTTTTCACACCTTTGTAAAAGCCCTTTTGGATTCCTCTTTCCTTTTTTCTTTCTGTATGATGAAAGGAGAGAAGAATGTCACATAGATGACATATGGTAAAATGCCTCTGTTGTTCCAGGGTGAGTAGACATTGCATCTTGCAAAATCTGTTAGATGCAAAGTTACAGATTTCAGCTGGGTTAAAGATGGTGGAGGAGAAAAAAGCATTGAAATTTCGAGCTGCTAGCGACTTTAACATGGATATGGCTTCTTTCAAGCCTTAAGAGATGAAGAGTAGTGGTTTTCATTAAATCAGGACCCCAAGTGAAAGAAAAGCAATTGAGATCAGTGCCTCGTGTGAGGATCGAACTCACGACCTTCAGATTATGAGACTGACGCGCTACCTGCTGCGCTAACGAGGCTGAATGTGAAGTAGGATATCTATGTCACAGGTGGCCACCGTACGAGGAAGAGGATGGTGGTGCTACGTCAATTTACTTTATTTTTCTCTGTTTTTCCTATAAAACATTATGACTGTTATCCCATATGGTCTAGCGGTTAGGATTCCTGGTTTTCACCCAGGCGACCCGGGTTCGACTCCCGGTATGGGAAATGAATGAGATTTTAATGACCTGCACACTCCTGATCCTGAAACCTCCAAAACTGTTCTTCCCTTGCTACTTCCAATCATTCCCTTCTTGTCAAAGTACCAAGCAACACAACATCTATGCTCTGCTTCGATAACTCTCAGTCATTTTTCAAAGGACAAAATCATAGGAACTTTTGACATTGCATCTTGCAAAATCTGTTAGATGCAAAGTTACAGATTTCAACTGGGTTAAAGATGGTGGAGGAGAAAAGAGCATTGAAAGTTCGAGCTGCTAGTGACTTTAACATGGATATGGCTTCTTTCAAGCCTTAAGAGATGAAGAGTAGTGGTTTACATTAAATCAGGACCCCAAGTGAAAGAAAAGCGTTTGAGATCAGTGCCTCGTGTGAGGATCGTACTCACGACCTTCAGATCATGAGACTGATGCGCTACCTGCTGCGCTAACGAGGCTGAACGTGAAGAAGGATATCCATGTCACAGGTGGCCACCGTACGAGGAAGAGGATGGTGGTGCTACGTCAATTTACTTTATTTTTCTCTATTTTTCCTATAAAATGTTCTGACGGTTATCCCATATGGTCTAGCGGTTAGGATTCCTGGTTTTCACCCAGGCGGCCTAGGTTCGACTCCCGGTATGGGAAATGAATGAGATTTTAATGACCTGCACACTCCTGATCCTGAAACCTCCAAAACTGTCCTTCCCTTGCTACCTCCAATCATTCCCTTCTTGTCAAAGTACCAAGCAACACAACATCTATGCTATGCTTCGATAACTCTCAGTCATTTTTCAATTCCATTCTCTGTCTTGTCCAAGATCTAAGCAATGGGGCACATGTGCTTGCTTTCAACAAGCCTTATTGGGCTTGATATGAAATTGCTTTAAAAAATCTGGCCTTTGATTTCAAAGCGGTTGCTGGTTTTTCTCCCCCTCTCACCACTCCTTCTATAAGTAGCTGATAGACATCATAAAAAAGTCCTAGAAAAGGTAGCAAAATAAACCAAAACACTCAATGCAGATTTCAGAAGCAGTCCTTCTCCAGTTTCCCTCAGCTGTTAGAAAGGGCCTAATCCACATCAAGGCTGTCAGTCCAACATTTGGAAGACAAGATAGAAGAGAATGTTTTTTCTTTATTTGCTTTTTTTCCAAGGAAGGTAAATCCATGAACAAAATGATTTCATGGTGGTAATAATGCAGTGACAAAAAGCGGTTAAATGGGGAAGTGAAAATACCTGTGCTTTTCATCTACAAAGAAAATGTGGTAAAATGAGAAAGGACAAATCATGGGGACTTTTGCTTTTTTTTTCACACCTTTGTAAAAGCCCTTTTGGATTCCTCTTTCCTTTTTTCTTTCTGTATGATGAAAGGAGAGAAGCATGTCACATAGATGACATATGGTAAAATGCCTCTGTTGTTCCAGGGTGAGTAGACATTGCATCTTGCAAAGTCTGTTAGATGCAAAGTTACAGATTTCAGCTGGGTTAAAGATGGCGGAGGAGAAAAGAGCATTGAAAGTTCGAGCTGCTAGCGACTTTAACATGGATATGGCTTCTTTCAAGCCTTAAGAGATGAAGAGTAGTGGTTTTCATTAAATCAGGACCCCAAGTGAAAGAAAAGCGCTTGAGATGAGTGCCTCGTGTGAGGATCGAACTCACAACCTTCAGATTATGAGACTGACGCGCTACCTGCTGCGCTAACGAGGCTGAACGTGAAGAAGGATATCCATGTCACAGGTGGCCACCGTACGAGGAAGAGGATGGTGGTGCTACGTCAATTTACTTTATTTTTCTCTATTTTTCCTATAAAATATTCTGATGGTTATCCCATATAGTCTAGCGGTTAGGATTCCTGGTTTTCACCCAGGCAGCCTGGGTTTGACTTCCGGTATGGGAAATGAATGAGATTTTAATGACCTGCACACTCCTGATCCTGAAACCTCCAAAACTGTTCTTCCCTTGCTACCTCCAATCATTCCCTTCTTGTCAAAGTACCAAGCAACACAACATCTATGCTATGCTTCGATAACTCACAGTCATTTTTCAATTCCATTCTCTGTCTTGTCCAAGATCTAAGCAAAGGGGCACATGTGCTTGCTTTCAGCAAGCATTATTGGGCTTGATATGAAATTGCTTTAAAAAATCTGGCCTTTGATTTCAAAGCGGTTGCTGGTTTTTCTCCCCCTCTCACCACTCCTTCTATAAGTAGCTGATAGACATCATAAAAAGTCCTAGAAAAGGTAGCAAAATAAACCAAAACACTCAATGCAGATTTCAGAAGCAGTCCTTCTCCAGTTTCCCTCAGCTGTTAGAAAGGGCCTAATCCACATCAAGGCTGTCAGTCCAACATTTAGAAGACAAGATAGAAGAGAATGTTTTTTCTTTATTTGCTTTTTTTCCAAGGAAGGTAAATACATGAACAAAATGATTTCATGGTGGTAATAATGCAGTGACAAAAAGCGGTTAAATGGGGAAGTGAAAATACCTGTGCTTTTCATCTACAAAGAAAATGTGGTAAAACGAGAAAGGACAAATCATGGGGACTTTTGCTTTTTTTTCACACCTTTGTAAAAGCCCTTTTGGATTCCTCTTTGCTTTTTTCTTTCTGTATGATGAAAGGAGAGAAGCATGTCACATAGATGACATATGGGAAATGCCTCTGTTGTTCCAGGGTGAGTAGACATTGCATCTTGCAAAGTCTGTTAGATGCAAAGTTACAGATTTCAGCTGGGTTAAAGATGGTGGAGGAGAAAAGAGCATTGAAAGTTCGAGCTGCTAGCGACTTTAACATGGAAATTTCTTCTTTCAAGCCTTAAGAGATGAAGAGTAGTGGTTTTCATTAAATCAGGACCCCAAGTGAAAGAAAAGCGCTTGAGATCAGTGCCTCAAGTGAGGATCAAACTCACGACCTTCAGATTATGAGACTGACGCGCTACCTGCTGCGCTAACGCGGCTGAACGTGAAGAAGGATATCCATGTCACAGGTGGCCACCGTACGAGGAAGAGGATGGTGGTGCTACGTCAATTTACTTTAGTTTTCTCTATTTTTCCTATTAAATATTCTGATGGTTGTCCCATATGGTCTAGCGGTTAGGATTCCTGGTTTTCACCCAGGCGCCTCGGGTTCGACTCCCGGTATGGGAAATGAATGAGATTTTAATGACCTGCACACTCCTGATCCTGAAACCTCCAAAACTTTTCTTCCCTTGCTACCTCCAATCATTCCCTTCTTGTCAAAGTACCAAGCAACACAACATCTATGCTCTGCTTCGATAACTCTCAGTCATTTTTCAATTCCATTCTCTGTTTTGTCCAAGATCTAAGCAATGGGGCACATGTGCTTGCTTTCAACAAGCCTTATTAGGCTTGATATGAAATTGCTTTAGAAAATCTGGCCTTTGATTTCAAAGTGGTTGCTGGTTTTTCTCCCCCTCTCACCACTCCTTCTATAAGTAGCTGATAGACATCATAAAAAAGTCCTAGAAAAGGTAGCAAAATAAACCAAAACACTCAATGCAGATTTCAGAAGCAGTCCTTCTCCAGTTTCCCTCAGCTGTTAGAAAGGGCCTAATCCACATCAAGGCTGTCAGTCCAACATTTGGAAGACAAGATAGAAGAGAATGTTTTTTCTTTATTTGCTTTTTTTCCAAGGAAGATAAATCCATGAACAAAATGATTTCATGGTGGTAATAATGCAGTGACAAAAAGCGGTTAAATGGGGAAGTGAAAATACCTGTGCTTTTCTTTTTTTTTTATATTTATCATTTTATTTAGAATTTTCAGAGGAAAAAAGAAAGAACATTACAGAATATATGACTCCTTAATAAGTAAATAGCTTACAAAGACATCCACCACATCATTTTCTCATCACCTAGGTCTAATAAAGACCTCTGGAGATTCCCGACTCATTAATATATAATCCTTTGTCAAATATTCAGCTAGGACAAGATATTGTTAGGTCATCAAGTCTCCATCTCTATTCCCGCTCATTTAATCCTTACCTCTCTTTGCTTCCTTGTACTTTAATTTGAATAACCTAGCCTTTAATCTTGTCTTAATTTCCCCTTCTTCTTCTGTCTGTTCATTCCCTTCCTTTTCTATATTACCCCCCACTCTCTCTCCTCATTCATACCCACTGTCCACACCCCACATACACAACAACAATGAAAAAAAAAAAAAAAAAAAGGGGGACCCAAAAAAATTAAAAAAAATTCTCCTTCCCTCTCTCCCCTCTCCCCCCCTCTCAAAGAGTGACAAAGAACCCCTCCCCTCTCATACATCTCCTACACTCTGAGATGGGGGCCCCAGTAATTGTTTGCCCGCATCTGAGGATATGAATAAATTCCATGTTCTCCATGTTTTTTTGTATTGTTCCTGTTTGTGTTGTGAGGAAAACACGAGATCCTCCATTTTATTAATATGTTCTAATTTTCCAGCCCAATCGAACACTGTTGGTGCTTGTCTATTTCTCCAGTGTTGGGGTATACATGCTCTTGCGGCATTCATCATGTGTGGCAGTACTGATCTTGCATATTTCCTCTCTGACTGGTCTGATATCTGCAGGAGGCAGAAGGCAGCTTCTTCCTTGATTTTATAGTCTGTTACTTTTTGGACTATATCACCAATCTCTGACCAAAATTTCTTTATCTCTGGACAGTTCCAGAAGATATGATATATTGTGCCTTCCCCTTCTCCGCATCTCCAGCACCTATCCGATTCTTGAATGTACCACTTATGCAATTTATCTGGTGTGTTAAACCACCTAGTCAGGATTTTATAATTTATTTCCTGCATTTTCGTGCATTTAGTTGGTCTAAATATTGCCCTAAACATTCTTTGCTTCTGTGTGTCCGTTATATCCATATTTAGATCCACTTTCCATTTTTCCAACCATTTCAGATTCGGCTGGACCAATGGGGTGTTCAACATTCTATATAGAATCGACAATGGGCGGTATACACCTCCTGTTTTCTCACATAGTTTTTCAAAGTGTGTCAATGGTTTTTTAAATTTTTCCGGCTCCGGCAGCGACTCTAAAAAGTGTCGCAGTTGCAATGCCTCCCATAAGAGTAGCCTATATGGACGCTCCTCATCTATTAGTCTACCGATTGAAGGCCATATCTGCTGGCTTGTAAAATTTTTGATGCCGTCTTGTCCTGTTTCCCACAGTTTTTTAAAATGCTGTCTCCCTAAACCTGGGGTAAATTTAGGGTTTCCCAAGATCGGATATAATGGGGATTCCATTGAGGTTAAATTTTGTCTCAGGGTCTGATGAAACCCTATTCTTATTGTATTTCCCAGCAGGGGATGTAACTTCAAGGGTTTAGGAAGCGTCTTATAGCACCAGATTGCCCTCTTTAATTAGACCGCCGTTTGTGCTTGTTCCATTTGGACCCATCTTTTCGATTCCCAATGGTGCCACCAGTCCAATATTCTATTTAAATGGATGGCGTGGTAGTATCTACGCAGGTCGGGTATAGCCAACCCACCCATGTTTTTGGGGAGTGTTAACGTATTGCGTGCTATACGTGGTTTTTTACCCGCCCAGATGTATCCACTAATCACACCCTGGATAGTTTTGAAGAAACTATTAGGAATTTTGACTGGGAGCGCTCTCATGATATATAAGTATTTTGGCAGGATGTTCATTTTGATTAAATTTCCTCTCCCAAACCATGACTGGAGGCCTCCCCTCCATTGTTCCAAAGTTTTCTTTGTGTCTCCAATCAAAGGGGTGAAGTTTAGTTCATAGATCTGGGCTAAATTAGCGGACATATACGTCCCTAGATATTTCACTGCTTTCTCTACCCACGAGAATCCAAAGTTGCTCTTTATTCTATCTTTATTTGTTTGTGATATTCCCACTCCCATTGCTTCAGATTTCCTATAGTTTATTTTGAAATTTGATAACTCTCCATATTGTTTAATTTCCTCTAGAAGTACTGGTAGCGAAATTTCTGGTTCCGTCAGAGTAAACAGTAAGTCGTCAGCATACGCTGCAGTCTTGTATTGTTCCCTACCTACTGTGATTCCTTTTATGTCCTGATTCATTCAAACTTTATTCAAGAAGGGCTCTAATGTCAGCACAAACAACAGGGGAGATAGTGGACAACCCTGTCTTGTGCCATTTTTTATACTAAGAGGTTCCGACAACACACCATTTGCCTTCACTCTTGCGGTTGGGTTGGAGGAAACCCTAGTTATTCTTTCCCGCATTATTTCGCCTACTCCTATATACTTGAGCACCGACTGCATAAAGGTCCATTCAACTCTGTCGAAGGCCTTTTCTGCATCGGTGCTCAGTATGATGCATGGTAGTTCTTCTTTGGTGGCTATATGAATTAAGTTGAGAACTCTTGTAGTGCTGTCTTTTGCTTCCCTCGCCACCATGAAACCCACTTGGTCTAAGTGTATTATTTTAGGGAGTACCTTTGCCATCCTTGCCGCTAAGATTTTTGTGAAAATTTTTAGGTCCGTATTTAAAAGCGAAATAGGCCTATAACTTCCGCAATTTGAGGGGTCTTTCCCCTCTTTTAAGATTAGCGTTATATACGCCATTAATGTATCCCTAGGTAGCGTCCCCTCTATTCCTCTCTCATTAAACAGTCTCTCCATGTATGGTCCCAGGATGGGGGCCAATACATGGAAATACTGTATTGTCAAGCCATCAGGGCCTGGTGCTTTACCACTTTTCATACTTTTTATGGCCTGATCTATTTCCGTCTGTGAGATGTGCCTTTCCAAGTCATCCTTATCTTCTTCAGAAAGTTTCGGTAGACCTGATTGTGCCATATAGTCGTCCATTTCCTTTTGCGATTTTCCTATTTCCGGTAAATTATATAGTAATGAGTAAAAATTCCTAAATTCTTCCGTTATTTGATCAGGCAATATTTTTTTAACTCCTTCTGGGGATAGAACTTGTGGTATATATGATCTTACTTTTTGATTGTGGACAGATCTTGCTAAGACTTTACCGCATTTATTCCCTGATTCGTATGTGATTTTCTTTGATACTTGTATCGCGACTTTCGCTTTATAGTGCATCAAATCAAGTATCTGCTTTCTTACTAGAGTCAGTTCACCTATTGCTATATTTGCCTTTTTCTTTTTGTGTTCTGTTTCCATTATTTTGAGCTTATCTAGTAATCCTAGCAATTGTTTATTTCTCTCCCTTTTTATTCTTGCGCCATGCTTAATTAGAATTCCCCTTATCACTGACTTATGTGCCTCCCACAGCGTGCCTATCGCACAGCCAGGTAGATCGTTAAGATCAAAGTAATCCTTAAGTTCTTTTTGTACCTCTGACCTTACTTCCTCTATCTGTAACAAACTTTCATTTAATTTCCAAAATCTTTGTTTAGTTGATTTAACTGTGGAAATATTGTAGACCATTGACACCATTGCATGGTCTGACCATGAGATGTTGTCAATGTCGGTGTGTATCGCCGCCCGGAGATGCGCATGTGGTACTAGAAAGAAATCTATTCTCGAGTAGGTCTCATGCGGATGTGAGAAAAATGTGAACTCTTTTTCGGTTGGGTGCTGGAGACGCCATACATCTATCAGTTGTTCCTTATATATATTCTTCCTCATCCGCCGACACATCGCTTCTGAGGAAGTATGTTTCGTTTTAGAGGTATCAGCCACGGGAGACAGCGGTGTATTGAAATCTCCTCCCACTATCACTTGACCTTGAGTAAATTCTGTAAGTATGTTTAATGTTTTGGCGACAAATCTATCTTGTTGCTTGTTAGGGGAGTATAAGGTTGCCAATGTCATCTGTGTTTCTCCTATTTTCCCTTTTAGGAAGAGATATCTACCGCTGTCATCGCATAACTTCTCCTCCATCTGCCATGGTGTCTTACTGTCAATTAATATTGATACCCCTCTTGATTTTGATTGTGTGTAAGTTGAATGATATATGTATGGAAATGCATTATTTTTTAAGTATGGTAAATTCCCTGATCTAAAATGCGTCTCTTGTATAAACGCTATATTCGCCTTAACTCTTTTGAGTTCTGATAATAATATTCGCCTTTTTTCGGGCGTATTTAGGCCCTTTGCATTAATTGAAACAATCTTTATATTCTCCATTTTAACCTTATCAAATTATATAAGTAAGTGGAGACTACAGATCGTGGGAGAAGGAAGAAAAAAAAAAAAAAAAAAACCCCTCAAAAATCTCACAACCTACTATCAGCAGTCACTCACTCAATCTCTTGTCCACACACCTCACACTAATCCAATCACTCCTATGCCCTTCCCTGTGGATCCTACCCTGTCGGTTGGAGCAAAAAAGCTCTTCCCGGTCGGATCCCCAGGTCGGATTTTTAAATCCTTCCAACACACGGCATTTTACTGCCACCTGTGTGTTCTAAACTTTTTACAGGGAATTACCTGAGGTCATACCCTCTGTCCTCGCATTCTCCCTCCCTATTCTTACTTATAGGCTTTTATTTCTCTATCTCCACTGCCCATCCTTTCTTCCTCTACCCCTCTAGCCTCTGGTTTTCTGTGCCCTTGAGATACTCCCCTCCTGAAGCTCTATGAATATTTTAAGAGCCTTGATATCTAACAATAGCTTCCCCTTTACAACACACCGATAAAGACAGGGGCAAAAAAACAAAAAAAACTCAGCTTGCCCCAATAACGTATAGGATTCCCATTCCCCTTAAAACTTAGTTAACTCTATTTAATAGGGGCTATTGTGCCCCACATTAACACCGTACCATATATGATGAAAAAAAAAAAAAAAACAATGGGGCCGCCAAATACGACCCACTTTGTGATCCCTTGTATGGGGTATTACACCCTTTAATTTCCTTGTGCCAAAACAACAAAAAAGAAGAGAAAAAAAAAAAATTTAGGGCCGCCAATTACGACCCACTTTGTGATCCCTTGTATGGGGTATTACACCCTTTAATTTCCTTGTGCACAGCAACGCAAAAAAAAATAAAAATTGAATTTTGGGGTCGCCAATAACGACCTACTTTGTGATCCCTTGTATGGGGTATTTAAACCCTTTAATTGCATTGTACTAAAAAAAAAAAAAAAAAAAAAGGGGGTAAATATTAAAAACTGGCGGAGTGGGGGGGGGGCAGTACAGAGAATGACATATCCCCTATATGGTTTTCACCTTTAGCCTTACTGGCCCACTCTTATTTCCTCATTGTAATACTGGGTTTCTCTGACCCCCCTTCCCTGCTAAGTTCTACTGCTCTTCAGGGTCTATAGATGAGGGGAGGGGGTTTGGGGTCTTAGGTCTCTAATGCATCCTTCAATTTCTATTAGTATGTTCTATATTTAATTCAATACTTCCCAGAGGAAAAAAAAAAAAAAAAACCCTAAATACAACATTCAAGTGTCAGTGCGTATTACACCCAAACTTCACCGTGAGAAAAAAAAAACCAGTGCAAAAGTTACCCTTAACACTTTACCGCTTCTACTAAAACTTCCGTGCCTTATTTCAATCGGGTAAGTTAAACCCCTACGTTCCACTATAGTCTTCGTGGGAGGGGAAACAAAAGAAAAAAAAATGATTACAACCTCCTTTCCATTAAAACCCCGATAAGTGACTTCATTCAGTAGGGGGGATTATGCCCCTAATTTCCACTGTGCTTTTAGTGCAAGAAAAAAAAAAAAAATTATAAAAAAAAAAAAAAAAGGGGGGGGGAGCCCACCACCTCTCCACAGGTTGTGCAGAGAGGGGCTTAGATGTGGAGGTCTCATCCCCTCATCCCCGGCCCCTCCCGTATACCAACAGGATTGCATCCTTCTTCATCTTTATTAACCTCCAAATCCCCTCGGAAAACCCAAACCCCCCCATCCCCAATGTAGTGCCCCTAGACTTTAATCCCTACCCTCCCTCCTCCCCCCTATCTCCCAAGGTTGTGTTAGCTCTCTGCGTACATTTCCCTCGATTTCCCCCAGCCAGTTTGGGGTCTCTATCGCCGGTACCCCCAGAAAGTCAAAAAAAGCCACCCTGTCTTGAAATTTACGCATCGTGAAGAAACGACCATTCCTATTAAATGTTACTGTAAAGGGGAACCCCCATCTATAAGTACATCCCTTTTGCTTAGCCAATTCCAAAATGGGTTTCAGCATGGCTCTTCTCTTTAGGGTCCCTTTGGAGATATCTGAGAAAACCTGTATGGTCATTCCTTCCATTTTCCACTCTCTGGTGTCCCTGGCCGATCTCAGTATCAGTTCTTTTTGGGTGTAGTAATGTAGTTTGCAGATTACATCCCTTGGCCTTTCCTGATCTCTCTTCATTTGGCCGGGAACCCTATGTATTCTGTCAAACTCGATTTTACCCGGATAACTTGCCCCTAAAATATCCTTGAATAGATTATTTACTGATCCTTCCAACTGTGTATTTTTGAGTGTTTCTGTTAGGCCTCGGATTCTTAAATTATTGCGACGGCTTCGATTTTCCATATCTTCAATCTGTAGCTGTAGCCTAGCCTCTTTTTCTCCCTGTTGTTCTGCATTCCTCTCCAGGACTGTTAGCCGTTCCTTTATTGCAACAATTTCTGCATCCTCTTTTCTTTGATTAGTGGATAGTGCTTGGATCTCATTTTTAATAAGCTGGATTTCCTTTTTATGTGTCTCCTCTACCCGGTTCACTAGCTGTTCCATGTCCTTTTTAGTTGGGAGCGAACTAATCATGGCTCTGAATTCCGCCATTTGCGCTGCCCATTCAGCATTCGGGGAGGGTGTAATCTGTTCTTTCTGGGATTTAAAGTTGTGAACCGGGGCTCTGTCCTCTAGGGGTGATGTGGCCCTTGATTCTATGATATCACTAGAGTCCCAATCTGTCTGGGTGTCTCCTGGCTCTGCCATGCTGCTTACTGTTGTAGTTGTAAGGCTGGTAGAGAGGAATTTCCTTATCTCTCCTTCTGATTTCCCTTGTGTTTTCCCGGTGTTTTTTTTGACCTTCCGTTTTTTTGTGAGAGTCATACTAACTCCCTATCCTGTGAGAGCCAGTGGTGTGGTTTGGAGTTAACTGGGCCCTCCGGTCTCCTTTGGTCTTCTGGGGTACTCTATCCAATCCTATATACCTCCAGCCTCCATATTTTAAAGTCCCAGCTCCACTTTATCACTCCTCCACCTCTTTGATAACCTTCCTCCTTTGCTCTCCCACAATCTTCTGCTGGTAGGGGGACTTGATTTATGTTTCCTATTTCACCATTTACTTCCTCATCTGTCCCTTTCCAGCTTATATCCCCAATATGACCGTATGCCTGTGTGATACCAATATGTCTCTAACAGTCAATTATTGCTGGTACATATGGGTTGAATAGGAAAAGTGGAAAGTATTCACTCACGCTTTGTGCAGGCAGTCTCTTCTCCGTTATTGCTTTTCTGGGGATCCGGTGCTTATATGTATCCGTTCCTCACCGGCTCCCTTTTCCATGCCGTGTGGTCGGGAGATTTGGGAGTGCGGGCAGGCTCCTGCAGCTGCCCCCTTCCTTCACTTTCACCCACCTGCCGGCAAACTTCCTCGTGGGGGCCACTGCGTAAGTTCCCTTCCAGATTCCTGTTGCTCTCGGCTGGTATTCGTGACGGGGAGAGTGTTAGCACCCCTGCTCCGCTGACCGTGTACCCGGTCGTCAGACGGGAAGCCCCGTAGCCACCGACTGTCTTTTAGTTTGCCTGGTGCTGCCTCTCCCTGGTCACGCCGCCCCACACCTCCGGGAGGCGTCCGCCGACTGCCCTCCTCTCACAACCCCGGTCTCAGTCTGGCAGCTGGCGTGTGGTCTGCAGCGGGAGCAGGTATCTGTCCGGGTCTCTGCAGTCTCACCCGGTCATACAGTTCGGCTGTCGGGGGTGATGAGAAGCGGGTCCGCGGCTTTCCTATCTCACCGCCGCCCAGCGTGCAGTTCTCCCGCTCGGTTCTCGGATGGGCTCGATGTTAGGGAGGGAGTTTTCGCGCGAGGCACCCAGAGCACAGCCTCACATGACCACTTCCGGGTCCGCCCCTCCCTCATACCTGTGCTTTTCATCTACAAAGAAAATGTGGTAAAATGAGAAAGGACAAATCATGGGGACTTTTGCTTTTTTTTTCACACCTTTGTAAAAGCCCTTTTGGATTCCTCTTTCCTTTTTTCTTTCTGTATGATGAAAGGAGAGAAACATCTCACATAGATGACATATGGTAAAATGCCTCTGTTGTTCCAGGGTGAGTAGACATTGCATCTTGCAAAGTATGTTAGATGCAAAGTTACAGATTTCAGCTGGGTTAAAGATGGTGGAGGAGAAAAGATCATTGAAAGTTCGAGCTGCTAGAGACTTAAACATGGATATGGCTTCTTTTAATCCTTAAGAGATGAAGAGTAGTGGTTTTCATTAAATCAGGACCCCAAGTGAAAGAAAAGCATTTGAGATCAGTGCATTGATTTGAGGATCGAACTCACGACCTTCAGATTATGAGACTGACACGCTACCTGCTGCGCTAACGAGGCTGAACGTGAAGTAGGATATCTATGTCACAGGTGGCCACCGTACGAGGAAGAGGATGGTGGTGCTATGTCAATTTACTTTATTTTTCTCTATTTTTCCTATAAAATATTTTGACGGTTATCCCATATGGTCTAGCGGTTAGGATTCCTGGTTTTCACCCAGGCGGCCCGGGTTCGACTCCCGGTATGGGAAATGAATGACATTTTAATGACCTGCACACTCCTGATCCTGAAACCTCCAAAACTGTTCTTCCCTTGCTACTTCCAATCATTCCCTTCTTGTCAAAGTACCAAGCAACACAACATCTATGCTCTGCTTCGATAACTCTCAGTCATTTTTCAATTCCATTCTCTGTCTTGTCCAAGATCTAAGCAATGGGGCACATGTGCTTGCTTTCAACAAGCCTTATTGGGCTTGATATGAAATTGCTTTAGAAAATCTGGCCTTTGATTTCAAAGCGGTTGCTGGTTTTTATCCCCCTCTCACCACTCCTTCTATAAGTAGCTGATAGACATCATAAAAAAGTCCTAGAAAAGGTAGCAAAATAAACCAAAACACTCAATGCAGTTTTCAGAAGCAGTCCTTCTCCAGTTTCCCTCAGCTGTTAGAAAGGGCCTAGTCCACATCAAGGCTGTCAGTCCAACATTTAGAAGACAAGATAGAAGAGAATGTTTTTTCTTTATTTGCTTTTTTTCCAAGGAAGGTAAATCCATGAACAAAATGATTTCATGGTGGTAATAATGCAGTGACAAAAAGCGGTTAAATGGGGAAGTGAAAATACCTGTGCTTTTCATCTACAAAGAAAATGTGGTAAAATGAGAAAGGACAAATCATGGGGACTTTTGCTTTTTTTCACACCTTTGTAAAAGCCCTTTTGGATTCCTCTTTCCTTTTTTCTTTCTGATGAAAGGAGAGAAGCATGTCACATAGATGACATATGGTAAAATGCCTCTGTTGTTCCAGGGTGAGTAGACATTGCATCTTGCAAAGTCTGTTAGATGCAAAGTTACAGATTTCAGCTGGGTTAAAGATGGTGGAGGAGAAAAGAGCATTGAAAGTTCGAGCTGCTAGCGACTTTAACATGGATATATCTTCTTTCAAGCCTTAAAAGATGAAGAGTAGTGGTTTTCATTAAATCAGGACCCCAAATGAAAGAAAAGCGTTTGAGATCAGTGACTCGTGTGAGGATCGACCTCACGACCTTCAGATTATGAGGCTGACGCGCTACCTGCTGTGCTAACGAGGCTGAACGTGAAGAAGGATATCCATGTCACAGGTGGCCACCGTACGAGGAAGAGGATGGTGGTGCTACGTCAATTTACTTTATTTTTCTCTATTTTTCCTATAAAATATTTTTACGGTTATCCCATATGGTCTAGCGTTTAGGATTCCTGGTTTTCACCCAGGCGGCCCGGGTTTGACTCCCGGTATGGGAAATGAATGAGATTTTAATGACCTGCACACTCCTGATCCTGAAACCTCCAAAACTGTTCTTCCCTTGCTACCTCCAATCATTCCCTTCTTGTCAAAGTACCAAGCAACACAACATCTATGCTCTGCTTCGATAACTCTCAGTCATTTTTCAATTCCATTCTCTGTCTTGTCCAAGATCTAAGCAATGAGGCACATGTGCTTGCTTTCAACAAGCCTTATTGGGCTTGATATGAAATTGCTTTAGAAAATCTGGCCTTTGATTTCAAAGCGGTTGCTGGTTTTTCTCCCCCTCTCACCACTCCTTCTATAAGTAGCTGATAGACATCATAAAAAAGTCCTAGAAAAGGTAGCAAAATAAACCAAAACACTCAATGCATATTTCAGAAGCAGTCCTTCTCCAATTTCCCTCAGCTGTTAGAAAGGGCCTAATCCACATCAAGGCTGTCAGTCCAACATTTGGAAGACAAGATAGAAGAGAATGTTTTTTTCTTTATTTGCTTTTTTTCCAAGGAAGGTAAATCCATGAACAAAATGATTTCATGGTGGTAATAATGCAGTGACAAAAAGTGGTTAAATGGGGAAGTGAAAATACCTGTGCTTTTCATCTACAAAGAAAATATGGTAAAATGAGAAAGGACAAATCATGGGGACTTTTGCTTTTTTTTCACACCTTTGTAAAAGCCCTTTTGGATTCCTCTTTCCTTTTTTCTTTCTGTATGATGAAAGGAGAGAAGCATATCACATAGATGACATATGGTAAAATGCCTCTGTTGTTCCAGGGTGAGTAGACATTGCATCTTGCAAAGTCTGTTAGATGCAAAGTTACAGATTTCAGCTGGGTTAAAGATGGTGGAGGAGAAAAGAGCATTGAAAGTTCGAGCTGCTAGTGACTTTAACATGGATATGGCTTCTTTCAAGCCTTAAGAGATGAAGAGTAGTGGTTTTCATTAAATCAGGACCCCAAGTGAAAGAAAAGCGCTTGAGATGAGTGCCTCGTGTGAGGATCGAACTCACGACCTTCAGATTATGAGACTGACGTGCTACCTGCTGCGCTAACAAGGCTGCACACGAAGTAGGATATCTATGTCACAGGTGGCCACCGTACGAGGAAGAGGATGGTGGTGCTACGTCAATTTACTTTATTTTTCTCTATTTTTTAAATAATATGTTTTGATGGTTATCCCATATGGTCTAGCGGTTAGGATTCCTGGTTTTCACCCAGGCGCCCGGGGTTCGGCTCCCGGTATGGGAAATGAATGAGATTTTAATGACCTGCACACTCCTGATCCTGAAACCTACAAAACTTATTTTCCCTTGCTACCTCCAATCATTCCCTTCTTGTCAAAGTACCAAGCAACACAACATCTATGCTCTGCTTCGATAACTCTCAGTCATTTTTCAATTCCATTCTCTGTCTTGTCCAAGATCTAAGCAATGGGGCACATGTGCTTGCTTTCAACAAGCCTTATTGGGCTTGATATGAAATTGCTTTAGAAAATCTGGCCTTTGATTTCAAAGCGGTTGCTGGTTTTTCTCCCTCTCTCACCACTCCTTCTATAAGTAGCTGATAGACATCATAAAAAAGTCCTAGAAAAGGTAGCAAAATAAACCAAAACACTCAATGCGGATTTCAGAAGCAGTCCTTCTCCAGTTTTCCTCAGCTGTTAGAAAGGGCCTAATCCACATCAAGGCTGTCAGTCCAACATTTGAAAGACAAGATAGAAGAGAATGTTTTTTCTTTATTTGCTTTTTTTCCAAGGAAGGTAAATCCATGAACAAAATGATTTCATGGTGGTAATAATGCAGTGACAAAAAGCGGTTAAATGGGGAAGTGAAAATACCTGTGCTTTTCATCTACAAAGAAAATGTGGTAAAATGAGAAAGGACAAATCATGGGGACTTTTGCTTTTTTTTCACACCTTTGTAAAAGCCCTTTTGGATTCCTTTTTCCTTTTTTCTTTCTGTATGATGAAAGGAGAGAAGCATGTCACATAGATGACATATAGTAAAATGCCTCTGTTGTTCCAGGGTGAGTAGACATTGCATCTTGCAAAGTCTGTTAGATGCAAAGTTACAGATTTCAGCTGGGTTAAAGATGGTGGAGGAGAAAAGAGCATTGAAAGTTCGAGCTGCTAGCGACTTTAACATGGATATGGCTTCTTTCAAGCCTTAAGAGATGAAGAGTAGTGGTTTTCATTAAATCAGGACCCCAAGTGAAAGAAAAGCGTTTGAGATCAGTGCCTCGTGTGAGGATCTAACTCACAACCTTCAGATTATGAAACTGACGCGCTACCTGCTGCACTAACGAGGCTGAACGTGAAGTTGGATATCCATGTCACAGGTGGCCACCGTCGAGGAAGAGGATGGTGGTGCTACGTCAATTTACTTTATTTTTCTCTATTTTTCCTATAAAATATTTTGTTTGTTATCCCATATGGTCTAGCGGTTAGGATTCCTGGTTTTCACCCAGGCGGCCCGGGTTCGACTCCCGGTATGGGAAATGTTTGAGATTTTAATGACCTGCATACTCCTGATGCTGAAACCTCCAAAACTGTTCTTCCCTTGCTACCTCCAATCATTCCCTTCTTGTCAAAGTACCAAGCAACACAACATCTATGCTCGGCTTCGATAACTCTCAGTCATTTTTCAATTCCATTCTCTGTCTTGTCCAAGATCTAAGCAATGGGGCACATGTGCTTGCTTTCAACAAGCCTTATTGGGCTTGATATGAAATTGCTTTAGAAAATCTGGCCTTTGATTTCAAAGCGGTTGCTGGTTTTTCTCCCCCTCTCACCACGCCTTCTATAAGTAGCTGATAGACATCATAAAAAAGTCTTAGAAAAGGTAGCAAAATAAACCAAAACACTCAATGCAGATTTCAGAAGCAGTCCTTCTCCAGTTTCCCTCAGCTGTTAGAAAGGGCCTAGTCCACATCAAGGCTGTCAGTCCAACATTTAAAAGACAAGATAGAAGAGAATGTTTTTTCTTTATTTGCTTTTTTCCAAGGAAGGTAAATCCATGAACAAAATGATTTCATGGTGGTAATAATGCAGTGACAAAAAGCGGTTAAATGGGGAAGTGAAAATACCTATGCTTTTCATCTACAAAGAAAATGTGGTAAGATGAGAAAGGACAAATCATGGGGACTTTTGCTTTTTTTTCACACCTTTGTAAAAGCCCTTTTGGATTCCTCTTTCCTTTTTTCTTTCTGATGAAAGGAGAGAAGCATGTCACATAGATGACATATGGTAAAATGCATCTGTTGTTCCAGGGTGAGTAGACATTGCATCTTGCAAAGTCTGTTAGATGCAAAGTTACAGATTTCGGCTGGGTTAAAGATGGTGGAGGAGAAAAGAGCATTGAAAGTTCGAGCTGCTAGCGACTTTAACATGGATATGGCTTCTTTCAAGCCTTAAGAGATGAAGAGTAGTGGTTTTCATTAAATCAGGACCCCAAGTGAAAGAAAAGCGTTTGAGATCAGTGACTCGTGTGAGGATTGACCTCACGACCTTCAGATTATGAGGCTGACGCGCTACCTGCTGTGCTAACGAGGCTGAACATGAAGAAGGATATCCATGTCACAGGTGGCCACCGTACGAGGAAGAGGATGGTGGTGCTACGTCAATTTACTTTATTTTTCTCTATTTTTCCTATAAAATATTTTGATGGTTATCCCATATGGTCTAGCGGTTAGGATTCCTGGTTTTCACCCAGGCGGCCCGGGTTTGACTCCTGGTATGGGAAATGAATGAGATTTTAATGACCTGCACACTCCTGATCCTGAAACCTCCAAAACTGTTCTTCCCTTGCTACCTCCAATCATTCCCTTCTTGTCAAAGTACCAAGCAACACAACATCTATGCTCTGCTTCGATAACTCTCAGTCATTTTTCAATTCCATTCTCTGTCTTGTCCAAGATCTAAGCAATGGGGCACATGTGCTTGCTTTCAACAAGCCTTATTGGGCTTGATATGAAATTGCTTTAGAAAATCTGGCCTTTGATTTCAAAGCGGTTGCTGGTTTTTCTCCCTCTCTCACCACTCCTTCTATAAGTAGCTGATAGACATCATAAAAAAGTCCTAGAAAAGGTAGCAAAATAAACCAAAACACTCAATGCAGATTTCAGAAGCAGTCCTTCTCCAATTTTCCTCAGCTGTTAGAAAGGACCTAATCCACATCAAGGCTGTCAGTCCAACATTTGAAAGACAAGATAGAAGAGAATGTTTTTTCTTTATTTGCTTTTTTTCCAAGGAAGGTAAATCCATGAACAAAATGATTTCATGGTGGTAATAATGCAGTGACAAAAAGCGGTTAAATGGGGAAGTGAAAATACCTGTGCTTTTCATCTACAAAGAAAATGTGGTAAAATGAGAAAGGACAAATCATGGGGACTTTTGCTTTTTTTTCACACCTTTGTAAAAGCCCTTTTGGATTCCTCTTTCCTTTTTTCTTTCTGATGAAAGGAGAGAAGCATGTCACATAGATGACATATGGTAAAATGCATCTGTTGTTCCAGGGTGAGTAGACATTGCATCTTGCAAAGTCTGTTAGATGCAAAGTTACAGATTTCAGCTGGGTTAAAGATGGTGGAGGAGAAAAGAGCATTGAAAGTTCGAGCTGCTAGCGACTTTAACATGGATATGGCTTCTTTCAAGCCTTAACAGATGAAGAGTAGTGGTTTTCATTAAATCAGGACCCCAAGTGAAAGAAAAGCGTTTGAGATCAGTGACTCATGTGAGGATCGACCTCACGACCTTCAGATTATGAGGCTGACGCGCTACCTGCTGTGCTAACGAGGCTGAACGTGAAGGAGTATATCCATGTCACAGGTGGCCACCGTACGAGGAAGAGGATGGTGGTGCTACGTCAATTTACTTTATTTTTCTCTATTTTTCCTATAAAATATTTTGATGGTTATCCCATATGGTCTAGCGGTTAGGATTCCTGGTTTTCACCCAGGCGGCCCGGGTTTGACTCCTGGTATGGGAAATGAATGAGATTTTAATGACCTGCACACTCCTGATCCTGAAACCTCCAAAACTGTTCTTCCCTTGCTACCTCCAATCATTCCCTTCTTGTCAAAGTACCAAGCAACACAACATCTATGCTCTGCTTTGATAACTCTCCGTCATTTTTCAATTCCATTCTCTGTCTTGTCCAAGATCTAAGCAATGGGGCACATGTGCTTGCTTTCAACAAGCCTTATTGGGCTTGATATGAAATTGCTTTAGAAAATCTGGCCTTTGATTTCAAAGCGGTTGCTGGTTTTTCTCCCCCTCTCACCACTCCTTCTATAAGTAGCTGATAGACATCATAAAAAAGTCCTAGAAAAGGTAGCAAAATAAACCAAAACACTCAATGCAGATTTCAGAAGCAGTCCTTCTCCAGTTTCCCTCAGCTGTTAGAAAGGGCCTAATCCACATCAAGGCTGTCAGTCCAACATTTGGAAGACAAGATAGAAGAGAATGTTTTTTCTTTATTTGCTTTTTTTCCAAGGAAGGTAAATCCATGAACAAAATGATTTCATGGTGGTAATAATGCAGTGACAAAAAGCGGTTAAATGGGGAAGTGAAAATACCTGTGCTTTTCATCTACAAAGAAAATGTGGTAAAATGAGAAAGGACAAATCATGGGGACTTTTGCTTTTTTTTTCACACCTTTCTAAAAGCCCTTTTGGATTCCTCTTTCCTTTTTTCTTTCTGTATGATGAAAGGAGAGAAGCATGTCACATAGATGACATATGGTAAAATGCCTCTGTTGTTCCAGGGTGAGTAGACATTGCATCTTGCAAAGTCTGTTAGATGCAAAGTTACAGATTTCAGCTGGGTTAAAGATGGCGGAGGAGAAAAGAGCATTGAAAGTTCGAGCTGCTAGCGACTTTAACTTGGAAATGGCTTCTTTCAAGCCTTAAGAGATGAAGAGTAGTGGTTTTCATTAAATCAGAACCCCAAGTGAAAGAAAAGCATTTGAGATCAGTGCATTGTGTGAGGATCGAACTCATGACTTTCAGATTATGAGACTGACGCGCTACCTGCTGCGCTAACGAGGCCAAACGTGAAAACTGATATCCATGTCACAGGTGGCCACCGTACGAGGAAGAGGATGGTGGTGCTACGTCAATTTACTTTATTTTTCTCTATTTTTCCTATAAAATATTTTGATGGTTATCCCATATGGTCTAGCGGTTAGGATTCCTGGTTTTCACCCAGGCGGCCCGGGTTTGACTCCTGGTATGGGAAATGAATGAGATTTTAATGACCTGCACACTCCTGATCCTGAAACCTCCAAAACTGTTCTTCCCTTGCTACCTCCAATCATTCCCTTCTTGTCAAAGTACCAAGCAACACAACATCTATGCTCTGCTTTGATAACTCTCCGTCATTTTTCAATTCCATTCTCTGTCTTGTCCAAGATCTAAGCAATGGGGCACATGTGCTTGCTTTCAACAAGCCTTATTGGGCTTGATATGAAATTGCTTTAGAAAATCTGGCCTTTGATTTCAAAGCGGTTGCTGGTTTTTCTCCCCCTCTCACCACTCCTTCTATAAGTAGCTGATAGACATCATAAAAAAGTCCTAGAAAAGGTAGCAAAATAAACCAAAACACTCAATGCAGATTTCAGAAGCAGTCCTTCTCAAGTTTCCCTCAGCTTTTAGAAAGGGCCTAATCCACATCAAGGCTGTCAGTCCAACATTTGGAAGACAAGATAGAAGAGAATGTTTTTTCTTTATTTGCTTTTTTTCCAAGGAAGGTAAATCCATGAACAAAATGATTTCATGGTGGTAATAATGCAGTGACAAAAAGCGGTTAAATGGGGAAGTGAAAATACCTGTGCTTTTCATCTACAAAGAAAATGTGGTAAAATGAGAAAGGACAAATCATGGGGACTTTTGCTTTTTTTTTCACACCTTTGTAAAAGCCCTTTTGGATTCCTCTTTCCTTTTTTCTTTCTGTATGATGAAAGGAGAGAAGCATGTCACATAGATGACATATGGTAAAATGCCTCTGTTGTTCCAGGGTGAGTAGACATTGCATCTTGCAAAGTCTGTTAGATGCAAAGTTACAGATTTCAGCTGGGTTAAAGATGGCGGAGGAGAAAAGAGCATTGAAAGTTCGAGCTGCTAGCGACTTTAACATGGAAATGGCTTCTTTCAAGCCTTAAGAAATGAAGAGTAGTGGTTTTCATTAAATCAGGACCCCAAGTGAAAGAAAAGCATTTGAGATAAGTGCCTAGTGTGAGGATCGAACTCACGACCTTCAGATTATGAGACTGACGATTTACCTGCTGCGCAAAGGAGGCTTAACGTGAAGGATGTCCATGTCACAGGTGGCCACCGTCGAGGAAGAGGATGGTGGTGCTACGTCAATTTACTTTAATTTTCTCTATTTTTACTATAAAATATTATGACGGTTGTCCCATATGGTCTAGTGGTTAGGATTCCTGGTTTTCACCCAGGCGGCCTGGGTTCGACTCCCGATATGGGAAATGAATGAGATTTTAATGACCTGCACACTCCTGATCCTGAAACCTCCAAAACTGTTCTTCCCTTGCTACCTCCAATCATTCCCTTCTTGTCAAAGTACCAAGCAACACAACATCTATGCTCTGCTTCGATAACTCTCAGTCATTTTTCAATTCCATTCTCTGTCTTGTCCAAGATCTAAGCAATGGGGCACATGTGCTTGCTTTCAACAAGTCTTATTGGGCTTGATATGAAATTGCTTTAGAAAATCTGGCCTTTGATTTCAAAGCGGTTGCTGGTTTTTCTCCCCCTCTCACCACTCCTTCTATAAGTAGCTGATAGACATCATAAAAAAGTCCTAGAAAAGGTAGCAAAATAAACCAAAACACTCAATGCAGATTTCAGAAGCAGTCCTTCTCCAGTTTCCCTCAGCTGTTAGAAAGGGCCTAATCCACATCAAGGCTGTCAGTCCAACATTTGGAAGACAAGATAGAAGAGAATGTTTTTTCTTTATTTGCTTTTTTTCCAAGGAAGGTAAATCCATGAACAAAATGATTTCATGGTGGTAATAATGCAGTGACAAAAAGCGGTTAAATGGGGAAGTGAAAATACCTGTGCTTTTCATCTACAAAGAAAATGTGGTAAAATGAGAAAGGACAAATCATGGGGACTTTTGCTTTTTTTTTCACACCTTTGTAAAAGCCCTTTTGGATTCCTCTTTCCTTTTTTCTTTCTGTATAATGAAAGGAGAGAAACATGTCACATAGATGACATATGGTAAAATGCCTCTGTTGTTCCCGGGTGAGTAGACATTGCATCTTGCAAAGTATGTTAGATGCAAAGTTACAGATTTCAGCTGGGTTAAAGATGGTGGAGGAGAAAAGAGCATTGAAAGTTCGAGCTGCTAGCAACTTAAACATGGATATGGCTTCTTTCAAGCCTTAAGAGATGAAGAATACGGGTTTTCATTAAATCAGGACCCTAAGTGAAAGAAAAGCGTTTGAGATCAGTGCCTAGTGTGAGGATCGAACTCACGACCTTCAGATTATGAGACTGACGATTTACCTGCTGCGCAAAGGAGGCTTAACGTGAAGGATATCCATGTCACAGGTGGCCACCGTACGAGGAAGAGGATGGTGGTGCTACGTCAATTTACTTTATTTTTCTCTATTTTTCCTATAAAATATTTTGACGGTTATCCCATATGGTCTAGCGGTTAGGATTCCTGGTTTTCACCCAGGCGGCCCGGGTTCGACTCCCGGTATGGGAAATGAATAAGATTTTAATGACCTGCACACTCCTGATCCTGAAACCTCCAAAACTGTTCTTCCCTTGCTACCTCCATTCATTCCCTTCTTGTCAAAGTACCAAGCAACACAACATCTATGCTCTGCTTTGATAACTCTCAGTCATTTTTCAATTCCATTCTCTGTCTTGTCCAAGATCTAAGCAATGGGGCACATGTGTTTGCTTTCAACACGCCTTATTGGGCTTGATATGAAATTGCTTTAGAAAATCTGGCCTTTGATTTCAAAGTGGTTGCTGGTTTTTCTCCCCCTCTCACCACTCCTTCTATAAGTAGCTGATAGACATCATAAAAAAGTCCTAGAAAAGGTAGCAAAATAAACCAAAACACTCAATGCAGATTTCAGAAGCAGTCCTTCTCCAGTTTCCCTCAGCTGTTAGAAAGGGCCTAATCCACATCAAGGCTGTCAGTCCAACATTTGGAAGACAAGATAGAAGAGAATGTTTTTTCTTTATTTGCTTTTTTTCCAAGGAAGGTAAATCCATGAACAAAATGATTTCATGGTGGTAATAATGCAGTGACAAAAAGCGGTTAAATGGGGAAGTGAAAATACCTGGGCTTTTCATCTACAAAGAAAATGTGGTAATATGAGAAAGGACAAATCATGGGGACTTTTGCTTTTTTTTTCACACCTTTGTAAAAGCCCTTTTGGATTCCTCTTTCCTTTTTTCTTTCTGTATGATGAAAGAAGAGAAACATGTCACATAGATGACATATGGTAAAATGCCTCTGTTGTTCCAGGGTGAGTAGACATTGCATCTTGCAAAGTCTGTTAGATGCAAAGTTACAGATTTCAGCTAGGTTAAAGATGGTGGAGGAGAAAAGAGCATTGAAAGTTCGAGCTGCTTGCGACTTTAACATGGATATGGCTTCTTTCAAGCCTTAAGAGATGGAGAGTAGTGGTTTTCATTAAATCAGAACCCCAAGTGAAAGAAAATCGTTTGAGATCAGTGTCTCGTGTGAGGATCGAACTCACGACCTTCAGATTATGAGACTGACGCGCTACCTGCTGCGCCAACAAGGCTGAACGTGAAGAAGGATATCCATGTCACAGGTGGCCACCGTACGAGGAAGAGGATGATGGTGCAACGTCAATTTACTTTATTTTTCTCTATTTTTCCTATAAAACCTTCTGACGCTTATCCCATATGGTCTAGCGGTTAGGATTCCTGGTTTTCAGCCAGGCGGCCCGGGTTCGCCTCCCGGTATATGAAATGAATGAGATTTTAATGACCTGCACACTCCTGATCCTGAAACCTCCAAAACTGCTCTTCCCTTGCTACCTCCAATCATTCCCTTCTTGTCAAAGTACCAAGCAACACAAAATCTATGCTCTGCTTCGATAACTCTCAGTCATTTTTCAATTCTATTCTCTGTCTTGTCCAAGATCTAAGCAATGGGGCACATGTGCTTGCTTTCAACAAGCCTTATTGGGCTTGATATGAAATTGCTTTAGAAAATCTGGTCTTTGATTTCAAAGCGGTTGCTGGTTTTTCTCCCCCTCTTACCACTCCTTCTATAAGTAGCTGATAGACATCATAAAAAAGTCCTAGAAAAGGTAGCAAAATAAACCAAAACACTCAATGCAGATTTCAGAAGCAGTCCTTCTCCAGTTTCCCTCAGCTGTTAGAAAGGGCCTAATCCACATCAAGGCTGTCAGTCCAACATTTGGAAGACAAGATAGAAGAGAATGTTTTTTCTTTATTTGCTTTTTTTCCAAGGAAGGTAAATCCATGAACAAAATGATTTCATGGTGGTAATAATGCAGTGACAAAAAGCGGTTAAATGGGGAAGTGAAAATACCTGGGCTTTTCATCTACAAAGAAAATGTGGTAAAATGAGAAAGGACAAATCATGGGGACTTTTGCTTTTTTTTCACACCTTTGTAAAAGCCCTTTTGGATTCCTCTTTCCTTTTTTCTTTCTGTATGATGAAAGGAGAGAAGCATGTCACATAGATGACATATGGGAAATGCCTCTGTTGTTTCAGGGTGAGTAGACATTGCAACTTGCAAAGTCTGTTACATGCAAAGTTACAGATTTCAGCTGGGTTAAAGATGGTGGAGGAGAAAAGAGCATTGAAAGTTCGAGCTGCTAGCGACTTAAACATGGATATGGCTTCTTTCAAGGCTTAAGAGATGAAGAGTAGTGGTTTTCATTAAATCAGGACCCCAAGTGAAAGAAAAGCATTTGAGATAAGTGCCTCGTGTGAGAATCAAACTCACGACCTTCAGATTATGAGACTGACGCGCTACCTGCTGCGCTAACAAGGCTGAACATGAAGAAGGATATCCATGTAACAGGTGGCCACCGTACGAGTTAGAGGATGGTGGTGCTACGTCAATCTACTTTATTTTTCTCTATTTTTCCTATAAAATATTTTGAAAATTATCCCATATGGTCTAGCGGTTAGGATTCCTGGTTTTCACCCAGGCGGCCTGGGTTCGACTCCCGGTATGGGAAATGAATGAGATTTTAATGACCTGCACACTCCTGATCCTGAAACCTCCAAAACTGTTCTTCCCTTGCTACCTCCAATCATTCCCTTCTTGTCAAAGTACCAAGCAACACAACATCTATGCTCTGCTTCGATAACTCTCAGTCATTTTTCAATTCCATTCTCTGTCTTGTCCAAGATCTAAGCAATGGGGCACATGTGCTTGCTTTCAACAAGCCTTATTGGGCTTGATATGAAATTGCTTTAGAAAATCTGGCCTTTGATTTCAAAGCGGTTGCTGGTTTTTCTCCCCCTCTCACCACTCCTTCTATAAGTAGCTGATAGACATAATAAAAAAGTCCTAGAAAAGGTAGCAAAATAAACCAAAACACTCAATGCAGATTTCAGAAGCAGTCCTTCTCCAGTTTCCCTCAGCTGTTAGAAAGGGCCTAATCCACATCAAGGCTGTCAGTCCAACATTTGGAAGACAAGATAGAAGAGAATGTTTTTTCGTTATTTGCTTTTTTTCCAAGGAAGGTAAATCCATGAACAAAATGATTTCATGGTGGTAATAATGCAGTGACAAAAAGCGGTTAAATGGGGAAGTGAAAATACCTGTGCTTTTCATCTACAAAGAAAATGTGGTAAAATGAGAAAGGACAAATCATGGGGACTTTTGCTTTTTTTCACACCTTTGTAAAAGCCCTTTTGGATTCCTCTTTCCTTTTTTCTTTCTGTATGATGAAAGGAGAGAAACATGTCACATAGATGACTAATGGTAAAATGCCTCTGTTGTTCCCGGGTGAGTAGACATTGTATCTTGCAAAGTATGTTAGATGCAAAGTTACAGATTTCAGCTGGGTTAAAGATGGTGGAGGAGAAAAGAGCATTGAAAGTTCGAGCTGCTAGCAACTTAAACATGGATATGGCTTCTTTCAAGCCTTAAGAGATGAAGAGTAGTGGTTTTCATTAAATCAGGACCCCAAGTGAAAGAAAAGCGTTTGAGATCAGTGCCTAGTGTGAGGATCGAACTCACGACCTTCAGATTATGAGACTGACGATCTACCTGCTGCGCAAACGAGGCTTAACGTGAAGGATACCCATGTCACAGGTGGCCACCGTACGAGGAAGAGGATGGTGGTGCTACGTCAATTTACTTTATTTTTCTCTATTTTTCCTATAAAATAATATGACGGTTGTCCCATATGGTCTAGCGGTTAGGATTCCTGGTTTTCACCCAGGCGGCCTGGGTTCGACTCCCGGTATGGGAAATGAATGAGATTTTAATGACCTGCACACTCCTGATCCTGAAACCTCCAAAACTGTTCTTCCCTTGCTACCTCCAATCATTCCCTTCTTGTCAAAGTACCAAGCAACACAACATCCATGCTCTGCTTCGATAACTCTCAGTCATTTTTCAATTCCATTCTCTGTCTTGTCCAAGATCTAAGCAATGGGGCACATGTGCTTGCTTTCAACAAGCCTTATTGGGCTTGATATGAAATTGCTTTAGAAAATCTGGCCTTTGATTTCAAAGCGGCTGGTTTTTCTCCCCCCTCTCACCACTCCTTCTATAAGTAGCTGATAGACATCATAAAAAAGTCCTAGAAAAGGTAGCAATATAAACCAAAACACTCAATGCAGATTTCAGAAGCAGTCCTTCTCCAGTTTCCCTCAGCTGTTAGAAAGGGCCTAATCCACATCAAGGCTGTCAGTCCAACATTTGGAAGACAAGATAGAAGAGAATGTTTTTTCTTTATTTGCTTTTTTTCCAAGGAAGGTAAATCAATGAACAAAATGATTTCATGGTGGTAATAATGCAGTGACAAAAAGCGGTTAAATGGGGAAGTGAAAATACCTGTGCTTTTCATCTACAAAGAAAATGTGGTAAAATGAGAAAGGACAAATCATGGGGACTTTTGCTTTTTTTTCACACCTTTGTAAAAGCCCTTTTGGATTCCTCTTTCCTTTTTTCTTTCTGTATGATGAAAGGAGAGAAGCATATCACATAGATGACATATGGTAAAATGCCTCTGTTGTTCCAGGGTGAGTAGACATTGCATCTTGCAAAGTCTGTTAGATGCAAAGTTACAGATTTCAGCTGGGTTAAAGATGGTGGAGGAGAAAAAAGCATTGAAAGTTTGAGCTGCTAGCGACTTTAACATGGATATGGCTTCTTTCAAGCCTTAAGAGATGAAGAGTAGTGGTTTTCATTAAATCAGGACCCCAAGTGAAAGAAAAGTGTTTGAGATCAGTGCCTCGTGTGAGGATCGAACTCACGACCTTCAGACTATGAAACTGACGCGCTACCTGCTGCGCTAACGAGGCTGAACATGAAGAAGTATATCCATGTCACAGGTGGCCACTGTACGAGGATGAGGATGGTGGTGCTACGTCAATTTACATTATTTTTCTCTATTTTTCCTATAAAATATTTTGACAGTTATCCCATATGGTCTAGCGGTTAGGATTCCTGGTTTTCACCCAGGCGGCCCGGGTTCGACTCCCGGTATGGGAAATGAATGAGATTTTAATGACCTGCACACTCCTGATCCTGAATCCTCCAAAACTGTTCTTCCCTTTGCTACTTCCAATCATTCCCTTCTTGTCAAAGTACCAAGCAACACAACATCTATGCTCTGCTTCGATAACTCTCAGTCATTTTTCAATTCTATTCTCTGTCTTGTCCAAGATCTAAGCAATGGGGCACATGTGCTTGCTTTCAACAAGCCTTATTGGGCTTGATATGAAATTGCTTTAGAAAATCTGGTCTTTGATTTCAAAGCGGTTGCTGGTTTTTTTTCCCCCTCTTACCACTCCTTCTATAAGTAGCTGATAGACATCATAAAAAAGTCCTAGAAAAGGTAGCAAAATAAACCAAAACACTCAATGCAGATTTCAGAAGCAGTCCTTCTCCAGTTTCCCTCAGCTGTTAGAAAGGGCCTAATCCACATCAAGGCTGTCAGTCCAACATTTGGAAGACAAGATAGAAGAGAATGTTTTTTCTTTATTTGCTTTTTTTCCAAGGAAGGTAAATCCATGAACAAAATGATTTCATGGTGGTAATAATGCAGTGACAAAAAGCGGTTAAATGGGGAAGTGAAAATACCTGTGCTTTTCATCTACAAAGAAAATGTGGTAAAATGAGAAAGGACAAATCATGGGGACTTTTGCTTTTTTTTTCACACCTTTGTAAAAGCCCTTTTGGATTCCTCTTTCCTTTTTTCTTTCTGTATGATGAAAGGAGAGAAGCATGTCACATAGATGACATATGGTAAAATGCCTCTGTTGTTCCAGGGTGAGTAGACATTGCATCTTGCAAAGTCTGTTAGATGCAAAGTTACAGATTTCAGCTGGGTTAAAGATGGCGGAGGAGAAAAGAGCATTGAAAGTTCGAGCTGCTAGCGACTTTAACATGGAAATGGCTTCTTTCAAGCCTTAAGAAATGAAGAGTAGTGGTTTTCATTAAATCAGGACCCCAAGTGAAAGAAAAGCATTTGAGATAAGTGCCTAGTGTGAGGATCGAACTCACGACCTTCAGATTATGAGACTGACGATTTACCTGCTGCGCAAAGGAGGCTTAACGTGAAGGATGTCCATGTCACAGGTGGCCACCGTCGAGGAAGAGGATGGTGGTGCTACGTCAATTTACTTTAATTTTCTCTATTTTTACTATAAAATATTATGACGGTTGTCCCATATGGTCTAGTGGTTAGGATTCCTGGTTTTCACCCAGGCGGCCTGGGTTCGACTCCCGATATGGGAAATGAATGAGATTTTAATGACCTGCACACTCCTGATCCTGAAACCTCCAAAACTGTTCTTCCCTTGCTACCTCCAATCATTCCCTTCTTGTCAAAGTACCAAGCAACACAACATCTATGCTCTGCTTCGATAACTCTCAGTCATTTTTCAATTCCATTCTCTGTCTTGTCCAAGATCTAAGCAATGGGGCACATGTGCTTGCTTTCAACAAGTCTTATTGGGCTTGATATGAAATTGCTTTAGAAAATCTGGCCTTTGATTTCAAAGCGGTTGCTGGTTTTTCTCCCCCTCTCACCACTCCTTCTATAAGTAGCTGATAGACATCATAAAAAAGTCCTAGAAAAGGTAGCAAAATAAACCAAAACACTCAATGCAGATTTCAGAAGCAGTCCTTCTCCAGTTTCCCTCAGCTGTTAGAAAGGGCCTAATCCACATCAAGGCTGTCAGTCCAACATTTGGAAGACAAGATAGAAGAGAATGTTTTTTCTTTATTTGCTTTTTTTCCAAGGAAGGTAAATCCATGAACAAAATGATTTCATGGTGGTAATAATGCAGTGACAAAAAGCGGTTAAATGGGGAAGTGAAAATACCTGTGCTTTTCATCTACAAAGAAAATGTGGTAAAATGAGAAAGGACAAATCATGGGGACTTTTGCTTTTTTTTTCACACCTTTGTAAAAGCCCTTTTGGATTCCTCTTTCCTTTTTTCTTTCTGTATAATGAAAGGAGAGAAACATGTCACATAGATGACATATGGTAAAATGCCTCTGTTGTTCCCGGGTGAGTAGACATTGCATCTTGCAAAGTATGTTAGATGCAAAGTTACAGATTTCAGCTGGGTTAAAGATGGTGGAGGAGAAAAGAGCATTGAAAGTTCGAGCTGCTAGCAACTTAAACATGGATATGGCTTCTTTCAAGCCTTAAGAGATGAAGAATACGGGTTTTCATTAAATCAGGACCCTAAGTGAAAGAAAAGCGTTTGAGATCAGTGCCTAGTGTGAGGATCGAACTCACGACCTTCAGATTATGAGACTGACGATTTACCTGCTGCGCAAAGGAGGCTTAACGTGAAGGATATCCATGTCACAGGTGGCCACCGTACGAGGAAGAGGATGGTGGTGCTACGTCAATTTACTTTATTTTTCTCTATTTTTCCTATAAAATATTTTGACGGTTATCCCATATGGTCTAGCGGTTAGGATTCCTGGTTTTCACCCAGGCGGCCCGGGTTCGACTCCCGGTATGGGAAATGAATAAGATTTTAATGACCTGCACACTCCTGATCCTGAAACCTCCAAAACTGTTCTTCCCTTGCTACCTCCATTCATTCCCTTCTTGTCAAAGTACCAAGCAACACAACATCTATGCTCTGCTTTGATAACTCTCAGTCATTTTTCAATTCCATTCTCTGTCTTGTCCAAGATCTAAGCAATGGGGCACATGTGTTTGCTTTCAACACGCCTTATTGGGCTTGATATGAAATTGCTTTAGAAAATCTGGCCTTTGATTTCAAAGTGGTTGCTGGTTTTTCTCCCCCTCTCACCACTCCTTCTATAAGTAGCTGATAGACATCATAAAAAAGTCCTAGAAAAGGTAGCAAAATAAACCAAAACACTCAATGCAGATTTCAGAAGCAGTCCTTCTCCAGTTTCCCTCAGCTGTTAGAAAGGGCCTAATCCACATCAAGGCTGTCAGTCCAACATTTGGAAGACAAGATAGAAGAGAATGTTTTTTCTTTATTTGCTTTTTTTCCAAGGAAGGTAAATCCATGAACAAAATGATTTCATGGTGGTAATAATGCAGTGACAAAAAGCGGTTAAATGGGGAAGTGAAAATACCTGGGCTTTTCATCTACAAAGAAAATGTGGTAATATGAGAAAGGACAAATCATGGGGACTTTTGCTTTTTTTTTCACACCTTTGTAAAAGCCCTTTTGGATTCCTCTTTCCTTTTTTCTTTCTGTATGATGAAAGAAGAGAAACATGTCACATAGATGACATATGGTAAAATGCCTCTGTTGTTCCAGGGTGAGTAGACATTGCATCTTGCAAAGTCTGTTAGATGCAAAGTTACAGATTTCAGCTAGGTTAAAGATGGTGGAGGAGAAAAGAGCATTGAAAGTTCGAGCTGCTTGCGACTTTAACATGGATATGGCTTCTTTCAAGCCTTAAGAGATGGAGAGTAGTGGTTTTCATTAAATCAGAACCCCAAGTGAAAGAAAATCGTTTGAGATCAGTGTCTCGTGTGAGGATCGAACTCACGACCTTCAGATTATGAGACTGACGCGCTACCTGCTGCGCCAACAAGGCTGAACGTGAAGAAGGATATCCATGTCACAGGTGGCCACCGTACGAGGAAGAGGATGATGGTGCAACGTCAATTTACTTTATTTTTCTCTATTTTTCCTATAAAACCTTCTGACGCTTATCCCATATGGTCTAGCGGTTAGGATTCCTGGTTTTCAGCCAGGCGGCCCGGGTTCGCCTCCCGGTATATGAAATGAATGAGATTTTAATGACCTGCACACTCCTGATCCTGAAACCTCCAAAACTGCTCTTCCCTTGCTACCTCCAATCATTCCCTTCTTGTCAAAGTACCAAGCAACACAAAATCTATGCTCTGCTTCGATAACTCTCAGTCATTTTTCAATTCTATTCTCTGTCTTGTCCAAGATCTAAGCAATGGGGCACATGTGCTTGCTTTCAACAAGCCTTATTGGGCTTGATATGAAATTGCTTTAGAAAATCTGGTCTTTGATTTCAAAGCGGTTGCTGGTTTTTCTCCCCCTCTTACCACTCCTTCTATAAGTAGCTGATAGACATCATAAAAAAGTCCTAGAAAAGGTAGCAAAATAAACCAAAACACTCAATGCAGATTTCAGAAGCAGTCCTTCTCCAGTTTCCCTCAGCTGTTAGAAAGGGCCTAATCCACATCAAGGCTGTCAGTCCAACATTTGGAAGACAAGATAGAAGAGAATGTTTTTTCTTTATTTGCTTTTTTTCCAAGGAAGGTAAATCCATGAACAAAATGATTTCATGGTGGTAATAATGCAGTGACAAAAAGCGGTTAAATGGGGAAGTGAAAATACCTGGGCTTTTCATCTACAAAGAAAATGTGGTAAAATGAGAAAGGACAAATCATGGGGACTTTTGCTTTTTTTTCACACCTTTGTAAAAGCCCTTTTGGATTCCTCTTTCCTTTTTTCTTTCTGTATGATGAAAGGAGAGAAGCATGTCACATAGATGACATATGGGAAATGCCTCTGTTGTTTCAGGGTGAGTAGACATTGCAACTTGCAAAGTCTGTTACATGCAAAGTTACAGATTTCAGCTGGGTTAAAGATGGTGGAGGAGAAAAGAGCATTGAAAGTTCGAGCTGCTAGCGACTTAAACATGGATATGGCTTCTTTCAAGGCTTAAGAGATGAAGAGTAGTGGTTTTCATTAAATCAGGACCCCAAGTGAAAGAAAAGCATTTGAGATAAGTGCCTCGTGTGAGAATCAAACTCACGACCTTCAGATTATGAGACTGACGCGCTACCTGCTGCGCTAACGAGGCTGAACATGAAGAAGGATATCCATGTAACAGGTGGCCACCGTACGAGTTAGAGGATGGTGGTGCTACGTCAATCTACTTTATTTTTCTCTATTTTTCCTATAAAATATTTTGAAAATTATCCCATATGGTCTAGCGGTTAGGATTCCTGGTTTTCACCCAGGCGGCCTGGGTTCGACTCCCGGTATGGGAAATGAATGAGATTTTAATGACCTGCACACTCCTGATCCTGAAACCTCCAAAACTGTTCTTCCCTTGCTACCTCCAATCATTCCCTTCTTGTCAAAGTACCAAGCAACACAACATCTATGCTCTGCTTCGATAACTCTCAGTCATTTTTCAATTCCATTCTCTGTCTTGTCCAAGATCTAAGCAATGGGGCACATGTGCTTGCTTTCAACAAGCCTTATTGGGCTTGATATGAAATTGCTTTAGAAAATCTGGCCTTTGATTTCAAAGCGGTTGCTGGTTTTTCTCCCCCTCTCACCACTCCTTCTATAAGTAGCTGATAGACATAATAAAAAAGTCCTAGAAAAGGTAGCAAAATAAACCAAAACACTCAATGCAGATTTCAGAAGCAGTCCTTCTCCAGTTTCCCTCAGCTGTTAGAAAGGGCCTAATCCACATCAAGGCTGTCAGTCCAACATTTGGAAGACAAGATAGAAGAGAATGTTTTTTCGTTATTTGCTTTTTTTCCAAGGAAGGTAAATCCATGAACAAAATGATTTCATGGTGGTAATAATGCAGTGACAAAAAGCGGTTAAATGGGGAAGTGAAAATACCTGTGCTTTTCATCTACAAAGAAAATGTGGTAAAATGAGAAAGGACAAATCATGGGGACTTTTGCTTTTTTTCACACCTTTGTAAAAGCCCTTTTGGATTCCTCTTTCCTTTTTTCTTTCTGTATGATGAAAGGAGAGAAACATGTCACATAGATGACTAATGGTAAAATGCCTCTGTTGTTCCCGGGTGAGTAGACATTGTATCTTGCAAAGTATGTTAGATGCAAAGTTACAGATTTCAGCTGGGTTAAAGATGGTGGAGGAGAAAAGAGCATTGAAAGTTCGAGCTGCTAGCAACTTAAACATGGATATGGCTTCTTTCAAGCCTTAAGAGATGAAGAGTAGTGGTTTTCATTAAATCAGGACCCCAAGTGAAAGAAAAGCGTTTGAGATCAGTGCCTAGTGTGAGGATCGAACTCACGACCTTCAGATTATGAGACTGACGATCTACCTGCTGCGCAAACGAGGCTTAACGTGAAGGATACCCATGTCACAGGTGGCCACCGTACGAGGAAGAGGATGGTGGTGCTACGTCAATTTACTTTATTTTTCTCTATTTTTCCTATAAAATAATATGACGGTTGTCCCATATGGTCTAGCGGTTAGGATTCCTGGTTTTCACCCAGGCGGCCTGGGTTCGACTCCCGGTATGGGAAATGAATGAGATTTTAATGACCTGCACACTCCTGATCCTGAAACCTCCAAAACTGTTCTTCCCTTGCTACCTCCAATCATTCCCTTCTTGTCAAAGTACCAAGCAACACAACATCCATGCTCTGCTTCGATAACTCTCAGTCATTTTTCAATTCCATTCTCTGTCTTGTCCAAGATCTAAGCAATGGGGCACATGTGCTTGCTTTCAACAAGCCTTATTGGGCTTGATATGAAATTGCTTTAGAAAATCTGGCCTTTGATTTCAAAGCGGCTGGTTTTTCTCCCCCCTCTCACCACTCCTTCTATAAGTAGCTGATAGACATCATAAAAAAGTCCTAGAAAAGGTAGCAATATAAACCAAAACACTCAATGCAGATTTCAGAAGCAGTCCTTCTCCAGTTTCCCTCAGCTGTTAGAAAGGGCCTAATCCACATCAAGGCTGTCAGTCCAACATTTGGAAGACAAGATAGAAGAGAATGTTTTTTCTTTATTTGCTTTTTTTCCAAGGAAGGTAAATCAATGAACAAAATGATTTCATGGTGGTAATAATGCAGTGACAAAAAGCGGTTAAATGGGGAAGTGAAAATACCTGTGCTTTTCATCTACAAAGAAAATGTGGTAAAATGAGAAAGGACAAATCATGGGGACTTTTGCTTTTTTTTCACACCTTTGTAAAAGCCCTTTTGGATTCCTCTTTCCTTTTTTCTTTCTGTATGATGAAAGGAGAGAAGCATATCACATAGATGACATATGGTAAAATGCCTCTGTTGTTCCAGGGTGAGTAGACATTGCATCTTGCAAAGTCTGTTAGATGCAAAGTTACAGATTTCAGCTGGGTTAAAGATGGTGGAGGAGAAAAAAGCATTGAAAGTTTGAGCTGCTAGCGACTTTAACATGGATATGGCTTCTTTCAAGCCTTAAGAGATGAAGAGTAGTGGTTTTCATTAAATCAGGACCCCAAGTGAAAGAAAAGTGTTTGAGATCAGTGCCTCGTGTGAGGATCGAACTCACGACCTTCAGACTATGAAACTGACGCGCTACCTGCTGCGCTAACGAGGCTGAACATGAAGAAGTATATCCATGTCACAGGTGGCCACTGTACGAGGATGAGGATGGTGGTGCTACGTCAATTTACATTATTTTTCTCTATTTTTCCTATAAAATATTTTGACAGTTATCCCATATGGTCTAGCGGTTAGGATTCCTGGTTTTCACCCAGGCGGCCCGGGTTCGACTCCCGGTATGGGAAATGAATGAGATTTTAATGACCTGCACACTCCTGATCCTGAATCCTCCAAAACTGTTCTTCCCTTGCTACCTCCAATCATTCCCTTCTTGTCAAAGTACCAAGCAACACAACATCTATGCTCTGCTTCGATAACTCTCAGTCATTTTTCAATTCCATTCTCTGTCTTGTCCAAGATCTAAGCAATGGGGCACATGTGCTTGCTTTCAACAAGCCTTATTGGGCTTGATATGAAATTGCTTTAGAAAATCTGGCCTTTGATTTCAAAGCGGTTTCTGGTTTTTCTCCCCCTCTCACCACTCCTTCTATAAGTAGCTGATAGACATCATAAAAAAGTCCTAGAAAAGGTAGCAAAATAAACCAAAACATTCAATGCAGATTTCAGAAGCAGTCCTTCTCCAGTTTCCCTCAGCTGTTAGAAAGTGCCTAATCCACATCAAGGCTGTCAGTCCAACATTTGGAAGACAAGATAGAAGAGAATTTTTTTTCTTTATTTCCTTTTTTTCCAAGGAAGGTAAATCCATGAACAAAATGATTTCATGGTGGTAATAATGCAGTGACAAAAAGCTGTTAAATGGGGAAGTGAAAATACCTGTGCTTTTCATCTACAAAGAAAATGTGGTAAAATGAGAAAGGACAAATCATTTAGACTTTTGCTTTTTTTCACACCTTTGTAAAAGCCCTTTTGGATTCCTCTTTCCTTTTTTCTTTCTGTATGATGAAAGGAGAGAAGCATGTCACATAGATGACATATGGGAAATGCCTCTGTTGTTTCAGGGTGAGTAGACATTGCATCTTGCAAAGTCTGTTAGATGCAAAGTTACAGATTTCAGCTGGGTTAAAGATGGTGGAGGAGAAAAGAGCATTGAAAGTTCGAGCTGCTAGCAACTTAAACATGGATATGGCTTCTTTCAAGCCTTAAGAGATGAAGAGTAGTGGTTTTCATTAAATCAGGACCCCAAGTGAAAGAAAAGCGTTTGAGATCAGTGCCTCGTGTGAGGATCGAACTCTCGACCTTCAGATTATGAGACTGACGCGCTACCTGCTGCGCTAACGAGGCTGAACGTGAAGTAGGATATCCATGTCACAGGTGGCCACCGTACGAGGAAGAGGATGGTGGTGCTACGTCAATTTACTTTAGTTTTCTCTATTTTTCCTATAAAACATTTTGATGGTTATCCCATATGGTCTAGCAGTTAGGATTCCTGGTTTTCACCCACGCGGCCCGGGTTCGACTCCCGGTATGGGAAATGAATGACATTTTAATGACCTGCACACTCCTGATCCTGAAACCTCCAAAACTGTTCTTCCCTTGCTACTTCCAATCATTCCCTTCTTGTCAAAGTACCAAGCAACACAACATCTATGCTCTGCTTCGATAACTCTCAGTCATTTTTCAATTCCATTCTCTGTCTTGTCCAAGATCTAAGCAATGGGGCACATGTGCTTGCTTTCAACAAGCCTTATTGGGCTTGATATAAAATTGCTTTAGAAAATCTGGCCTTTGATTTCAAAGCGGTTGCTGGTTTTTATCCCCCTCTCACCACTCCTTCTATAAGTAGCTGATAGACATCATAAAAAAGTCCTAGAAAAGGTAGCAAAATAAACCAAAACACTCAATGCAGATTTCAGAAGCAGTCCTTCTCCAGTTTCCCTCAGCTGTTAGAAAGGGCCTAATCCACATCAAGGCTGTCAGTCCAACATTTGGAAGACAAGATAGAAGAGAATGTTTTTTCTTTAATTGCTTTTTTTCCAAGGAAGGTAAATCCATGAACAAAATGATTTCATGGTGGTAATAATGCAGTGACAAAAAGCGGTTAAATGGGGAAGTGAAAATACCTGTGCTTTTCATCTACAAAGAAAATGTGGTAAAATGAGAAAGGACAAATCATGGGGACTTTTGCTTTTTTTTCACACCTTTGTAAAAGCCCTTTTGGATTCCTTTTTCCATTTTTCTTTCTGTATGATGAAAGGAGAGAAACATGTCACATAGATGACATATGGTAAAATGCCTCTTTTGTTCCAGGGTGAGTAGACATTGCATCTTGCAAAGTATGTTAGATGCAAAGTTACAGATTTCAGC
Source organism: Pelophylax lessonae (assembly GCF_965119305.1). NCBI lineage: Eukaryota > Metazoa > Chordata > Amphibia > Anura > Ranidae > Pelophylax > Pelophylax lessonae. The sequence goes on from NC_138771.1 coordinate 587,586,399, forward strand.
TGGGTTAAAGATGGTGGAGGAGAAAAGAGCATTGAAAGTTCGAGCTGCTAGCGACTTAAACATGGATATGGCTTCTTTCAAGCCTCAAGAGATGAAGAGTAGTGGTTTTCATTAAATCAGGACTAGTGTTGAGCGAACACGGACTGTATTATTCGTGTTCGTACCGAATAATTGGATTTTTGTTACCCGAACACGGACACGGACACTTTACTGTATGTTCGGGTAAAAAATCAGTGTTCGGTCGTTTTATTTCCGGGTTTTGCATGTTTTGGCGCTCTTTTCATGGCGGGCTTTCAACAGCCAATCAACAATCGTTTAACTGGTGTGCCTTAAGCTATCCCAGCCATGCCTGCAAATGTATGAGTAGCTGTGATTGGCCGTCTGAAGCATGTGACCAAGTCTTTATAAGTTCGAGGCAGCCGCAGCGGCGTCATTCTGCTGCTTAGCTCAGGGACAGAGCACACATACGTGCTGGCTGCTGATTAGGGAAAGACAGGCAGGGAAAACAAATTGGTGTTCGGATAGAATTTAGGGTCAGGTCGGAGTGTTTAGGCAGGGCGAGTTGTAGGCATTTTAGGGATAGAGTCTGCTGAATTATAGGGTCAGTGTGTTCTACAAACTACAATCGATATTGCTGTGTGGGGTGGGGTCTGCACTTAATCCTGATCTACGATCTCTTCTCAATCCTGTTAGGGAGAGGCTGCTGCTGAATTATAGGGTCAGTGTGTTCTACAAACTACAATCGATATTGCTGTGTGGGGTGGGGTCTGCACTTAGTCCCGATCTACGATCTCTTCTCAATCCTGTTAGGGAGAGGCTGCTGCTGAATTTTAGAGAAAGTGTGTTCTACAAACTACAATCGATATTGCTGTGTGGTGTGGGATAGGAGATAGGCAGGTGTCAGTGATCCACATCCATTTTTCTGTGTGTGGGCTGCAGTGAATACAATCTTTTTGGGGTGCAGTGAACACAATCCTTTTGGGGTGCAGTGAACAAAATCTTTGTGGGGTACAGTGAACACAATCTTTGTGGGGTGCAGTGAACAAAATCTTTGGGGGGTACAGTGAACACAATCTTTGTGGGGTACAGTGAACACAATCTTTGTGGGGTGCAGTGAAGACAATCCTTTTGGGGTGCAGTGAACACAATCTTTGTGGGTTGCAGTGAACAAAATCTTTGTGGGGTACAGTGAACACAATCTTTGTGGGGTACAGTGAACAAAATCTTTGTGGGGTACAGTGAACACAATCTTTGTGGGGTGCAGTGAAGACAATCCTTGTGGGGTGCAGTGAAGACAATCCTTGTGGGGTGCAGTGAACAAAATCTTTGGGGGGTACAGTGCAGTGAACACAATCTTTGTGGGGTACAGTGAACATAATCTTTGTGGGGTGCAGTGAAGACAATCCTTTTGGGGTGCAGTGAACACAATCTTTGTGGGGTACAGTGAACACAATCTTTGTGGGGTGCAGTGAAGACAATCCTTGTGGGGTGCAGTGAAGACAATCCTTGTGGGGTGCAGTGAACAAAATCTTTGGGGGGTACAGTGAACACAATCTTGGTGGGGTACAGTGAACACAATCTTTGTGGGGTGCAGTGAAGACAATCCTTTTGGGGTGCAGTGAACACAATCTTTGTGGGGTACAGTGAACACAATCTTTGTGGGGTGCAGTGAACACAATCCTTGTGGGGTGCAGTGAAGACAATCCTTGTGGGGTGCAGTGAACAAAATCTTTGGGGGGTACAGTGAACACAATCTTTGTGGGGTACAGTGAACACAATCTTTGTGGGGTGCAGTGAAGACAATCCTTGTGGGGTTCAGTGAACACAATCCTTGTGGGGTGCAGTGAACAAAATCTTTGGGGGGTACAGTGAACACAATCTTTGTGGGGTACAGTGAACACAATCTTTGTGGGGTGCAGTGAAGACAATCCTTGTGGGGTGCAGTGAAGACAATCCTTGTGGGGTGCAGTGAACAAAATCTTTGGGGGGTACAGTGAACACAATCTTTGTGGGGTACAGTGAACACAATCTTTGTGGGGTGCAGTGAAGACAATCCTTTTGGGGTGCAGTGAACACAATCTTTGTGGGGTACAGTGAAAACAATCTTTGTGGGGTGCAGTGAAGACAATCCTTTTGGGGTGCAGTGAACACAATCTTTGTGGGGTGCAGTGAACAAATTCTTTGTGGGGTACAGTGAACACAATCTTTGTGGGGTACAGTGAGCAAAATCTTTGTGGGGTACAGTGAACACAATCTTTGTGGGGTGCAGTGAAGACAATCCTTGTGGGGTGCAGTGAAGACAATCCTTGTGGGGTGCAGTGAACAAAATCTTTGTGGGGTACAGTGAACACAATCTTTGTGGGGTGCAGTGAACAAAATCTTTGGGGGGTACAGTGAACACAATCTTTGTGGATTACAGTGAACACAATCTTTGTGGGGTGCAGTGAAGACAATCCTTTTGGGGTGCAGTGAACACAATCTTTGTGGGGTACAATGAACACAATCTTTGTGGGGTGCAGTGAGCAAAATCTTTGGGGGGTACAGCGAACACAATCTTTTTGGGGTACAGTGAACACAATCTTTGTGGGGTGCAGTGAAGACAATCCTTTTGGGGTGCAGTGAACACAATCTTTCTGGGGTACAGTGAACACAATCTTTGTGGGGTGCAGTGAAGACAATCCTTGTGGGGTGCAGTGAAGACAATCCTTGTGGGGTGCAGTGAACAAAATCTTTGGGGGGTACAGTGAACACAATCTTTGTGGGGTACAGTGAACACAATCTTTGTGGGGTGCAGTGAAGACAATCCTTTTGGGGTGCAGTGAACACAATCTTTGTGGGGTACAGTGAACACAATCTTTGTGGGGTGCAGTGAACAAAATCTTTGGGGGGTACAGCGAACACAATCTTTTTGGGGTACAGTGAACACAATCTTTGTGGGGTGCAGTGAAGACAATCCTTTTGGGGTGCAGTGAACACAATCTTTGTGGGGTACAGTGAACACAATCTTTGTGGGGTGCAGTGAAGACAATCCTTGTGGGGTGCAGTGAACAAAATCTTTGGGGGGTACAGTGAACACAATCTTTGTGGGGTACAGTGAACACAATCTTTGTGGGGTGCAGTGAAGACAATCCTTTTGGGGTGCAGTGAACACAATCTTTGTGGGGTACAGTGAACACAATCTTTGTGGGGTGCAGTGAAGACAATCATTTTGGGGTGCAGTGAACACAATCTTTGTGGGGTACAGTGAACACAATCTCATACTTCTGAAGATTTGAGGGTGCTGCCTGTTTCATCCTCCTCCTCCTCATCCATCCTTTTAGGGGTACAAACAATAGTAATTGGGGCCTAGTGTGCTTCTGTACGTGTGAAAAACATACACTTTTTTTGATCATATTTCCTATTCCGCTATTCAATAAAAACCTTTGGGGATCAATTAAATTGCGGGATAGTCTGTGTCGGTACATGTGAGATCCACCTTTCCAAGTTTTTGGGGTTCATCTCATACTTCTGAAGCTTTGAGGGTGCTGCCTGTTCCATACTCCTCCTCCTCCTCATCCATCCTTTTAGGTGTACAAACAATAGTAATTGGGGCCTAGTGTGCTTCTGTACGTGTGAGATACATACACTTTTTTTGATCATATTTCCTATTCCACTATTCAATAAAAACCTTTGGGGATCAATTAAATTGCGGGATAGTCTGTGTCGGTACGTGTGAGATCCACCTTTCCAAGTTTTTGGGGTTCATCTCATACTTCTGAAGCTTTGAGGGTGCTGCCTGTTCCATACTCCTCCTCCTCCTCATCCATCCTTTTAGGTATACAAACAATAGTAATTGGGGCCTAGTGTGCTTCTGTACGTGTGAAATACATACACTTTTTTTGATCATATTTCCTATTCCGCTATTCAATAAAAACCTTTGGGGATCAATTAAATTGCGGGATAGTCTGTGTCGGTACGTGTGAGATCCACCTTTCCAAGTTTTTGGGGTTCATCTCATACTTCTGAAGCTTTGAGGGTGCTGCCTGTTCCATACTCCTCCTCCTCCTCATCCATCCTTTTAGGTGTACAAACAATAGTAATTGGGGCCTAGTGTGCTTCTGTACGTGTGAGATACATACACTTTTTTTGATCATATTTCCTATTCCGCTATTCAATAAAAACCTTTGGGGATCAATTAAATTGCGGAATAGTCTGTGTCGGTACGTGTGAGATCCACCTTTCCAAGTTTTTGGGGTTCATCTCATACTTCTGAAGCTTTGAGGGTGCTGCCTGTTCCATACTCCTCCTCCTCCTCATCCATCCTTTTAGGTGTACAAACAATAGTAATTGGGGCCTAGTGTATTTCTGTACGTGTGAGATACATACACTTTTTTTGATCATATTTCCTATTCCGCTATTCAATAAAAACCTTTGGGGATCAATTAAATTGCGGGATAGTCTGTGTCAGTACGTGTGAGATCCACCTTTCCAAGTTTTTGGGGTTCATCTCATACTTCTGAAGCTTTGAGGGTGCTGCCTGTTCCATACTCCTCCTCCTCCTCGTCCATCCTTTTAGGTGTACAAACAATAGTAATTGGGGCCTAGTGTGCTTCTGTACGTGTGAGATACATACACTTTTTTTGATCATATTTCCTATTCCGCTATTCAATAAAAACCTTTGGGGATCAATTAAATTGCGGAATAGTCTGTGTCGGTACGTGTGAGATCCACCTTTCCAAGTTTTTGAGGTTCATCTCATACTTCTGAAGATTTGAGGGTGCTGCCTGTTCCATACTCCTCTTCCTCATCCTCCCTTTAGGGTAGGAAAAAATTTAATCGGGCCTAGTCAGTGTTTGTACGTGTGAGATACACAGTTTTTTATCCTATTCCGCTATTCAATACACACCCTTTTGGTGTAAAAAACATTAAATTGCGGCATAGTTTGCATATTTGACTGTGAGATACACCCGTGCGATACTGTTGTTCTTTTGTTCTGCTATTCAATAAAGACCTTTCTAGGGCAAGATCTTAAATTTCAGAAATATCGTCATCCGCTCCGCATGGTTCCCCATTGGGAGAGGGACGTGGGAGTTTTTGAGGATGAGCAGTGGGAGGAGGCCCTGCAGGCTATACAGCTTAGCTCCCTTAACGTGGCTCAGCGACTGTCACAACTGTATATTGTTTACAGAACTCATTACACTCCGGTCAGGCTACATAGGATGGGTAGGAGGGATTCTCCTCTGTGTGGTAGGTGCATAAGAGATCAAGGGGACTTGGTACATCTCCTGTGGCGGTGCCCCAAGCTTCACATGTATTGGAGGGAGGTGCTTGAGACAATATCGGGGGCCTTCGGGGTTCGGGTGCCGGAGGATCCCAAAGTGTGCTTGCTGGGCATCCTGAGTGGTGTCCAGGCCCCGCCGCTGGCTCTGCAGGCCATTGGCCGGGCGCTGTTTCAGGCGAGAAAGCTGATTTTGCGGCACTGGATTTCCCCGAGGGCACCTCTGGTTAAAGAGTGGATTGCCGCAATGGGTGACACGCTACGTTTAGAAAAATATATATACCAACATAGGGGTAACCCTGGAAAATTTGAAGCACTATGGGCCCCGTGGTTGGCTGTCCCGGGCCTGGCCCCGGTGGACCTGGTCCTTAATAATCTTATAGCTGGGGTGGTCTGAGTTTTGGAGGGCCGGTCATGCTGAATTCTGTTTCCATTCGAACCTCCGCATTTGTGCTCATTGAGGGGGGGTGGAGCGGTGTGGGCGGCTAAACGCCTGTTCCACTATTTTTGTGATGGGTAGGTTGCATTACTTGAGTTGTGGCTATGCTAATGCTGTATGTTGTCTATAAATGCTTGTGGGCATTGCGGGGTGTGCGGGGTGTGCTCTGGACTCTGTTGTTTTGTTTTGTATCTGTTTGAACTTTCTAATAAAGTTTTCTCTTGATTTAAAAAAAAAAAAATTCAGAAATATGAGGAGAGCGTCAAATAGGGGCCGTGGCCTGGGTCGTGGTGCTGCTGCTAGAGCTCCTGTTGCAAGGAGAGGACGTGGTCGATTTGTGCCAGCTACACGCACAAGTGAAACACCTTCCTCAAGTGTGAGTAGGCGACAGAACCTGCATCAGTATTTGGTAGGGCATCATACGCCTCTAGAAGTGATGAGGCCAGAACACGTAGAGGCGATAGTAGATTGGTTTGCTGCTGACAGTGCCTCCAGTTCCTTCACATTGTCTCCCACCCAGTCTACTGCAGAAAGGTCAGAGTTGGCACCTGCAGCCAATGTCCAACCGTCTTTCACCTCACCCCCTTGCAAATCAGGCAAGCAGTCTGAGCCCCAAGCCATACAGCAGTCTCTTATTCTTTTTGAGGACTCTGTTAGCAGGGTTTCCCAGGGCCATCCACCTAGCCCTGCCCCAGAAGTGGAAGAGATTGAGTGCAGCGATGCCCAACCACTTATTTCTCAAGATGAGTACATGGAAGGACCATCACAGCACGTCTCCGATGATGACGAAACGCAGGTGCCAACTGCTGCGGCGTTCAGCATTGTGGAGACCGACAGGGAGGGCAGGGGTGAAGACTGGGTGGAAGATGATGTGGAGGACGATGAGGTCCTCGACCCCACATGTAATGAAGGTCATGCAGGTGATCTGAGTAGTTTGGAGGAAGAGGCGGTGGTCGCACAGAGCCACCAGCACAGCAGAAGAGGGAGCAGGGTGCAGAAGCGGAGCAGCCGTGCCCTAGACACTACGCCTGCTACTGCCCAACGCAGCAAGGGAACGAGCGCACCAAAGTCAGCTCAAAAGAGTTCTCTAGCGTGGAAGTTCTTTAGAAAATGTGCTGATGACAGGACATGAGTGGTTTGCACCCTGTGCAACCAGAGCCTGAAGCGAGGCATAAACCTTCTCAACCTGAGCACAACCTGCATGATCAGGCATCTAAGTACAAAACACGAGCTGCAGTGAGTACACACCTTCAAAACCAAGAAACGTCTCTGGCTCATCCTTCTTCCTCTTCTGCTGCAGTCTCGGCCGCTCCAGCCACCTCTGTAGTCATACCGGCACCTGCCACCCCGCAAACAGACGATCTGTCAGCAACACCACCACCTGGGTCACCAACAACCATCTCCACAATGTCCCGTGGAAGTGTTCAGCTTTCCATCTCCCAAACACTTGAGAGGAAGAGGAAGTACCCCCCTACCCACCCGCGATCCCTGGCCCTGAATGCCAGCATTTCACAATTATTGGCCTTTGAAATGCTGTCATTCCGTCTGGTGGAGACGCCCAGTTTTAAAAAGCTTATGTCGGTGGCTGTCCCACAGTACGTGGAGCGCGATCGCAAGATGCGCGAGTACAAGCGCACGCTGGTAGATGCGATGCTGCTGGCATTCCCATCTGACAGCGGGGCCACAGCGGAAGCACAAGGCAGAGGAGGAGGAGGAGGAGGAGGTCACCAACGCAACCAGGGCACCGCCAGCACCTCAGAAGGCAGGGTTAGCATGGCCGAAATGTGGAAAAGCTTTGTCAGCACGCCACAACAAACAGCAGCACCAGCAGCTCAGATGGAACGTCTTAGCAGGAGGCAGCATTTTACCAACATGGTGGAGCAGTATGTGTGCACACGCCTACATGTAGTGAATGAGGGGTCTGCCCCCTTCAACTTCTGGGTCTCCAAATTGGGCACATGGCCTGAGCTTGCCCTTTACGCCTTGGAGGTGCTGGCGTGCCCTGCAGCCAGTGTATTATCTGAACGGGTATTTAGCACGGCTGGGGGCGTTATAACAGACAAGCGCAGCCGCCTGTCCAGAGACAATGTGGACAAGCTCACGTTCATTAAAATGAACCAGGCATGGATCCCACGGGACTTTTCCGTACCTTGTGCAGAATAGCAATGGATACCGACCTTACCCACCCATTGTTCCATTTTTGCTCTTTCTCACTCTTTTGGGGTGTACCCTCATTTAAAATTTGTGAAAAGAAGCAGTGTTGGCTACCTCGTCCTCCTCCTTAGGGCCAGATTAACGTAGGGGCTATTGGAGCTGCAGCTCCAGGCCCCTACCTTTTATATAGGCCCCGGGTTGGCCATATTCACTGTGACCGCTCTTCTGTCACTTGTAAACACAGAAGTCTGGCTTCTATGCTCGCTTCCCCAGGCAGCACCCTCAGAACCTCCCCACACAGCGCGAAGGCCTGAAAAGGAGGGACAGTTGCCGATGCATGGATGTGTTTATGGGCTTCAGAGACAGCATCCCATGTTGAATTAGGCATGCATGGCTGCACCCTTCCTCCTCTGGGTGCATGCCAAGGCACGGCCCTTAAGGCCCTTCAAAATCCTCAGCACCAAGACCATGATGCTCTTAATCCGGCCCTCGTCCTCCTCCACCGCCGCTTCCACCTACACCGCCCATAGGTGTGAGCAGCCTATTGCATTAGGGTGTGCACCCCAAAGTTGAAATACACATGCATGTGTTTGCCTACATGTACATGGCCCCGATACATTACTCTCCCTGCTGGCAAAGAAAAATAGAGCAGAGCAGGTCCGAGGGAGATCTTTCCCATCTCCTCACTGGCAAACAGAGCGATAATGCTATGTGCCCTAGGTGATTAGGGTGTGCCCAGGTACACCCGGCACACCCTGTGCGCACGCCTATGACACCGTCACATCCACCACCACCTCAACCTCCCTCCTACTCCATATGGGCCTCGTCCTTCAGAGATGAAGAACATTGTTTTATTTTTCTGTTTTTTTTTTTTGTTGTTTTAAGTTATTTCCCTATCCACATTTGTTTGCAGAGCACTTGCCATGCTCTTAACTACGTTTTGCTGCCATTTGCAGCACTCTAGCCCTTTCCATTTGTGTTTTACAGCCATTTTAGTGCCTTAAAGTTCGGGTCCCCATTGACTTCAATGGGGTTCGTTGTCCGGGAAAAGTTCGGTAAAAGTCCGGGACACGGAACCGGACTTTTTTTTAAAGTTCGGCCGAACCCGTCGAACACGGACATCTAGGTGTCCGCTCAACCCTAATCAGGACCCCAAGTGAAAGAAAAGCGTTTGAGATCAGTGCCTCGTGTGAGGATCGAACTCACGACCTTCAGATTATGACACTGACACGCTACCTGCTGCGCTATCGAGGCTGACACAGGTGGCTACCGTACGAGGAAGAGGATGGTGGTGCTACGTCAATTTACTTTATTTTTCTCTATTTTTCCTATAAAATAATTTGACAGTTATCCCATATGGTCTAGCGGTTAGGATCCCTGGTTTTCACCCAGGTGGCCCGGGTTCGACTCCCAGTATGGGAAATGAATGAGATTTTAATGACCTGCACACTCCTGATCCTGAATCCTCCAAAACTGTTCTTCCCTTGCTACCTCCAATCATTCCCTTCTTGTCAAAGTACCAAGCAACACAACATCTATGCTCTGCTTCGATAACTCTCAGTCATTTTTCAATTCCATTCTCTGTCTTGTCCAAGATCTAAGCAATGGGGCACATGTGCTTGCTTTCAACAAGCCTTATTGGGCTTGATATGAAATTGCTTTAGAAAATCTGGCCTTTGATTTTAAAGTGGTTGCTGGTTTTTCTCCCCCTCTCACCACTCCTTCTATAAGTAGCTGATAGACATCATAAAAAAGTCCTAGAAAAGGTAGCAATATAAACCAAAACACTCAATGCAGATTTCAGAAGCAGTCCTTCTCCAGTTTCCCTCAGCTGTTAGAAAGGGCCTAATCCACATAAAGGCTGTCAGTCCAACATTTGGAAGACAAGATAGAAGAGAATGTTTTTTCTTTATTTGCTTTTTTTCCAAGGAAGGTAAATCAATGAACAAAATGATTTCATGGTGGTAATAATTCAGTGACAAAAATCGGTTAAATGGGGAAGTGAAAATACCTGTGCTTTTCATCTACAAAGAAAATGTGGTAAAATGAGAAAGGACAAATCATGGGGACTTTTGCTTTTTTTTTTTCACACCTTTGTAAAAGCCCTTTTGGATTCCTCTTTCCTTTTTTCTTTCTGTATGATGAAAGGAGAGAAGCATGTCACATAGATGACATATGGTAAAATGCCTCTGTTGTTCCAGGGTGAGTAGACATTGCATCTTGCAAAATCTGTTAGATGCAAAGTTACAGATTTCAGCTGGGTTAAAGATGGTGGAGGAGAAAAGAGCATTGAAAGTTCGAGCTGCTAGCGACTTTAACATGGATATGGCTTCTTTCAAGCCTTAAGAGATGAAGCGTAGTGGTTTTCATTAAATCAGGACCCCAAGTGAAAGAAAAGCGTTTGAGATCAGTGCCTCGTGTGAGGATCGAACTCACGACCTTCAGATTATGAGACTGACGCGCTACCTGCTGCGCTAACGAGGCTGAACATGAAGAAGAATATCCATGTCACAGGTGGCCACCGTACGAGGAAGAGGATGGTGGTGCTACGTCAATTTACTTTAGTTTTCTCTATTTTTCCGATAAAATATTCTGACGGTTATCCCATATGGTCTAACGGTTAGGATTCCTGGTTTTCACCCATGCGGCCCGGGTTCGACTCCCGGTATGGGAAATGAATGAGATTTTAATGACCTGCACACTCCTGATCCTGAAACCTCCAAAACTGTTCTTCCCTTGCTACCTCCAATCATTCCCTTCTTGTCAAAGTACCAAGCAACACAACATCTATGCTCTGCTTCGATAACTCTCAGTCATTTTTCAATTCCATTCTCTGTCTTGTCCAAGATCTAAGCAATGGGGCACATGTGCTTGCTTTCAACAAGCCTTATTGGGCTTGATATGAAATTGCTTTAGAAAATCTGGCCTTTGATTTCAAAGCGGTTGCTGGTTTTTCTTCCCCTCTCGCCACTCCTTCTATAAGTAGCTGATAGACATCATAAAAAAGTCCTAGAAAAGGTAGCAAAATAAACCAAAACACTCAATGCAGATTTCAGAAGCAGTCCTCCAGTTTCCCTCAGCTGTTAGAAAGGGCCTAATCCACATCAAGGCTGTCAGTCCAACATTTGGAAGACAAGATAGAAGAGAATGTTTTTTCTTTATTTGCTTTTTTTCCAAGGAAGGTAAATCCATGAACAAAATGATTTCATGGTGGTAATAATGCAGTGACAAAAAGCGGTTAAATGGGGAAGTGAAAATACCTGTGCTTTTCATCTACAAAGTTGAGATCAGTGGCTTACACAGCGTTCAAATAATTCAGCTGACTCCTCCATGCATGATGCTGGGGCTATGGCAGGAGTAGCTGTGGACAAGTGGACTGTGCACTAGTGCCAGCTTGGGTCATGGAGGATGAAGATGGTTTAGTAAGCCAGTCCACCACCTCCTCTACATGCTGAGGCTGGATAGCACGGGCAACATCACTAAACAGACAAAGGTGCCCTGCCTGTGTACGGACTAAATTCATGACTGCTGAGAAGCATAGGCTCATTTATGAGCAGCTAATAATCCAATACCTTGCCCCCCCCAAAAAGACACAGAAGCTGATTACATTGGAAATAGGGCAAGGCCACAGCTTTTTTGAACTTTGCAAAAATAACAACTTTCCAAATGTACCAAACAACAGTGACAGTCACGGTTATACCGTGAGCACCCGACAATGCCAGTCACAGTTCTACCGTGAGCACCCATAAAACATAAACTTACATAGTCTAAGAGGCCTGTCCTTACCATCAGTGCCAGACAGACATTAGATTGACCTCATAATTTAACTTGAGGGCATAGCCCATAAAGCAACATTAATTGCTGGCAAGGTCAAAACCGCCAATAAAGCTGTGACAAAACATCACAACGGGCGGGGGGGGGGAGGGTGTGCAACTCTTGTAACAGATGAATCTCCTCAGAGCAGTTGGATGTGCCCCAGCGTAGCCTTTTCCTAGAGTTTAGGCTCCACCCAATCACCTCAGGTCTTTGTAGCCAATCCCAAGGGAGCTACTTAACTTCTCTTTTAGGTTCACACCTACAGTGACGCCATGCTTCCAGCAGTCAAGGCTCCCTTTTCCTAAAGGAGGTTCAAGGGGCCTTCACCATTGCCTGTGGACACAGTGGCTGCTGCTTCCCCTTACAGTGGCATAGGAATGTCCTCCTCTCCTGGTTGGCCTCCCAGACATGATAGGGGGGCTTATTACACAGTTTTTTAGATACGGAGAAATGTGTAATTGGATGCACTACATTCGATGAAAAGTGCTGTATGGTGCAATTTAAATTGAGGGTTGATGCTGACAGGAATGTAAAAACTATGAAAAAAAAAAAAAAAGGGGGGGGGGGGGACACCACGACGCAGTCAGAAAAACTCCGGTTGACAATTTAAAAAAAAAAAGGGGGGGCAGGCAGCAGACAAAAGAAAAAAAAGACACAGGAAACAAACAAAAAAAAAAAAAAATGCAGCAACTATAAAAAAAGGATATACAGCAGCACTAAATGTTATGTAATGTTGTGTTAAACATTTCTCTGCACTAACACATTACACTGACACATTATTCTCACACACTATACTAACACTAAACTAAAGGCCCGTACACACGTACCGATCGTCGGCATACAAACGTCGGCGGACGAAGGATCTGCCGATTGTACGCTTGTTAGTATGGTGCCTCCGACAGCTGTCTGCGCACATTCTGCGGACAAGAGTCTGTCTTGCAAGCATTAAAATTTTTGTATGCCGACACCAGAACGGACGATTGTTCGCCTGTCAGTACAGAATTCGGCCGACACACAGCTACAAATCCCAACACGCATGATCAAACCAAATGAGGTCCCGGAAGAATTTTCTCTAGTAAACTAAACATTTTATTCAGAAAGAACTTTCGGCTCGCGGCAGTCCAAGAAATAGGTGAAATGCGGAGCACATGCTCATCTTGATAAATGTGAGAAGAAGGAAGATGCTGCTCATAATTCAATACTTTTCTAATAAAAAGGCATGTGTTCTGTTATGATGAAGATAATGTTTGTCTATTCTATGTGTTCTATCAAATTTTTGAAATAAATAATTTGAACTCTTCACCATTATTATTGTTTAAACAGCAAAGATCTAACTATTGATATGACCCTTTATTCTTGTATGAATTAATGTCTAAAACATATTTTTCAGGTTATGCACAATATTAAACATGTTAACAAATTCAGATAGGCCATTTTTTATTTTCAATTTTCTTTATTTTTTTTATCTCAGAAAAAAAGAAATGAAAACATCAATACTCTCCGTATAATAAACTAAACATAAAAAAGGTCCATTTGGACAAAATTAAAATACAATCTGCCAAACAGGGGTAAAATAAATAATAAAAAAATTAAAGTTGCTGGTAACTGTAATCAGGTTGCCATGAGGGCAGGTTTGGATCCTGCTGGCCATATTGCCACTGGCCATGTGGCATTTGGCGAGGTGGTGGGTGTTGTGGAGGTGGAGGTGGAGGGCATGGGTGTTCCTGGCATGCATGGCTGTGCTCTGTAAGTATGCCGTTTTCAGCCTTTTGCAGCACATCGAGGATGATTTTTCGGGCATACTGACACTGGCTGAGGTCCACCTTATCCAAAATTTTGCCCGTCATGTTGCCGAAGGACTCATTGGCCTCCGGTTTCCTACGTAGGGCTATGGTGGCCTCCTGGATAAATTCCTCAGTGATGTCATCCACATGCTTCCTCTTTTGCCTCCGTTTGGCAGGAGGAGGTGGTGGTGGAAAGAGTTCCGCAGGCTCCTGGCTGCACCCTGGCTCCTCCTCAGTGACACTTCCCTGTTGATGAATTGAACAATTGATTAGAATGTTATAGTGTATATAAAAATGCATGGTTGTTATATTATTGTGATCAAATAGCAGACTTTACATACAGTGGCGTATCTAGGGTCTCCAGTGCCCTTGTTGAGGAGCTGTATTTGGCAACAACCCCCCCCCCCCCAAGATCAATGTAAAAATGTAACCCACCCACCAAAAAAAAATTAAAGGGCATTAAATGTTTCTCATTTGTCCCTTGTTTGCCCAGCGTAGAGCTCTCTAGTGGGCAATCATTGTCTCAGGAGTGAACAACAAGAAAGAGAGGGGTGAGAGATAGAGAGAGGGAGAGAAAGAGGGGGTGTGAGAGAGATAGAGGGAGAGAAAGAGGGGGTGTGAGAGAGAGATAGAGGGAGAGAAAGAGGGGGTGTGAGAGAGAGAGAGAGGCCTGAACTTGCAGAGGGCTTTGATGTAGGGCATTGAGGGTGAAGCGGTGCAGGAAAACAGGAATAAGGGAGCCACCTGCCTTGCTGACCCAGAGTGAGAGACCAGAGACATGGAAGCAAGGATGGATGGATCATTTGCCGGAGCTGTTAGTTTGTTAGTTTTGTATTAAAAAAGGTTGAGCCATAGGAATGCTGAGGCTCCAGCAGTGTTTGTTAGGACCGGAGGTGTGCTGGGGATGCAGTGAGAGGCAGTCTCAGTCTCCTGGTCTTTTGGCTCAGCTGCTCTCAATGTTTTACACCTGCATGAAGCAGCTCTCAATGTTTTACACCTGCATGAATCTGCCTGCAAACTGGGGGTTCTGGGGTGTGCAGGCTGAGTGGATTGTTCAACAAAACAATAAACCAATGCCAATGTTTTTGTGACCCACCCCCCTTGGCCTGCGCCCCTGGCGGTTGCCTGTCATGCCAACCCCTTGCTATGCCTGTTTACATAAAGGGTCAATTATGGTTTAGCTTCTAATTTTGTTACATGATTACATTTTAGCAGACAATATATAGTGAAATGCCATACCTGAGTCAAACTCTCCTCCAGGAAATCCTCATCCTGGCTTGGATCTACCGACACTGAGCCCTCTGCCGATGTAGAAGGCAGTGTTGATATCGATGGCCTGGATTCCAAGGTGTCGGACAGGAATCGCAAGTTATCATAGTACCACAGCCGTGGTACATGTACATTTTGGGCACCTGCTCCAGACTGGGTGGACTGTTCTATTTTTTTTACCTCCCGCCTGTAGGCAGTGCGAATACTGTTGATTTTTCGCCTTACATATTCCACATTTGCCCCAGGATAGACGGGCTTGTAGAAGGCCACCAAATGGTCAATGGCCTGTTTTTTTAGTTTTTTATTTTTATAATCCGCCGACTTCACTTGCCACAAACACGGCAGTTGCCTGTACTCGTCAATAAAACTGATGAGAAAGTTGTGGGTGGTGTAATTGTCCACCATATTGCAGGACAGTATATGCCTGCAAGACACAACACAACACAAAACATATTAAAATAGCATGTATTTAGGCACATAATAAAGATATTCCTAATAAAATCTGTATAGGGCCCAAAACACACACTTTCTATTAAAATAGTCGTACCTTTGTTTGTGGTGAAAAGTCGTGATTCGCCGCTCGATCGTGCTCCAACCCTTGATATGTCCGCTAGCGAATCGTCGGCCGAACGATCCGGCATCCTTTAAATACAGCGCAGGCGTCAACTCCTCCTCCAGTGGCGGGCTTGTGCAGGGGTGTGTACGTGCTGAAGATCAGGCCTACATGCGACACTCACACCTGAAGCAGTGGAACAATCTTTTAATCAAGAAGAATGTCTGAAAGATCTCAGAGTTCATCAAGTGGGGGCCGAAGTGATTGGGCCACCAGAAAATCAAGGGCTACACCCATGACAAAGCCAGAAATGGTGGAGATGGTCTCCATTTTAGAAAAAATGGACTATGATGGCAAGTTGGCTAATTACGAGCGGCCCAATGCCAGGAAAGATGGCATCATGGATAAGGTGGTGGCCTGTTTATTGAGAAAATTCGGTGTTGAGCGATCGAAAGATCAGATTCGGAAACGGTGGTCCGACCTGAAACACCGTGAGCAGGATCAGCTGGGCCAAATCCATCGGATTCTGAAAAAAAGTAAGTTTTTTTTTTTTTTTAAACATGCAATATGTTTTTTATAATTTGGTGTATGTTGTATTAACATGTCTAGATCATAATGTCTATGTAAAAAGTTAGATTACTAATTTTAGTTGTCATGTCGTGATTAGATCGATCTATTGTTGATGTTTTAGTATATGACATTAAAAGTCAGGAAGCCATAGTTAAAAATATATGTATTGTGTTGCAACGAACGTTCTTTCCTGCACGAATCTTCTCTGCAAACATTCCTATTAATCACAGATTATTAATCAAACCTTTAAATAGGAGAAAAACGCAAACTCCGTGCCAAACTATGGGAAAGGAGGAGGAGAGGTCTGGCAGCTCCATCGGCAGTTGCCGAACAAGATGAGGACATGGGCACAGATGGTGGCACAGATTCCACTAAAGGTAATTGGTTCCTATGCACTGTCAAACATTAATGTACCATATTTTTCGTAGATAACTATGTACATGTCTTCATATTTGTTACTAAAAAAGCTATCAAGCAGGGCACCATGTCCTAACAAATGTACCTCTTGTGACTTTTATGATATGGCCAATTTTTTGTATTATGTAGATGAAGACATTATTCCTGAGGTGATTCTGGTGGAGCCAACAAGTGACCAGACACCAGAGCAACAAGAAGGTTTGTAGGCACAGATTTTTGTGTAGTGGGATCATAGAAATATGTGTATTTGCAATGATTGTTTAACCTTATATTCTTGTATTCTCTTACAAATTTACATTGCAGATGTTGCGTCATGCCAGGATGTGGCATCCCCAGCCATGTCAGAACCCAGATCTCCTGGCAACTTGGCAAGCAGCGTGGAAGCCACTTCCGAAACTGTGGAGGAACCAGGACCAAGTGTCCAAGAGCCAGTTGTGTGCCCACGTAGGTTTTTTCATAATGATTTTTATCAGTATTATTTTTAGCCTGCAATTGCCAACACTAGTTCCCTATGGGAGCCTCTTTATTTGAATAGAAGTCGCACCGTAAGTCGGATCAGGATGCTCTGACTTGCGGGGCCACCTGCGCTGTGAAGATTTTTGAGGGGGAACTACACAGACAAATTGAATAACCCACCGTGGGTGTCCCCCCAAGTTCACAACCAGGCCTTTTTTGTGTGGTATTGAGTTTGAGGGTAGGCCCACAACAAAAAGACAGCGTGGGTTATCCCCAAAACCCATACCAGACCCTTATCCAAGCATGCAGCTTGTCAGGCCAGGAAAGAGAACGAGCAAGCGGAACAAACACCCCCTGGACCACAGTAGGACCCATGCCCTCAACATGGGGGGGTTTTATTGCTTTGGGCCAGGGGGCCTCTGCACCGCACACCCAAAAGCACCTTGCTCTCATGTAGAGGAGGACAAGAGCCTCATCCCCACAACCCTGTCTGGTGGTTTTGGGGGGTCATGCGTCCAGGGGGTTCCTAGGAGTTTGGAAGCAACCTTTAACAAAGGGTGGTCCCCAGATCCCATACACCAATCCCTATGTGAATGGGTATGGGGTACATAGTACCCCTACACATTAACCACATAAATGGAAGTGTATGTGAATAACGACAGGAGACGTTTATGAAATGTTCTTAAATATCTTCATCCGGTCTTCTCCACTCTGCTCTTTGGATCTTCTCCTCTCCACTCTTCTGCTGTCCAATCTTCTGCTCTTATGTTGTCTGCTCTTTTGCCCTAGGCTCTTCTTCTTCCTCCTGTCCTGTCCTCCTCCGATGCTGTTGCCGTGCATTCTGCCCGTCTCTGGTCTCTGCATCTTAATATATATACATTACAACCATGCCCTCACAATGACGTCATCATGCGTTCACACCCCTAATGAATATATAGTAAGCTCAGGAGACCGGCAGAATCATCAGCAACAGCATTGGAGGAGGTCAGGAGGAAGATGAAGAGCCTAGGGCAAAAGAGCATAAGAACAGGGTAGGTATTAACTCGAGAGGAATTTAAAGATTACCTGCACACCAAATGTTTCTATATTATGACCTCATGTAGGTGATTCACATTGACTCCGTTGTATTTTATTTTCCAGATCATGTATTACATACTTGCACATTGGCCAAATTGACCCGTGAGGCTCTTCAATGCTGCTCAGACCTCGAGCAAATAAAAGAGACTGCAACGGCATTGCAAGGAAAGATGCGTGATTTTGTGGACATGCTTGCCAAATTTAAAAAAAAAAGTATTTTTAAATTTTTTACTGTTTGTATTGGGATGTTCCCATTTTTATATAATATTTTATGCCAGTTTTATGACACTCAGATGTTAAAGAGTGTACCCAAGTTTGGGAAAAGCACTTTCCAACACCCTAACCCTAACCCTAACCCTGTGAATGTTTGATACTAAAACGTTTTTACATTCAACAATGTGTGTTCAATTCTTTATTAGACTTTCGTTGGGGGGGTCGAGGTCTAAAGCTGTGTAAAGAAGCACTAAATGTATGATGGCTGTCCTATTCCCATATTTACATGTTAATGTAAGCATTTTTGACACTGCCATATGCGAGTTGCTGGAGGTGTCAATGAAATGTTAAAGATACCCCCAGTTTTAACGCATATCACAGTGCGATCTGACATTTCACACAGGATCGGATCACACAAGTTTGAACAACTGTGCGATCCTATTCGGATGCGGCTGAATAAATGCATCATGTGCGACTTTTGTGCGAGTGCAGTGCGAATTGAGCCATACAAACTGTATAGATGATTTTCGCATGAACATCTGATCGCATGTAATAAAGGAGCAGTGCGCTACGATATTACATGCCATCAGATGTGCAGTGTGAATTGAGAAATATACACTTTGTATGGCAACATTCACAATGAACACGCATACAAGTCGCACATGACCC
Source organism: Pelophylax lessonae (assembly GCF_965119305.1). Taxonomy (NCBI): domain Eukaryota; kingdom Metazoa; phylum Chordata; class Amphibia; order Anura; family Ranidae; genus Pelophylax; species Pelophylax lessonae. The sequence goes on from NC_138771.1 coordinate 587,605,073, forward strand.
TTTATTTCTGATGTATCTGGATTGGATCGCACAGTGCTTAACACTTGTGGAATACAATCCTGTGCAAAAAGTAAGTGGCGGGTCACACTTATGCAATGCTGGAAGGCTGAAAAGTCGCAGACTTCACACATCGCATAAGTGTGACTCAACACTCAAGGTACTAGCAGTCCTAGGATTCAAGATGGCATTGATATTGCCAGTAGCAATCAGTGTAGGGAGATCAGTGTAATCTATAGTGTATTGCTTGTTCGTTGCTCTAGTTCACTTTCCATTACCTATATATATAACACTTTGAGATGAACAATGATCTAGTTTCACATAACACTGAAATATCCTAACATTGGTGGGCAGTGAGAAGGATGTCCTAAATGAACACAACATAACAGGTGTAGGTACGTTGTTAATACCCTAATGTATTATATGAAATATATAGTATGGGCACCTTCTGGACAATGACCACCAATGTAAGGTGACATTAGATGAACCTTGGGTGTGACCTAGTTCTCTATGTGAGAGGGTTTGTGGAAATTTTATGGGGTGCAGAAGGCCCTTGTATTTACACCACTGGATAAAAAAATAACACATGGCCATCATCACTTTGGATCAGCTGGTGATAGACTACAGCAAAGAAACCCACTGATGAATGTATTAACCCTTCCAAAGTCACACATATATAACACATGATTTACAACAAAAATTATGTTGGCCATATGTGCCCAAATGATTAGAATCCACAATACAGAATCATAGCAATTTTTGTTTAATGTGTTCAAAAATAATAGATCGCTGAAATGTATCTTGTGTGTCAAATCTTTAACAAGATTAATGTGTTTGTGACAGTGATTGCTGCCACGACACAGCTCCTCTCCCCACGAAATAGTCCAGATATTCCTGGCGGATCTGACGGGCCCTGTGTGATGCCAATGCTGACCGTCCAACTTGCATTGACGTCATGGACTCCACTTGGTCAGAAGGTTGGGCCTCTCCACTTGTACCTGGCATAGCAGGGTCAGTATCCAGTTGCTGCAAAACATAATTGTGTACATTCCTGCGTAGGAAGTTGTGCAAAATGCAGCAACACAAGACCACATTATCCACTTGGTACAGTGCCAGGTTTATGGACGTCAGGAATATCCGGAACCGGTTGGCCATTATCCCGAAGGCATTCTCCACAACTCTGCGAGCTCTGGACAACCGGTAGTTGTAAATCCTTTGGTCGGGGGTGAGGTTCCTCTGAGGGTATGGCTTCATGAGATGCTCCCCAAGCGCAAAAGCCTCATCTGCGATAAACACAAAGCTCATACCCTCAACAGTTTGCTCCCTGGATGGCAGGTTCAGAGTGCCGTTCTTTAGACGACGAGCGAACTCCGTCTGATCAATAACTCCCCCATCCGAATTGCGGCCATTTTTGCCAATATCCAAAAAAATAAACTCATAGTTTGCATTAACTATGGCTAGCATGACTATACTAAAAAAACCTTTATAATTATAATAAAATGTGCCGGAATTCGGAGGGGGGACAATGCGGACGTGCTTCCCATCAATAGCACCCCCACAATTTGGAAAATTCCACTTCTCCAGAAATTGATCAGAAATCTCCAGCCATTGCTCTGCGTTTGAAGGAAACTGTGGGGAAAAAAAAAATAAAAAATTAGTGCTTGAGCACATCACATTATTAATTACACACACAGTTGTCTGTTAAATGCTTATGCAACTGGTTAAAAAAATAAACAACAGGAAGGCAAATGTTTGGATTTGGGGATGTAACATCTACATACATTTATTTTCAACCTCCTATTGTTCTTATATTGTAAAGGGCCATACACACTATAAGATTCTCTGAAGACTTTTTCGTGCAGATTTACCTTTTCTATGTAGTGCAAGGGCCTGCCAGATTGCATAGGATTTGAAAGTGTTTGTTGGACCTCATATTATTTGATTTTGGTAAATCGGAAGGATAAATTGTTCTGACAATCTTATAGTGTGTATGGCCCATTATACTCACCAGCTAGAGCTGAGATTTACAAACTAAGGCCCTCCAGCTGTTGCAGAACTACACATCCCATGAGGCCTTGTAATTCTCTGACATTCACAGACATGACTAGGCATGATGGAAATTGTAGTTCCTGAACAACTGGAGGGGCATAGTTTGAAAACCTCTGAGCTAGAGCTTTGAGATTTAGCATGTGGGTGGGGGGATGGGTAAGTAAAACTGGGCATTTATACATCAATAAGGGCTTGTGGTCAGTGAAGGTTTTAACATCATTACATAAACATACAGAATCATAGGTGGAAATGGATGGACTGATGTATTTTAGAAAAATAATAAACTAGGTAATAAAACATTGGCCAAGGAATAATTGTTTGAGGGAAAGCAATAAATTTTTAATATTTCGACATACTGTTAACAGGCAATGCATTTAGGGACACATAGGAGAGAATGGTGGGGTGGTTAGTGGGTAATTTTAAAAAAGGTTAAGATAATCTAAATCTTTACTACTATGTGCATGCGGACAGAGGGTAGTTTCAAAATAATGGCCTGTGTCAATTGCTGTACATCCAAAAACATCATAATTCGGGTGAAACTACTAATACATGTAATGTAAAAAAATAAACATACCTTGATATAGTCCTTCTGCAAGACCTTGATGATGGCAGAGCAGGTCTCAGGGATGATGACTCCAAGTGCTTGGGGGGAGATGCCTGTGGTGAACTTCAGATCCTGCAGGCTTCTCCCTGTTGCAAGATACCTCAACGTCGCAATTAACCTTTGCTCAGGAGTAATTGCAAGCCGCATACAAGTATCCTGCTTCAGAATATAGGGGGACACCAGGGCAAGAAGATGGTGAAAGATGGGATCCGTCATCCTCAAATAATTCCTGAAATCATCAGGATTATTTTCCTGGAGCTCCCTCAGCAAGGACATATGAGAAAATTGATCACGGTTAAGCAACCAATTTTTCGTCCAGGAGGTCCGCTTCTTCTTCCTATTGCTCGTACGTCGTCTCAGAGCCAAAACTCCAACACTAACGACAGCAACGGTCGAATTCACGGTCGCCATAATAAATTCTCGAACGATGTCTCGGAAAATAGCGAAATGTCGTCAACCAAACAAATGCTACCGAAATCAGCACGAGATGCCCAGAAGGGTCACGGCCAAGCACTCACTTCCTCTTTTGTAGCGGCGAACGTGCGTGGAACGTAGTGACGTCATTTTCTGTCGGCAGACAAATGTCCTGGGCAAGTTTTGAGCACTTTTCAACAGACAAACAACAAACACGCCAGCCGCGAACATTTGTAGGACGTTCTGTCGGCCGACGATCGGTACGTGTGTACGGGGCTTAACACTCTACACTCTGTATACAATATACTCTGTGAAAGGGAGATTTTCCTAGAAAGAAGCTTCAAAAGGCAGATGACTGTGTAGGAATGCATTATCTCTGCCTTTTGACAGCCCTGAAGAAAAGCAATGACTTACCATGTTTGTAACTTTTCTATTCAAATTAGTGAAACCTTCTGGATTGGGTCAAGAGCAGGGCTTTTTTTCAGCGGGAACGCGGGGGGAAGGCATTTCCGGCACCCCCAGTCTGAATGTATGCATTGGCAAAGGGGTGCTGGGGTCAGTGGCGTGAGCTGAAGGGCATATTGATGCTGGCTGTGGGGGGGATCTATTGTTGCTGGGGGTGAATCTATTGTTGCTGGAGGGCATTTTGTTGTGGGGGGGACTTCTTTTGCAGTGGAGGATTTATTGTTGCTTGGGGGAAATATTGTTGCTGGGGGGCTATTGTTGTTGGGGGGGGGTCTATTGTTGCAGGGGAGGATTTATTGGGGGGGACTATTGTTGCAGGGGAGGATTTATTGTTGCTGGGGGGCTATTGCTGTTGGGGGTCTATTGTTGCTGATTGCAGGGGATCTAATTTACTGTTTTTTCTATTGTTGCAGGGGAAGCTTTATTGTTGCTGGGGGATCTATTGTTGGGGGGGTCTATTGTTGCTGATTCCAGGGGATCTATTTTACTGCTTTTCTAGTTATCATTAACAAATTACATACAAATTACATAGAACCATAACATGATACTTGGTTCTGTATTCTCTAAAAGGGGGGGGGGGTACTGGGAGGTGGGTAGAGAGTGGAACCAAAGGACAGCGCTCGGAGGTGGGTAGGGGGTGGAGACAAGGGGTGATTCAGAAGAGGGCAGTGCCTGCACTTATTCTCGGAGAAAAAAAGCCATGGTCAAGAGGATAACAATAAATCACAAGGCTTCACAGAAAGATTTTTGGGGGTTTCCTTCTTAACCACTTAAGGACGGGGTCTATTTCTGACACTTGTTGTTTACAAGCTAAAATCAGTTTTGTTTGCTAGAAAACTACTTAGAACCCCCCAAACATTATATATATATATATATATATATATATATATATATATATATTTTTTTTTTTTTTAGCAGAGACCCCTAGAGAATAAAATGGAGATCGTTGCAATATTTTTTATCACACCGTATTTGCGCAGCGGTCTTCCAAACGCAATTTGTTTGGAAAAAAATCACTTATTTGAATTAAAAAATAAGAAAGCAGTAAAGTTAGCCCAATTTTTTTCTATATGTGATATGTGAAAGATAATGTTACGCCGAGTAAATAGATACCCAACATGTCATGCGTCAAAATTGCGCACGCTCGTGGAATGGCGACAAACATTGGTACTTGAAAATTTCTACAGGCTACCATCTTAGAGTTACAGAGGAGGTCTAGGGGGTAAAATTATTGCTCTCGCCTTAATGATCATAGCGATACCTCACATGTGTGGTTTGAACACCGTTTACATATGTGGGCGGGACTTGCGTATGCGTTTGCTTCTGCGCGCGAGCTAACGAGGACAGGGCGCTTTAATTTTTTTTTCCTATTTCTTTTATTTATTATTTTTACACAGTTTTTTTAAAAAAAATGTTTTATCATTTTTTTTCCTATTACAAGGAATGTAAACATCCCTTTTAACCACTTAAGCCCCGGAGGATTTGGCTGCTAAAAGACCAGGGGGTATTTTGCGATTCGGCACTGCGTGACTTTAACGGACAATTGCGCTTTTGGTGGTATTTGATCACCTGTGCGATTTTTTGATCATGCGCTATAAACAAAAAAAGAGCGTCAATTTTGCAAAAATAACAATATTTTTCACATTTTTTTATATGAAATTCCCCAGAAAAAAAGGAAAAATCAAAATTTTTTAACATTTTCGGCCAATTTGTTTTATGCTACATATGTTTGGTAAAAAAAAATCGCAAAAAGCGTATTTTGATTGGTTTGCGCAAAAGTTATCATGTTTACTAACAAAGGGAGAGATTTTTGTAATTTTTGTTGTTTTTTTTTAACGCGTAATGGCGGCGATCTGCGATTTTTTTTGCGGTACTGCGACATTGGGGCGGACAGATTGGACCCTTGACTGACATTTTTGACACTTTTGGGGTTACCAGTGACATTTCTACAGTAATCAGTGCTATATATATGCACTGTTACTGTAAAATTACACTGGCAGTGAAGGGGTTAACTTTATTTGAGAGGGAGGGGCTGTGTGTGTCCCTAGGGGCGTGATTCTAACTGTGATTGGCTGTGGCTTGAGCTGTAGGAACAATGATCAACGGTCCTACATAGTAGAAACGTATGATCAGTGTTTCTACACAGGGGAGAATGACAGGCGGCTTGTTTACACAAGCCGCCTGCCTTTCTCCCTCTCCCCCGACAAACGCAGAGTGATGTCCGCCGGTCACACGCGCGGGGGGGGGGTCCGTGACCGCGCGGGAGCGTTCCGGCGGCGCCGCGCGCTCGCTCCCCAGAGCCTCACAGGCTAGTGACGTACCGATACGTCACTCTGCCTGTGAGGGGCTGACCGCCGCAGTATATGTACTTGCGGCGGTCGGCAAGCGTTTAATAAAAAATAAGCATGACAGGTCCTCTTTATTGTGAGATTTGGAGTCAAAAAGACCTCAGACCTCACAACTATACAAAAAAAGAAAAAAAAACAAATTGCTGAAAAATAATTGTCTCTTTAAAGCAGTTGCTAGGAGACGACGTTTGACGTCGCTCCAGTCCTCCAAGACCAAGATGGCCCCCACTCGACTTCCTGTCTGTGAGAAGAGAGGACCGGATCACTTTCCCCACTGCTGGCAGGTCCAGTAGGCTGGCTTTGTGTTTCCATAGGACACAGAGAGCACAACACGGCCCCACCCAAACCCCAACTCACAGCCAGCGTGTCTGAGTCAATGAGGAAAGAGAGAGCTGAGAGAGCCTCCACTTTCATGCACATTGGTTGATCGAGATCTGGTTCAGGAATCCTCCAGCACTCGAGCCCAGTCCCAAGGTCACTCCCCCAGACTAGGGGGCACCCCTGAGGGTCACCAACAGCCTCCTTAGCACTTAAAACGAGCCTTGTAGAAAGTACTTGTTCTTGAAGCCAATCTAGAAGATCTGGACCCTGATTTACACACCATATCCATATCTTTGAAGATATTATCTAAGGAGACATCCCCTAAAGGTCTACAGGTTGACATGAGACACCTGAAATGCTCATATGAGTGTTAATGGAGGTGAGCGGCCATTACACCTATTCTGTGGATCCCTAGCTCACTAAAGCTCGCACTGGGATCACCGGACACCATTTATTATTTCACCTGATACGAACTTGATTTTTCTTTCATTTGTAGCACTGATTGGATTTGACTTTCACTTTGTGATATTGGTCACTATCACCTTTGTTCACATTTTTTTGTGTTTCTGTCCATTTTTTCACAATATTTAAGAGTTGACAGTGGTTCGCCCTTCATAGGGCATTGTTCTCTCTTTTTTAAAAAATAATTTTTTCTTCACTTTTTCTTCATTCATCTCTGCTTTCATGGATACCACTTCGGTTATTATTGGATGAGTTACTGTTTCACCGCACTTTGAAGAGCGACATTGGTTTACTCTTCATAGGGCATAGTACCAAAATGTAATATTTTTTCTTCTTTTTTACAATAATTGTTTCAGTTGGAGCCTTTGATCAGTTCTTCTTCTATAGAACTGTGTGCAATTGCTCATTTCTGCACATTAATTCATTTTACATCGATCCAGCTATTTTTTGATCATTTTAGATCATTCCAGCACTGGATATTCCCTTTATTTTATACTCAGCTATCTTTGATCACTTTATAGATCACTTGAACACGTTATTACGTTATTATTCTTGCTTATCCACAATTTCTGCACATGTCACTTTTCCTTCACCATCTGAAGAATTTTTATATATTTATTGATTATTCAGTTAGTTTTACTATTTATTCTTATTATTACTTACCATTGTTTTAGCCATTTCCTTGGGATTACGAATTTTTGTATTTTATATATATTTATTTACGTTCACTTTGGCACATTCAGCACATTTGTGAAGATTGATATTTATTATCTAGTTTATGGTTCACCGATTTTAGAGTGTTTTGCGCTGATTTTATCCTTTTATTTACAGTGAAGATTTTATTTTGACGTTTCGACAAGGCACAAGCTTGTCTTCCTCAGGACAACAAACAAGGGAAGTAACACAGTATATATACAACCTAACACTCCTTCCATCATTATCATCCACATGTAATGACTTCAAAAAGTGCAAATGTCAAAGTTCAAGCTAAAAACAATAATGGGCAAATGTCTTAAATAGGAGACCATAATGAACATGTTGAATGTATAGAACAAAATACAACAGGACACTGCAGAGCAGCCTTCAGCACCAGGAATGTAGATTAGAAGATAGAAAAGTGATCAATTAAAAACAGTAAGGCCCGGTTCACACTAGGGTTGCCACTTTTTCTTCAAGCCAAACCTGGACACTTTAGCGGCACGCAGCAAATTATTATTATTTTTTCATTTAGATAACACTATAGGATTGTAACAGACCCAGGACACCTTTGGGTGCTCCAAAGAGAATAGTAATCACGTACAGTGGCCCCTCACCCTCCTGTCAGGCCCTGTTCCGAGCCACGTTCCTGTCTGATTAATGTGTCCGGGTTTCAGCTAGACCAAAACCCGGACACATGATTCAAAACTTGGACTGTCCGGGTGAATCCCAGACAGGTGGCGACTCTAGTTCACACAGGCTGTGACCGTAGCTCGCAGCAGGGGGTCCAGTGCATCCCTGTTCTCTATTTCAGGTACGAATCAGGTCAGAATTTTTGCTTGAATTCAAACCTGAAACGGTAAACCCATATCCAATTCGCATAAGCATGAACTCAGCCTAAAGCGTTTGAGTTCAGAACAGGGAGAGCGCAGAAGGTGCCAACACTCATAGCAGAGTAGTCCCACTGGTAGCAGAAATATACATAAGGAGGAGAAACACTACAGACCTGTGACAGGTAAAGCCCCGTACACACGTACCGATTGTCGGCCGTAAATATTCAGCCGCCGACCGATCGTCCAATTGTAGGCTTGTTAGTATGATGCTTCCGACAGCCGACAGCGCATTTTCGGCCGAACAGAATCTGTCGTGCAGACTTTAAAATATTTGTTGGCTGTCACCAGAACGGCCGATTGTTCGCCAGTCAGTACAGATTTCGGCCGACAGACAGCAGATTAGCAAGACTGGGCATGCTCAGAAAAGAAAAAACACACGGAAAGTTAACCATCACATGACATCACTTCTGCAGTCGGCTGTTGTTGGCCGACAAAATTCGTGTGCAGTCTTTTGCAGTTTTCAACAGACACAACAGCCCTGGACAAAAGACGGCCGATCGTTCGGCCGACGATCAGTACGTGTGTACGGGGCTTTACTTTAGAAAGGAGATCACTGGAGAAAGAGGAGGCTGGACCCAGGGCTGGAGGGAAAGCTCCAGAATGAACAGCAAACAGGGAGAAATGAATAGAAACAAAGTGTGAGAGCCAGAGTAAAGCTGGATACACACTGTCCAACTTTTGTGGTTAGATTTCCTTCAGATTTACCTTTTCTATGTAGTGCAAGGGCCTGCCAGATTGCATACAAATTGAAAGTGTTTAGGTTTGACCTCATATTATATGGCTTTGGTAAGTCTGAAGGAAAAAGTCTTCAGAAAATCTTATAGTGTGTATGGCCCATTAGGGAGAGCATACATAGTAAAGGTGAATAAACATAGAAAACACAGCCAATTCAACTTCTACATAGAAAGTAGTGCCAAAAATCATAATATCTATGTTTCCAAGCCCATAATGAAAACTTAGAAAGGTAAGTAAAAAAAGGAGCTCCCAGTGTCCAATAATATACAAGTTGAAAGGAGAGTAAAGGCCCGTACACACGTACCGATTGTCGGCCATAAATATTCGGCCAATGTCCGATCGGCCGATTGTCGGCTTGTTAGTATGATGCTTCCGACAACCGACTGCGACTTTTCGGCCAAACAAAATCTGGTGTGCAGGCTATAAAATTTTTGTAGGCCAACAAAGAACGGCCGATTGTTCCTCAGTCAGTACAGATTTCGGCCGACAAAAAGCAGATGAGCAAGACTGGGCATGCTCAGAGAAGAAAAAACACACGGAAAGTTAACCATCACATGACATCACTTCTGCAGTCGGTTGTTGTTGGCCGACAAAATTAGTGTGCAGTCTTTAGCACTTTTCAACCTACACGACAGCACTGGACAAAAGACGGCCGATCGTTTGGCCGACAATCGGTCGAAGGCATTTATTGAAAACAGGAACAAGTACATCGACCAACATGTTTCAGGTGAACAAGGGCTCCCCCTTCTTCAAGGCTAAGAAATAAACACGGAGTTGTACAGAAACGGATATATACAGTGGGTACGGAAAGTATTCAGACCCCCTTAAATTTTTCACTCTTTGTTATATTGCAGCCATTTGCTAAAATCATTTAAGTTCATTCTTCTTCCTCATGAATGTACACATAGCACCCAATACTGACAGAAAAACACAGAATTGTTGACATTGTTGCAGATTTATTAAAAAAGAAAAACTGAAATATCACATGGTCCTAAGTATTCAGACCCTTTGCTCAGTATTTAGTAGAAGCCCCCTTTTGATCTAATACAGCCAGGAGTCTTTTTGGGAAAGATGCAACAAGTCTTTCACATCTGGATTTGGGGATCCTCTGCCATTCCTCCTTGCAGATCCTCTCCAGTTCTGTCAGGTTGGATGGTAAACGTTGGTGGACAGCCATTTTTAGGTCTCTCCAGAGATGCTCAATTGGGTTTAAGTCAGGGCTCTGGCTTTGCCATTCAAGAACAGTCACGGAGTTGTTGTGAAGCCACTCCTTCGTTATTTTAGCTGTGTGCTTAGGGTCATTGTCTTGTTGGAAGGTAAACCTTCGGCCCAGTCTGAGGTCCAGAGCACTCTGGAGAAGGTTTTTGTCCAGGATATCCCTGTACTTGGCCACACTCATCTTTCCCTCAATTGCAACCAGTCGTCCTGTCCCTGCAGCTGAAAAACACCCCCACAGCATGATGCTGCCACCACCATGCTTCACTGTTGGGACTGTATTGGACAGGTGATGAGCAGTGCCTGGTTTTCTCCACACATACCGCTTAGAATTAAGGCCAAGAAGTTCTATTTTGGTCTCATCAGACCAGAGAATCTTATTTCTCACCATCTTGGAGTCCTTCAGGTGTTTTTTAGCAAACTCCATGCGGGCTTTCATGTGTCTTACACTGAGGAGAGGCTTCCGTCGGGCCACTCTGCCATAAAGCCCCGACTGGTGGAGGGCTGCAGTGATGGTTGACTTTCTACAACTTTCTCCCATCTCCTCACTGCATCTCTGGAGCTCAGCAACAGTGATCTTTGGGTTCTTCTTTACCTCTCTCACCAAGGCTCTTCTCCCCCGATAGCTCAGTTTGGCCGGACGGCCAGCTCTAGGAAGGGTTCTGGTCGTCCCAAACGTCTTCCATTTGAGGATTATGGAGGCCACTGTGCTCTTAGGAACCTTAAGTGCAGCAGAAATCTTTTTGTAACCTTGGCCAGATCTGTGCCTTGCCACAATTCTGTCTCTGAGCTCTTCAGGCAGTTCCTTTGACCTCATGATTCTCATTTGCTCTGACATGCATTGTGATCTGGAAGGTCTTATATAGACAGGTGTGTGGCTTTCCTAATCAAGTCCAATCAGTATAATCAAACACAGCTGGACTCAAATGAAGGTGTAGAACCATCTCAAGGATGATCAGAAGAAATGGAAAGCACCTGAGTTAAATATATGAGTGTCACAGCAAAGGGTCTGAATACTTAGGACCATGTGATATTTCAGTTTTTCTTTTTTAATAAATCTGCAACAATGTCAACAATTCTGTGTTTTTCTGTCAGTATGGGGTGCTATGTGTACATTCATGAGGAAGAAGAATGAACCTAAATGATTTTAGCAAATGGCTGCAATATAACAAAGAGTGAAAAATTTAAGGGGGTCTGAATACTTTCCGTACCCACTGTATGTAAATATATAATATAAAAGTGGAAAAGTGACAGCTAAAAACATCATATAAAAAAACCATACGAAACAAACATATGAAAACAATTTATAAAAATTCATATAAAACTGTGGAATAAGTCATATATAAAGACACCCCGCTCTGTGCAGGCTTTATCTATCAATGCTTTGGTTTTTACTAGTCATAAGACCAAAAATTAGTAGTAAGGGCCAGTTCACACCATAGAAACGCAGTCTGGATGCATTCTGGATGCTTTTCTGTATGCGTGTTTTTGATGCATTTTTAGTGCATTCCGGGGTGTTTTTGGTTTGTTTTTGATGCAGTCCAGTGAATTTTTCCCCCCTCTTAACCGTAAATAAGGACGTGGGTTGCAGTGTGTTTTTGGTGCATTCCATTGAGTTCCAGTGCGTTTTTGATTTGTTTTACCGTGTTTCAATACAGTCTAGTTCAGAAAAAAATGCAGCAGTTCTACTTTTTTTCTTTTTCTGGAACTGGAACTGACCGCACTGGTGTGAACCATGCAACTGGAAACCATATAACCTACTATCCATGAGTTTTTCATGCAGAAAAAATGCACTGGACTGCATGTGGTGTGAACTGGCCCTATAATATTTTTTTAATATTCTTCTTATTTTTTAAAAAGTTATTTACAGGGAAAAAGAAAATGTTTTTACTGGGCTCCTAGTGTGGGGGCTATACAAAAGACAGCTTTGTGTTAGGTCTTGATTATGCTGCAAAGGCAGCAGCTGGGGGTGTACACATTCTGCAGGTGCATGCAATGGACACAGTTGTGGAGCAGTAGTGTAGCATTTAGGGGGTTAAAACAGGCAGTGAGGAGGTGAGCAAAAACCTTCTCAACACCTCTCAAATGTTTCTAAAAAGCGATCTGACCATGGATAGCTTTTCAGAGGCACAGCAGTCCATATCTCTATTGTAAACGTGTCCATAAGACACGCTTTTATATTGTAAATGTTGGATAGTTTTTTAGGCATTTACCCATTTTGAATACATGTACACAAGGCTCAATGTTTATATCTGAAGAGCTGACATGCATATCTTTTCTCCCTTCCTTTGTATTTCTCTACTGTTTCCAAATCCAGAATATAGAAGACAGGAAGTTTTATGACTCCCGCATCATAGAATTACAAGATAAGAGTAGCTTTCAGCAGCTGCAGGTCAAGCAAAACTAAATTGTTTGTCATATTTATATGACACTGCTTGCTTTCCTTATGTTTTTTGTGCATTTCTGAAATACCAGCATATAAATTAAAACTGTAGCATGAGGGTGAGCTTATCTGGAATTTTAATCTATTCCCCTTAAGGCCTAACTCCATGTTTACTTTTACTTTTAGGGCTCTTTCACACTATCCGTCCGTCGGACGGACTCCGTTTATTTCAGCGGGGGATCGATCCGTCAATCCCCCGCTGAGCAGGAGGATGACAGCTGTTCTCCACGCTGTGTGCGGAGACACAGCTGTCAGTTCCCCATACATCTCTATGGTGGAATCGTATGGGAACGGACCGTCGGTCCGATCCCATCCGATCCGATCCGCTGGACGGATGGAAAATAGGGTTTCCATCCCTCCAGATTTGACGGATCGGATGTCAGTGGACATGTCTCCGCTGACATCCGATGCCCCATAGGGATGCATAGGGGGACCGTTCAGATCCGCCAAAAAAACGGACGGGCGGATCTGAACGGTCCGCCTGTGTGAAAGGGGCCTAAAGGATAAGTTCACTTTTTAGAACCACTGAAGGCAGGTGTTGTAGTAACTTGGCACGATAAATGCACATCTTTTTTGAGGTAAAAAAAAAGTATGCATTTTTTTATTTATTTAATTATTTGGAGCCTGTAAAGCATTGCACCAGCAATCTGCTTAAGATCCCTGCTGGCTGTCAGATCAGGGAATCAGGGTGGTGTGGGGGGTCACACATTCGTAACATGTTACACCCTGAATATGAGTGTACCATATAATGTTACCAAAGGTGAACTTTTTTTAACTCATTTGACTATACGACAGGCGGGAATGGCGTTATATGACATTGCCCCAGTCTCACCGCTCTTGCACGCCTGTGTTCATGTGGGCACTGTGTCCCTGGGACACAGTCTGACCCCGATCTTGGTAAAGAGCTGATGACGCGGCTCTTTCCCAATGAGATCAGCTGTGTCCAATCACAGCTGATCACAAATAGAGGTAGAAGTGCCAGTAATCGGCTTTCCTCGCTTCACACTGACAGAGTATGCAAAGAGGAGAGCTGATCAGTGGCATTTCCTCATTAGGGAGACCTGTAAAAGGTAATCAGGGCACTAATCACCCATGCCCTGATGATCAGTGCAGCCCCAACATTGCCCAGCGGTGATGCTAGTCAGTGGCCATCTGTGATGCCAATCTGTGCCCATTAGTGATGCAAATTTGTGGCCATCAGTGATGCTAATCTGTGCCCATCAGTGATGTCAATCAGTACTGCTTTTCAGTGTGAAAGAGTGTATCAACGTGCCTTACAAAAATTATATTTCATATTACATTTTGTTAGGGCTCATTCTACGATGGAAGGTGGCCCCCTGCAATTACAGATTTAACAAGCCAGACTAGCACCCATTCATAACAACCTTGGACAGCAGCCAGCTGTATTTTGCATTTAGACGACATGTTAAACCACCTCTCCATTCATTCATTTGAACACTTGACAGTTGAATATTTAGCATTTAGATTACAAGACATTTTGCATAGAGACTGACACCACCCATAAACAATTGACAATTGCTTACATTAACACAGACAAGCTGAACACAGACGGACCGACTCTACAACAAAACACCTCATATTGACACAAATGCATAGGGAAACAAAAGCCTTTCATGTACAGTTTCTGGGAGACATGTTCTGTTGTCAAATTGACCAGTAAATTGTAAACCAGTTAAAGCAGTTTTTTCCCGCTCAAAACGTGCCTTAAATATGAGCTACACTTGCAATAAAATCAGTTGTGACTGCACTAAGTTTGGGTGCTATGTGTCGTCATCACTCCCGGCCGGACTAGAGAGAATTCACTATCTATTGGGGGATTAGCAACTGAAAGGCTGTATATCATCGTGATTGCCTCCTGACGAGAATTGAGCTAACACAGTGCCACTTATTATTGCCCATAAGTGCCGCCTATCAGTGCCACCTATCAGTGGCCATCAGTGTCACCTATCAGTGCCCATCAGTGTCACCTATTAGTGCCCATCAGTGCGGCATATTAGTTCCTCTTCATCAGTGCCACCTCATCAGTACCTTTGAGTGCAGTCTCATCAGTGCCCATAAATGCCGCCTCATCAATGCAGCCTATCAGTGTCCATCAGTGCCGCCTCATCAACGCACATTAGTGAAGGAGAACAATTACTTATTTACACATTTTTTGACAGTAACTAAGAAAAAACTTTTTTTTTCTTCAAAATTTAGTATTTTTTTTTTTTAGCAAAAAATAAAAAAAACCTGATTCAATACCACCATAAGAAAGCTCTATTTGTGTGAAAAAAATGAATTTGGGTACAGCGTTGCATGACCGCGCAATTGTCATTCATAGTGTGACAGCGCTGAAAGCTTAAAATTGGCCTGAGCAGGAAGAGGTGAAAGTGCCCAGTATTGAAGCGGTTAAATAGTTCACTTGGACCAAGCTGGCTGCAAGAATTTGCTGCATATGTTTTTTTTTTTGTGCCCTCATATAAGCTTTAGCTATTTCCTGAATTTACGGTACACAATTTGTCCAATCCTGCTACTAAAATTGCTAGGGAATAATTGCTAGGTGTAGCAAATGATTGCAAAACAAACAGTACAAATGAATGAAGCATTGTGTGATCATGTGAGACTGATTGCTGCTACCTGCTACTTGTACAGCTTATGCCAATATGCCTTTTGTTCCATTAGTTTAGTGAGACTTTGCTACACTTAAAGGTTCATGCATAAAAATATTTCTATGTGATTATCTCATCATCATTCGTGCAAAAGTAACAAATAATACCCGTAATGATTGTAATATATGTGTAATGTCAGTTTCTTTTTGCTGTCTTTTCCAGGGTGAATCTAACATTCCCTTATTCGATACTAAGAAAAATTAGCCATAAGATAATGCAAGAATAAGAGTTAAAAAACATTCACCAGCATAGAAAACAGTCTAAAGCCTCGTACACACGCACCGATTATCGGCCGACCGTTCGGCCGTCTTTTGTCCAGTGTTGTTGTGTTGGTTGAAATGTGCTCTAGACTGCACACGAATTTTGTTGGCCAACAACAACCAACTGCAGAAGTTGTCATGTTCTGGTCTACTTTCCGTGTGTTTTTTCTTCACTGAGCATGCCCAGTCTTGATCATCACATTTTTGTCGGCCGAAATCTGTTCTGACTGACGAACAATCGGCCGTTCTGTTGTTGGCCAACAAAAATTTTATAGCTTGCACACCAGATTTTGTTCGGCCGAAAAGTCGCAGTTGGTTGTCGGAAGCATCATACTAACAAGCCAACAATCGGCCGATGGGACGTTGGCCGAAAATTTACGGCCAACAATCGCTGCGTGTGTACGGAGCTTTAGGCCCCTTTCACACAGGTGGACCGTTCAGATCCGCCTAGCAGTGTTTTTGGCGGATCTGAACGTTCCCCCCCATGCATCCCTATGGGGCATCGGATGTCCGCGGAGACATGTCCGCTGACATCTGATCCGATCCGTCAAATCTGGACGGATGGAAAAAGTCTAAGAACATTTTGGGATTTTTTAGCTATTAAAGAACTTTAAACTATGTGTTTTTCTACTATTGACCTTTTTAGGAATGGGTAAAAGTAATCATTCATGTAGGGGGGCAGTATCTGGGAGCCTACCTATTTTTAAAGGTGGCTTCTAGATTCCAATAAGCCTCTTCCAACAGACCCCCACAACACTTGCACCAGGGTTGTGGGGAAGAGGCTCTTGTTCTCATCAACATGGTGACAAGGTGCTTTACCCTGGCAAGCTATCCCCAGGACATATGGCCTGGTAATAGTTCAGGAGGGTTGACTACATACTTCTTTCCCCCCTTTCATGGCCAGCCAAGCAGTATGCTAGATAAGGGTCTGGTTTAGAATCTAGGGGACCTCACTTAGTTCTTTTGTGTGGTGCCCCTTAAAATCCATATGAGACCTGAAGAACCCACGCACCACTTTTTTTTACACCCTCCCATTTTTTCTTTTCACCTGTCAGCCAAGAATCCCTAACAACTGAATGTGCAGGTTGAGGATAAGTCATTTTAAACTGCAGCTGGAGGTTCTCTCAGCTGAACACCCATTCTTTGGCCATTCACAAAGGAATCTCAAAATATTATGTACACGGTGCAAAGGTCTCCCTCATATTTCCCCTTCTAGTTGAATGTTCCTAGACCAGCCTTTTTCAACCAGGGTGCCCAGCCACCCTAGGGTGCCTTGGGGATTATTCAGGGGTGCCTTTGCAAAATGCCTAAAAATGTATCAAACATAGTATACAAGCCAGCAGGTGGATCAAGCCTGCCTTTTAGTTACACAAAACCACAGGTTTTCATTCTGCCACCATTACTGTTGCCTCCACAGCATCCTTGTTTGACCCTCCTCGGCCCCTCTCCCTCAGCACTGGGGTCACATTAGCTGATGGACAGAAACTGAGGGAGAAAAGAAACATTGGAAAACTAGTCAATACCAGTGTGCAAAAGTGTATTTGCTTTGGAAGAATAAATCACCTCTAACATTGGGGGTCCTACGTGTGGATGTTGCTGCATTGTGTAAAGCTAATTGAATCGTTTTTTATATTTTAGAATGGGGTGCCTCGAGATTGTCCATAATTTTAAAGGGGGCCTTGACTGAAAAAAGGTTGAGAAACACTGTCGTAGACTATAAGGTTAGGCTATTTTCTCTATTGTGCCCATTAGCCCATCATTATGTCTGGTGCCTCCACAGCATCCTTGTTAGACACTCCTCTGCCCCTCTTCCTCAGCACTGGGGTCACATTAGCTGACCGATGGACAGAAACTGAGGGAAAAAAGAAACATTGGAAAACTAGTCAGTACTAGTGTGCAAAAGTGTATTTGCTTTGGAAGAAAAAATGACCTCCAACGTTGGGTGTCCTGTGTGTGGATGTTGCTGCATTGTGTAAAGCTAATAGAATCGTTTTTACATTTTAGATTGGGGTGCCTCAAGACTGTCCATAATTTTAAAGGGGGGCTTGACTGAAAAAAGGTTGAGAAACACTGTCCTAGACTATAAGGTTAGGCAATTTTAAACTCATATGTTCAAATGTTCTTATGCTATTCTGTCTTACGATCGAAATATAAGGACAATGCAAAAAACATTATGGGTATTATTTCTTACATTTTTGTGAATGATGAGGCAGTAACAAAGCAAATTTTTATACACAGACTCCCCAAGTAACTAATTCTTGCAATTTTAGTAACAGGATTGAGATACTAAAAGTTTCCTGTGTTCAGAAAATTGACAGCAAGTAGTTACATCGCTATGCAGCAAGGGATTTAACCACTTAAAGTGGAGTTCCACCCTATTTTTATACTTACCTCCATCTTTTCGCTCCGGGTCACCTGAAAAAGAAATGGATAATCGCATATTTTTTTTTTTTTTACTTACCTCGTAGCGAAGAAAATATACTTACCTTACTTCCTTCTTCCTCCTTCCTCGGCCGCGGCCCGTCGTCACTTCCTGGCTCTGCAATGATTCCTGGGAGCTGGACGTCATAGCTCCCAGGAATCATTGCGCCTGCACCGGCCCCGACGTCAGTTCCGGGTCGCGCGCGTTATCCCCTTCTAAACAGCTTCTGGGCATGCCCAGAAGCTGTGGAGGGATGACGCGCACGACCCGGAAGTGACGTCGGGGCCGGCGCAGAGCATCGTGGGACCAAAGAAGGCGGAAGAAGACGCCGAAGAGGACGCGCTGGCTTCAAGCTGCCCACATCTGAGATGGCAGCGCTGGACAAGACGTTTGCAAGGTAAGTATTTGTCCTAACAGGTAAGTGCAACCCGGGACAGATCAGAGGCTAGCCATTGTGGAATGCACTAGCCCTGACTGTCCCGGGGGTATTAAAAAAAAAAAAATCCAGGGTGGAACTCCGCTTTAAGCCCCGGAAGATTTTACCCCCTTCCTGACCAGGGTTTTTTTTGCGATTTTTTACTGCAAGACTTTAACGGACAATTGCGTGGTTTGTACCTAAACGAATTTGACGTCCTTTTTTCCCCACAAACAGAGCTTTCTTTTGGTGGTATCTGATCACCTGTGCGATTTTTTGATCATGCACTATAAACAAAAAAAGAGCGTAAATTTTGCAAAAATAACAATATTTTTCACATTTTTTTTATATGAAATTCCCCCCCAAAAAAATGTAAAAATCTAAATTTTTTAACATTTTCGGCCAGTTTGTTTCATGCTACATATGTTTGGTAAAAAAAAATCGCAAAAAGCGTATTTTGATTGGTTTGCGCAAAAGTTATCGCGTTTACTAACTAAGGGAAAGATTTTTGTCATTTTTGGTGTTTTTTTTTTAACGCGTAATGGCGGCGATCTGCGATTTTTTTGCGGTAATGCGACATTGCGGCGGACAGATCGGACCCTTGACTGACATTTTTGACACTTTTGGGGTTACCAGTAACATTACTGCAGTAATCAGTGCTATACATATGCACTGTTACTGTAAAAATGACACTGGCAGGGAAGGGGTGAACTGTATTGGAGAGGGAGGGGTTAAGTGTGTCCCAGGGGCGTGTTTCTAACTGTGATGGGACATGTCTACTATTGTAAAAACAGAGATCATCGGTCCTACATAGTAGAACCGTCTGATCTCCATTTTTACACAGGGGAGAATGACAGGTGGCTTGTTTACATTAGCCGCCTGCCTTTCTCCCTCTCTACCGACGATCGCCGAGTGACCGGCGGACATCGGGTCCGCCGGTCACACGCACTGACTCCTAAGTGAACGAGCCGGGGCAGGCGCGCGTCTCAGCGGGCACGCGCTCGCCCGCTATTGGCTCACAAGCCGGTGACAGGCTAGTGACGTATATATACGTCACTTTGCCTGGCCGGGGCTGACCGCCGCAGTATATGTACTTGCGGCGGTCGGCAAGTGGTTAAATAACCTGTGTAGTCTTAGCCTTAGCCTTAGGTTATCCGCTAAATAATTGTTTTCTCAGTTTAGAAAACTGAAGAAAAATTGTTAATTCGTTGTATTTAGAGATCAGTGCACTTATGTAATTCACAACTATAAGTTTAGTCCTAGGACGTTGTTTTATATGCACTCCCACATGAAGGCTGTCTAACCATAATAAAATGAGACATACGCCTATTACATATTTAGAAACATAAGAACTGACAAAACTGGCTTCAACGAAACTGCTGTTTATGTCTGCCAACATGTATATGATAGGCTGTCAAACCTGTTTTTTTTTACCATAAAGTTGCCCCTAGTTTAGGGATAGATTAAAAAAAAAAAAAAAAAAACACTGTTTCATAATCAGATTTATGTATTCATATACATGGAGACAAAAGCATATGAAGACATTTCCATTGTGTGGGAGACATATTTGCCCCAGTGGAGGCAGCTGAAATAAAACAGAGTTGGGCATTCAAATTGGCTCTCATAGAAAAATATACTTTTCCTTTTTACTTTTTTTAGAGGTAGGCTGCAGCTATACTGTATATGAAAAACATTCACTTACAAACCCACTTAGAAGGCACATTCTTCTTGCTGAGGTAATCAATTTTTCATTTTTGCTTCAGCAGCGGAGATGAGTTGATTGCTAATTATTTGCTCTGTCTGCAGTTCATTCAATATTCACACATGATTTGATTTGTATCTACTGTGTCTTTAAGGGTCCATTCACATCTTCACATTTTACCACATCAGTGCAGAGTAATGTGGAAATTACAGTGCACATCATTAATGGTGCTATCATATTGCTGTTGTCCTTTATATGCTATAAGAGCACCCTTCCACTGGACTGCCAGTTGAAAATATTCACCCCATCCAGGTAGTGACATAGACACTTGAAGAAGGATCCTCCTCTTCTGCAGGCAAAAAAGAGAAAATGCTGGACCATGTCAAGTGACCACAGATTTGGGTATGTAAAAATGGGGTTAAGCTTTGTTTCTTAAACGAACCTAAGGATTAGTTGTGGCTTGGGGGGTTGAGCGGCAAGGGGTAGAAAGGAGGAGCTTAGCCTGGAGTTTAGCTTTGACCCATGATAATGTGAATGCGTTAAATACATCTCATAGTGGTAATGGGCCCTCAAGGAAAGCTGTCATGGTTGACTTTCCTGTGAACATACTATTGACCTGACTATTAGGTTAATCATTTTGGTTCAACATTTTCTAAATCACTAAAGTAAAACACAAAGGCAGAAAGTCATTTTACTTGCCGGATCAGGGTCAGTGACTTAAGTTGGCCCTAGATAGATTATTTTTTCATCAGCCAGACAGTTGATAAAAGAAAAAGAATGGCAAGCTAGGCGCAGTACGCGGCTCGCTGCATGGGATTGTGGCTGCCGCTGTACGTTTTAAATAAAGAAATTAAAAAAAAAAAAAAATGTAAATATACCTTTAAGCCGCGCACGGCACGCACGGGTCTTTTAGTCGGGAGAAACGTGACTTTGCGTCATACGGGAAACACGTGACCTTCTAGAAGCTTCCATCACGTTATCAAATAGGGCAGCTGCATGAGGGCTCCGGGCTCAGTTGGTCTAGTATGGCGTAGCGAGCTCCCCTCCCTCCCACCCCTGTCGCCAGCACTTTTATGTGGCTTGTCACCCTTAGGCCCCGTTCACACTGGGGCGATCCGACTTCCCGGGGTGACCTCGGAGCGGCCGGCACGGACTTCATAACATTGAAGTCTATGACGGTCGCTCCGGGTCGCCCCAAAGAAGCTCCGGACCCTTTTTCTAAGTCGGAGCGACTTGTGTCGCTCCTATTAGAACGGGTCCGCAGCTTCCCTATGGAAGGCGACCTGTGAAGCGACCAGGTCGCCTCACAGGTCCCCCAGTGTGAACAGGGACTTATTGTAAGGGGGGACTTCTGATTTATTTATTTATTGATTCGCTTGAGTTTTTTATGAGTAAGCGATAATTTTATTTGCATATTTATTTGGAGTTTGAATTTATTCAATATTTATTCGAATTTTAGAATTAAAAGTTATTTGAATTATTTATTTATTTATTTATTGATCCATTAGTTATTTATTTATTTATTTATGCCAATAAAAGTGCCGCGGCCATTTAACTACCAATGAATTGTGTTTGGTGTTTTCTTTTAAATTAGTTTATATATACAGTAATAGTGCAGTCTACATTCCCATGGAATCCCTATCCACACATTCGAGGTTGAAGAAGGAAACCTCTCCAATCCACTATTGTATTCTGACAGCGGGACTTCTCAACTATCAGAATACATAGATCAATGCTGCTGCCAAATGATCGCATGCTCTGATCGAGCACAAACTTTTCAACAGTTTTCGATAACTAAATTGACTCTTCTTGAATGGGAACAGCCATAAAAAATATCAAAATTTGGCCAGTCCATGCTGAACAGGCTGAATTTTAATCCATTTATGGTGAGGTTTAGAAAATGATCAAACCAGAGGTACAGCATGATAATCACAGCACTCGGAGATCACAAATAATCAGGTTTCATTAGGTTTTTGTAATGATACATTTAAAGTAGATGTACCCCCCCAAAGAAATGATATACTCTATATATTTATAATATTGCAATTTACCAGGCCTTAAAAAAGATGGCTGCATTAGTTGTTTTAAGTCTTGTACACCTGGGCAGCAAATTGGCCGTAATTGACGTGTTCAGCAGGAAATCGATGACTTTCGGCCTGAGTGTACAGCTGTCTGTTCTACAGAAGTCGTTCTCATGACTGGCTACTGTTGAACAGGCAAGCTGGAAAATCAGCATCCGACTGCATCGGCGCGTTCTAGCGGGTTGCAGTCTCCCGGTCAGTACACAAAGACAGTGGGGGAGATGGCTGCAATTACATTGTGGGTTGATCAAAAAAAAATCTTCTAGTGTGTTCCAGGTTTAAGATTTTATTTCCCTTTAATTTTACCTGTTAATGCTACGAATAACACACTTCCTGTAATTTAATGTCTATACCCACTTCCTCATGGTATCTACAGCAGGAGACGAGGTTGTGACACAGACTGGACTTCAAGCATGTCTGTCTTTGTTCTTATCCATTACGTGTTTGATGAATGGGACTAGTAACTTACAGAAGGTAGATAACAATATTTATGCTGCCTTTTCAACTCACATGAAGTGACATGGACACTGAATTTTTGGCAAGATTCACAGATATTTTTTGTTCTTGCAAACAGGTGACTTCAATAAAGTATTTGCTCCACATTCTTTTAAAAAGTCCTGTGCCAAATTCACAAAAGCCTGTTGCCAGTTTCAGTAGTTTTACTGAAGTGTGCAACAGATTCAGATAGTTATTATTTACAATAGGAAATTAGTTTAGTTGTGAAATCAACACCGAATACCAAAAAACGATTTAATCCCAAGAAACTTTTTAAGAAGAAGAAAACTGGACTTTTAGGCCCCTTTCACACGGGCTTTCCGATCTGATCCGACTGTCAGTTTTTCAGTCAGACCGAATCGGATGCTCCATGCAACCCTATGGAGCAGCGGGTGTCAGCGGAGACATCTCCACTGACACCCGCTGCTATCCGATCTGATCCTGTCCACGAAATCCGGTCCATTCTCATCCGATCTCCCCATAGAGGAGAGCGAGGATCTGACAGCTCCATCTCTGCACACAGAGCGGAGACGGACCTGTCATCCGCCTGCTCAGCGGGGACTGGCGAATCGATCCCCTGCTGAGCAGAACAGACTTCGTCGGGCGCACCACCCGTGTGAAAGCAGCCTAAGAGATGTTGAGACCTTCACTCAAAATGATTCACCAAAACATTTGTATATTAATAAAAAAAAAAAAAATGTATTAAAAATTAATTAAAATGGTTAATGCGGGGTAATCATCCCCTTAATAACATACAAAAAGTTGAGCACATGCTATTTACTAATGCAACCGCAAAGTAGAGATCCTCCCCTATACAGTATCAAATACAAGATATGATTCAAAAATACTATCACATATAGCACAAAAAAAGAGGGAGGGGTGCCTAACCCCAACGAGTTTCGCTCTGCTGGCTTCCTCACTGGTTTGCGGAGTGCACCTAAGGATGATTGCGGAAATGTCCAGGACATTAGACTATGTCCAGTCATGAAGGGTCAGATTAATAAGTATTAGTGATCTCTCCCAACATGGTCATAAACAGAAGCAGTACAGGATGGAAACCAGTGTGAAGGCTATTTGCCGGGCAGGCTGTGGCCACCCCAGCACACACAGAAGGGGGTCCCAAAATCCTCCTTAGGAGGGAGATAGCATAAATTTCCACCACTTTCAAATTCTTATATCCATTATTGTGCAAGTAAATGATTCTGTCAGGCAAGCTAAGCCAGAGAACACCACTTAGATAAAGGCTCTAAGATACGGATAGATGAATCTGTGCCTCAATCCAATAGAGATCCCCAGGGATCTCTGCTCTTACACAGTCTATAGTTTGTATCCATGCATGATAGTGCTCCACAGATTCTTTATCCAAAAGCAAGCTGTCTATTGGCTAAGAAATCCACCCACTGACTGCTGTCAATCACAAGGGGAGCAGAACTGATGGGGAACTAGTCTCCCTAACAGGCTCCACCCACACAACCACAAAAGGTTTTTTCCCCTGAGCTGTGTGACACTATAATCTCAGTGAGCATCTCCATGACAAATGTTGGTGCTTGCTTCCAACAGTTACATGAATTCGGGACAAGTACTGTCATGCATAGACACAAGGAAATTCCAAAGAATTCTTTATGAATTCCCCAGAATGTTCTTAGCCTGAAAAAAAAAAGGAATCGATTGAAGCCACCACATCTGAGGACTATTACACTGCAAAACAGTATATTTTTGTTTTTTGGGCTGGCTAACTTCACAATTTAGAGTATGTTACACCCATATTTAAAGGGTAAAGTGTAACATGATGCCAAGCTGGTACTAACCACAGTACATACTGGGAGCTGAAGACAAAGCCTGCAGGAGCCTGGTATTGCACCTGTGATTCACTGATCCAGATTGTAATGCTTTGTAGGCTCATTTGCAAAAATAATACCATACTTGCCAACTGTCCCTTTTTTCTTGGGACAGTCCCTGGAAATAGGAGCCTGTCCCAGGTAATTTATATTGTTCCTGGAAGCGCCTGTTAATCGGGCTGCCCATAAATGTTACGCAGAAGTAGTGCAGCTGAATGGGAGAATTATTCCAACTCTTCTACTGTGGCCTTAAGTTTGAAATTCCCCTTTTTAATTTCCTGTAATTCTCTCTATATTGAGTAGACTATAATCTGATAAGTAGGCGAGATTAATTATGCAGAGTGGGCGGAGCTTCAGGGAAGTGGGTGTGGTAATTGATAGCTGTGCTGCAAAGTGTCCCTGGATTTTTTTTTTTAAATGTTGGCAACTATGTAATACATGCACATTTTTTTCTGCAAATGTGAAAGCATTTTTTATATTTTTGCAAAAAGCTGGTGTTAGCCTTTAAATTGTGGTATCACACCCTCAACCAACATACACATAGATTTCTATCAGCTGGGTACTCCAAGAAGAAATGCTGTTATTCCCAAAGTAAAAAGGCCAGGAGGCCTACCTGCTTTGCTAATACTAACCCATATGTTAGTCAACAACATATTTCTTTTAGTTGGTAAGACTAAAAATAGCATTGCTTTGTCCATCCGAAATACCCCAGGCCAGTGCTGAAAGACACACACGCCATATTTATAAAATCATGGAATCCACAATCACACACAAGTGTCATTAGCTATGGACACTTCTACTTTTGTGAGTAGTAAATGTGACTACTAGGGATAAACGAAACTGTGGGTTTTCATTTCTCTGAAAATCAAGAGAATTCAAGAGGAACTTCAGATAGATTTTTTTAAGTCAGCAGTTACTATACTGTAGCTGCTGACTTTTAAAAAATTAGGCTATTAGCCGTACTTAGGGTTCAGCGCTGTCTTCCTGCAGCCAGTTCTTTTTACTGCTGTGGGTCACTAGCATCGACATCTTGGGTATGGGAGCCAGCCAGCTTCCTGAGGATCCACAGCTGGCTTCCAACTGCAGATGCGCAAACATGAGCAGCACTTTGCAAATGGTTCTGCAGCCCCATGGGACATGTAAAGGAAGTGCAGAAGTGGAAGGGGGTACCGATAAAAAATTCAGGTTAGAGCAGAGGGAAGCAATCAAACCAGCTAGCTAGACTTCTGCTTTCAGCAAAATATTACTAGCATTGCAAAATACAATCAAATCAATAAAGAAGATGGTGGGATTGGCTATGAACAGAGTTGTATAAAGTACTCGAAACCCATACTTGAGTAAAAGTACAAGTGCTCGATCAAAAAGTGACTTGAGTAGAAGTACTAAAGTATTCAACATTTTTTGTACTTAAGTATTGCAAGTAGTTTTTTAAAAAATTTTGCTACTCAAGTACTGAAAGTAAAAGTATCAGTAGTTTTGAAAAAAAAAATTGCTACTCAAGTACTGAAAGTAAAAGTACTGTGTTATGTAGTTATTAAAGAAAGAAGTCAAAAGTTTGAACATCATATTGTTTTTTATTATTTCAAATGCAGCTTTTATTTATACATACAGTAGCATTTATTTTCGTATGCGTTCTTAATACACATGTTTTGAGCTTCATGAAACCTGCCATCTACTGTTCTGGTAGTGGTAATTTTTATAATTGTAACGAGTAACTATGCAGCACAAAAAAAAAAAAATATCGGAGTAGAAGTATTGAAATCATTGAAAAATGTAGTGAAGTAAAAGTGGAAGTAGGAGAAAAAAATTCTACTCTAGGAAAGTACAGATACCGCCTTTCGGTACTTAAGTACAGTAGTGAAGTAGTTCTACTTAGTTACTATACATCTCTGTCTATGAATGGCTCTTGAAGGTTATGGAAGCTCTTTTCAACTATCCTGGTTCATGTATGAACAAACAACACCCCATTAGCCTCAGTATTTTACTAGAATTTTGGGTTGCAGTGTACTAAAAAAAAAAAAAAAAAAGAAAAAGAAAACTAAATTAAACTAAAATACCCTTTATACAAGAAACATCCTCTTACAAACAAAAACATGTACTTTATAACGGTATTTTACCAGAAAATTTGGCTAAAGTGGCTCAATGATCAAAATTTGAAAATTTGTAGGTTTCTGTTGAATTTCAGCAATGGCGAAATCAATTTAATCAGCAATTGAAATAAACTTAGCTTAAATCCTCATGGCTAGTAGCGATGAGCTCAGGCTTTCTCTGAACTCACCTATCCAACATCAACATTTTTATTTTTGTTCCCTCTCTATTTCCCCAGTTTCATCCTTTTTCTCTATCTTCAATTCCCCTCTACCGATGCGCAATTTTTCACTACCCCATACCAACTCAACAACATATCGCTGGAATTATTGCACCCCCTCCAGTCCCACCCTTTTATGGGATAAAATCAAAAGTGCTTTCGTGTCTATACCCACCTATTTTTTATGTCCCGCCTCAACACTTTCAGAGTTCTACCTTTTTATACTTGTTCTTCTCCTTGAGTTTTGAGTTGCAGCTTTTTGGCTACATTTTTGGCATTCTACCTATTCAAAACGACATAACCGCAAAAAGATTTTCTTTACAAATGTTTGTTATTACTATGTTTGTACTTTTTTTGAATTGTTAACTTGGAAGGTACGTATTTACGACTACGATGTATCTGTACTCCTTTGTCTTTTTTTATACTTAAAGAGGAAGTAAAGTAAAAAAAAAAAAAACGAGAAAAAAAAGCCCTGTAAAGAGAAAGGCATAATGAGCTAGTATGCATCGCATACTAGCTCATTATGTAGTACTTACCTTAAAACGAAGCCCCCGCCGTGCCGCCACCTCAGCGACAGGACGGCGACATGTCCTGCCGTCCCGCTTCCGGGTTCGCGTCCTCCGGCCATCTGATTGGCCGGAGGCGCGATTACATCACTCCCGCGCATGCGCGCAGGAGCCGCCGTTCACGGCACTGAGCTCTGAAGGAATGGCACGGGTGGCCGTTCCCTCAGAGCGCCTGTGCCGATGACGTCATCGGCAGTTTGCGCTGTAAATATCTCCTAAACGGTGCAAGTTTGGGAGATATTTATAGCACCTATAGGTAAGCCTTAATATAGGCTTACCTATAGGTAAAAGTTATACAAGAGGGTTTACAACCTCTTTAATAAACCTTATGGAACAAAGAAAAAGACATACATCAAAAAAAAAATATATATATATATTTTGTTACTTCAGTCAGCTGCAGGCTGCATCATTCCCTGCCCCAAAAGAATAGAAACAAAGGGACAGGATATCGGTAATGACAATGCCCTTATATGGACACATGTCTATATTTAATGAATGTTATTGGCTTAACATTGGCATGTGCTCATATAAGCCCACCAACATCACCATCATCTAGCTCCTTTGTTTACTTGTGCTTCGGCGTGGGGAATGGCCCAGCCCACAGCTGACTGAAGTAAAAAAAAAGGCAAATTTGATGTTTGTATAGAAATTAGTTCAGAGGATATCTGAGCTCATCTCTAATTCCTACTGATCACATAATGTGAAATAGGACAATGTCAAAAGAGTGAAGACCAATGAAGGCACCTTGAACAGCTTTAGGGAAAGGGAGCCTTGACTGATGGAAGCATTGCATTACAGTGGGAGTTGATCTAAATTAACCACTTGCCGACCGCCGCAAGTACATATACTGCGGCGGTCAGCCTCGGCCAGGCAAAGTGACGTACTGGTACGTCACTAGCCTGTCAATCGCTTGTGAGCCAATATCGGGCGCCCGCCCCGGCTCGTTCCCTAACAAGTCAGTGCGTGTGACCGGCGGACCCGATGTCCATCGGTCACTCGCAATCATTCGCCGTGAAGGGAGAAAGGCAGGCGGCTAATGTAAACAAAGCCGCCTGTCATTCTCCCCTGTGTAAAAATGGAGATCAGATGGTTCTACTATGTAGGACCGTTGATCTCTGTTTTTACACTAGTAGCCATGTCCAATCACAGTTAGAATCACGCCCCTAGGACACACTTAACCCCTCCCTCTCCAATACAGTTAACCCCTTCCCTGCCAGTGTCATTTTTACAGTAACAGTGCATATGTATAGCACTGATTACTGCAGTAATGTCACTGGTAACCCCAAAAGTGTCAAAAATGTGAGTCAAGGGTCCGATCTGTCCGCCGCAATGTCGCAGTCCCGCAAAAAAAAAAAAAAAAATCGCAGATCGTCGCCATTACTCGTTGAAAAAACAAAACACCAAAAATGACAAAAATCTTTCCCTTTGTTAGTAAACGCAATAACTTTTGCGCAAACCAATCAAAATACGATTTTTGCGATTTTTTTTTTTTACCAAACATATGTAGCATAAAACAAATTGGCTGAAAATGTAAAAAAGTTTGATTTTTACATTTTTTTGGGGGAATTTCATATAAAAAAAATTGAAAAATATTGTTCTTTTTGCAAAATTGACGCTCTTTTTTTGTTTATAGAGCATGATCAAAAAATCGCACAGGTGATCAAATACCACCAAAAGAAAGCTCTATTTGTGGGAAAAAAAGGACGTCTAATTCGTTTAGGTACAGCATCGCACGACCGCGCAATTGTCCATTAAAGTCACGCAGTGAAAAATCACAAAAAAACCCTGGTCAGGAAGGGGGTAAAATCTTCCGGGGCTTAAGTGGTTAAGGAGGTTAAGTGGCTCCGTTAGGATTGGCTACAAGGACACAAGGTGATGGGGTGGAGCCTGAACTCTAGAAAACGTACACTGAGGCACATATCTCTGACATGAGGAGATTCAGCTGACAGAAGAGTTGGTTGTTTTGACATTGCCAGCAATTGACGTTGTTGTAATGGACTATGCCCTCAAGTTAAATTCTGGGGTCAGTCTAATGCCTGTATGGCACTGATGGTAAGGATAGGTCTCTTAGACTATGTCAGTTTACAATTTATGTGCGCTCACAGTATATCTGTGACAGCCATTGGTTATTTGTTATGTTTGGAAAAGTTCAATAAAGCTGTGGCCTTGCTCTTTTCCAATTTAATCAGCCTCCGTGTCATTTTTGGGCAAGGTATTGGTCTGGTAATTGGTTGTATGAGCATATTCTTCTCAGCAGTCATGATCTACATTTGATTTATCTGTTTTATACGTTCTGTGGTGTAGGGTTCTGACCTAAATGTAAAGATCAACAATAGGAACGCTGTTCCGGTGAATAGATGGAAACAAATTTAAAAGTTCAAAGTAACAATCATTTTATTGACAGATAATCTGATGCCATAAAACAAGCCCTTACAAGGAGATGGAAATGTGCCCATGAGACACTGTGGCTCACAGCTACCGTGATATCCTCCGCTGAGACAGATGGAATGGATGGCTGCCTTGGACCCTGGTGCTCCTGGGGACAGGCAGTGAGCCTGATGGGGGCTGGCTCTACTCCCGGAAGTAGTGGCGCTTTTCCACTGCATGGAACCGAATGGTTCGGCTCGCTTTTGTGCTTTTCCACTGCTGGTACCGCATGGTATGGTGTAGGAACGGTACGGTACGGTATGGTACGGCGGCGCTTTTTCACTGCATGGAACCGAACGGTTCGGCTCGCTTTTGTGCTTTTCCACTGCTGGTACCGCATGGTATGGTGTAGGAACGGTTCGGTACGGTACGGTACGGCGGCGCTTTTCCACTGCATGGAACCGAATGGTACGGCTCTCTAAAACAGTACCACCTCAATTGTGGTTCCAAGAGGTACCTATCCAGGTACCATAGCCCACAATCCTTTGCATGCAGTCACTACTAGCTACTGATTGGCCAGAGAATCGTTGTTATCCCACCCACTTAACTTTAGTACTACTTTAGTGGAAAAGCAAACCATACCAAACCGTACCGAACCGTTCCAACACCGTACCATGCAGTACCAGCGGTGGAAAAGCAAACCGGGCCAAGCAGGGCCGAGTAGAGCCGAGCCGGTACTTGCAGTGGAAAAGTATCATAGGAGATTCAGTGCAGGGCTGATCTGTGCCGATTAAAGAGGTTGTAAACCTCCGATTTTTTTTTTTTTTTTTTTTAAAAAGAACACCTGAAAGAAAAACACATAATGAGCTAGTATTCATCGCACACTAGCTCATTATGAAATGCTTACCTAAGAACGAAGCCCCGAAGTGCCGACCGCTCACCTCTCTCATGGGTGACATGTTGTGTCGCCCTTCTTCAGGGTTTGCGGCATCCGACCATCTGATTGGCTGGAGCCGCGATGAGCATGTGCGCGGGAGCTGACGGTAACGGCACGAGCGGCCGTTCCTTCAGAGCGCATGCGCCAGTGATGTCACTGGCTGCATGCAAAGTAAATATCTCCTAAACTGTGCATGTTTAGGATATATTTACAGTACCTATAGGTAAGCCTTAATATAGGCTTACCTATAGGTACAAGTTGCAGAGGAGGGTTTACTTCTTCTTTAAGGGGAAACACCAGGAGCGGGCAGAAGTGTTCCGTTGTAGAGTCTGCACACAGACAGCAACAAAGTACCAGACAGACTGTGGCCGCTCATGTAGCAGCAGGGCAGTAAATGATGAGAGAAGATGCCAGAGCTCGATCAGGATGGACTACATGTTTCAGGAATTAAACCCTTTGTCAGGGTTGTTGGTGCTTTGTCGCTGTCTGGTTGTGTGCAATTTTATGTTTTTGTGGGGTTTTTTATGTTTTTCTTACATCTGGTCTTATGAGTTTGGGAGCAGAGGCCGGGGACTAATCGTTCCCATTCACATGGTATTCTGGATACATCCATGCGCCTGGCTTTTTTTTGTTGTTTTTAGTCCTGACCTAAATGTACCTATTAGAAAGAGCAGGGATGCTTGAAACTGTACTGTCACATTTTGCATTGTCTGTTACCTTGTGATGACATTATTCTGAAGTAAAGGAAATTGCACATTGGAGATTGTATCTGGTTTTTCTTGAGATACAATATATATATACATATATATATATATATATATATATATATATATATGTATATATATACATACAGTATCTCACAAAAGTGAGTACACCCCTCACATTTTTGTAAATATTTTATTATATCTTTTCATGTGACAACACTGAAGAAATTACACTTTGCTACAATGTAAAGTAGTGTACAGCTTGTATAACAGTGTAAATTTGCTGTCCCCTCAAAACTACTCAACACACAGCCATTAATGTTTAAACCTCTGGCAACAAAAGTGAGTACACCCCTACGTTAAAGTGTCCAAATTGGGCCCAAAGTGTGAATATTTTGTGTAGCCACCATTATTTTCCAGCACTGCCTTAACTGTCTTGGACATGGAGTTTCACAGATTGCCACTGGAGTCCTCTTCCACTCCTCCATGACAACATCATGGAGCTGGTGGATGTTAGAGACCTTGCGCTCCGACACCTTCCATTTGAGGATGCCCCACAGATGCTCAATAGCATTTCGGTCTGGAGACATGCTTGGCCAGTCCATCACCTTTACCTTCAGCTTCTTTAGCAAGGCAGTGGTCATCTTGGAGGTGTGTTTGGGGTCTTTATCATGTTGGAATACTGCCCTTCGGCACAGTCTCTGAACAGAGGGGATCATGCTTTGCTTCAGTATGTCACAGTACATGTTGGCATTCATGGTTTCCTCAATGAACTGTAGCTCCCCAGTGCCGGCAGCACTCATGCAGCCCCAGACCATGGCACTCCCACCACCATGCTTGACTGTAGGCAAGACACACTTGTCTTTGTACTCCTCACCTGGTTGCCGCCACACACGCTTGACACTGTCTGAACCAAATAAGTTTATCTTGGTCTCATCAGACCACAGGACATTGTTCCAGTAATCCATGTCCTTAGTCTACGTGTCTTCAGCAAATTGCTTGCGGGCTTTCTTGTGCATCATCTTTAGAAGAGGCTTCCTTCTGGGACGACAGCCAAGCATACCAATTTGATGCAGTGTGCTGCTAATGGTCTGAGCACTGACAGGCTGACCCCCCACCCCTTCGACCTCTGCAACAATGCTGGCAGCACTCATACGTCTATTTCCCAAAGACAACCTCTGGATATGACGCTGAGCACGTGCACTCAGCTCTTTTGGTCGACCATGGCGAGGCCTGTTCTGAGTGAAACCTGTCTTGTTAAACCACTGTATGGTCTTAGCCACTGTGCTGCAGCTCAGTTTCAGGGTCTTGACAATCTTCTTATAGCCTAGGCCATCTTTATGTAGAGCAACATTTAATTTTTTTCCAGATCCTCAGAGGTGCCATGTTGAACTTCCAGTGACCAGTATGAGAGAGTGGGAGAAATAACACCAAATTCAACACACCTTCTCCCCATTCACACCTGAGACCTTCTAACACTAACGAGTCACATAACACCGGGGAGGGAAAATGGCTAATTGGGCCCAATTTGGACATTCTCACTTAGGAGTGTACTCACTTTGTTGCCAGCAGTTTAGACAATAATGGCTGTGTGTTGAGTTATTTTAAGGGGACAGCAAATTTACACTGTTATACAAGCTGTACACTCACTACTTTACATTGTAGCAAAGTGTCAATTCTTCAGTGATGTCACATGAAACGATATAATAAAATGTTTACAAAAAATGTGAGGGTGTTCTCACTTTTGTGAGATACTGTGTGTGTGTGTGTGTATATATATATATATATATATATATATATATACAGTGGGTACGGAAAGTATTCAGACCCCCTTAAATTTTTCACTCTTTGTTATATTGCAGCCATATGCTAAAATCATTTAAGTTCATTCTTCTTCCTCATGAATGTACACATAGCACCCCATACTGACAGAAAAACACAGAATTGTTGACATTGTTGCAGATTTATTAAAAAAGAAAAACTGAAATATCACATGGTCCTAAGTATTCAGACCCTTTGCTGTGACACTCATATATTTAACTCAGGTGCTTTCCATTCCTTCTGATCATCCTTGAGATGGTTCTACACCTTCATTTGAGTCCAGCTGTGTTTGATTATACTGATTGGACTTGATTAGGAAAGCCACACACCTGTCTATATAAGACCTTCCAGATCACAATGCATGTCAGAGCAAATGAGAATCATGAGGTCAAAGGAACTGCCTGAAGAGCTCAGAGACAGAATTGTGGCAAGGCACAGATCTGGCCAAGGTTACAAAAAGATTTCTGCTGCACTTAAGGTTCCTAAGAGCACAGTGGCCTCCATAATCCTCAAATGGAAGACGTTTGGGACGACCAGAACCCTTCCTAGAGCTGGCGTTCCGGCCAAACTGAGCTATCGGGGGAGAAGAGCCTTGGTGAGAGAGGTAAAGAAGAACCCAAAGATCACTGTGGCTGAGCTCCAGAGATGCAGTCAGGAGATGGGAGAAAGTTGTAGAAAGTCAACCATCACTGCAGCCCTCCACCAGTCGGGGCTTTATGGCAGAGTGGCCCGACGGAAGCCTCTCCTCAGTGTAAGACACATGAAAGCCCACATGGAGTTTGCTAAAAAAACACCTGAAGGACTCCAAGATGGTGAGAAATAAGATTCTCTGGTCTGATGAGACCAAAATAGAACTTTTTGGCCTTAATTCTAAGCGGTATGTGTGGAGAAAACCAGGCACTGCTCATCACTTGTCCAATACAGTCCCAACAGTGAAGCATGGTGGTGGCAGCATCATGCTGTGGGGGTGTTTTTCAGCTGCAGGGACAGGACGACAGTTGCAATCGAGGGAAAGATGAATGCGGCCAAGTACAGGGATATCCTGGACAAAAACCTTCTCCAGAGTGCTCTGGACCTCAGACTGGGCCGAAGGTTTACCTTCCAACAAGACAATGACCCTAAGCACACAGCTAAAATAACGAAGGAGTGGCTTCACAACAACTCCGTGACTGTTCTTGAATGGCCCAGCCAGAGCCCTGACTTAAACCCAATTGAGCATCTCTGGAGAGACCTAAAAATGGCTGTCCACCAACGTTTACCATCCAACCTGACAGAACTGGAGAGGATCTGCAAGGAGGAATGGCAGAGGATCCCCAAATCCAGGTGTGAAAGACTTGTTGCATCTTTCCCAAAAAGACTCCTGGCTGTATTAGATCAAAAGGGGGCTTCTACTAAATACTAAGCAAAGGGTCTGAATACTTAGGACCATGTGATATTTCAGTTTTTCTTTTTTAATAAATCTGCAACAATGTCAACAATTCTGTGTTTTTCTGTCAGTATGGGGTGCTATGTGTACATTCATGAGGAAGAAGAATGAACCTAAATGATTTTAGCAAATGGCTGCAATATAACAAAGAGTGAAAAATTTAAGGGGGGTCTGAATACTTTCCGTACCCACTGTATATATATATATATATACACATATATATATATACACACACACACATATATATATATATATATACATACACACATATATATATATATATATATATATACACACATATATATATATATATATATATATATATATATATATATATATATATATATATATTTTATATGTGCGTGTGCGTGTATTATAAAAATATATGTAAATGTTCTGACAAACAGTTCTAGAGAAAGTTCATTACAGTCCCTGGGCTGTTTTTTCTCTGGAAGTATTGCCAAACAAGGGCAGGATCTGATTAGCAGGAAGCAGAATTTTTTTTGTTACCAGATAACGTCAACAAGAGAGAAAAGGAGGAAGCTGTTCTAAGCTCAAAGTATCCGTAAAGTCTGCAACTATTGTTTTACAGCAACGCTGAGTGGGGAGCCTAACCGAGGTAGCGCATTTTATTGGCTGCTTTATCTATTTGCTATTTTTAATTGTACAGCTTGATGTGGGAAATGACAGCACTCATAACATCTGTAGCTGCATGCACATGTTTTTAGTAGCTATTTGCTCACAATGACAAGATGCTCAGTGCAGTTGATGCATGTTCCAGTGTTAGGACAGCTGTTGAATGTGTTTGGGAACCTGGGAAGGCATAAATGTGAAAGCAAGCTTTGAGGGCTTTCATCTTGGTCCAGGCTTTCACTATTTAAGTGAATGACTTGGAACAAGCACACAGGATGGGAGGCTTTTTCAGACTTCCCTGATGGCAGTGACATCTCGTATTTCTGCCCTTACAGATTTGCTTTCACTGAGATGACTAGTAAACATTTACTGTGAGATTCTAAATTTACAATATTGCTAATGTTTAAAAAAAGGAAGCAATCTGTTATGAAGAAGATCAGCTTAGATTTATAACTTTTCCTACCAATGATTTTCCTGCTATCCTGTCAGATGAGGGGGTTTTCATTCTAATAATGCATATTTCACATGGTAAGAGCATTTTCTTTTGCATTGAGTTGATATACCAAGGTTATTAGTTCAGTGTAACATTTTTACGTTATTAAGTGCAGGATCACATTATTGCGTTTTCAGAGATCGCATGTAATTCTGCTCCTTCATTACATGCGATCTCATGTACGGATGCGAATTCAGCCATACACTTTGTATGGCCGAATTCGCATTGTATCCGCACCAAAGACACACAGGACCCTTTTTTTCAGCTGCATCAGGATCGGATCGCACAGTGGTTCACACTTGTGCGATCCGATCCTGTGCGAACTGTCAGATCGCACTGCGATATGCGATCAAACTGGGGGTGTCGTTAACATTTAATTGACACCCCCTGCGTATCGCATATGGCAGTGTGAACTGCCAGATGTGCGGATGCGATGCGGGAACAGGCTGCGAATTCGCAGCCTTCCCGCATCGCACAAGTGTGAACCGGCACTTACAATTAAAAGCAATTGCTTGTAGGCAAAGTTATCATTTAGCATCACCCCACAGGAGAACTGTTAAAAAGTAAGTGTACCTCTGGCCAAA
The DNA here is from genome assembly GCF_965119305.1 of Pelophylax lessonae. Classification (NCBI taxonomy): domain Eukaryota; kingdom Metazoa; phylum Chordata; class Amphibia; order Anura; family Ranidae; genus Pelophylax; species Pelophylax lessonae. The sequence goes on from NC_138771.1 coordinate 587,641,436, forward strand.
ACCTTTTCTAGTTTTGGATAGACTATAGTTAAAGCTCCTGTATTTTATTTTTTTGCTGTTTTTGTCCCATCGGGGGAAAGATGTCCCTTTACTTTCTATCCCAGAGACTCAGCATGAAATTAGAGGAGATCACTCCAAAGTGTGCAGTTTTTAGTAAAACAGGTTTGCCCATTGGAAGCATTCCCCTCACTTCTTGTTTCTGTGACAAATAATAAATGTTGAATTTCCCATCACATTCTGTACCAGAAACAATAGTCACCTCTATAAATAGAGAAAGAGAATTCCTCAAAGTGGGGACATGTGCAACATTATAAAGCTGACAGGGGTTCTAACCCTTGGACATGTTATACAAAACTATAAAAAAGGTTTTAGCATTTTTGCACTTAAAAAACCTTTCTCTGACAGGAACAGCCACCATCTTATAAATAGGAGATATGTCATTTAGGGAGAAGTAACTTTAAACCTGTTAGGCTTCATTGTGAAGTGCCTTATTGTGCTGAAATTGTATGCAAATGATGATTTAGAAAATGGCAACTGTAACATGCTCTGTAACAAGCTCACTTTTAAGGAAAACTTGGTAATTCTATTTTATGTTGTATGCCTTGTTTTTTATTTTTATGTAGCAGGATTCCCAGCCGTTTTGCTGGATGTGGGTCCCCCTGGGTCACCGGGTGCAACAAAAGTACCTTTGTGCATGTTTCTCCAAGTGTGAGCACTGAGACAATGACCAGTCCAGTATCTTTGGGTTTTTATATTTATTGAGAACTTGGATAGAAGAAGGGATGAGTGGGATACTCCTTTGGCTCAACTATGCACAATTTACAGGGGACAACTGAAAAAAATGCCTGTTGGCACTGACTTGATGCCGGTCAACGCCGGTTAACGCTGGTTAACGCTGGCCTGCTTTGGCACTCCTTGCTGGGGTAGCTACTTAATCACTGCTGCACTGCTGAACAAGTTGTATGCTTCAGGGCCCGCACCGGCACCCTCTTTCACAAACTTATCTAAAGGGCTTAGACTCTGGCATCCCCTTTCTAAGTCTTCTCTACTGGTTAGCTGATCCTGTCCAATAAAAGCAAACGGATGGGGATCTATTCCCTATCCATCTAGCGGATCGTATTGGATGGTAGTCTGGTGTAAACGGACAGACGATCCATTTAAATCTGACTGTCCATAGAGGAGAGCAGGCTTTGTCTGTGTCTGCTCTGCATAAGTGGAGTGAACACAGACCAACAATCCGCCTACTCATTGGGGATCAGCGGACATATTCCCTGCTTAGCAGGCAGACTCCAGGGGAGCCCATCTTGTGTGTAAGGGACCATAAGGATGTTTATATTATTGAATTGTCTGCATTAGGATAAAAACCCTTCTGTGCTGCAGGATCTGCCCCCAGTCCCCCCCTATACGTTCCTGAGCCTAATCCAGCGCTGTGCCCACTGCTGCTTTAGTAGTTCTCCCCGCTGACCTCCAAATCATTACAGGATGCAGTTTCCCTTTCCTACCAGGTAGTTGTTTTTCATGCAATAGAGTAAACTAGTAGTGGTTGACATACTTGTTTTAGGGGGACTCTGATATCAACAAATGGCACACAGAAAAAAGCCCCTTAAAGGTCCATTATAAAGGATCAGAGAAAAAATCATTAAGTAGAAAGGACAGTACTGAAAAAAGAGGAAAAAATAAACAAATTACTGAAAGCCAGTCTACAGAAAATTTAGTTTTTTCTTTTTTACTGGGTTACACAGTTAGTCAGGTTAAAAAAAGCCACTAGTACATCTAGTTTAACCTCAATTGAACTAGATGGACTAGAAAGCCTCCATATAGGAAATACAAAAAGCAATAAAGCATGATCCAAATTACGGGGGGGGGGGGGTTTCTTCCTTATCTGCCATGAGACAATTGGGTATTCTCTGGATCAACTACCCCTGGTTTTATCTAAAAAAAAAAAAATTGTATCCAGGTATATTTTGTGCATTTAGGAATACATCCAGGTCTGTATTAAAACAATATACTGGGCTAGCCAAAACTAGTTCTTGAGGGAGCCTTTTCCACATTTTCACAGCTTTTACTGTGAAGAAACCTTTCCATATGTGACGGTAAATCTTTTTTCCTACAGCCGTAATGACCTAAAAGTGAATTAAACTACACTAAGTTCACTATATGCACCATTTATGTATTTATACATGTTGATCTTATTCCCACTTAATCTCCTCTTCTCATATCATTTATAAATGTATTAAAAAGTAAGGGTCCCAACACTGAACCTTGGGGTACACCACAAAAAATCATAGACAATTCAGAGTAAACACCAAAACACGGAATACAGTTTGAAGAGTTCCTGAGGAATAAGTGATAAAGGGCCTCAGGAAAACCCTGGGTTTGGGACAGATTATATTGAAAGGATAGAAAGAAGGGGGGAAATAATGGTTTGCCATATCAAAATGTACAGTTGCCTCCATCCCTATGTGTAAATATGTGGACAGAAAAGAGAAAATGGGACTTTGATTGAGGTATATATTGAAAGGATATCTATGTCCAAAAAGTTTGCATGTTTAGTAATAATGAAAAACGATTGGACTTGTGTACAATCAAGGCACCATATTCTGTGTTAACATATTATCCGTAATATTTTTTCTCAGAGAATAGGTGCAGGAACTCCTGCCTTCTGAATCAGCATTCGTTTCTGCCCCCTAGCCACCTCTGAGCAATGTCCCTTGGTTCCACCTTCTACCTACCTCCCAGTACCACCCCTTTTAGAGAATGCAGAATCAAGTACCATTTTGTGCTACTAAGTGATTTGCAAGGAATTTGTTAATGCTAACAAGAAAGACAGTAAAATTGATCCCCTGCTGTGAGCAATTATAGACAACACCCCAGCAACAATAGACCCCCAGAAACAATAGGCCTCCTTCAGCAACAATATATCCCCCATGAAACAATAGACCCCCCTCAGCAACAATGCCCCCCACAACAAACACCCCAGCAACAATAGACCCCCAGCGGCAACAACAGATCTCCAAGCAGGGAGCATCAATAGACCTCTCCCTCAACAGTAGACAATTGACACTCCACCAGCAACAATAAACCTACCCAGCAACAATAGACCCCCACCCAAAGATAGATCCCCACTAGCGACAATAGATTCCCCCAGCAGCCAGCATCAATAGGCCCTCCAGCAAACCCCTGCCATTAGAACCGGTACTCTCTCCAGCCCATGTGAGCTGCGGCCCTGGGTGTGATAACTGAAGCAGCGACAACTCCGGCATCTTTGTTTGTGGTTTTTATTTGATTTAAAGGGGATGGGAGAAGGGAATGTGTGGGATACTCCTTGCGGCTCAAACTAATTACACGTGGGAATTTGTTACTGAAAAACGCTCGTTGGCGCTTTCTTGACGCCAGCCGGTGCCAGCCAACGCTCACTGACTCTGAGAATTCTCTGTGTAACCGAAGAAGCGTTGAATCCCCGACTTATAGTCCTGTGGATCCAAGACTGAGAGCTGTAGAACTCCTGACACTGCTGTGCTGTGGAAGTCACTGAATAATGTCTCCCGCTTGGTACAGCTTGAGGTAGTATCTTGTAGAACTTTGTGTAACTGTCGCTTCACTGACACTCTCTGTACAATTCGGGGCCCAGACACCTATAACATATGTTTAAAAAAAGTCCTGCTTAATTTCTCCAAAAATGCCAAAAACATGAACGAACATTAAGGGTTTGTTCACGCCAGCTGCCCCACTTAGGGCCCTTTCACACGGGCGCTCCGTATGTCCGCAAATCAACCTATTTTTTTGCGGATGATTTGCGGACATAATGTAAGTCTATGGCATTGCGGATGTCAGCGGAATACCATCCGCTGACATCCGATTTTCTTCCTTTCAGTTCTGTTCCGTTTTTTGGAACGGAACAGAACTCTATTTTTCCTCCGTTCAAAAAACGGAAAGGAAGGAAAATCGGATGTCAGCGGTGTCATCCGCTGATATCCGCAATGCCCATATACTTACATTATGTCCGCTTATCATCCGCAAACGGATGGGATGATATGCGGACTTACGGAGCGGATGACACAACTGTCATCCACTCCGTGAAAAAAAAAAAAAAGTCCCGCAGCGGACAAAAACAGCGGAGCGGCCGACTGAAAGAGCCCTTATTGCTGGGCCACTCAATACACCAATCCTAGCACATCATTCTAGTTCCCTTTTTTCTCTTTGTTTTCAAGTGACATTTCATTAAGTTCTGTTCACACAGCGGTTTTTCCAACGCAGTGGCTTCCATTGCATACTGCAGTGCTGGCAAAAATCCTGTATGCACCCTTACAGCGTTGTGAACTTCTCTCATAAGGAACAATGCATTTTGCATTGTCTTGCATTGTCTTACCTTATCTTGCATTGGGACTGCAGTGAACAAGGCTTCCCAATATAGTCCCAATACACCTGATGTGAACAAGCCCTAAAAGTAGTCTGCTTCAATATTGCATGACCTAGATAACATACAAGTACTAGTTTTTTGATACCTCCATGGCCAGGGCTGGTAGGCACTGCGAGAAAACAGTTCTCATGCACCAATCACAGGGCATCACAGTGTTTACTATTTTGTCAGAACTTTATTGGAAAATGTTACAACTTGTTTCATTTAGTTTCATTCACACAATGGCATCGGGTTGTGATAGTTTGTGTTGTAACCCGATGTTCTGAAAATAAGTACTGCATGCACCATTGCAACTCATTTGATGTGAACCTGCCTTAAGTGCCGGTGCACATATATGTGATGCGGGAACACTATTTCGGTTTAATATTGCATAATCATTTACTGCTCAGCTTCTATTTATACACCAACGTTATCATAGATAATAATGATGATTAACAACCACGATTGATAGAGAATCAAGAGTTGATTCATGCAGTGGAACAGGAGTGGCTTAGCTTGAAGTCTTTTCCAGATCTGACAATCAGCTTCAATGGGCGATGTATAGACACAGGTCTACAACATTATAGTAAAAAATATACATGCAAAGAATTAACAATCATATATAAATCCCAAATATTCAGAAACACACACATTGGCCTAAATGCGCATATAGCAAAAGAACCATGGGGTTGATTTACTAAAACTGGAGAGTGCAGAATCTGATGCAGCTGTGCATGGTAGCCAATCAGTTTCTAACCAGCTTGTTCAGGTAAGCTTGGACAAAAAAAAAAAATAGAAGCTGGTGAGTTTCTGGGCACAGCTTCACCAGAATTTGCATCTTCCAGTTTTAGTAAATCAACCCCATGTCTTTAAATCACGTGGAGTAAACCAGATGCCAAATAACTCTCAGGTGGGTGGCCATAGGGAGGAGTAAGGATTGATGGAGCAACTGTAGGTAACGCTTTTCAGATTATTTACATAATATTGAGAAAGTTATCCATATATTAACCACTTGCCGACCGCCCCAAGTACATATACTGCGGCAGTCAGCCCCGGCCAGGCAAAGTGACGTATATATACGTCACTAGCCTGTCACCGGCTTGTGAGCCAATAGCTGAGGCGTGCGCCCGCCGCGGCTCGTTCACTAAGGAGTCAGTGCGTGTGACCGGTGGACCCGATGTCCGCCGGTCACTCGGCGATCGTCGGTAGAGTGGGAGAAAGGCAGAGCGGCTTATGTAAACAAGCCACCTGTCATTCTCCCCTGTGTAAAAATGGAGATCAGATGGTTCTACTATGTAGAACCGTTGATCTCTGTTTTTACAATAGTAGACATGTCCCATCACAGTTAGAAACACGCCCCTAGGACACACTTAACCCCTCCCTCTCCAATGCAGTTAACCCCTTCCCTGCCAGTGTCATTTTTACAGTAACAGTGCATATGTATAGCACTGATTACTGCAGTAATATCACTGGTAACCCCAAAAGTGTCAAAAATGTCAGTCAAGGGTCCGATCTGTCCGCCGCAATGTTGCAGTCCCGCAAAATAAAAAAATCGCAGATCGCCGCCATTACTCGTTAAAAAAAAAAACACCAAAAATGACAAAAATCTTTCCCTTTGTTAGTAAACGCGATAACTTTTGCGCAAACCAATCAAAATACGCTTTTTGCGATTTTTTTTTACCAAACATAGGTAGCATAAAACAAATTGGCCGAAAATGTTAAAAAATGTTGATTTTTACATTTTGTTTGGGGAATTTCATATAAAAAAATGTGAAAAATATTGTTATTTTTGCAAAATTTACGCTTTTTTTGTTTATAGCGCGTGATCAAAAAAATCGCACAGGTGATCAAATACCACCAAAAGAAAGCTCTGTTTGTGGGAAAAAAAGGACGTCAAATTCGTTTTGGTACAGCGTTGCACGACAGCGCAATTGTCCGTTAAATTCACGCAGTAAAAAAAAAAATCGCAAAAAAAACCCTGGTCAGGAAGGGGGTAAAATCTTCCGGGGCTTACGTGGTTAAGAGGACTGTACAAGTATATTATTCAAAAAATTGATTGCTTGACTTGGATAGAGTATGTGGCCAAAGGGAGATTCACTCTTTTAAATTGTCCTAGTTACATTACTGTTTGGGACAGGAAATCCAATTTTTTTGTGGGTGTCTTCCTGTCTTAAGACAGGAAATAAAGGGAAATCCTTGCAAAGGGTTTGCAGGCAGCAGAAGAAAAACAAGTTAGGGTTCTAAGAATTCCCTGCTCTATTCAAACTTAAAAAAGGTGTTTGGTTTGGGACATGCTCAAGGGCAGTGGTCTCCAAATGCGGCCCCTTGCTGGCTTTTATCCGGCCCTTGGGGCACTATTTCATCCAGTGATACCAACAATGGGGCATAATTATCCCCACTGACACCAATGAATGGGGCTCATTTGCTCCCAATGACACCAACAAAGGGGGCACAATGAAATCAATGATGGGGCACAATTCCTCCCACTGAAACAAATAGAAGGACATTATTTTTTCCACTGACATCAGCACTTTTTCTACTCCCAATGGCCACAGTTCGGCCCTCCTAAAGTCTGAAGGACAGTAAACTGGCCCTTTGTTTAGAGAGTTTAGAAAGCAATAATTATTATTAGTAGTTATAATATGATATATATCAGAAAATAAAGACAGGGTCTGCAGAGTGCATAATGTTTATTTTCAGAAACCAAGTTGTACATTATGTATATTAAACCATTAGGAATTAAGAATTCTAGGCAAGCTACATACTTTAGAATAATATTTTTAGTGTCCATTTACATTGATCCGACTTGTCAGGCGACTTGTCAGTCTGACAAGTCGCGGTCCTCACGCTTCCGTTATGCGGTACAGGAGCCGTTCTAATAGGAGCGACACAAGTCGCTCCGACTTAGAAAAAGGGTCCTGTACTACTTCGGGGCGACCTGGAGGCGACTTGCATAGACATTCATGTTATGAAGTCCGTGCAAGTCGCGCCGAAGTCGCGCTGCACGCAAATTCACAGGTCGCCCCCTAAGTCGGAGCGACCTAATGTGAACGGAGGCTTAGCTTTTGGCACACCAGCACTGATAATTTTCTGAAGAGGGGCGGGGGGGGGGGGTCAGCATCAGGGGTTTAAAAGCAGCCCCCATTAGTGTTCTCCCTACAAACTTGCTGTGTGTGAAAAATTGGGATGTGTCTGATTTTAGCTGCTTTTTTTGGTGTATTCATAGCCAGCCCAGTAAAGTGAATTAGCTGTCATAAAACAACACACATTACCACACTCCCTAAATACCTAGCCTTGACACTTAACTTTAAAGAAGTTGTAAAATCAGGAAGGTTTTTTCATCTTAATACATTCTATGCATTAAGATAAAAAAAACTTTCTGGGTGTAGCAGTCTCCTCAGCCCCCCTAATACTTACCTGAGCCCCATCTCTCTCCAGCGATTTCCACAAATCCCTCCTTATTGGCTTACACTGACACATCCACGGTGCCAATGGCTCCAGAGGCTGTCAATCAAAGTCAGTTATCCAATCAGGAGAGAGGAGGAGGGGGCCGAACGGCAGCATCGTGTCTGAATTGACAAACAGAGCTGCAGCTCGGCTCGGGTGCCCCCATAGCAAGCTGCTTGCTGTGGGGGCACTCGACAGGAGGGAGGGGCCAGGAGCAGCAATGAGGGACCCGAGAAGAGGAGGATCCAGGCTGCTCTGTGCAAATCCAACTGCACTGTAGAGGTAAGTATAACATGTTTATTATTTAAAAAAAAAAATACTTTACAAGCACTTTGAAATTAAAATCCTCACCCTAAGACCCTGTTCACACTGGGGCGACCTGTCAGGTGACCTGGTCGCCTAACAGGTCGCCGTAGGTCGCCTGCCATAGAGAAGCTGTGGACCCGTTCTAATAGGAGCGACACAAGTCGCTCTGACTTAGAAAAAGGGTCCGGAGCTTCTTTGGGGCGACCTGGAGCGACCTGCATTGACTTCAATGATATGAAGTCCGTGCCGGCCGCTCCGAGGTTGCGGAGTTAAAATTTTGAAACCTTTTCATAGTTAACATTGTCACAACATGATTCTAAAATGATTCATGTCCTCAGATGACCACATATTCTTCAGAAAACCAAAAAAAACAGTTGCGAAAGTCAAAGTGTTTCTAAATCTACTAAAGTAAAGTCAATCTGCATAAGAAATAAAGCATGTTTGTTAAAATCACTGTGAAACCTAAGTTGTAATCCTCCGCATTGTGTAAAAAGGCTGTTTGATCCTGGCTTTTCTCATTCCCCCCCCCCCTTTTTCCACTGTCCCCTAATAATTCTATGGAGTCAGGCTGCACATGCTCAGTTTGGTGTGTATATCTAGCGAGTCTTCTTTTTCATGGGAGGATGCATGTGATCAGCACAGGGCCAATCAGCACTGTCCAGACAGAGGGTCAGGGGTCTTGCATTCAGAAAACTCCTCCTACAAGCTTTAACCCGTGCTTGGCTGGATACTGATAGAAGTCACAAAACTGCTATATACTGATGATGGGAAAATGCAGTTTTTATTTACTAGAATTATTTCATTTCCATGTTCTGTGTACTGTGGGAGACTAGATATAGTAAATGCACATCTCCTGGGTTTAGTAATACTTTAGAGAGGCACGCAGAGGAAGCTGATGGTGTTTTTACAAAAGGCAAACCCTGACCCTCTTATGCTCACCCTACTTGCACTTGTTCATTGTTCCTTGCTTCTGAGAAAAGCTGGCACTTTCAGGTATGGGGGTAGCATGTGATTTGCTCTCCTGAGAAGAAAAGAAACAAATCACCGCTCAAAGGGCTGACAGTTGGGCCAGTAGGATTCCCAAGTAAACTGTAGTAGTCCTGCAAGACTGGGTGCTCACCAAGGTCCGTGTAATGTTCTGGTACCTCTGGTACCCTTATTTCCACATTTCTCTCTTAATATTGCGTCCCATCTTGCTATCCAAATGGAACGCATACACCTTTAAAGGCAATGACGTCATCGCCGGGCGCCGCTATGAGCGGCTATTTCAATCGCCGGCTTTCTCTCACTCATTGCTCGTTCAAACCGTATGTTGCCTTGTCTTGTCCAATGCTGCCGGAGCTTCAAGCTATTCCCCTTGCCTGAACAAGACCGGAACCTCGCTACCGATCCAGTATCTCGCTACCGGATTACTCCATTACTCTTGGACCTTGCTACTACTAACCCATCTAGTGATAAGTACCCCGCAGGGGATTCCTTCCTCAACCTAACTTTCACTATCTACTACTGCATACTAAAGGGACTATTACTATCTAAGCTATTTCTATCATCTGCATAGATTGCTAGCTCTTGGGACTACCATCACCTATGATTGCACTAGGTTACTCTCTCTTGCATACTTCATCTGCTGTCCCCTACCACCTGTTACTATACATGATTGCTAAAACCTATCTGCATACTATCATCACCTACCACTCTCCTGAATACTACTACTAAGTGCTCACCATTCTATTGCCTGTCTCTCACCTCTATTCTATCATATACATTCTATCACTCCAGGAACATCATATTGAGTGTATGTATATTTGCATAACAGGCTGTACACAGTGATGAAGTCCTGAGAGTTGGATATGTTGTTCAACACATTCTCTACATGACTACTGAGTGTAATAATTCTGCAGCTGCAAATCCATTCACTAACAAAAAACGCATGAGCGTTACAGATTGAATGAGCCAGAAAAAATATGGATTCAGCAGAATTACCCACTCAAGTAATACAATTAAAACAACAAGTAGATGCATTGATACTTGCTCTTACAGAGGTAAAAAACGAAAATCAGGCTTTAAGACAGCAGGTTGGCCGTCTTGCGCAGCTCTCTGCTGCTCAGCCCCGTGAGCCTAAGATAAACCCTCCTCTAGTGTTTACTGGTGATCGGAGTAAATTTCGTGAATTTAAAAACGCATGTCGATTGCTATTCTTGTTGAAACCTCATACCTACCCCACTGACCAAATCAAAGTCTGTACCACTATTTCTTATCTGACGGTGATCCCCGGGCCTGGGCAGACTCTCTCTTTGAGAAAGATGACCCACTTCTTAACTCCTATCCTTTATTCCTAGCGCAACTCGCTAGTTTATATGAAGACCCCAATAGGCAGAGTACTGCTGATACCCAATTGAGGGCTTTAAAACAAGGAAGGAGACCTGTTGAGGACTTCGTGGCAGATTTCAAAAGATGGTCCCTTGATTCAGGGTGGAATGACACATCCTTGCGAACGCAGTTCAGACTCGGCCTATCAGAAGTCGTTAAAGACGAGCTCGCCCGAGCGGATTTACCTGACACCTTGGATGGCCTGATACAGACCAGTATCAATATTGACAGACGACTGCGAGAAAGAAAGGCTGAGAAGATGGGATTGCCATTGTCCAGTCCTTCTCGGATGTCGCCTGTTGACCCTACTCCTATGGAGGTAGGAATGATACGCCCACCTTTGACCTTTTCTGAACGTGCCAGGAGGAAAACTGAACATCTCTGCATGTACTGCGCATCCCCGGATCATTTGATAAACGGCTGTCCCCTTGTCCGCAAAAAAGAGGGTGAGTGTTCAAATGTCTTGCTAGGGGGACTAACAATTTCATTTTCTAATCCTTATCTTTTTATTAATTTGACATTACAGTGGGACCAAACTAGGATCACCACCAAGGCTATGGTATTCCGTTATCCTCTGGTCCCATCACTAATCAGACACAGGCACTCCTTGTCACTGCTGACGGGTCTCATGTGGAGACCACCACTTTTGATGTACTGACCTCACCACATTTTCCCATTATTTTGGGGACTTCCCTGGTTACACATACATCAACCAATCATCGATTGGAAAACAAGAACTCTAACCTTCTCTTCTCACTACTGCGAAACCACGTGTAATCTCTCATCACATGGAAGGATCCTGTCTGTGGTGTCGGATGAGATTATACCAATATGTTATCAGAATTTGTCGGAAGTCTTCCTTGAGAAAAACGCTCAAGTGTTGCCTCCCCATAGGGACTATGATTGTTGTATCGATCTACTCCCTAATAGCAAATTGCCTTTCGGTCACGTTTATCCTCTTTCACAGGATGAACTCTCTCATCTCAAGGAATACTTGGATGAAAATTTGGCGAAAGGATTCATCAGACCTTCTACTTCCTCCACTGCTGCAGGACTCTTCTTTGTCCGCAATAAAGATTCAAGTCTCAGGCCTATTATTGATTTCAGACAATTAAATACCATTACAATAAAGGATCGTTATCCTTTACCTCTTATTCCTGAACTTATAGAACAGGTGCGCGGAGCTTCCTACTTTTCGAAATTGGACCTAAAAGGGGCATACAACTTAATTCGAATCCATGACGGGGATGAATGGAAGACAGCATTCAGAACCAGATACGGACTATTTGAGTACATCGTGATGCCATTTGGGTTGTGTAATGCTCCCGCAGCCTTCCAACGATTTATAAATGAAATATTCAGAGACTTGCTTGATGTTTGTGTTGTAGTATATCTGGACGATATACTTATTTATTCTCATTCCCTATCTGAACACATAAAACATGTAAGACTCGTGTTGTCAAGACTACTTGCACATAAATTATATGTTAAATCAAAAAAATGTTTATTTCATAAAGAGGAAGTACTATTCCTAGGATACATTATATCCAAAAATGGAATCAAAATGGACATGAGCAAAATATCCTGTATTCTAGATTGGCCTGTGCCAACAACTCGCAAAGCATTACAAAGATTCCTCGGATTCTCTAACTACTATAGAAAGTTCATCAAGAACTTCTCTGCTATTGTGAGACCTCTCACACAACTCACAAGTACAAAAAAACAATTCAAATGGTCAGAAGAAGCAAATGGAGCTTTCTGCTTGTTGAAATCAAGCTTTACTTCTGCTCCCATACTACGCCATCCAGACCCATCCCTTCAATATATTTTGGAGGTAGATGCATCAAATATGGCAGTAGGAGCAGTTCTCTCACAACGACCAACAAACACTTCACCACTTCACCCAGTTGCTTTCTTCTCAAAGTCACTAAGCAGCCCCGAGGTGAATTACCCAGTGGGTGAAAAAGAGTTACTAGCCATAAAACTGGCATTAGAGAATTGGCGACACCTACTTGAGGGTACTCGATTGCCGATCCTTATATACACAGATCACAAAAACCTTCAATACCTTCAGACTAATAGAACTCTTTCCCACCGGCAGGTACGATGGTCATTATTCTTTTTGAGATTTAATTTTCTAGTGACCTATACACCTGCAGACAAAAATAAAAAAGCGGATGCGCTTTCACGATTAACCGAAGATAGCTACGCCGAGGTTCCCTCAGTTCCTATAATACCCTATGAACGTATTGTCGGTGTTGTCCGTTCCCTGAAGGAAGAGATTTTGCACAGCATAGGACTGGATTCACCTCCACCACAGCTAAATGCTGATGCAGAAGGCTTCCTCTATTACAACGATAAACTATACATACCCCCTACTATGCGAACCAAGATCTTGGAATTGTCGCATGATGTACCTATGGCAGGACATATGGGTATGACTAAAACATTTAATTTACTTACTAGGCAATTTTGGTGGCCTGACATGAAGACGACCGTACAAAAGTTCGTTTCATCTTGTGACATCTGTGCAAGGTCCAAAATTGACACTACAAAACCATCGGGTCTACTTCCCCAGGTTCAATGGGAAGTGGTGTCTTTAGACTTTATAGTAGAACTACCACCTTCCAAAGGATTCAACACCATTTTAGTGTCAGTGGACCATCTGACCAAGATGGCACATTTCATTCCTATCCGAAGACTACCTTCATCCAAGCAAACAGCGGAATTACTTGTAAAACATGTCTTTAAGTTACATGGTATTCCAAAAACACTTCTGTCTGACCGTGGTTCACAGTTTATCTCAAAGTTTTGGCAAGCTCTTCTGTCAGATCCTACGAATAGAGCGAAAACTTACTTCTCCTTACCACCCTCAGACCAACGGACAGACAGAAAGAGTCAACCAGTGCATTGAGCAATATCTACGTTGCTATACTTTATATCTACAGGACGATTGGGTGGACCTCCTCCCGCTGGCGGAATTCGCCTATAACAACGCGACCCACAGCACTACTAAACAAAGTCCATTCTACTTAAACTATGGGTTTCATCCCACACTTCTTCCACCACGTATCTTGCCATCAAGTAATCCAGTGGCCTCTGATTATCTTACCCAAATAAAGGATTCCCTGGGTTTACTCAACACCACCATCTCACATGCCCATAGCCAACAAAAGAGGTACTACGACCTTCGTAGAAAACCCTCTCCCCAATATGCCATTGGGGATCTTGTTTGGCTTTCTACAAAAAATTTGAGATTAAAGATCCCTAGTAAAAAACTTGGACCTTTATTCCTGGGACCTTTCCCAATAAAGAAGCTTATTGGAAAAGCTGCAGTACAACTCACATTACCAACAGACCTCAAGATACATCCCATCTTCCATGTGTCTCTACTAAAGCCCCATGTTCCTAACCAAGGAATAAGGCCTACCATCTCACCTCCACCTCCTGTACAAGTTGAAGGCGGAGAAGAATTTGAGATAAAGGAGATTCTGGATTCTCGTATCCATAGAAGAAGACTCCAATATCTAGTACGATGGAAGAACTATGGGCCCCAAGACGACACCTGGCTGGATACCTCCGATATACATGCCCCTAGACTGATTCGCAATTTCCACTCGAAATACCCGGAAAAAACAGTTCTAGAGGCCTTCCGGAGCCGGCTTTAAGGGGGGGGGGGGGGGGTTCTGTAATGTTCTGGTACCTCTGGTACCCTTATTTCCACATTTCTCTCTTAATATTGCGTCCCATCTTGCTATCCAAATGGAACGCATACACCTTTAAGGGCAATGACGTCATCGCCGGGCGCCGCTATGAGCGGCTATTTCAATCGCCAGCTTTCTCTCACTCATTGCTCGTTCAAACCGCATGTTGCCTTGTCTTGTCCAATGCTGCCGGAGCTTCAAGCTATTCCCCTTGCCTGAACAAGACCGGAACCTCGCTACCGATCCAGTATCTCGCTACCGGATTACTCCATTACTCTTGGACCTTGCTACTACTAACCCATCTAGTGATAAGTACCCCGCAGGGGATTCCTTCCTCAACCTAACTTTCACTATCTACTACTGCATACTAAAGGGACTATTACTATCTAAGCTATTTCTATCATCTGCATAGATTGCTAGCTCTTGGGACTACCATCACCTATCATTGCACTAGGTTACTCTCTCTTGCATACTTCATCTGCTGTCCCCTACCACCTGTTACTATACATGATTGCTAAAACCTATCTGCATACTATCATCACCTACCACTCTCCTGAATACTACTACTAAGTGCTCACCATTCTATTGCCTGTCTCTCACCTCTATTCTATCATATACATTCTATCACTCCAGGAACATCATATTGAGTGTATGTATATTTGCATAACAGGCTGTACACAGTGATGAAGTCCTGAGAGTTGGATATGTTGTTCAACACATTCTCTACATGACTACTGAGTGTAATAATTCTGCAGCTGCAAATCCATTCACTAACAAAAAACGCATGAGCGTTACAGTCCGCAACCTAAGAAGTCCATATGCATGTAGAAAGAAAGCGGCACTTCCAGTGTCAGGAAAGTAGAAACTTGAGTTTTATTTCTTCAAATCAAAAAGTCCAACATCGACATGTAGCAAGACAAACAGGATAGCAGCAAACGCGTTTCACACCATGTGCTTATTCATTGCTTAAAAAGGAAGTAAACCCTCCTCTGACACTTTTACCTATAGGTAAGCCTATTATAAGGCTTACCTATAGGTACTGTAAATATCTCCTAAACATGTACCTTACATGCATCCAGTGACGTCACTGACGCATGCGCTCTGAAGGAACGGCCGCTGGTGCGGTTTCTTCAGAGCCCCGTGCCGTGACTGTCGGCTCCGGCCAATCAGATGGCCGGATGCCGTGATCCCGGAAGACGGGCGACTGGACATGTCGCCCATCATCCAGCTAAGTGGGCGGCACGGCGGGGGCTCGTTCTAAGGTAAGTATTTCATAATGAGCTAGTATGCGATATTATGTGTTTCTCTTGCAGGGTCAAAAAGAAAAAAAAAATAAATGGTTTACAACCTCTTTATGCACATGGTGTGAAACGCGTTTGCTGCTATCCTGTTTGTCTTGCTACATGTTGATGTTGGACTTTTTGATTTGAAGAAATAAAACTCAAGTTTGTACTTTCCTGACACTGGAAGTGTCGCTTTCTTTCTACATGTATATGGACTTGCTCTCCTGAGACATGCCTGAGCCTAGCAGCCAATCACTCTTTTCTGCCTATGGCTATGACTAAGGCTTCTTTAGGCTGACATGTGTTAGTGGTGATACATGAATGGATTCTTACCTTGGTTGCAATTAATGTTATTTTTACCACATTTTTTGGTCGAGGTTTGGCTTCAACATATATACATGATTATCATGCCCTTCCTGTCTTTAGGGTGGCTACATTCAGTCCTCCATTGTATCTATTGAGTAGCAACATAGTCCACCTTAGAAAGCAGAATTGTCAATTTATAGAGAGCATAGTGTTAGATCAGTGATGGTGAACCTTTTTGAGCCGAGTGCCCAACTTATTTTTTTCAAAGTGCCAACACTGCAATTAATAAGAGCCACAGATAATGGCCGCAAGGGCCTCTCACTAATCCCAGGGATACAGCAACACTTCCTCTGAACAGATGTCCACTCACACTCGGTTGCCCATGGCAAGGTCCGCAACTGGCACTGCAGGGGGGGTATCCTCACAGCCTCTCTGTCCCCTGGCTCACAGTGTGCTGCTCCAGTCTTTCTTGCGATCTCTCTCACGATCTCTATCTCTCTCTCCCCATAGTCTTCCCGGGCTAAATGTCCCATGGTCCACTTGTCAACCTCCTCATTGGTGCTTGGCTGCAGCCAATTGGGAGGCAGGAGGAATCAGCGCGGGCAGCGATCTCTGCAAGCACAGCTCTGTCCCTGTCCAGCACTGCTAGACAGAAGGGGGGCGAGCAGGGAAATACACTGACAGTCCATGCAGGCTTCCCCCCTTGTCATAGCGCTGCTGCTATGAGGGGGGAGGGAGGATTAGAGAGCCCAGGCATCAGCGGCAGCAGCTTCCCAGTATAGCTGGCATGCCCACAGAGTGGGCATAGTATAGCTGGCGTGTAAACAGTCCAGCTGCAGTAGATGCAGTAACAGAACTGTATTGTAAATGTAGTCCAAATCAGTACAACTACCCAGCGTGAAGTCAACCCGACTGGGCACACTCGCACATTGTTGCAGGGAACAGTGTAGCAGCAGGTCTTGGATGTACTGATAGCCTTTGTCTCGAGGAATGGGATGCAGCCTGGCCAGTCAGTGCCCAAATGGGGAGGTTTCCTAGAAGGTAAGAGTGACCCTGCTCTTTCCCTACTCATCCTTAACCTCTCCCTACCACTAATATTGTCACTGACAGTGTCTGAGCTGACCCTACACTACCCACACATGAAATGCAAACCGAGCCTGGGAGCTAGGGTCTTAAAAAGTCTCTGCCTGACCCAAGATGGCTGCCATAGTCACATGGGGTGGCAGCATCCAACGGATTGCTTCCTCAGTGTCCCAGGAAACCATAGAGGAACCATTTTCCTTTTGACTTCCTCTCCCTCTGCAATGCCACTGTGGTTGAGCCACACCTGCAGTGGAGAAAGTGGACTGCACCTGCCTACAAGTATGCATATTATATACCTGTCAGCCTGCTAGAGAAGCTGACAATCACTGTAGTAAATGGAGCTACTACAGTCTAGAGAATGGGTGTCCAACCTTTTGGCTTCTCTGGGCCACATTGAGTATAGAGAAATTGTCTTGGGCCCCATATAAAATATATACTATAGTTAAGGTAAATAAGTAATAAAACGCCGCCGTCCCTTCCCGTGCTGCCACGCACACCCACCCACCCCCCCCCCCCCCCCAGCACTAATTTAACACAACTAGTGGATGATCCCCTCCAAGGCTGCCTCTGTTGCCATGCCACTGACTCGACTTCCTTCCTCCCCAGCAAAAAAAATAAAAAATTGTCAGGGGGCAGTGGGCTGCATTGCCTGAAATTCTGGGCCACATGCGGCCCCCGGGCCGCAGGTTGGACATGCCTGGTCTAGAGCCACTTGGAACTGCATGCAGGCATGCTATGTTAGTGAATGGGGATGCAGAGGCTGTATGGACAGATCTGCACATCCAAGCTTTATCAGTCAGACTGTCTGCATTTAGGGCTGTGCATCCATCCCTTTGTACTTGTTGTACAGGCATGGGTCTTGGATGGGAGATATGTGTCCCCATTATGTTTGTGGTCCCTTGGGGGATGAAAAGAAGCATGGTTGGAGTACTGAGGGATTCTCAACTATGAAGGGTTCTGGGGTGATCCAGCAAAAGGGGAAAATTGACTTTCCCTGATAGCAAAAATAACTTGTTACAAATGTGTGGCAGTGTTGAATTGTAAGTCTTGTTAACTTGCTGCACATTTTCACTGGAAAGTTGTGCACTTCCCGAGCACTTGAAGCACAAGTTTGTCACTTTTCCAATTTGTAGCAAATTTGCCTGCCAAGTTTCTAACAAGAGCAAAGTTGCCGTGATGAGTCTACAGCAAGAGCTCTGCAAGTCACAGTGACCCCTGTGGTGGGATGACTATTGCATGACATAACTGATTTTTGTATGGAAAAGAGCTTCCAGGCCTGATTACAGGGACTTTGGTCCTGAAAGGGTTAACTCACCTGTAAGAGACAGCTAAAAGCACCAGGAACCAGGTTTCTGCGTCAGCAGGTGTCTGTCAGGTGTTGAGTGGAAAAGGACACAGTTGCTGCCTAAAGCCCCGTACACACGCGTCGAAAATTGGCAGGGAATTTTTGGCCAACGTCCGATCTGCCGATTTTCGGCTTGTTAGTATGATTCGGCCGAAAAAAATCTGGTGTGCAGACTATAAAATTTTTGTTGGCTGTCAACACAACGGCCGATTTTCATGCAGTCAGTACAGATTTCGACAGGGAAAAATCTGATGAGCAAGTCAGGGCATGCTCAGTGAAGAAAGAACACAAAGAAAGCAAACCAACACATGACATAACTTCTGAAGTAGAATTTTGTTGGCCGAGAAAATTCGTGTGCAGTCTAGGCACATTCCAACCAACAAAACACAACTCTGGACAAAAGACAGATGATCGGTCGGCCAATAATCGTTGCGTGTGTACGGGGCTTAAAGCTGACTACTGAGCCACCACCTGAGCTCCTGTGGTCCTTTTCTGGACCCCAAAGCAGGGGGGAACTTTAAACTCTGGTGTGTAACTAGTATCCTGGTGGTGAGCCATTGTGTTGTTTGCTGTACACCAGAGTTATGGACTGTTTTTGTTTGCTTTGCTGAAGGAAGCTGTTTTTTGGAAGAAAAATAGACTGTTTACTTTTACGTGGCTGGCTAATCCACACCCAAAGACTGCACTGTCAAACTTGGATATATGGCTGTGTCCATACTGCGGCTGCATCTCCAAACACATAGGCTGTCTTCACGTAGTTTAGGCTGCTCCAGATGTGTAAACAAATGCTTCATTAATAATGCGTGGGCCTTTGCACCGTTGTGAATGAGTCCTAAATGTAAATAGTACCAAAAAACAAGTGATGTTTGAGAAGTAAAGCAGAGATATCAGGGCTTAGGCCCCTTTCACACTTGTACGACCTGGCCATCATTTTTTGCCACGACTTTTCCGCAACTTTGACTGGACTTGAAGCAAGGCCTGTATAATCTTGAGGTCTACGGACCTTAAGTCTCATTAAAGTCTGACTAAAGTAGTGTGGGACTACTTTGTAGTCGCTGCGACTTTAAGTTGCTCAGATATGAACGGTGCTTATTGGAAATCATGGGATAGGACCTGTCATGCGACTTTGCTGTCCCAAGTCACAGGACAAGTCGCACAAGCGTGAAAGGGGCCTTAATCATACTTATGCATTTTCTTGCAGAAAAATTCATGCATGTTGCTGCATGGAAATGCATTATAAGTAGGCATTTTACTCTTCACGACAGTGCACCCAGAAAGTATTCACAGCACTTCACTTTTTCTACATTTTGTTATGTTACAACCTTATTCCAAAATGGATTCAATTCATTATTTTCCCCAAAATTCTACAAACAATACCCCATAATGACAACATGAAGAAGTTTTTTTGAAATCTTTGCAAATTTATTAAAAATAGAGAAACTTAAAAATTCTCATGTACATAAGTATTCACACCCTTTGCTCTATACTTTGTTGAAGCACATTTGGCACCAATTACAGCCTCAAGTCTTTTTGAGTATGATGCTACAAGCTTGGCACACCTTTTTTTGGGCAGTTTCTCCCATTCTTCTTTGCAGGACCTCTCAAGCTCCATCAGGTTGGATGGGGAGCGTCGGTGTACAGCCATTCTCAGATCTTTCCAGATATGTTCAATTGGGTTCAAGTCTGGGTTTTGACTGGGACATTCACAGAGTTGTCCCATAGCCACTCCTTTGTTATCTTGGCTGCGTGCTTAGGGCTGTTGTCCTGTTGGAAGATAAACCTTCACCCCAGTCTGAGGTCCAAAGTAGAGCCCTGTGCGGGACTGTTTTATTAAACCCACACCCGCTGAATGTACTGTATGACCAGGACCGCCCGCACCCGCAATGTTTGTGTCCACTCCTGCGGGTTTGCCCTATACTCGCCGTATAAGACTACCCCCTCTTCTGAGGCAACACCATTTCATAACATCAGTGGAGCCATCACGTCCCTATTAAATATTTTAGCCCCCTGGATGTGCCCTAATATGTACTGTAGCTTCTGCAACATACATAACTTCTCTATTATTAATAGTTTAGCCCACTGGATGTGTATACAGTAAGCTCCCTGTGCTGCAATACTCAGTATTCTCTCAGTATTCAGTATACTCAGCAGTATATTCTATTATTGCATACAAAGCCTGTTTGGATTGGCAAAGGTTGTATAAGCCTGCTTCTCTGACTCCAATCCAAGCAGGCTTTTTGAATGCATTAATAGAATACACCGCTTGCCGTGATTGGCTCAGCACAGTACATAGAGTATTACAGCACAGGGCTGTTCTGTAAGTTGCCAAAGGTACTGTATACACATCCAGCGGGCTAACATTTTTAATAGGGATGTTCTGTAACTAGCTGAAGCTACAGTACCTGGCGTATAAGACGACCCCCGATTTTTGTGGTATATTTTTTTATTATAAAAAAAGTCGTCTTATACGCAGGAAAATACGTTATACCAAATTGCACCGTTCCCCGTGGGTACCCGCAAAATTTTTTGACCGCCCACTCCCGCCTTCAGCAGAGGTAAAACCGCCAACTCCCGCAAGATTTGCATTGGGTCCCACGGGAGCCCAAACCCAATGCAGCCCTCTAGTCCAAAGCGCTCTGGAGCAGGTTTTAATCAAGGATGTCTCTGTACATTGCTGCATTCATCTTTCCCTTGATCCTGAGTAGTCTCCCAGTTCCTGCCGCTTAAAAACATCCCCACAGCATGATGTTGCCACCACAATGCTTCACTGTAGGGATGGTATTGGCCAGGTGAC
Organism: Pelophylax lessonae; assembly: GCF_965119305.1. Taxonomy (NCBI): domain Eukaryota; kingdom Metazoa; phylum Chordata; class Amphibia; order Anura; family Ranidae; genus Pelophylax; species Pelophylax lessonae. The sequence goes on from NC_138771.1 coordinate 587,662,473, forward strand.
GAGCGGTGTCTGGCTTCCTCCAGACATGACGCTTGCCATTCAGGCCAAAGAGTTCAATTTTTATTTCATCAGACCAAAGAATTTTGTTTCTCATGTTTTGAGAGTTCTTTAGGTGCCTTTTGGTAAACTCCAGGTGGGCTGTTATGTGGCTTCCATTTTTCCACTCTACTATACAGGCCTGATTGGTGGAGTGCTGCAGAGATGGTTGTTCTTCTGGAAGGTTCTCCTCTCCCCACAGAGAAACTCTAGAGCTCTGTCAGAGTGACCATCGGATTCTTGGTCACCTCCCTAACTAAGGCCTTTCTCCTCCAATCACTCAGTTTTGCCAGGCAGCCCGCTCTAGGAAAAGACCTGGTGGTTCTAAACTTCTTCCATTTATGGATGATGGAAGCCTCTGTGCTCATTGGGACCTTCAATGCTACAGAAATGTTTCTGTACCCATTCCCAGATATGTGCCTCGAAACAATCCTGTCTCGGAGGTCTACAGACAATTCCTTGGACTTCATGTCTTGGTTTGTGCTCTGACATGCACTGTTAACTGTGGGACCTTATATAGACAGGTGTGTACCTTTCCAAATCATGTCCAATCAATTAAATTTACCATAGGTGGATCTGAGCTCAATTTTCAGTGTCATGGCAAAGGCTGCGAACACTTATGTACATGTGATTATTTTCGCTTTTTTTTTTTTTTTAATAAATGTGCAAAGATTTCAAACAAACTTCTTTCCTGTTGTCTTTATGGGGTATTGTTGGTAGAATTGTGAGGAAAATAATAATTTTAATCCATTTTGGAATAAGGCTGTAACATAGCAAAATGTGGAAAAAGTGAGGCGCTGGATACTTTCCGGATGCACTGTATATGGCTGATTCAAATCTGCACTGCAGCTTAGTGTGAAAGGGAAATGGGAATTATATGGGCTCATACACACCTATACATGTGCGTTACTACGCACGTTTTCATACAAAATAGGTTAAATTCAGCCTTTGAGATGTGAGATTCAGATTAATATGGATGCCCACTGATGACCTTTTCTCTTTAAAGCAGTAGTATACTCAAAAAAAAGAAAAAAGAAAAAAAAAACCCTGCAAGACAAAGGCATAATGAGCTAGTATGCATCGCATACTAGCTCATTATGAAATACTTACCTTAAAAAGAAGCCACGACACGGACCCCCGGACACCGCTGTGGGAGCTGACATGATCCCTCTGCGTCTCTTCCGACGCTGTGAGTGGCCGGAGCCGCGATGACGTCACCCCGCGCGCTTTCCGGCAACTTCCCGGCAAGGAACTCTGAAGGTCTTTCGGACCTTCAGAGCGCATGCGCCGCTAGCGTCCGCGGCTGCATGCAGTGCAAATATCTCCTAAACCATGCAGGTTTAGGAGATATTAACTGTACCTACAGGTAAGCCTTATTATAGGCTTACCTGTAGGTAAAAGTCACAAAAATCGGTATACTACCACTATAACCACTTTACCACCGGAGGATTTTCCTGCTAAAAGACCAGGGGGTTTTTTGCGATTTTTTACTGCGTGACTTTAACGGACAATTGCGCGGTCATGCAACGCTGTACCTAAACAAATTTTACATCCTTTTTTCCCACAAACAGAGCTTTCTTTTGGTGGTATTTGATCACCTGTGCTATTTTTTGATCACGCGCTATAAACAAAAAAAGAGCGTAATTTTTGCAAAAATAACAATATTTTTCACTTTTTTTTATATGAAATTCCCCCCCAAAAAAAATGTAAAAATCAAAATTTTTTAACATTTTCGGCCAATTTGTTTTACGCTACCTATGTTTGGTAAAAAAAAATCGCAAAAAGCGTATTTTGATTGGTTTGCACAAACGTTATCGCGTTTACTAACAAAGGGAAAGATTTTTGTCATTTTTGGTGGTTTTTTTTTAACGAGTAATGGCGGCGATCTGCTATTTTTTTTGCGGTACTGCGACATTGCGGCGGACAGATCGGACCCTTGACTGACATTTTTGACACTTTTGGGGGTACCAGTGACATTACTGCAGTAATCAGTGCTATATATATGCACTGTTACTGCAAAAATGACACTGGCAGGGAAGGGGTTAACTGTATTGGACAGGGAGGGGTTAAGTGTGTCCTAGGGGCGTGATTCTAACTGTGTGGGACATTGCTATTGGTGTAAAAACAAAGATCAACGGTTCTACATAGCAGAACCGTCTGATCTTCATTTTTACACAGGGAGAACAGACAGGCGGCTTGCTTACATAAGCCGCTCTGTCTTTCTCCCGCTGTACCGGCGATCGTAGTGTGACCGGCGGACATCGGGTCCGCCAGTCACACTCCCGCACTCCTCCGTGAACGAGCCGAGGCGGGCCCGTGCCTCGGCGGGCGCGCGCTCGCCCGCTATTGGCTCTAGAAGGAGTGACAGGCGAGTGACGTAGATCTACGTCACTCTGCCTGGCCGGGGCCGACTGCCGCAGTAAATATACTGTGCGCAGTCGGCAAGTGGTTAATAGCAGAAATTATTTTTCTATGCCTTGAGAGTCTTAGATCTTGGCCTAAAAATGAAAATCTACATTTCCAAATAAAGCAATCCAGTCCACATTTATGTGTGTGAAACAAAGTTTACTAGGTCCATTTTAATAAAAATGGTTATGAAATAATTGAAGTATGTTCTGTTTTCAGGCAAATAACATTCTTTGCTATTGCAGGAAAATTCCGGTTGATCAGGATCAGGATTAGGATCAGGAAATCTTGTCTTTATAACTTGTGTATTGAACCAAAATATTGAGCAATGTTATCTGCCTTCCATTTTAGATCAGGATAGGATGGCAAACTTGCTCCTCCACAGATACAATACAGTGAATGAGTGTTGTCTCCCTAGGACAGCAAGTACAATATCTCACAAAAGTGAGAACACCCCTCAAATTTTTGTAAATATTTTATTATATCTTTTCATGTGACAACACTGAAGAAATGACACTTTCCTACAATGTAAAGTAGTGAGTGTACAGCTTGTATAACAGTGTAAATTTGCTGTCCCCTCAAAATAACTCAACACACAGCCAATAATGTCTAAACCGCTGGAAACAAAAGTGAGTACACCCCTAAGTGCAAATGTCCAAATTGGGTCCAAAGTGTCAATATTTTGTGTGGCCACCATAATTTTCCAGCACTGTCTTAACCCTCTTGGACATGGAGTTCACCAGAGCTTCACAGGTTGCCACTGGAGTCCTCTTCCACTTCTCCATGATGACATCACGGAGCTGGTGGATGTTAGAGATCTTGCGCTACTCCGCCTTCTATTTGAGGATGCCCCACAGATGCTCAATAGGGTTTAGTGCTGGAGACATGCTTGGCCAGTCCTTTACCTTAACCCACAGCTTCTTTAGCAAGGCAGTGGTCGTCTTGGAGGTGTGTTTTGAGGTTGTTATGTTGGAATACTGCCCTGAGGCCCAGTCTCCGAAGGGAGGGGATCATGCTCTGCTTCAGTGGCTCACAGTACATGTTGGCATTCATGGTTCCCTCAATGAACTGTAGCTCCCCAGTGCTGGCAGCACTCATGCAGCCCCAGACCATGACACTCCCACCACCATGCTTGACTGTAGGCAAGACACACTTGTCTTTGTACTCCTCACCTGAATGCTGCCACACACAGTTGACAAATCTGAACCAAATAAGTTTATCTTGGTCTCAGCAGACCAAAGGACATGGTTCCAGTAATCCATGTCCTTAATTTGCTTATCTTCAGCAAACTGTTTGCGGGCTTTCTTGTGCATCATCTTTAGAAGAGGCTTCCTTCTGGGACAACAGCCACGCAGACCAATTTGATGCAGTGTGCAGCGTACGGTCTTAACACTGACAGGATGACCCCCCCACCCCTTCAACCTCTGCAGCAATGCTGGCAGCACTCATACGTCTATTTCCCAAAGACAACTTCTGGATACGACAGGGAGCACGTGCACTCAACTTCTTTGATCGACCATGGCGAGGTCTGTTCTAAGTGGAACCTGTCCTGTTAAACCGCTATATAATCTTGGCCACCATGCTGCAGCTCAGTTTCAGGGTCTTGGCAATCTTTTTTATAGCCTAGGCCATCTTTATGTAGAGCAACAGTTTTTTTTTTTAAGATCCTCAGAGAGTTCTTTGCCATGAGGTGCCATGTTGAGCTTCCAGTGACCAGTATGAGAGAGTGAAAGAGGTTAGTGTTTGCGCTCCAGGTATATTAGCAGGATGGGGCAAATTTAAAATACTATAAATTAAATTACCATTAGTCCATAAGTAAAGGTCCATAAATGAAAGATGAATAAGCTCCAAGTGGGCTGATGGGTAGTATGCAGCAAGGGCAAAGCTCTTCGATAGAGAGAAGTCAACTCTGTAGATTAGGGTAAAAAAGAAAAACAAGAAGAGCGCTTCTAAGTGCAGTAGTTTTAATGGATAAAAAGGTGAACAATATCACACTCACATTGATAAGAGATAAGGCTCATCGGATGGGGCAGAGCCCAATGGTAGACGTAGCGCGGTGTGGCCAGGATCCAGGATAATGAGGCCAAGATGACGGCGGGAGACAAGGAGGGTGTGGGCACTCAGCGTCTTCCGGGTAGGCTTGGTGTGGAACCAGCTTGAGCCGCAGCTGTCACAAGTTAGCCTGTAGTTTTTGTTTGTATATTCTTACCTCCTTGCTGCAGTGCTTCAACCTTGCTTCTTTTCACATGTGTTGTTTGGCTTCCCCATTCACACCTTAGACCTTGTAACACTAACGAGTCACATGACACCGGGGAGCGATAATGGTTAACTGGGCCAAATTAAGGCAGTGCTTGAAAATAATGGTGGCCACACAAAATATTGACACTTTGGGCCCAATTTGGACATTTTGACTTAGGGGTGTGCTCACTTTTGTTTCCAGCGGTTTAGACATTATTGGCTGTGTGTTGAGTTATTTTGAGAGGAAAGTAAATTCACACTGTTATACAAGCTGTACACTCACTACTTTACATTGTAGCAAAGTGTCATTTCTTCAGTGTTGTCACATGAAAAAATATACTGTAATAAAATATTTACAAAAATGTGAGGGGTGTACTCACTTTTGTGAGAAACTGTATGTTACTGGCAGGATCATCATGTGAAAATAAAGTAGGACAAGGCTGAAATGAAGGAAACTAATGCAGCAACCACATCTAAAGACTGGAGAGCTACAAGATTTTACATTCATATTTTTGCTTTAGCTTTAACCACTTGCCGACCGCCGCACGACTATCTACGTGGGCGGTCAGCCCCTCACAGGCAAAGTGACGTAGGTCTACGTCGCTCGCCTGTGAGGGTTTAGGGAGCGAGCGCGCGCCGCCGGAGGCGCGCTCCCGCTCCCGCGTGGTCACGGACCCCCCCGCGCGCGTGACCGGCGGACCCGATCGCCGCCGGCCACTCTGCGATCGGCGGGGGAGAGGGAGATAGTCAGGCAGCTTGTGTAAACAAGCTGCCTGTCATTCTCCTCTCTGTATGAGAGCTGATCACATGGATCTACTATGTAGATCCATTGATCACTCTGCATACAGTTGAAGCCACAGCCAATCACAGTTAGAATCACGCCCCTAGGGACACACACAGCCCCTCCCTCTCAAATAAAGTTAACCCCTTCACTACCAGTGCATTTTTACAGTAACAGTGCATATGTATAGCACTGATTACTGTAGAAATGTCACTGGTAACCCCAAAAGTGTCAAAAATGTCAGTCAAGGGTCCGATCTGTCCGCCGCAATGTCGCAGTACCGCAAAAAAAATCGCAGATCGCCGCCATTACGCGTTAAAAAAAAAAACAACAAAAATGACAAAAATCTTTCCCTTTGTTAGTAAACGCAATAACTTTTGCGCAAACCAATCAAAATACGCTTTTTGCGATTTTTTTTTACCAAACATAGGTAGCATAAAACAAATTGGCCGAAAATATTAAAAAATTTTGATTTTTACATTTTTTTTGGGGGGAATTTCATATAAAAAAAAGGGAAAAATATTGCTATTTTTGCAAAATTTACGCTCTTTTTTTGTTTATAGCGCGTGATCAAAAAATCGCACAGGTGATCAAATACCACCAAAAGAAAGCTCTGTTTGTGGGAAAAAAAGGACGCCAAATTCGTTTCGGTACAGCGTCGCACGACCGCGCAATTGTCCGTTAAAGTCACGCAGTGCCGAATCGCAAAATGCCCTCTGGTCGTTTAGCAGCCAAATCCTCCGGGGCTTAAGTGGTTAAAGTATAACTTTAAATTGGAGTGAGATTAGAACACGTTAGGTTTTTATTGCTGTCTGTATCCTCGTTAGGGAGGGTCATTCTTTCTACAGTATTAGGCTCCGCTGCTTTAGTCCGCTGCGGGATTTTTATTTTTTTTTTCCACGGAGCGGATGACATTTGTGTCATCCGCTCCGTGTGCCCGCATATCATCCCATCCGTTTGCGGATGATATGCGGACATAATGTAAGTATATGGCACTGTGGATGTCAGCGGATGACACCGCTGACATCCGATTTTCCTTCCTTTCCATTTTTTACATATATAAATAAGGTTCTGTTCCATTCGAAAAAACGGAACAGAACTGAAAGGAGGAAAATCGGATGTCAGCGGATGGTATTCCGCTGACATCCGCAATGCCATAGACTTACATTATGTCCGCAAATCATCCGCAAAAAAATAGGATGATTTGCGGACACACGGAGCGCCCGTGTGAAAGGGCCCTTAGAGTGAAAGTGAAGGAAAATCTCAAATTTTGCGTTGTTGTCAGAACAGCAAAAGAGGGAAAATCTTTCAGTTGGGGGGGACACTAGTTCTGGCGACCCTGGTGACAACCAGAGATTTCCTCAATTGGAGGGATTTCCTATCACTTCCTCTTTTGTCCCTAGGACAGGAAGTGAAGGAAAGTCTCCCCCAGTGCAACACAGAAGTCTAACGTGGGTTTTTACATTCCTTACTTGTTTCACAATAAAAAAAAATTGCATTTAGTTCTACTTTAAATAATGAGCCACGCGCTGGATATGTGAATGAGCATTCCTGTATTATTTTAACCACTTGTGGACTGCTCACCCTAGATATACTGCGGCAGGGCGGCCGCTCTGTGCCAGATCTTGTACCTAGTACGTGATCTGACACATCCGGGCCTGGGGCATGCACTCACGCTACCCCCAGCCAGCTCCCGCTGTGATTCTACATGACTCAATGTCCACCAGCACCCACTGATGCTTCGGTACAGAGGGAGAATGGCGATCTGTCTTGTGTACATTGTTCTGTCAGTACGGAAGGCATGGATCCTGTGTCTCTGCAAAGCAGGGGCAGCGATCCATACCTTCCCCTAGTACAAGCACCTCCCCCACAGTAGGAAAACACCAGCTAGGCACACAGTTAACCTTTTGATCAATCCTGATGTTAACCCCTTCCCAGCCAGTGTCATGAGTACAGTGACAGTGCATATTTTTTTAGCACTAATCACTGTATTAGTGTCACTGGTCAACAAAAAGTGTCAAAAGTGTTAGTGTCCGATTTGTCCACCGCAATATTGCAGTCCCATTATTCGCTGCCATTACTAGTTAAAAATAAATAAATAAAAATATCTATTAGCTTGTAGATGCTATAACTCTTGCTCAAAGCAATCAGTATACGCTTATTGGGATTTTTTTTTTACCAAAAATATGTAGCAGAATACGTATTGGCCTAAACTGATGAAAAAATTTGATGTTTTTAAATTTCCTTTTTGGATGTATTTTATAGCAGAAAGTAAAAATTTTTAATTTTTTATGTTTATAGCGCAAAAAATAAAAACCACAGAGGTGATCAAATACCACCAAAAGCTGTCTGTCACATGATCACGCAATTGTCAGTTAAAGTAGTGCCGTATCTCAAAAAAAAAATGGCCTGGTCATGGGGGGGGGGGAACCTTCCAAAGAACAAGTGGTTATAAAAAACAGAATGGATTGAAGCTTGTTGGCTCACAAGAGAGGCTCTGTGGCTCACATACAGGTCCTTCTAAAAAAATTAGCATATTGTGATAAAGTTCATTATTTTCTGTAATGTACTGATAAACATTAGACTTTCATATATTTTAGATTCATTACACACAACTGAAGTAGTGCAAGCCTTTTATTGTTTTAATATTGATGATTTTGGCATACAGCTCATGAAAAACCAAAATTCCTATATCAAAAAATTAGCATATTTCATCCGACCAATAAAAGAAAAGTGTTTTTAATACAAAAAAAGTCAACCTTCAAAAAATGATGTTCAGTTATGCACTCAATACTTGGTCGGGAATCCTTTTGCAGAAATGACTGCTTCAATGCGGCGTGGCATGGAGGCAATCAGCCTGTGGCACTGCTGAGGTGTTATGGAGGCCCAGGATGCTTCGATAGCGGCCTTGAGCTCATCCAGAGTGTTGGGTCTTGCGTCTCTCAACTTTCTCTTCACAACATCCCACAGATTCTCTATGGGGTTTAGGTCAGGAGAGTTGGCAGGCCAATTGAGCACAGTAATACCATGGTCAGTAAACCATTTACCAGTGGTTTTGGCACTGTGAGCAGGTGCCAGGTCGTGCTGAAAAATGAAATCTTCATCTCCATAAAGCTTTTCAGCAGATGGAAGCATGAAGTGCTCCAAAATCTCCTGATAGCTAGCTGCATTGACCCTGCCCTTGATAAAACACAGTGGACCAACACCAGCAGCTGACTGAAGCTGACTGTGGGTACTTGACACTGGACTTCAGGCATTTTGGCATTTCCCTCTCCCCAGTCTTTCTCCAGACTATGACACCTTGATTTCCGAATGACATGCAAAATTTCCTTTCATCCGAAAAAAGTACTTTGGACCACTGAGCAACAGTCCAGTGCTGCTTCTCTGTAGCCCAGGTCAGGCGCTTCTGCCGCTGTTTCTGGTTCAAAAGTGGCTTGACCTGGAGAATGTGGCACCTGTAGCCCATTTCCTGCAAACGCCTGTACACAGTGGCTCTAGATGTTTCTACTCCAGACTCAGTCCACTGCTTCCGCAGGTCCAGCAAGGTCTGGAATCGGTCCTTCTCCACAATCTTCCTCAGGGTCCGGTCACCTCTTCTCGTTGTGCAGCGTTTTCTGCCACACTTTTTCCTTCCCACAGACTTCCCACTGAGGTGCCTTGATACAGCACTCTGGGAACAGCCTATTCGTTCAGAAATTTCTTTCTGTGTCTTACCCTCTTGCTTGAGGGTGTCAATGATGGCCTTCTGGACAGCAGTCAGGTCGGCAGTCTTACCCATGATTGCGGTTTTGAGTAATGAACCAGGCTGGGAGTTTTTAAAAGCCTCAGGAATCTTTTGCAGGTGTTTAGAGTTAATTAGTTGATTCAGATGATTAGGTTAATAGCTTGTTTAGAGAACCTTTTCATGATATGCTAATTTTTTGAGATAGGAATTTTGGGTTTTCATGAGCTGTATGCCAAAATCATCAACATTAAAACAATAAAAGGCTTGCACTACTTCAGTTGTGTGTAATGAATCTAAAATATATGAAAGTCTAATGTTTATCAGTACATTACAGAAAATAATGAACTTTATCACAATATGCTAATTTTTTGAGAAGGACCTGTATACTCCCAGGTACACCAGGTCTAGAAGCTTCACTTGGAGCTTAGTATTTATTATCTAAAACAAAACTATAATTTTATTAGACAATTAAGACAAAATAGGAACACAGGTGCCAAAAAGTACCTAGGCAGAAAGCTTTCTGATCTATGGGTTTAGACAAAGAAATAATGAATTTTATTCACTCGGCTTAGGCTAATAAGCGGTGCTGGCACAAAAAAAGCAACGACCTACATATGTGATTGCAAACAAATACTCATAGCAGTGATAATAGTTATAATTGGCATCATTGCATAATCATCTGTAGCAGAACTGGGCCAACGGGTAAACATAAAAGGTGGCTTCTTTTGGGAGCTTCACTGTGAGAGAAGGGGAAAACCAAAAAAAAGCTAAACCTACAATCTATGTTATTGAGATCATCGATCATAGTAGTTGCCCTTTAACCACTTAAGCCCCGGAAGATTTTACCCCCTTCCTGACCAGGCCCTATTTTGCGATTCGGCACTGCGTGACTTTAATGGACAATTTAATGGACTTTAACTAAATTGACGTCCTTTTTTTCCCACAAACAGAGCTTTCTTTTGGTGCTATTTAATCACCTGTGCGATTTTTTACTTTTTGCGCTATAAACAAAAAAAGAGCGTAAATTTTTTAAAAAATAACAATATTTTTCACATTTTTTTATATGAAATTCCCAAAAAAAATTTAAAAATCAAAATTTTTTACCATCTTAGGCCAATTTGTTTTCTGCTACATATGTTTGGTAAAAAAAAACCGCAATAAGCGTATTTTGATTGGTTTGCGCAAAGGTTATTGCGTTTACTAACTAAGGGAAAGATTTCTGTCATTTTTGGTGTTTTTTTTTAATGAGTAATGTCGGCGATCTGCGATTTTTTTTTTTGCAGGACTGCGACATTGCGGCGGACAGATTGGACCCTTGACTGACATTTTTGACACTTTTGGGGTTACCAGTGACATTACTACAGTAATCAGTGCTATACATATGCACTGTTACTGTAAAAATTACACTGGCAGGGAAGGGGTTAACTTTATTGGAGATGCAGGAGTTAAATTACATCATATAACGCTCGTTCTGAGTGTTGTGGAGGTGAGCGACCACTGCATTCGGTGTCGAATTGCTTGCTCACCTGCGCACATTTTCCTGGCTGTAACTTGAAGTCTGATTGCACCCTATTTATTCACCTGGATTTCTTTATTGAATTTCCTGAGCACCCTGCACTTTAATCACCCAAATATATTTTGAAGGACTTATGGACATTATGCACTTTATGTAGCACTACTGCACTTTGTATATCTACTTCATTCATTCACTTATTTATGTTTAAAGTCACACTGATTAATATTATCATTTATTTCTTCCATGACCTATTTAAATATGCATTTTGTTGGTTTATCACTGAATTTTTTCAGATTTCTGCATTAATTTATGCCCTATACTGACACCGATTATTTTATTAATTTTAGTGATGGCTGATCACTGAATATTGTCACTGATTTTATGCACATTTTATCAATTTGACATTTATTGTTTATTAATTTTATTTTATTCACTATTTAATTTTTACATCGATTACAAATAGAACCTCATTCTGATCTATTTCCTCTATCATTACATGCAATACCTCTATGCTTTCTGATTTTTCTGGAGATTTTAATTATTGTGATTGGAAGGTTCTAGATTTATACTATCTCCTACTGTGATTTAATTTTTTATGGAATATTGATTTTAGATTTGCCCACTTTTTATGCATTCTGCGGTTTTTAGAATCATCTAGTTTATTTCTGGTATTGATACAGCCAGAGTGGTTCATCTTAAGAGTGGATCGCTGATTTTTTGCTTTTCAATTAGAAAATAGAATCACCATCTGTCTGCTTTTGGCGGACAGGATCAGATGGCGGCAGATTACTGCTCCATAGAGGAGAATGAAGGGTCCGATCAGGGAAAGGGGCCTTCGGCTGTGGCATGGCGATGAGGAAAAAAAAAAAAAAGATTATATATATATATATATATATATATATATATATATATATATATTTTTTTTTTTTTAATAATAATAATTGGGAAAAAAAAGAAATATTTTTTTATTTTTTTTAATAATTAAAAAAAAAAAAAAATATTTATTTATTTATTTATTTTTTTACATTTAAAAAAGAAATTAAATTAATAATAATAACCACACTCCCTGTCAAAGGTAACTAACTGGACAGGGAGATGGTAATGCATTGAGAACAAACAGGCAGTGGAAACAGTCATTACAACAGTCATTACTCCCGGCCACCACAAGAGGGCGCCAGTTCCCCATTGGAAGCCTCTCATCTCAAGTAGGCCGAAAAGCCGGGGCCTCAATTTTCGGACGGCGCGATAGTCCGTGCATTCCGTGCGTGGAAGTCCGTGCAAAAATGAAAGAACACCTTCTGCAGGGCACCCCAGGCGCCAGGTCGCTAATTCTAGTCGCAAATGCGACCTGGCGCCCGGGTTTTGTCGAGCCCTGGTTGTGATGATGATAGTGATAAATTCCAACACCAGCAAGGTAATATGAATACGCTCACCGGAAATAATGGACCCAAAATTCCATATAGAATATGGGTCATTCAGAGCAGATTATGGTAGCATGTCTCTACAAACAGCATACAATTGCCAGATGTAAATGCAAGGATGACCAGGATAATCAGCAGCCAGATAACACCCAGACTTCCAGACTTCCAAACGGATGGTGTATACATGAAAGTAACCAAACGGTGCAAACATAGTGTAAAACTGTTTCCTAAAATGTATTAAAAGAAAGAAATACACTTACAAAGTTATCATGTAAGACAATGCATGTAGTGAAGAGATGGCAGAATGAGATCTGACGCGTTTCATCCGATAGGATATAATCATAGGAGAATTGCTATGCGTATGTACCATAATCATACAATTTATATATGCTAGAGCCAGGAAGTTGCCTACACAAGCACTTCCGCCCACCTGTCAAAGATGGCGGCGGCATGCAGTCCAAGCCTCCATATCAAACAGGAAATTACCTCATATATTCACTATTACAATTGTTAATGGCACCCCAAATGCAGCCAGCAAATACACGTTATTGCTCATGGCAAAATGTGCTAATATGCAGGAAGCTCTAGACTCAAAAAAGGTGCAGGAGCTTCTTTGGTGCATTTGTCACATATAGGGCAGCTCATTCATGTGAATGAGCTACCCTATATGTGTTGCATGAAAATGTACAAAAAAGAAAAGCACAAAAAACAAAAAAGCAGTCCCAAAATATGCAGTCACGTGATGTGAAGGCGTCAATGGGGCCTAATAGTGTAACTTAAGCCTGGTACACACTACAACTACTTGGGTTAAATGAAAAAAAAAACTGACAGCTCCAGTCGGAGCCACTGTACTAACCATCCAAAGTTAGTACAGCGATCTCCCCCAGTGAGCTGTTGTGTTTTGACAGGGGAGGCGCCCCCCCCCCCCCAACTGTACACTCCAATGAGTGCTCTCTGCCGTTGGCTGAGAGCGCTGTTTGGGAGTCGGTCGGCTGCTAGTTTTCCAGCAGGTTTTATTGAACCAAGTGTAGAGGACCCCTGGGACCTCCTAGGGCCTGGTGGTGACCCTCAGAGGCAGAAAGGGCCTACATACCTCCTTTGGGTGTGGATTGTCAGGCATGGTGGGTAATGATACAAGTAAAAGAAACAATGGGCGCCAGTCACTTTTATGCTTGAACAACAGAAGAGTTTTATTTCTTCTCAACAGAACAAAAAAACAAGATAAAGGAAAGAGGGGTAGGGCACAGGACACCCTTAGAGCAATGTAGTAGGCAGATTGGCAGACTCCATTTACAAAAATGACAGGCACTTAGACAGCGGTACAGGAAAACAGACCTTGAGGTTCAGACTGACCTGGGAGGCAACTCCTCTCCCTTGGATTCAGTCCCTTTCAATAATCTGTAAAGCTTCAGATTGACCTGGGAGGCAACTCCTCTCCCCTGGGTCCAATCTCTTTCAACAATCTGTACTGGCTGGACAGCTGTCTTCTATATCAAAAAGGCAGGTAACTCACAAAAGGTTGTTGGAGGTCTGTGGATGCTCGCTTCTATGTAGAACACTGGCTCTCCTCCGCAGAGTCTCAGGCATGTGGCTAGGCCCCAGGCTTTAGGCCTACCCAGCAGCAGCAGCAGTGGCACACCCCCGCCCCAGACGGGGGTGGGTGGCAAGAGAGAGAGCATTGGGCTTCCCCCAAGTTAAATAGCCTCTCCCAGCATGCACCAGTTGCAATGTAATTGGCTAAGAGAGACATAAATATTCATAGCCTGTTTAACTGTATTTCTCTCTCTGTCAGAGGCAACAGTGCCACCTACTGACAGAAGGGAGAACTACAGCCAAACCCAGATTAAGAGGACGTCCAATTTACCACAGTGCTATAAATCAGCCAAGCTAGTTACTGCCCAGCAAACTAAATTTTACTAGCAACCCTGCTTAAAAAAAGGGTGCTACACAAGTGTTGTCTCCCGACATTTGGCCCGTGTGTGTGGGGCTTTAGAGTTAGCAATTACTGTCCATAGATAAGAATACTGTATATCTCCCAGAGAATGATGAGTGGGAAGAGACCTGCCTGTGTTCCCATGCCTTATAGGAGAACCAGTATTCATTGTAATGTTGACAGGTCTTCATGAGTTGTACTTCTCATCCTTCACTCTTCAAATGAAAGTGAAGGTTCAGCAGTGTTTGCAGAGAGATTCTCAAACTAACTGGACAAAATCCCTGAACAGTGACAAGCACCTCCAACAGCTTGTCCTATTCTGACACAGCAATTGCCCAGTAATATTAAAAATTGGTAAAAGCTCAGACATTACAAACAGGGGCGTACCATGGGGTTGACTAGAATGGCGCCCGCCAGGGGCGCAGGCCGAGGGGGGGCGCAAAATCACTGGCAGTGTAGTGTAGCAGACCCAGTGACTTACTGCTCCTCTGTTCAGCCTGTGCCCCTGGCGGCCGCCCCCCCCCCTCTCAAATCGCGGAAGCCGCCCGGAGCTCTCTCTGTGTCCAGGGCCAGGCAGGAGATGGCAGTCTGTGTCGGAGCTCGGAGCTCAGTGCAATGGGCGGCTCCCCTCGTCACAGGGCTCCGCCCACATGACCTCATCAGTCGACTCCTAGGCAGCTCTCCAGGCTGGTGGATTTATGCACTCTCTCTCTGCAGTGATGGAAGACCTGCCCTGGCTGGCCTCTCAGGTACCAGAAGCATTATCTCCCCCTGTCACCCCCTCTCCCCCTGTCACTCCCCTCTCTCCCTGTCATCCCCCTCTCTTCCTGTCATCCCCCTCTCTTCCTGTCATCCCCCTCTCTCCCGGTCACCCCCCTCTCTCCCTGTCACCCCCCCTCTCTCCGTTACCCCCCTCTCTCCCTGTCACCCCCCTCTCTCCCTGTCACCCCCCTCTCTTCCTGTTACCCCCCTCTCTTCCTGTTACCCCCCTCTTTCCCTGTCATCCCCCTCTCTCCCTGTCATCCCCCTCTCTCCCTGTCATCCCCCTCTCTCCCTGTCATCCCCCCTCTCTCCCTGTCACCCCCTCTCTCTCCCTGTCATCCCCCTCTCTCTCTGTCACCCCCTTCTCTCCCTGTCACCCTCCCTGTCACCCCCCTCTCTCTCCCTGTCATCCCCCTCTCTCCCTGTCACCCCCTCTCTCTCCCTGTCATCCCCCTATCTCCCTGTCACCCTCCCTGTCAGCCCCCTCTCTCTCCCTGTCACACCCCTCTCTCTCCCTGTCACACACCTTTCTCTCCCTGTCGCACACCTCTCTCTCACTGTCACTCCCCTCTCTCTTCCTGTCACCCTCTCTCTCTCTGTCACCCCCCTCTCTCCCTGTCACCCCCCTCTCTCCCTGTCACCCCCCTCTCTCTCCCTGTCACACCCCTCTCTCCCTGTCACCCCCCTCTCTCCCTGTCACCCCCCCCCCCCCTTTCTCCCTGTCACCCCCTCTCTCCCTGTTATCCACCTCTCTCCCTGTCACCCCCCTCTCTCCCTTTCACCCTCCCTGTCACCCCCTCTCTCCCTGTCACCCCCCTCTCTCCCTGTCACCCCCTCTCTCCCTTTCACCCCCCCTCTCTCACTGTCACCCCCCTCTCTCCTTGTCACCCCCCCCTCTCCCTGTAACCCTCCCTGTCACCCCCTCTCTCCCTGTCAGCCTCCACTCTCCCTGTCACCCTCCCTGTCACCCCCCTCTCTCCCTGTCACCCCCCTCTTTCCCTGTCACCCCCTCTCTCTCCATGCCAACCCCTCTCACTCCCTGTCCCCCGTCTCACTCCCTGTCCCTAGTCTCACTCCCTGTCACCCCTTCTTTCTCTCTCTGTCACCCCCTTCTTTCTCTCTCTCTCTCTGTCACCCCCTTCTTTCTCTCTCTCTCTGTCACCCCCTTCCTTCTCTCTGTGTCACCCCCTCTCTCTGACAAACCCCCCTGTCTCTCTCTGTCAAACCCTCTCTCTCTCTCTCTCTCGGGGGGGGGGGGGGGGGGGCGCTGATACAGCTTTTCGCCAAGGACGCTGGAGACCCTAGGTACGCCTCTGATAACAAACTGAATCTAAATTTCCGTTTTATTTTCAACAGTTCAGATTTCTAAAAGGCTTTTGGGAGAAAGAAAGCAAATGCTGAGAACCCTTAGGTTTACAGCCATCAGGTCCCACCCTTCTATCTTAGTATCCCTTCTATAAGGCATATCTGGATTCCAAATTTTACAGGCTCTCATTTCTGTTATAGTTCTAATCACAACTGATAGCACTTTTCGGAAGTTAGCAAACCACCCCAACTATTAGTGTTAAACTTTTTTTTTTTTTAATCTTTCTTTTGGCATTTTTCAGACAGTCAATGTAATTAGATACTAGCATGACATGAACATATTATTGGTCATGGTACAAAGGGTGAGACATAAAATAAAATACCCATATCATACAAAAAGGAATGTCAGTCACAACCTGTTGTATAGAGGTGATGCCAGGTTAAGAAGTCCAGAGTACCTGCAAGCCCATGAGTGTCAAGATCACTGGTGTGAAAGAAAGCGAGGAGATGTCTGACTTGGTAATTAAGGTCGTAGCTTCAGGGGATATGTGAGGTGGCAGGTACGGATGTAACGATATCAAAATCTCACGGTTCGATACAATTTCGATATTGACCTCACGGTACGATATTTATTGCGATATTGTGGAAAAGCTCACGGTATTGTTAAATAGCTGGACAGGACTAATTCATCAGTGACCAGCAGTGACAATACATTAACCCCCTCATGCTGCATAATACAAATACCATTGGTAGAGTATCATCAGTATAGTATCACAGGGCTGCTCCACTCTATTTAAACCAGCTGTGCAAGATCAAGTCAGTAAAAGTGACAGAAGACAGCAGCACATCCAATTTCCAAAATAAAAATCGTCTTACAAAAAGTTAACTGCTCAAGATTAGTGGAGTTCAGTAAACAGTTAACAGTTGGGTTTGTTAAACTTCTAACCTGAACCAACAGTAAATCCTCCAAAAATAAAATAAAAACCTATACAGCACAAACAGAGCTCAAACTAGCTGAATGGAAGCTGAAATGGTTAACAGCAATGTGTTCCTGCAGTGTCTTTCTTATCAGTGTTATCAGGCAATTTACAGCTCAGGGAGATAAAACATAAGCAGTGAGGGGAGAGGAGGCTGATTGGTAAGAAGCTTGAATACACAGCTATCCGAAACACACTGCAGTCCACCAGCATTCCAATGTGACATTGCTCTAATTCTTGTCATACCTTCTTGCTTGCAGCTATCTCCTGGTGCTCTCAGTCAAATGTGGCGGGCTGGAGAGGGGCGGGGGAGGAGTGTTTTACTGCATGCTGACTGGCTGTGGATGGAAGGGAGGAGGAGCTCCACATTTCAGCCCGCCCATCCCCGACATCAGAGCTCCGATCTGACAGCTCTGCTCTCTCACTGACTCATTCACTCTCACTGTGCTAGAATGAGTCACACTGCAGAATGTAGTGCTACACTGTCAGCACACCGGGGATAGCAGTGATGATTTGTTCCGGATATCGAGACACGACCACGACGATATCTAGACACGTTTACCACCGCGATAGCGCGATATCGTCAATATCGTTACATCCCTAGTGGCAGGTAACATGTTGGCAGATGCAGTTAGCTTGTCTGCCACTGGGTGAAGTGGAAATAGAAACTAGAAAACCTTCCTCTAGTAATTGATGGAAGTAGTGCCCATTTAAGTGCCAAGATGGGAGGAGCTGAGTGAGATGGGGCATGGGAGTCAAACACCCCTGAACCAGTTGGATATAGTCAGCTACCACCAAATGCCCTGCAACCTGGGCTGAAACTCTAGGTGGGGTAAATATACACCCAGCTGTAGTCACCTAACTATTTTACTCTCTGCTGCAGGCTGTGAATGTGATTCAAAAGGTATTTTGAGCCAGGCCAAGAGTTCTCTGAAGTAACTACTAGTACACCTAGGAATTAGAATGTCATGTGAGAGCATGACTGGCTGCATGAAAGGGACATTAGGAGAGAGACTGGTATACTAATGAGGACACCATGCTCATACTCAGTGATGGATGCCGTAGAGTATGGAGGGAAACCAAAAAGGCAGGACCTTGGGAAGAAGGAGGGGTCAAATATTACTCTGAGTTTCCACAAACATTAGTTTCCAGTCCTTCAGCTGTGAATATAAAGGAATCTCAGTAAAACTATGTGGACTTGTATGACCCATGATAAATGCTTAGGGTCCCCGTTCAGGCTATCAAAGTCTGATTAGTTGAATTCCATTGACCGGTGAGGGTGCAGGCTGAGGAGAGGTTTGTACCCAAAGCATGGTGCAGAAATAGGAAGAGATAGCCTACCCACCACACACCTCACCCAAACTGAGTGGTTAGCAGGTAAAAGTAGCCTCAGCTTGATTCAGCCAGACCATGTCCTCAACATGTTTCCCCCTGCCTCTGGGCTTAATCATGGAGATTAGGCCCAGGATGTGGAAAAACATGTTGGGGACATGGTCTGGATGAATCGAGCTGAGGCTGTTTTTACCTGCTAACCACTTGAGCCAGGGGAGCTGGGGGTGCAGAGGTGAAAGATGGGGAGTTGCAGAGGAAAAGAGCTGTACATAGGGGTGTGCTGTAGAGGGGGGCAGAGAGAAACTGTGAGAAAAACGGTGCCCTGGACGAAGATGGAAATAAAGAAATAAAGAAAGTCAGTCTCACTTCAAAACAAGAAAATACTTAAAAGAATACAAGTAAAATTAAGTTTTTAATGCGATAGAAACAGAGTTCGCTCCCACATTTTAAATATACAGTGGGTACGGAAAGTATTCAGACCCCCTTAAATTTTTCACTCTTTGTTATATTGCAGCCATTTGCTAAAATCATTTAAGTTCATTCTTCTTCCTCATGAATGTACACATAGCACCCCATACTGACAGAAAAACACAGAATTGTTGACATTGTTGCAGATTTATTAAAAAAGAAAAACTGAAATATCACATGGTCCTAAGTATTCAGACCCTTTGCTGTGACACTCATATATTTAACTCAGGTGCTTTCCATTTCTTCTGATCATCCTTGAGATGGTTCTACACCTTCATTTGAGTCCAGCTGTGTTTGATTATACTGATTGGACTTGATTAGGAAAGCCACACACCTGTGTATATAAGACCTTCCAGATCACAATGCATGTCAGAGCAAATGAGAATCATGAGGTCAAAGGAACTGCCTGAAGAGCTCAGAGACAGAATTGTGGCAAGGCACAGATCTGGTCAAGGCTACAAAAAGATTTCTATAAAATAAAAATGTAGTAGCGCCAAAACACTATAAAAATGTAAAACATTCACATAAAGTCCCAAAAGTCCATAAAGAGTGGAGGAGATAGTGTAGACCAGTTCACAAACTCCAACTGTGCAGAAATGGAAAGCCGACACCCAGACGTGGAATAACACCAGCTGCTTACCAGATAATAGGTAATCATGAGCGATGGATAGGACACAAATACGGCATCAATCAAGGGATCAATCTCGTCTTATGGTCACATCAGCCCCATTCAAATAAACAGCCACAATGTTGGGGTAACGATATGGGTAAGGGTCAAACCACCAGATGGAGTATATGGTCACATCAACTCCGATTTACCTCGATAAAAAAGGCAGGACGATAGTGCAGACCGTATGGATAGTTTATTCATTCATAAAATAAAATAATACTCACATTGAAGTGGATAAGTGAAAGCATTTAAATGAACCGCGGTATAGGATGGCGTGCTGCTCGTGTGTCGGGTCGCCTGACGCGTGTCGTCAAAACCATGACATCATCAGAGGCGGCTACCGCCTCTGATGACCCGACACACGAGCAGCACGCCATCCTATACCGCGGTTCATTTAAATGCTTTCACTTATCCACTTCAATGTGAGTATTATTTTATTTTATGAATGAATAAACTATCCACACGGTCTGCACTATCGTCCTGCCTTTTTTATCGAGGTAAATCGGAGTTGATGTGACCATATACTCCATCTGGTGGTTTGACCCTTACCCATATCGTTACCCCAACATTGTGGCTGTTTATTTGAATGGGGCTGATGTGACCATAAGACGAGATTGATCCCTTGATTGATGCCGTATTTGTGTCCTATCCATAGCTCATGATTACCTATTATCTGGTAAGCAGCTGGTGTTATTCCACGTCTGGGTGTCGGCTTTCCATTTCTGCACAGTTGGAGTTTGTGAACTGGTCTACACTATCTCCTCCACTCTTTATGGACTTTTGGGACTTTATGTGAATGTTTTACATTTTTATAGTGTTTTGGCGCTACTACATTTTTATTTTATGCCTATTTTAGCCTATAATCTGCTATTTAGTTGGCTGCCTACACTTATTGCTTTGTTTGGACTTCAATGTTCTTGATCTAGCTGTCTGAGCGCAGATTCTTCTACATTTTTTTTCGTACAAAAAGATTTCTGCTGCACTTAAGGTTCCTAAGAGCACAGTGGCCTCCATAATCCTCAAATGGAAGACGTTTGGGACAACCAGAACCCTTTCTAGAGCTGGCCGTCCGGCCAAACTGAGCTATCGGGGGAGAAGAGCCTTGGTGAGAGAGGTAAAGAAGCACCCAAAGATCACTGTGGCTGAGCTCCAGAGATGCAGTCAAGAGATGGGAGAAAGTTGTAGAAAGTCAACCATCACAGCAGCCCTCCACCAGTCGAGGCTTTATGGCAGAGTGGCCCGACGGAAGCCTCTCCTCAGTGTAAGACACATGAAAGCCCGCATGGAGTTTGCTAAAAAACACCTGAAGGACTCCAAGATGGTGAGAAATAAGATTCTCTGGTCTGATGAGACCAAAATAGAACTTTTTGGCCTTAATTCTAAGCGGTATGTGTGGAGAAAACCAGGCACTGCTCATCACCTGTCCAATACAGTCCCAACAGTGAAGCATGGTGGTGGCAGCATCATGCTGTGGGGGTGTTTTTCAGCTGCAGGGACAGGACGACTGGTTGCAATCGAGGGAAAGATGAATGCGGCCAAGTACAGGGATATCCTGGACAAAAACCTTCTCCAGAGTGCTCTGGACCTCAGACTGGGCTGAAGGTTTACCTTCCAACAAGACAATGACCCTAAGCACACAGCTAAAATAACGAAGGAGTGGCTTCACAACAACTCCGTGACTGTTCTTGAATGGCCCAGCCAGAGCCCTGACTTAAACCCAATTGAGCATCTCTGGAGAGACCTAAAAATGGCTGTCCACCAACGTTTACCATCCAACCTGACAGAACTGGAGAGGATCTGCAAGGAGGAATGGCAGAGGATCCCCAAATCCAGGTGTGAAAGACTTGTTGCATCTTTCCCAAAAAGACTCCTGGCTGTATTAGATCAAAAGGGGGCTTCTACTAAATACTGAGCAAAGGGTCTGAATACTTAGGACCATGTGATATTTCAGTTTTTCTTTTTTAATAAATCTGCAACAATGTCAACAATTCTGTGTTTTTCTGTCAGTATGGGGTGCTATGTGTACATTCATGAGGAAGAAGAATGAACTTAAATGATTTTAGCAAATGGCTGCAATATAACAAAGAGTGAAAAATTTAAGGGGGTCTGAATACTTTCCGTACCCACTGTATGTATTTTTTTAGAGGTACTTAAAATGCCTTGAAATAATAACGCAGCTTTGCTTCCCTAATCACAGGACAGAGCTCTGCCTTGTTTACAGAGGACTGTCCTGTGTGTCTTCCCAACGATCGGTTGGTGCCGGTGGTCATCCATTGGCCAGCACCCATTGATTTGCATCTGCTTTGTATCATCACAGCACAGCTGGCGCGCGCGTGTGTGCCCCCTACCCGGGAGTCCTGGATTATGTACCTAGTACGTGATCCAGCGCAGCAGAGCCGGTATACAAAATAACAACCCCCAGTATAAATGGCAGTCTTCATATTAATACCCGCCAAGAACTACTTGAGCTCTGGAAGATTTTACCCCCTTCATGACCAGTCCATTTTTTGCAATACTAGCAATGGCGGCGATCAGCGACTTATAGTGGGACTGTGATAGTGACACTAACTGACACTTTGTGGGAACTGACTAACTGACATTACCAGTGACACTAATAAAGTGATCAGTGCTATTACTATACACTGTCACTGTTCTAATAACACTAGCTGGGAAGGGGTTAACATCTAGGGGCAACCAAGGGGTTAATTGTGTGCCAGTTGTGTAACAATGTGTAATGTGTGTACTGTGTGCTTATTTTTAACACATTGATTCGTTTATTTTCCCTGCTTTGCAGGGAGAAGAAACAAAGTGATCATTCCCTGTGCAGAGCCCTGTGTTGAAGTGCACCTGTCACCCATCAGTGCCCATAGAGTGCACCTGTCACCAATCAGTGCCCATAAAGTGCACCTGTCACCCATCAGTGCCCATAAAGTGCACCTGTCACCCATCAGTGCCCATAAAGTGCACCTGTCACCCATCAGTGACTGTCAGCAATGTACCTTTCCCTTATCAGTGACCGTCAGCAGTGCACCTGTCGCCCATCAGTGACCTTAGCAGTGCACCTGTTGCACATCAGTGACCTTAGCAGTGCACCTGTTGCACATCAGTGACATTAGCAGTGCACCTGTTGCACATCAGTGACCGTCAGCGTTGCACCTGTCCCACATCGCCTATCAGTACAATCACCAGAGTACCCATCACACAGCCACCTATCACCAGAGTACCCGTCACACAGCCACCATCACCAGAGCACCCATCACACAGCCACCATCAGCAGTCTACCAGTCCCTGTCATGTCCAAAAACGTTTACACCAGTGAGGAGGTGTTTCTGATCCTAAGCATGACTGATGAGAGCAGCGGTGAGGTTTCACAGGCAGATTCCAATGCCGATTCAGCATTTGAAAGAAAGGGTCCCTCCAAAAAGCATACGGGGCACTGAAAACCAGTCAGCCACCAGTGATAGACCCCAGGATGAAATGCCCAGGCCCAGTACCAGCGCTGCAGTATCACCCCCAAGTACCAGGAATGGAATGTCAAATCCCTCAAGCACCAGTTATGGAATGTCAAATCCCCCAAGTACCAGCACTGGAGTGTCACATCCCCCCCCCCCCCCCAAGAGTCAGGATCCATACATACCTCGCAGATGCTCTTGCCAACAAAACATGACTGCGTTCCAAATTAGGATCAGCAAGCATCCCCCTTTAACCGCACAACCAGCTGTGCAGGCCAATACTGAGAATTTTTCTGAAATTTATTTTTTTTATTGATTGTTGCAAAACACTTTACTCCAATTTATTGTGGACCAGACAAATCTATTTGCCCAGCAGTATATTGCTAACAACCCCAGTTCATCCCCTGCAAGTCCGTATGAGTGGAGAAATCTGACTTTGGAGGAGTTCAAATTGTTTATGCGCCTCGCCCTTAACATAGGTTGCCCTGCTATTGTAGTACACAGGGGTCTCACATATGTGAGGGGCTCCATAACTGTTTTTCCAGGTGGAGAAAACTAATTTTTTAGGTTTTTTTCCGGGTTTTGTAATTTCTGGATTAGGTTCTGGAGACCGGAGGCTTCAAAGAGCTTTGGGTGGGAGAAGCTTCTACCCCTGTCTCCAGGTCTTCCCTGACTGAGGCCCTCAGCCTGCTTTTAAACCTTTTTTTACACTCAACTTTTTTTGCTATCAACATAGTAGGCATGAAAGGTGCTCTTTAAGGAGATATCAAGGGACTATTAGACCCCTAAAGTCACCTATGAATGCCACTCAAGCTGTTCATGTGTAGATTATGCTCAGTTTCTTTCCTGACCAGTATTGCCAGGGAATGACAGCTCAGAACCCTGAGGTGATGAACATGCAGGGCTGGGACAATGGGTGGGCAGGAGGGGGCGGTTGCCCTGGGCACTGTGGTATATTGTGAGGTGGGGAGGACACCACAAGGAAATTGGGGGGAGGGAATTTATGTTGAAAGGGGGAATTTGGGGGGCAGCAGGGGGTAAGTATTGCTCTAGAAGGGGGAATTGAAGGGATGGGGAGTGCTAAGAGTAGTGATTTAGGGGAATTTGTGTTGGGAGGGGGGTGGAGGGGGGAGGGGATTTGTGCTGGGAGGGGGGGGATTCAAAGTGGGAGGGAGAAGATGTGTTCTAGGAGAGGGAATTTTAGGGGTAGAAGACTTGTGCTAGGAGGTGTGAATTTTGTTTGGGGGGGGGGCATTTGAGCTGGGGGGAATTGGGGGATGGGGGGGCAAACATTTGTGTCGAGAGGGGGATTTCAGCAGGGGGGTAAATTTGTACTGGGAGGAGGGGGGATTTATGCTTGGGGGGCAAGCATGCAGATTAGTACTCAGTGTTTTAGTGGGAGATTTTTGCTGACACATAGAGTACTGCTAATCCATCTGGAGGGGGGTGGGTGTAGTTTGGTTTGTTTGCCCTGGGCTCTAGATGACCATGTCCCAGCACTGTGAACATGTTCATGTTTAACACTCTGTCCCTGACTCCCAATTGTGCTTCTGTGTTATCAACCTGTAAACCAGCAGCCTCACTTACACATATCGCACCATTATTGTTCACTGGTATGACAATAAAAAGCCTTATTTAGAGTAATGATCTGCAGATAACACTGGAATAAATACATGCAGCCAGAAAGTGGCTAAAACACCTAAGGCCCCTTTCACACTTGTGCGACTTGTCCTGCGACTTGGGACTGCAAAATTGCATGACAAGTCGTACCCCATAATTTCCAATAAGTACCGTTCATATCTGTACGGCTTTAAGTCGCAACGACTTCAAAGTAGTCCCTGCACTACTTTGGCCTAATTTTAATGTGTTTTGAGGTTCATAGACATAGGCATTGCTTCAAGTCCAGTCAATATCACGGCACAAATATTGCGGAAAAATCGCTGTAATATTCACAAGTGTGAAAGGGGCCTAAAGGAGATTAGCAGCAGGAAGAAACAAAATGCAAACAAATGGTAAAAAATTATTTTTTTTACCCACTTGCCGACCAGCCGCAGTAGTTTTACTGTGGCAGGTCGGCTCTATTATGCAAAACTATGTGCCTGTACATCGTTTTGTGAAATAGATAGTGGGGGGTGAGCGTGCGCTGGAGGGGGAGCCAATCAGCGGGTCCAGCGGACGCGATATCCGCCGGCCCCCAGCAATCTCTTCCCATGTAGACAAAACGGTGGTCTGCCTATGTAAACAAGGCAGACCGCTGTTCTGTCACAGATGAACACAGGGATCCTGTGGGTCCCTGTCACAGATGATCCACAGGGATACAAAATGATTTCCCAAGCTTTAAACATCCCAAGGAGCACTGTGCAAGCGATAATATTGAAATGGAAGGAGTATCAGACCACTGCAAATCTACGAAGACCTGCCCGTCCCTCTAAACTTTGAGCTCATACAAGGAGAAGACTGATCAGAGATGCAGCCAAGAGGCCCATGATCCCTCTGGATGAACTGCAGAGATCTACAGCTGAGGTGGGAGACTCTGTCCATAGGACAACAATCAGTCGTATACTGCACAAATCTGGCCTTTATGGAAGAGTGGCAAGAAGAAAGCCATTTCTTAAAGATTTCCATAAAAAGTGTTGTTTAAAGTTTGCCACAAGCCACCTGGGAGACACACCAAACATGTGGAAGAAGGTGCTCTGGTCAGATGAAACCAAAATCGAACTTTTTGGCAACAATGCAAAACGTTATGAGCCAAAGGACCATTCTGGAAGAAAACCTGATGGAGTCTGCAAAAGACCTGAGACTGGGATGGAGATTTGTCTTCCAACAAGAGAATGATCCAAAACATAAAGCAAAATCTAAATGGAATGGTTCACAAATAAACATATCCAGGTGTTAGAATGGCCAAGTCAAAGTCCAGACCTGAATCCAATCGAGAATCTGTGGAAAGAACTGAAAACTGCTGTTCGCAAATGCTCTCCATCCAACCTCACTGAGCTCGAGCTGTTTTTCAAGGAGGAATGGGCAAAAGTTTCAGTCTCTCGATGTGCAAAACTGATAGAGACATACCCCAAGCGACTTACAGCTGTAATTGCAGCAAAAGGTGGCGCTATTAACTTAAGGGGGCTGAATAATTTTGCACGCCCAATTTTTCAGTTTTTTATTTGTTAAAAAAGTTTGAAATATCCAATAAATTTCGTTCCACTTCATGACTGTGTCCCACTTGTTGTTGATTCTTCACAAAAAATTACAGTTTTATATCTTTATGTTTGAAGCCTGAAATGTGGCAAAAGGTTGAAAAGTTCAAGGGGGCCGAATACTTTCGCAAGGGACTGTATACTGCGGCAGTCAGCCCCTCCTGGGCAAAGTAACGTACCGGTACATTAATCGCCCGCGAGCCAATAGGGGGCGAGCGTGCGCCGCCGGAGGGGCTTTCCCGCCCCCACTCGTTCATAGGGATCCCCGCGCAAGTGACCGGCGGCTCCGATGTCCGCCGGCCACTCGCAATCTCCCGCAGGAGAGGGAGAAAGGCAGGCAGCTAATGTAAACAAAGCCGCCTGTCATTCTTCCCTGATGTAACTGCAGAGATCATACGATCCTGCTATGTAGGATCGTATGTCTCTGGTTACATCACAAGTCATGCCCCTTGACAGTTAGAATCACGCCCCTAGGGACACACTTCACCCCTTGATCACTAATAAAGTTAACCCCTTCCCTGCCAGTGTCATTTTTACAGTAACAGTGCATATGTATAGCACTGATTACTGTAGTAATGTCACTGGTACCCCCAAAAGTGTCAAAAATGTTAGTCAGGGGTCCGATCTGTCCGCCACAATGTCGCAGTCCTGCAAAAAAAATTGCAGATCGCCGCCATTACTAGTTTAAAAAAAAAACAATAAAAATGATATAAATCTTTCCCTTAGTTAGTAAACGCAATAACTTTTGCGCAAACCAATCAAAATGCGCTTATTGCGATTTTTTTACCAAAAATATGTAGCAGAAAACAAATTGGCCTAAAATGTTAAAAAATTCTGATTTTTACATTTTGTTTGGGAATTTCATATAAAAAAATGTGAACAATATTGTTATTTTTTCAAAATTGACGCTCTTTTTTTGTTTATAGCGCAAAAAATAAAAATCGCACAGGTGATCAAATACCACCACAAGAAAGCTCTGTTTGTGGGAAAAAAAGATCAATTTCATTTGGGTACAGCATCGCACGACCGCGCAATTGTCCGTTAAAGTCACGCAGTGCCGAATCGCAAAATAGGCCCTGGTCTTTGAGCAGCCATGTCCTCTGGGGCTTAAGTGGTTAAAGGAGACATCAAGTGACTATTAGGCCCCTAAAGTCACTTATGAACGACACTGAAGCTGTTTGAGTACAGATCATGCTTGATCAGTTGCTTCCCTGACCATTACTGCCAGGGAATGACAGCCCAGAACCCTGCGGTCATGTTCAACTCTCTGTCCCTGACTCCCAGTTGTGCTTCTGTGTTGTCAACCAGCAGCCGCACTTACACGTATTGCGCCATCGTTGCTCACTGATATGACAAATAAAACCTAATTTAGAATAACGATATGCAGATAACACTGGAATGAGTAAATGCAGCCAGAAAGTGGCTAAAACGCCTAAAGGAGATTAGCAGCAGGAAAAAACAAAATGCAAACAAATGGTGAAAACAGAATTTATTTAAACATGGCAAATGTTTCATTATGCACAGTTTACTGGAACCCTTCATTTGAAGTAATACTGTAACCTTTTCATGTGGGATTTATGTACCAACTCAATATCTAATCATCATGTTGTTTTGTAAAATTTGCATGTCAGCTTGTTCCGCATTTTAAAAATGAATAAAACATATTCAAATAAAAGCTGATGTTAATAACCCTCCTTCCCATCTCAGAGAAAGGGGATGTATAAGGATATTGCCCAATACACCTAAAACTGATACATATGGACTGTCAGGAAATGGTTATACTATAAGTGTGACTGTAGCTGCAGCCACAAGCTTGCTGTCCTTTTTAAAGCTGGCATTTGGCTTGCAGGCATATGTAGTGTTGTCTCCTTGCACCAGGGCACTGACCGCACCACCATGCAGGGAGAGAAGGACAGGAAGAACTCGCATTCCGCTTAGGCCTCTGTAGGGGTCATCAGCTGTCTGATTGGACACTGCTGTCCCCGTGGCCATCTTAAGTGAGAGCCGTGCTTAACCACTTCTAGACTGGAAGGATTTGCCCCCTTAATGACCAGGCCATATTTTGGGATTCGGCACTGCGTTCATTTAACGGAAAATTGCAAGGTCGTGCGACGCTGTACCCAAATAAAATTGATGTTCTTTTTTTTCCCACAAATAGAGCTTTCTTTTGGTGGTATTTGATTACCTGTGCGATTTTTTTTTTTTTTTGCGCTATAAACAAAAAAAGAGAGACAATTCTGAAAAAAAAAAAAAAAGTTTTTCACATTCTGCTATATAACATTCCCAAAAAAAAAGATTTTAGGCCAATTTGTTTTCTGCTACATATTTTTGGTAACAAAAATCGAAATAGGCGTATTTTGATTGGTTTGCACAAAAGTTATCGAGTCTACTAGCTATGGGAAAGATTTATGTCATTTTTATTTTTCAATTTTTTTTTTACTAGTAATGGCGGCGATCTGCGATTTTTTGCAGGACTGCGACATTGAGGCGGACAGATGGGACCCCTGACTGACATTTTTGACACTTTTGGGGGGACCAGTGACTTTACTACAGTAATCAGTGCTAAAAAAAAATGCACTGTTACTGTAATAATGACACTGGCAGGGAAGGGGTTAACACAGTAAGTGATCATGGGGTTAAATGTGTACCTAGGGGCGTGTTTCTAACTGTATGGGGGCGGGGCGTGTGAAATGACCATAGAGACCTGTGATCCTATATAGAATGATCACATGAGCTCTGTGATCATTCCAGAGAGAACGGTGAGCTGTGGTTACCACCGGGAGACCGGCAACCAGCCTGCACGGGCCACCGCATTCGGCTCTGATCGGGTCTCCATGTCAAAACCCAGAAGTGATGTCATGACATCACTTCCGGGTACTCAGCGCCAAATTCAAAAAAATTACAGCATTCAAAACAGCCAAACTTGGATGCTTTTAAGTGCAGAGGAGGGGTTTGGGGTCTTTTAGACCCCCAGATCCCTTCACCACAGTACCTGTAAAAAAATAAAAAATAAAAAATATATATTTTTTTTAAATGTCTAAAATAATCGGCCAATACCGATATGCGATGACCAAAATAGCGATATCGGCATTAAAAAAACTATATCGGTCGATCACTAGTTTAAATCACTGCCAAGTTTTTGCTGTTGGGGAGATTTTCTGTCTTACAACAGAACAGGAAATAAAGAAATCCTTTTTAACATAGACAGCTACAAAAAAAAAACTTACAGTGGTTCTTATACACTTAAAGCAAGATATTTGTATTTACTGTAAAAAATCCTTTTCTTTTTTTTTTAAGTCCATTGAGGAACACAAACATTCTGAAACAGTTGGGTTTTACTGCCACTTACAGGAGGTTTGGACACTGGTAAACAGAAAAAACCCAGCCCCCCGATTAACCTTGCCTCTAACCATCATGTCTCAGTATTGTCAGCAAGCAATTAACAGAGAGGGGCAGGACCTGTGTCTCTCATTTAGGGATGAGCTCAAGGTGTAAAGTATTTAGGGCATTTAGTGTTAACAAGCATGCCAGCTTTTGCATGTCAATGGTTGCTAAGGAAGCAGCGGGTGCTTGTACCTGCCGCGTCCTTGCCAAACACTGGGGTCTTCTAGCCTATTCACTTACATCCCTAGCCACATAGGTAAATGGGCAAGGAATGGAGTGGGTACATCATTAACTACATAAGGCAACATGGTCATATTTGGGCAATAACATGGCCATGTTTTGGCAATGATCTCACCACTATCCCTGCCCCATCCTTTATATAGCTGATGATATCATAGTAACTGACAATAAATTTATGAAGACTTTTTGGGGGGATTTTTATTTTTTTAATAAAGGACGTTTGGGTTTCTTTATTTCTATAGGTGACTTTTTTTGTGAATGAGTAGGGGCATGTAGCCCATACTCGTTCACTTAGGGGGCAGTATCTGGGGTATCTTCTAGATTTCAAAAGGCCCCCTCCCACAGACCCCAACGATTACTAGCAAGGGTTGTGGGGAAGAGGCTCTTTTCCCCATCAATTTGGGGACAAGGTGCTTTGTGAGGGGGCCCCCATGTTGATGTGCTCAAAGAATAAGTCTTCCAAAGCAAGGTCACAAGGCTATGCCTTGGCTCTAGAGCACTGTGCAGCTAACTAATGCAGTATACAAAGGTCTGGAAAGCACCAAAATGTAGAGCCACGTACCCAAAGTTCCTGTTCAAGGCTAGTCCCACAAGTTTCCAGTTAGATGGGTCTGGAGAAGGCCCCCCAAGGCTGCTATGTAGGGACTACCTCAAGCAGAATTTTTGCAGTCTTGATTAACCACTTGCCGACCGCCCACTTGAGCTCTACTGCGGCAAAGTGGCTCGTTATCGTCCAGCGACGTGGACCTACGTCGCTGGACTCCTCCCCTTGTGGGCGGCGCACACGCCGCCGGAGGCTCGCTCCCGCTGTATTCATTCACAGAGGGAGTCGGGCCAGGGGAGGAGCGGCGGTGATCGCCGCTGCTCTTTCCCGATTGTCGGGGAATCGAGCTTGAAGATCCGCCTGCTTGTGTAAACAAAGCGGGCAGATCTCCTAAGTGACAGACAGTGACAGATTGCAGGGTTTAGCATAGCTGAACCTTCGATCTGTCCCTGTGTCACTCAGTCACCTCCCCCCACACATGTTAGTAAGCACGAGGCATACATTAACCCCTCCCTCTCCAATAAAATTAACCCCTTCTCTGCCAGTGTCATTTTTACAGTAACAGTGCATATTTATAGCACTGATTACTGCAGTAATGTCACTGGTAACCCCAAAAGTGTAAAAAATGTCAGTCAAGGGTCCGATCTGTCCGTCGCAATGTCGCAGTCCCGCAAAAAAAAATCGCAGATCGCCACCATTACTCGTTAAAGAAAAAAACACCAAAAATGACAGAAATCTTTCCCTTAGTTAGTAAACGCAATAACTTTTGCGCAAACCAATCAAAATACGTTTATTGTGTTTTTTTTTTTACCAAACATAGGTAGCAGAAAACAAATTGGCCAAAAATTTTTAAAAATTTAGATTTTTTAATTTTGGGGGGGGGGGGGGGGAATTTCATATAAAAAAATGTGAAAAATATTGTTATTTTTTCAAAATTTACGCTCTTTTTTTGTTTATAGCGCAAAAAGTAAAAATCGCACAGGTGATCAAATACCACCAAAAGAAAGCTCTGTTTGCGGGAAAAAAGACGTAAATGTTGTTTGGGTACAGCGTCGCATTACATGCCGCGCAATTGTCAGTTAAAGTTGCACAGTGCCGAATCGCAAAAAGTGGCCTGGACATAAGACAGCAAAATCCCTCAATGAAGAAAATAATTTTATTGCTGTCTGTGTGCCGACTGGAGAGATTTCCCTTACTTTATAATCCATTAGCATAGGAAGAAATTCATGGAAATTTCCCCACTGGGGACACAGACATAAATAAAACCTGAAAAGAAATTGCTTTAGCTCTAACTCTACTTTAAAAATAATAAATGATTTTACATACAAAATAAAAACATTGTATCCCCTGCATGCTTTGCGATTTACATTTACAGTGCAATATGTAGATGTCTTTATACTAGGAAATGAGGTTTCAGGCATATGATCATACAGGAAGGCTTCTTTCTCCTATCATATCCTGTCATCACTGTACATGGTTTGCTAAAGATTTTATATATTTTTACTATTCATATGACTAACAATGCTGTGTTTTGTATCACTAACGCCCCACATAAAGCTTTGCTTATAATTACTGGTTCATTTTACATTTCATTAAAGAGGTTGTAAAGTCTAACTTTTTTATTAGCTTAAAAAATGTTATACATACCTGCTCTGTGCAAGGGTATTGCACAGAGCGGCCCCAAATCTCTGCTCCTCCTCTTCTCCATGTGCCACCATAAGACGGCACATGTGTGCGTCCATAGACAGCAGCAGGATGTAGGACTGTAGGAGGTAAGTATTTAGGGAGGAACAGCAACTAGAAGTTTTTTTTACCTTCATGCATAGAATGCATTACCCCTTCAATACTGGGCACTTTCACCCCCTTCCTGCCCAGGCCAATTTTCAGCTTTCAGCGCTGTCACACTTTGAATGACAATTGCCTGGTAATGCAATGCTGTACCCAAATTAAATTTTTTATCATTTTTTTTTTTCCACACAAAAAGAGCTTTCTTTTGGTGGTATTTAATCACTGCTGGGTTTTTTATTTTTTACAAAAAAATGTTTTGAGAAAAAAAGTTTTTCTTAGTTTTTGTCAGTAAATTGTGTAAATAAGTAATTTTTCTCCTTCATTGTTGTGCGCTGATGGGCACTAAAGAGGTGCCACTGATTAGGTGGCACTGTAGAGGAGGCACTAATATGCCACACAGATGGGCACTGATAGTTGCCACTGATATGCGGCACTGATGGTCACTGATAGGTGGCACTGATAGGCATTGATTGGTGTCACTGATGTGCACTGTTTTTGCTTTACTGTAATCAGGGCACTGATAATCAGTGCCCTGATTACTTGTCCTGGACTCCCCTTTGAGAAGGAGCACTGATGGGCAGCATAGCTGAGCAGGCACTAATGGGCACTGACTGGCATCACTAATGAGCACTAATTGAGGTCACTGGTGGGCATTGATTGGGATCACTGATGGGCACTGATTGGGGTCACTAATGGGCACTGATTGGTGTCACTGATGGGCATTGATTGGTGTCACTGATGTGCACTGTTTTTGCTTTACTGTAATCAGTGCCCTGATTACTTGTCCTGGACTCCCCTTTGAGGAGGAGCCGCTTATAGGCTCTCCTTGCCACACACTCTGACAGTGTGAGGCGAGGAGCGCCAATAAACGGCACTTCTGCATGGACACAGCCGATCACATGGGTAAAGAGCCACGTCATTGGCTCTTTAAAAAGATCGGGGTCGCACCGAGCCCGAGGAACATGGCGCGGCTGCGATCGCCGCACTGCGCGCCCTCGTTTGATGGTGGGCAGGCGGCAAGTAGTTAAGGTAAAAAACAAAATGACTTTAGCTCCACTTTAACCAGTTGCCGACCAGGTACATTATATTTACAGCGGCAAGCTGGCTCGTACAGGCAAAGCAACGTAGGCATACATCGATCGCCTGGAAGGAGCTAGGGGGCGACACCCACGATCGCTCCCCGCTGAGAGAGAAGGGCGGTCGGCTGTTGTAAACACAGCCGACCATCCTTCTCCCTGGGATGATCACAGAGCTAATGTGATCCTGCTATAAAGGATCGCATGTCTCTGTGATCATTTCACAAGTCCAACCCCCATACAGTTAGAATCACTCCCCTAGGGTCACATTTAACCCCTTGATCACCTTTACTGTTAACCCCTTCCCTGCCAGTGTCATTAGTACAGTAACAGTGCATATCTTTAGCACTGATTACTGTAGTAATGTCACTGGTACCCCCAAAAGTTTAAAAAATGTCAGCCAGGGGTCCGTTCTGTCTGCCGCAATGTCGCAATCCCGCAAAAAATCGCAGATCGCCGACATTGCTTGTAAAAAAAAAAAAACATTAAAAGTGATATAAATCTTTCCCGTAGTTAGTAGACGCAATAACTTTTGCGCAAACCAATCAAAATACACTTATTGCGATTTTTTTTTTTAACCAAAAATATGTAGCAGAAAACAAATTGGCCTAAAATGTTAAATTTTGATTTTTAATTTTTTTTTTTTGGGAATGTCATATAGCAGAATGTGAAAAATATTTTTTTTATCAAAATTGTCGCTCTTTTTTTGTTTATTTGGGTACAGCATCGTACGACCACGCAATTGTCCGTTAAACTAACACAGTGCCGAATCGCAAAATAGGGCCTGGTCATTAAGGGGGAAAATCCTTTCGGTCTTAATTGGTTAAAGACCCGTTCACACTAGTGCTTGTAGTGCACCACCACACACACAGATGTAAAATGTGCTGCCTAAAAAAAGAGTGTGCTTGTCCAGTTTTATGTGCATTGTGTTGCGTTGGCAGCCAATGCTATATCAAATGCACAAATACTGTTCCTTGAATGTGCATTACTGCAATGATCCATTGTGAATGAGGCCTTTAGGGGAATTATGAGCAGCTTAGGAAGTTGCAGGTGCTTGCTATGATACAGAAAGATTTTCTATCTTGATCTTTTCTATCTTGATTTTTTTATAACTTGTATGTAGTTACAGATTTCAGAGCTATAATGGGTACTAAACTAGCTCCAGGAGGGATCAGCCCATCTATGTCCAGCCTCACTTAGCGCTAGGGATGCTAGTTCGAATGCTGCACTTTTTGTTTGTTTAGCGTAATCTCAACATAATACATATAGTTGCAAAGATTTGAAAAAAAATTGCAGGGACACTTTGCAGCACAGCTATCTATTTCTTACAACACCCACTTCCCTGAAGCTCCGCCCACTCCACATAATTAATCTCCGCCTACTTATTATCAGATTATAGGGTCTACTCAATAAAGAGAGAATTACAGGAAATTGAAAAGGGGAATTTCAAACTTAAGGCCAAAGTCGTAGAGTTGGAATAATTCTCCCATTCAGCTGCACTACTTCTGCCTAAAGTTTAAAATTCTCATCACAATTCCCTGCAATTCTAAAGTGTCAAATGTGCTCAGATGTGACCATACAAAAAATGTAATATGGAAATATAAATAAAGTGCAAGGTGTAAATAAGTATAATAAAACCTAATTATACTATCTGGTATAATTAGGTTTTAATGGCGCCATTGCGTAACTGCGCATGCGCCAGCCCGGCCCAGCCTGTACGAGCTGGCAGGCGTCGGAACGGCGCATGCTCCATTACGATGTCGGCCCGCAACCATTTTTTTTTTTACGGGCACCGGCTGCCTGTAGCGGGCATTTACGGGCAGCCCGATTAATGGACACTTGCCGGGACAATGTAAATTACCCAGGACAGGCTCCTATTTGCCAGGACTGTCCCTGCAAATCGGTATGCATTTAGACAGTTGGCAAGTATGAATACAGTGTATAGTAAATATCTTTCTACTGCTAGAATACATGACACCTTCCTCTCATAGGTTGTTAAAGAAGCAGTGAGTGACAACACCGGCCCCATTTCAATTATTGGCTGGGAATCCACAGCCAAGTTAACAAAGGGGCAGGAATATCACTGATATCACCAAATAAAGCCACAAAGCCCTATCTGGGTAATGACATCCCACAAGATATGGATCTTGTATGGATTTTGGAGGGACCTCCTGCTTTTTTTATTTTGCTTTTTGAGGGGGCCCCTATTAACATCTGTAGCAGTCCTCATCTAAAATATGGATCTGATATAGATGAAGGGAATTCCCTGCCACTTGGTTTACAAACAGAAGTAAGCTGGAAGTTGTCATTAAAGCGGAGTTCCACCCAAAAGTTTAAGTACTCCTGACCCCCTGACAGGCCACATCTTGACAGGTACCTGCTCCCACTTCCACTCTGAGTGCCCCGGTGCCCAAAGCAGAAGTTCTCCTCTCCCCCTCCCTCCCTGCAATCTTCTGGGACACATCAGAGATCCCAGAAGATTGCCCGGCTACTCAGGACACACAGCGCGACTCACGCATCCACAGTGCGCACCCGGCTGTGAAGCCGCAAGCTGTCAAAGCCGGATGCCCACACTAGTGATGCTAGTGTTCTATCAGAATAGTGCTACCTATCGGATTCTGCAACCGGAAGTGACGTTCAGACGAGAACAACTTAGTGCGCATGCGCCATGCGTTCCAACATGGCCGCTATGCATTCCAATAGGTTTCCTATTGTGACAGATCATGAAGCAGCGGCAGACATCGTCTTACACCGACGCAAGTCTTGAATTTTACATTTATTTTAGCAGTAAACTCATCTCATATACTGAAATAAACTATTTCACCGCAACCGAGTGAAATAAACGATTTCACTATATAATCAGTTTGCCGCTGTGCGGGGTATACCAAGATGGCCGCTGCCACCTTCTACCTGCAGGTTCCTCACTATATTTACTATATTACAATAATAATAGAAATGTAATACTGTTATTCAGTCTATAAGGTGAGTTTACTGCTAAAATAAATAAAAAAATTCAAGACTTGCGTGGGTGTAAGAAGATGTTCACCGCTGCTTCGCGTTCTGTCACATTAGGAAACCTATATAAGAATGCATAGCAGCCATGTTGGAACACATGGCGCATGCGCAGTAAGTTGTTCTCGTCCGAACGTCACTTCCGGTTGCAGAATCTGATAGGTAGCGCTATTCTGATAGAAAACCTGCGCTGCTGAGAGGAGAGGGAGAGGAGCGAGGCTTCAGCTGGCAATTTAAACTGTTTTTTTTTTTTCTTTGTAAATGTATTTTTTTTTTATGCAGTAAGTTGATTACATTGTACAGATGCACCACTTCAAAGTGGGTTAAGTGAACGGCTCAGCAGGAAGCGGCTGAATTTCAATCCATTTGTAGCCCTCTCTGTTCAACAGGAGCCAGTCATTATCCTGGCTTCTGTCAAATGTGAAATTCCGCGAAATAGAAAAACCCTATTAAAATGCATTGTAGGCATGTTTTTTTACTGTCACTGTACATGTAAAAGCATTTTAAGGTCTTTTAACACACTTTTAAAACAATAGAAACTAATTTAAACACATAAAAGATACTGAGAGACAGAGCAAGAGCTGTAAAAAACACAAAAATATTTCATTTTTAATGATTTATATAGTAAAATAACATTACAAAAAAAAACGCGAATTACCAGGACCGCAAAAACTGAACCGTGATGGAGCGGGGGATTACTGTACATTCTGATGGGGGGAGTCCCCGCTGTCAGAATACAATAGCACAGTGGGGAGATCCTTGCATCCACATCATTTGTGTGGATGTGGGAATCTGCAAGTTTTCTGTTCAACCTGCTGAGTGAACGAAAAAACTCAGTGTATAACCAGCTTAACAACTGAGACAGGGGCCGGGCTCCACGTTAGAGTAAGAGGCTGGGAGATAAGAGTAAAAAGATGAGTGAATAGATAATAAGCTGCTGTTTTGTACAAAGAGTTATGTACAAAGAGTTATGAATCTATCAAAACTTTGTAGGCACCAAATTCTGCTAACGTTGCTAATAAAAATGTGTGTGATCCTAATGTGCAGGCATCTGCTGTCAGGGTGCCAGGAAACCAGATCACACAAAGATGCAAGTGAAATAAAGCAGTTTATTAGGGCAGCAACAATAAACGCACAGCAAGAGTGAAGAGCGAAATCAGGAACAGCCAGGCTCAAATCCAGAAGCGGGTAGTCATCCAAGCTGGGATCGAGAGCCAGTAAAGTTGTCGGCCAAGCCAGGTCATGCACAGAGGAACACGGAGAACAGAAGACTGCTAGCAGTGATGCACCTTGGAGCACAAACACAAGGGCAAGGACTGCAAGCTATCAGGTGATATATATAAATATATATCTGGACACACGTATGTCAAGCAGGATATCTCTGCGCTTGCTGGAGGAGTCAGCTGGTTAACTGCTAAAAACAAACAAACTGCTGCTACTTCACCAAATATCGTATAACTTGGAAAAACATGAATGAAGAATAATAGTAGCGCAAAAAGTCACTTATGATGTAACTCACAAATTGCATAAAATACAACCATAAAATAAGGGGTGTTTTAAAACACTTCAATATAGGATAAAAAGTCCTTTAAAGTCCATAGACCGTCCAGGATAGAGTGATGTTGTTAATGGATCACCTTTTTCAACCACCACCAAGTGTCACACAGTAGAAGTGGCAACTCACCAGATATAGTGGCTCAGGTGTTCTCACACAAGAGCACAAAAAGCAGGAATCAAAGGTATTAATGATGGGTGTCAGAAACAGCCTTGATCAATCCTTGCTGTATACACTAGATCCGATGTCCCTTCCACAAACTCCACTCAGTATAATGGCCACATGCAAGGTAAAATGACTACAATAGTGAAGTACTGTAAAACTCAACTTTATTATAAAAAGAGAATTGCACTCACATATGTAGGAAAAGATAAGGCTTCCATATAACAATCAACAGCGGTCAGGCAGGAATCCTCACACGAATAGCCTCCCGGGTTGACTCCACGCCAACCCCGATACTTCCGGGTGGGTCCTCTACCGTACCACGTGGTGTCGGATGCGTCGTCTGGTCACGCCCCGACGCGTTTCGTCATTTCCGACTTCAACTGGGGGCGTGACCAGACGTCGCCATCCTCCATCTATATACCTCCGCTGGAGCGCACCGCAACCAATCAGCATAGCGGTGAGCCGACCGGAAGAGAACCAGCGCTTCCGGAAGCGGAAGTAATCAGACACATCTGAAATTACGTATGTCCTCTGAAAATAAACAAAGGCCATGACACTGCAGAGAACTTTTAGCAGCGCCGGAAGAGCCCGGCTTGATAAGCAACGGGCCCACGGATGCTCAAATAAAAATGGAGCTAGCTGATGCCAATTGCCATATTTAAGGCAATATATTAAGGGTCTCCCCTATGCTGATATAGAGTCTGCAGGGCGCCCTCAGCCATGCATATAATTCAATGTCAACATATGTGCACATGACTCTAAAATCATAAAGGACATAGCTAAATTACATGAAATATACTAAAAATAAAATAGACATAAATAAAAATTACTACAAAGTCACACCCATATACATTGTAGTATGTCAACCATAAAATACAAAAGAAAATGTAAAAAGATGGTAAATTATTAGTATTATTCATCCACAACCAGATAATCTCATGGGGTCCTAAAACATAAGGAATAACCCCAAAGGTAGGCAGACTATAAGTATCACGAATTACTAATATAGCAATTCAAGTCCAACTCTATATTTAACCCCGTCGGGGCGAGGGCCTGGGTGAGAAAAATCCACTTAGTCTCACGTTTGGATAATTCTCTCACCCAATTGGTGCCCCGCCACGAC
Organism: Pelophylax lessonae; assembly: GCF_965119305.1. Taxonomy (NCBI): domain Eukaryota; kingdom Metazoa; phylum Chordata; class Amphibia; order Anura; family Ranidae; genus Pelophylax; species Pelophylax lessonae. Next base: position 587,701,575 of record NC_138771.1, read on the forward strand.
GGGGTCACACGCTCTATGCCCCAAAAGTGAAGACTCCTAGGATCTCTCTGATGGAATTTACGAAAGTGTGCGGACACATTGTGTTCTCGCAAACCTTTCAAAATATTGGTGATATGTTCACCTATTCTCACCTTCAATGCCCTCTTAGTGCGACCTATATATATTAGGTTGCAGGGGCACATCAATCCATAGACCACATGTGTGGTATCACATGTGATCAAATTTTTTATTTTGAAAGTTTTAGCAATAGCCGGAACTGTGAAGGATTCTCTTCTCCTGAAATTGGTCGGTGTAAAGGAACAAGCCCTACACCTACCACAGGTGAAGGAACCCCTCATGTCCGGAAAGAAGGAGACGTTTGGGGGATCTAATACCTTCTTAACGACCTGATCTCCGAAATTCGGGGCTCGTCGATAAATGAACGATGGTTTGGCTGGAAGAACTGGACCTAGTGTTCTATCCATTTGTAAAATGGGCCAATGCTGTCTGAAGATCTCCTCTAGCTTTTTATAGTCATTGGAGAAATCCGACAGGAAGCTCCATTGTTTGGGATCATCGTTGGTATGCATAGATTTTATTGAGGGTCTGAGAGGTCTGGGAGCATTCTTGATTTTAATAATCTCCCTATCGAGACAAGATTCGTCATAACCCTTGGCGACGAATCTGTCCTTCAAGACCTCTGCCTGTTCCACATAGTCAGTCACAGAGGTACAGTTTCGCCTGACGCGGACAAATTGGCCTCTAGGAATATTCCTAAGCCAGTTAGGATGGTGTCCGCTCTGAATCGCCAAGTAACTGTTCCTGTCCGTGGTTTTGAAAAAAACTTTAGTTGTCAGTCTCTCACCTTCTCTTTTGATTACAACATCCAAAAAGTTGATTTCCTTCAAACTATGGTGGAAATCTAACTTTATGTTATTCCGATTGGAATTAAGATGTTCCATAAAGACAATCAGGCCATCTTCAGATCCCTGCCAGATAAAGACGATATCGTCTATAAAGCGCCTATATAGTAGTAGCTCCTGCCGATCTTGGTTGAACACAAACTTGTCCTCCCACTCCGCCATGAACAAGTTTGCTAGGCTAGGAGCAAACTTTGCGCCCATGGCTACACCTGTTTTCTGGCTAAAGAAATCACCATGATGCCAAAAATAATTATGGCTCAGGCAGAAGTCCAGAGCCCTGCCAATGAACACTTTCTGTTCCCTGGGTAGAGTAGGGTAGGGTACCCAGGGAACAGAAAGTGTTCATTGGCAGGGCTCTGGACTTCTGCCTGAGCCATAATTATTTTTGGCATCAGGGTGATTTCTTTAGCCAGAAAACAGGTGTAGCCATGGGCGCAAAGTTTGCTCCTAGCCTAGCAAACTTGTTCATGGCGGAGTGGGAGGACAAGTTTGTGTTCAACCAAGATCGGCAGGAGCTACTACTATATAGGCGCTTTATAGACGATATCGTCTTTATCTGGCAGGGATCTGAAGATGGCCTGATTGTCTTTATGGAACATCTTAATTCCAATCGGAATAACATAAAGTTAGATTTCCACCATAGTTTGAAGGAAATCAACTTTTTGGATGTTGTAATCAAAACAGAAGGTGAGAGACTGACAACTAAAGTTTTTTTCAAAACCACGGACAGGAACAGTTACTTGGCGATTCAGAGCGGACACCATCCTAACTGGCTTAGGAATATTCCTAGAGGCCAATTTGTCCGCGTCAGGCGAAACTGTACCTCTGTGACTGACTATGTGGAACAGGCAGAGGTCTTGAAGGACAGATTCGTCGCCAAGGGTTATGACGAATCTTGTCTTGATAGGGAGATTATTAAAATCAAGAATGCTCCCAGACCTCTCAGACCCTCAATAAAATCTATGCATACCAACGATGATCCCAAACAATGGAGCTTCCTGTCGGATTTCTCCAATGACTATAAAAAGCTAGAGGAGATCTTCAGACAGCATTGGCCCATTTTACAAATGGATAGAACACTAGGTCCAGTTCTTCCAGCCAAACCATCGTTCATTTATCGACGAGCCCCGAATTTCGGAGATCAGGTCGTTAAGAAGGTATTAGATCCCCCAAACGTCTCCTTCTTTCCGGACATGAGGGGTTCCTTCACCTGTGGTAGGTGTAGGGCTTGTTCCTTTACACCGACCAATTTCAGGAGAAGAGAATCCTTCACAGTTTCGGCTATTGCTAAAACTTTCAAAATAAAAAATTTGATCACATGTGATACCACACATGTGGTCTATGGATTGATGTGCCCCTGCAACCTAATATATATAGGTCGCACTAAGAGGGCATTGAAGGTGAGAATAGGTGAACATATCACCAATATTTTGAAAGGTTTGCGAGAACACAATGTGTCCGCACACTTTCGTAAATTCCATCAGAGAGATCCTAGGAGTCTTCACTTTTGGGGCATAGAGCGTGTGACCCCGTCGTGGCGGGGCGCCAATTGGGTGAGAGAATTATCCAAACGTGAGACTAAGTGGATTTTTCTCACCCAGGCCCTCGCCCCGACGGGGTTAAATATAGAGTTGGACTTGAATTGCTATATTAGTAATTCGTGATACTTATAGTCTGCCTACCTTTGGGGTTATTCCTTATGTTTTAGGACCCCATGAGATTATCTGGTTGTGGATGAATAATACTAATAATTTACCATCTTTTTACATTTTCTTTTGTATTTTATGGTTGACATACTACAATGTATATGGGTGTGACTTTGTAGTAATTTTTATTTATGTCTATTTTATTTTTAGTATATTTCATGTAATTTAGCTATGTCCTTTATGATTTTAGAGTCATGTGCACATATGTTGACATTGAATTATATGCATGGCTGAGGGCGCCCTGCAGACTCTATATCAGCATAGGGGAGACCCTTAATATATTGCCTTAAATATGGCAATTGGCATCAGCTAGCTCCATTTTTATTTGAGCATCCGTGGGCCCATTGCTTATCAAGCCGGGCACTTCCGGCGCTGCTAAAAGTTCTCTGCAGTGTCATGGCCTTTGTTTATTTTCAGAGGACATACGTAATTTCAGATGTGTCTGATTACTTCCGCTTCCGGAAGCGCTGGTTCTCTTCCGGTCGGCTCACCGCTATGCTGATTGGTTGCGGTGCGCTCCAGCGGAGGTATATAGATGGAGGATGGCGACGTCTGGTCACGCCCCCAGTTGAAGTCGGAAATGACGAAACGCGTCGGGGCGTGACCAGACGACGCATCCGACACCACGTGGTACGGTAGAGGACCCACCCGGAAGTATCGGGGTTGGCGTGGAGTCAACCCGGGAGGCTATTCGTGTGAGGATTCCTGCCTGACCGCTGTTGATTGTTATATGGAAGCCTTATCTTTTCCTACATATGTGAGTGCAATTCTCTTTTTATAATAAAGTTGAGTTTTACAGTACTTCACTATTGTAGTCATTTTACCTTGCATGTGGCCATTATACTGAGTGGAGTTTGTGGAAGGGACATCGGATCTAGTGTATACAGCAAGGATTGATCAAGGCTGTTTCTGACACCCATCATTAATACCTTTGATTCCTGCTTTTTGTGCTCTTGTGTGAGAACACCTGAGCCACTATATCTGGTGAGTTGCCACTTCTACTGTGTGACACTTGGTGGTGGTTGAAAAAGGTGATCCATTAACAACATCACTCTATCCTGGACGGTCTATGGACTTTAAAGGACTTTTTATCCTATATTGAAGTGTTTTAAAACACCCCTTATTTTATGGTTGTATTTTATGCAATTTGTGAGTTACATCATAAGTGACTTTTTGCGCTACTATTATTCTTCATTCAGGTGATATATATAGTTAGGTGTGCAGCTCATCACTGAGCGATGCCTAAGCAGCAGGCAAGTGATGATGCAAACAGAGTTTATAAGAGATAGCAGTCTGCACATGTCCAAGATGGCTGCCAAAAGGAAGGCAAGGTAAGACCTTGACATCTGCAAATTAGCGCAAAGTGACACTTCTAGGCAGTGTTGCATTTGGCTATGACCTAGTGATTCTCCAGTTTGTATAATCAATTTACTTGGTTTTAGGGGTTATGTTTGGGTAGTCAGGGCCTGCTTGAGCGTTGCCGATGAAAACTTGCAGTGCTATTATCTTTTCTTGAACCAGTTAGGCCTCGTGCACTCTGGGCATTTAGTCCTGGAGCATGAGGTTTTGGCATTGTGGCTGGAGGGCACAAACATGCTGTCACTGCCGGCAACCTGTTGAACTCTTAGGCCCCTTTCACACAGGGAGTCCATTCAGATCCACTGAATGGACGCCCCATGCATCTCTATGGGGCATCGGATGTCAGCGGAGACATGTCGCTGACATCCGATCCGTCAAAACCGGACGGATGGAAAATAGGGTTTCCATCCTTCCGGTTTTGACGGATCGGATGTCAGCGACATGTCTCCGCTGACATCCGATGCCCCATAGAGATGCATGGGGCGTCCATTCAGTGGATCTGAATGGACTCCCTGTGTGAAAGGGGCCTAAGAGTTCAACAGGTTGCCGGCAGTGACAGCATCGATCGGATCGGATGAGAACGGACAGACGGTCCGTTCCCATCCGATTCCCCCATAGAGAAGAATGGGGACCTGACAGCTGTGTCTCCGCACACAGCGCAGAGACGGAGCTGTCATCCGCCTGCTCAGCGGGGGGATCGGCGGATTGATCCACCGCTGAGAAAAACGGAGTCCGTGTGTGAAAGGGGTCTAATAGCTGCTGAAAAGTAAGCTTTGATATACACACAAGGGACACCTGTCAAGTGCTTCTTCCTGTCATCCAGATATAACTACAGTGCAATAATCTGCCCCACCTTTCAGATCACCATGTCAGGGGTCATCTGGTTTCTTAAAGCGGTAGTATACTCTGCTTTTAACTTTTATAATAAGGCTTACCTGTAGGTAAAATTAATATCTCCTAAACATGCACGGTTTAGGAGATATTCACCCTGCATGCAGCCGCTGACACCATCGGCGTAATGCGATCTGAAGGTTCGGAGGACCTTCAGAGCTCCTTTCCGGAAAGTGAACTCCCGCCCGCATGCGCGGGAGTGACGTCATCGTGGCTCCGGCCACTCACAGTGCTGGAGCCTCTGAACCCGGAAGAGATGCTGAGGGAACATGACAGCCCCCTTAGCGGTGTCCGGGCGACCGTGTGGGGGCTTCATTCTAAGGTAAGTATTTCATAATGTGCTAGTATGCAATGCATACTAGCACATTATGCCATTGTCTTGCAGGGTTTTTTGTACGGGGATACTACCGCTTTAATTATCAATCAGCTGTGAACCTGCAGGGCTCATGAAGGGCTAATGAAGAAAGCTGCTGGGCCTGCAACCTTTTAGACGTGATTTCTCTTTGGGAGTATCTCCCCAAAAATTAAATTTTTGTTGCAGGGGATGCCTGAAATCTGGCCTACATCTTAGGCAGACTTCTGGGAGAACTGGCGAGCCAATCACACAAGCAGGAAATTATGTTTCTGGGGTGTGGTCAGTATACATTCTGTGTATAGAATAGCTCCAGGTAGCCATATTGCATTGCATTTTCAGAAAATTACAGCGGCTTTAGATTGAAAAGGAAAGGTCATTTAAATAACATTCAATTACAATATGACTTGTGTTGCTATTGTATACGCTATACTATTTTTTTCTTTATTTGCTATTTTTATCCCCACAAAAGTGGAGTTACCCTTTAACCTCCCTGGCGTTATGATTATGTCAGGAATTCTGTACCAAAAGCGGTACAATTTTTTGCATGGAAATTTGGCGTTATGTATTATAGGCCTACAATTCTTAGTAATTACTGACTTAAACCTGACCAAAACAAGAGTCTAGTAGACATCCCAGATGTGATAAATTTGAAACACAAACGCATGAATTATAATCGAATCAATAATATAATTTTATTATATAATATATATATATATATATATATATATATATATATATATATATAATATTATATAACAAAATTATATTATTGATTAGATTATAATTCATGCGTTATATATTTTTTATGTGTATATATATATATATATATATATATATATATATATATATATATATATATGTGCGTGTATATATATATATGTGTGTATATATATATATATATATATGTGTGTGTGTGTGTATATATATATATATGTATATATATATATATATATAATATAAATGTTATGTGTTTGTGTTTTGTGCAACGTTCAACGTTTGAATTTCCCTCCCTAGTTTCGGCTCCCATGCAGCATTGCTGCTGCAGGGAACGGAACCAGGAAGTCATCATACCGACAGACGAGCGGTGGAAAATCCACCCAGAGTCACGCTCGGGGATACCGCTAGGCAGGTTAAAGGAGAAGCAGCAGACTGTAGAGCTAATCTTTCTGTTGCTCCTCTCTCTCCTAGTATAATCATGCTGCTTCACGGCGAGCACACATGATTGGCTACTTGTGCTGCTTCTCCGTCCCCCTGACTGATACCAAGTAAAATTCATATTTAAAGGTGTATTAATAAACACAGAGCTGCATCAACTTGTGTCTTTTATTTTTGTCTGGAGTTCAATTCTAATAGCGTTTTCAGTCTAATGAATATGTCAGTCCTAGAAAGAATATTTCACACGTTTGTTTTTGCTTATCACAGCTCTCAGGAGTGATGCTGAAGGCAAACTGCTGTGCATTGGAAATGAGGAAGAACAATATCGTTACATATTGCGTAACCTTTTGCTTGCTGGCTGCAGTTTCAGAGAACCAAGGTTTGACTGTTTCCTAATACATTTCTTAAAAGTCACATTAAAGTTTCATAATGATAAAAATATCTGGTTACAAATTACATCAAAATGTCCAAGTTGAAATTTCCTTGTGGGATCAATGGTCCTAATGACTAGAGCTAAGGAGAACATACCTGGGTTTGTTTCGAGCAGGGTTGGGTGAACATGACTAGTTTCGGTATCAAATCCAAATCCTAATGAAGTCAATGGGAGCCAAATCTTAAAAATAGTAATGGCCATTTTCTAGGCTAATAGGCAAGGGATTGAAAAACAAATAGCATGGGGGACTGGGAAATTACAATTTCAAACAGTGCAGCGGTGGACACAACTACCCGACTCTACAATAAAACCTTGGGTTGAGAGTAACTTGGTCTGCGAGTGTTTTGCAAGACAAGCAAATTTTTTTTATAAAGTTTGACTTGATAAACCAGGGATGTCTTGATATACAAGTAGCGTCCTGTCACAACTGAGTATAAAAAAGAGAGATGCCGCTAAATGTAACAATATGGTTGCATTTAATGAAGGTACAACATTTAACAACTCACATGGTCGATGATTAAAATGGGCACATCTAAGTATGCAGTCATCCGGAGTAAAGCTGTACACATAGACCATCCTCTGCAGCGCCATCGCTGTCATCCCTTCCACACTGCGCTCCACGAGCGATTCAAGCCTTGCCTTCAGATCGCTCTACTGCAGGGTAGTCTTCCCGGTCACGATTGCAGACTGACAGCGGTGAGAGCCGGTGGTGCGGAGGACGGTCTATGTGAACAGCTTTTTTTTTTATTTTCAAATAGTCTTTATTGAATTTTTCAAATAACATACAAAGTAGATTCATTGAAAGATACATACAGTTTTTCCAACCAGACATCATCACATTCTTATGTTCAAATAGATGCAGATTGTAAGTTCTATTCAGCACATTTTATAACACATAAATGCCAGGCTGGGTCTAGTGGAGTAAGGGCAAAGGAAAAGGAACGGAAGGAGGGGTGGAGGGGGGGGGGGGCGAAGGAGGGATGGCAGGAAGGGGGGAGTAAGGAAGGAAAGGAGGAAGGGAGCACCAAAGTCTTTAGTCCCCGTTCACACTGGGGCAACCTGTGAGGCGACCTGGTCGCCTCACAGGTCGCCGTAGGTCGCCTTCCATAGGGAAGCTGCGGACCCGTTCTAATAGGAGCGACACAAGTCGCTCCGACTTAGAAAAAGGGTCCGGAGCTTCTTTGGGGCGACCCGGAGCGAACGTCATAGACTTCAATGTTATGAAGTCCGTGCCGGCCGCTCCGAGGTCGCGGGGCGAGCAGCGCGCCGCGACCTCGGAGGTCGCCCCGGGAAGTAGCATCGCTGCTATGTGAACGGGGCCTTAGGATATGAACATTGTATGACAGCAAGTAAACAAGAGGTAAACAAACAGATATCTCACTAGTATCTCATTCAGTTTGCAAAGTGCACTTGGTGTGGTGTAACCAGGTTGACCACATATTCTTACATTTGTCAAGTCGCATATTTTTCCTAGCTATTATCTTTTCCATTTCACACTGGAGGTTGAGATTGGTTACGGTGTTCGAGATAAAGGGGGCTTCACAAGTTTTTAAAAGTCTGGTAAGTGTAAGCTTTACCCCTGATGCCTACATACTTAGATGTGCCTGTTTTAGTCATTAACCATATGAGTTGCTAAATGTTGTACCTTCATTAAATGTAGCCATATTGCTACACTTAGAGGCGCCTCTTTTCTCTTTTATACTCTGTAGCTCCTGCTGGATTTTGCTTCTAATCCCCTTGTGGAGGCTGCCATTTGTGGATGGACATTTTATGGTTACACAACCTATCACATTGCTATAATCTTTTTATATTGACTATAAACTGAAGGACCTATGAATAAATGGTTGTGGAACAAATCATCAGAGTTTCCATTATTTCCTATGGGGAAATTGGCTTTGATATAAGAGTGCTTTGGATTGCAAGCCTGTTTTTGGAACGAATTATGCTCGCAATCCAAGGTTTTACTGAATATATAATATTATCTCTCCCTTATGTGCTATACACAAATGTTCAACAATATAACATATTTTATGATTCAATAGATTTTTATTAAAGTTTTCAAAAGAAAAAAACAGAACATACCAACCGTAAGGAACTTACAACATGAATACAAAAGACAATTATCAAGAAACAGTTTCAGGAGGAAGTCAAGGAGCCCCAAAGAGGACCTTTCTATATCAACCTGGTACAGTGTCAAAAACATAGTGTGGTGAAGGAGAACCCCATCATCAGTGGTGGCCACCCCAGTAGAGCCATCGTATACAGATATGCCCTTATCCCTGCAATGACAGGGCTGCAGGAAGGGCATCCACAACCCGGGCACTCCTATTGGGATCAAACTGCGCCCATGGCCAGTGCCGCCAACCCCCCCCCCCCCAGCTCCGACACCTCCAAGAAAATACAAATGGACACATAGCGCAAGCTAGGGGTAACCAACTGGTGGAAATATACTGTACAACATGGTAGGAATAATCAACAAAACTGAAAGATCCAGATAGAAATCCAGTGTGAGTTTATAACAGGAGCGAGAGAAAGAGAAAGTGAGAGAAATTTGAGAAATTTGAGAAAGAAAGGAGAGAAAAAAGAAATGAAACATATTTTAAAATGAATTCTTAGAAACAGTGTGCCATCCAAAATTTGGCTAACAAATGAGTCTATCAAACAAAAAACGTATTGTATGTAAAAAAGCGTTAAATCATTTTCACACCCAGCCCATATTTTGTGATAATATTCATCAGTCTTTCATTAAACTGTGTCTAAATCACCCATGTGGGGGGACATACCATGTTCCCATGTTGCCTGTTCCCTACAACCCTGGTTAGATTTTCGTCTGCAGGTAGGGTGCCAAATTGGAATCTGGAAGCCCCCTTTACCAATAAAGGGGCCCCAAGACACTAGCCCCATCTGCAAAAGTAAGGGGTACTTAGTAGAAAAAAAAACACAAACAGTTTTTGACAAGTCCTTTAATAAACCAAAGTAAAATGTCCCATTGAGTTCATCCGTCATCAATTAAGTCATTTAGCCATGTAGATCCACATAAATAATGATTCCAAATGCTCACTGATCCACTGAAAGAGAAAAAAAACTCCCGTAGTTTCGCTCCTGCTGAATGACAGCTGGTACATGCAAAAAGGTGTTGTCTACAGGGTGACATCTTTGACCATATATGGTCATGTCCATAAATGGCCACTCATGTCACCCGGAAGACCCTGCTCCTTTGTAAATATTAGCTGTCATCCCCCACACAAGTCCTTTGGTGGGAGTACAGCAATAGGAACAAACTTGCGTCAGCAGGTGACATTTCAGCGGGTTGGGAGGCATTGGGCATCATGATTGACGTGGATCTACATCGCTGAATGACGTGATTGCAGGTGGATGTACATAGTGGGACTTTTTTTTTTTTTTTAGAGTAAGTTTTTTTAAATTTTTTACTGTTCACTTTTCTATTCATTCATTGAGGGGTTGTGTCAGGGGCCCATGTGAGGGGTTGTGTCAGGATAATGCGCTCTGCGCGCCCCCGTGGGGGGGGGGGGGTGTGCAGAGCGGCGATCAGTGATGCGGCGTGTCACTCTGACACCCCGCATCTCCGATCTCGGTAAAGAGCCTACTGATGTAGGCTCTCTACCATGTGACCAGCTGTGTCCAATCACAGCTGGTCACATAGTACACAGGAAGAGCCGTTGATCAGCTTTCCTTAGTTCGTGCCTGACAGTGCATCGAGTCGGCCAGACCCGCTGATGCTTGAGCGAGCCTCCAGTGGCACACATGGCGCCTAATACCTGAAAATTAAGGATCACTTATATATATACATACATTTAGTTACACCTGAAACTGAGGCAAGTTCAAGCACTTTAGCTTTAGAAGGTTTTACCCCCTTAATGACCAGGCCATTTTTTGCGATTCAGCACTGCGTTGCTTTAACTGACAATTGCGTGGTCGTGCGAAGCTGTACCCAAATAAAATTTATGTTTTTTTCCACAAATAGAGCTTTCTTTTGGTGGTATTTGATCACCTGTCTGATTTTTTTTTTTATTTTTTTTTTATGCTATAACCAAACTATGGGATACATTTATGAACTTTTTTTTATTTTTTCTATTGTTTTTACTAGTAATGGCGGCGATCAGCAATTTTTAGCGGGACTGCGACATTGCGGCGGATAAATATGACACTAAATGACACTTTTTGGGGACCAATGACAATAATACAGTGATCAGTGCTAAAGAGAAATGCACTGTTGCTGTATAAATGACACTGGCAGGGAAGGGGTTAGCACCATGGGGTGATCAAGGGGTTAAGTGTGCTCCTAGGGAATGCTTTCTAACTGCGGGGGGGGGGGGGGAGTGAATGCACTAGAGGAAAAGCGAGATCTGTGTTTCAGCTTAGCTGAAACACAAGATCTCTCTCTTCCTCTGTGACAGAACGCGGTCTGCCTTGTTTACATAGCCAGACAGCCGTTCTGTCATTCCACAGAATGATGGGCGGGTTCAGGTGGCCATTGTGGCTGTTGAACCCACTGATTGGTCTCCCGCTGTGTCCAATCACAGTGGGAGGCGTGCTCCGGTGGCGTGCACGTGCCCTCAACATCTTGTGCACAAAATCACGTACATGTGCGTGATTTTGCGTACCTGGGCCGCCCTGCCACAGTATATATGTGGTAGGTGGTCCGGAAGTTGTTAATAGTAAACCTGTCATGAGAAAAACATAAGGGGGTGCCATTTCTCCTTCTGAAAATGTTGGAGGCTTGGTTGTTATGCTAAGCCACTGGCAACAATACCTTCCAAGTTATCACCCTGCAACAACAATGCAGATCAGAAAAGTCAGAAGTCCTTACTCGTCAGTGACTGGTGTACTGAATAAAAACGATCAGCATCACAGCCACACATATATCATTTTCAGAAGAAGTGGTCAGCAATATTAGCCTCTACATGTCTTTAATGATATGCTTACCTAAAGAGAAACCACACTTATCGTTAAAAAAAAATTCAAATTCAGAAACTACAAATACTCTCCGGTCCATGAGCCTAGCACTGTCTTCACCCAGGCTGGTTCTTCACCAGTCTCCAGATCCCCGGTGCTGCCATCTTGGCTTTAGGGGTTGGCTGTGACTTTCTCCTTTTTCACTGCCGGCTTCCCACTGAACATGCAGAAGATTGCGTTGCACTTTCAAACTGGTCCTGCAGCCTCCTGGGACATGTAGCATGTAGCATGTCCCAGGAGATTGCGGGTGGGGAGGGTAGGAGGCCAAACTTCCATCATTTTTGCCTAAGCAAGAAATGCAGAAGTGGGTGCATGTATCTGTCAGAAAAAGGTACCTGCTCTCAGAAAAAAGTGAAGATCCACTTTAAAAGTTTCACCAATCACTTGTTGTATACTGTATATGGACATTGAACTGCTATTTTCTTATGCAACTATCGTTCAGTGCAAGTTTATTTGATTGTTTTCTCTGGGCTAGTTATAACTATCATTTAGGTTCTTTATGCTTGTTTCCACCTAGGTGCCAAATTACTAGACACTCTGTCCTGCTTTTCTCCATATGGACAGAAAATGCTTAACTGCACATGGTCAGAAAATAACTTTTCAAGAAATCTGGTGAACATGACTCTGGAAGTAATAGATGAGTATGTCTATGCGTGTGACTTATTAGCATTTTTTTTTTTTTATCTACGACTTCTCTTTTGTATGTGAGATTTGCATTTTTCCCCATGGTTAGCTTTACTTACTTTGTCTTAGGGTTCTTTCACACGGAGCGGGCCTTTTTTTGATCCGCTCTGGCATTTTTTTTTTTTTTTTTTTACGGACATGGATGACACTTGTGTCATCCGGTCCGTATGTCCATTTATCATCCCATCCATTTGCGGACGATAAACGGAGATAATGTATGTCAATGGGATTACGGATGTCAGCGGATGACACCGCTCACATCCGTTTTTGCATCCGTTCTGTTTTTTTAAACGGAAGAAAAAGAAAAATAAGGTTCTCTTCCGTTCCAAAAAAAGGAACTGATAGGAAAGGATGCAAATCGGATGTCAGCGGATGGTCATCCGCTGACATCCGCAATCCCATTGACATGCATTATGTCTGTTTTTCATCCGCAAAAAAATGGGATGAAAAATGGACATACGGACCGGACCGCCCGTGTGAAAGGACCCTTCACTTGAGTGTCAAAAGTCATAGGTCACCTGAACTCTGAAAGTTGCTGCCCATCAACTGCTTGATTCCAGTCTTTTTAAAGAAAGATACCAATGCGCTACCAAGTGTAAGTAGTAGAAAGTATAAAAAATACTAAATAAAATAATCGTAAAACTGGATACAGCAGCCAATCCCTGTATTGTCACCACATACAAAAATAAAATAGATAGGTATGCATGGGGTGGCCCTATATCTGTTGAAACACAGTAAAATACAATGTATTCAAAAAATATATAAATATACACAAAAAAATATATATAAAAAATCGTGCCATAAAAACTAGAAAATATTCATGTGAATAAGTAATTCCAACTGTGCAAAGAAATACTCAGAATAAATGTGCAATATAAACACAATTAATGTGCACCATTTAATAAATGTAGTAAATAATGCATAAAAGTCCAGTAATAATATCACAAAAAAAAAAATGATTATAAATATATATATATATATATATAAATCAAAACCAAAAGAATGTGAATCAGCGCTTACAATAAAGTGAAAAAGCTGCTAGCAAAAAAGTGCAATATATGCGTACACTGAATAATCAAAAATGAAACAAAATTGCAGCGCTCAAAAAATAATACAGTGCAAGCAAATTAAAGTGCATAACAATGTATAAAACAATAAATATCGTGTCCCAATAGTAGATATGACAAAAATAAAAATAGAATAAATAAAAATAAATATAATTATATAAATAAATAATAAATAAATATAAATGTAATATCCACTATCGGGACACAATATTTATTGTTTTATACATTATGCACTTTAATTTGCTTGCACTTTAATTTTTTGAGCTCTGCAATTTTGTTTCATTTTTGATATACATGTGTAAGGTAACCAAATCCAGTGTGAGAATGTTGCAAAAAAAAAAAAAAAAAAAAACAGTCTATATCCATGAATGCTGTGATCCAATAAGGTCAAGATAAATTGGTGAAAAAAGTGCTCTATCCCAACAACCGACAATCCACCGCCATCAATCGTTGGCTGGTGAAGTTCGGTCCGTGGCAATTATAGCTCAGAACTATAATTTGGAAAACTCCAAATTCTGAATTTTTCATGCTGCATCATCCTGGGACTCCTCAGTCTCATGTATCCACATTCATCTTTGTGTATTTATATGTAAGTGACTACTACTTCTTATTAAAGCTGTGTTTTATATACTTACACTGTGGAGATCCTTATTTTTATTTTAAATATGAGCTGAGTTATAGTTGCCACAGAACGAACTTCACCAGCCAACGATACCTCTGAAAACACATTATCACTTGTCTTAAGGTGAGCGGCCAATTTACACGGTGGTGCATTATTGGTTGTTGGGATAGAGCACTTTTTTCACTAATTTATTTTGACCTTATTGGATCACAGCATTCGCGGATATAGACATAGGACATAGTTTTTTGCACCATTCTCGCACTGGATTTGGACACCTTACACATATATATTTTTTATTTTTATAATATTTTTTTCTGTGATATTATCACTACACTTTTAAGTATTATTTACTACATTTGTTGAATGGTGCATATTACTTTATTCTTAGTATTTCTTTGCACAGTTGGGTTTACTTATTCACATGAATATTTTTTAGTTGTTAAAGAACAATTTTTTATATCTATTTTTCTTTGTGTAAATTTACACTGTTATATGTTATATTTTACTGTGTTTCAACAGATATAGCGCATACCTATCTACAGTGCCTTGCGAAAGTATTTGGGCCCCTTGAACTTTGCAACCTTTTGCCACATTTCAGGCTTCAAACATAAAGATATAAAACTAATTTTTTGTGAAGAATCAACAACAAGTGGGACACAATCATGAAGTGGAACAAAATTTATTGGATATTTCAAACTTTTTTAACAAATAAAAAACTGAAAAATTGAGCATGCAAAATTATTCAGCCCCCTTAAGTTAATACTTTGTAGCGCCACCTTTTGCTGCGATTATAGCTTTAAGTCGCTTGGGGTATGTCTCTATTAGTTTTGCACATCGAGAGACTGAAATTTTTGCCCATTCCTTTGCAAAACATTCCTTTGCAAAACAGCTCGAGCTCAGTGAGGTTGGATGGAGAGCGTTTGTGAACAGCAGTTTTCAGTTCTTTCCACAGATTCTCGATTGGATTCAGGTCTGGACTCCATCTTGGCCATTCTAACACCTGGATATGTTTATTTGTGAACCATTCCATTGTAGATTTTGCTTTATGTTTTCCATCATTGTCTTGTTGGAAGACAAATTTCCGTCCCAGTCTCAGGTCTTTTGCAGACTCCATCAGGTTTTCTTCCAGAATGGTCCTGTATTTGGCTCCATCCATCTTCCCATCAATTTTAACCATCTTCCCTGTCCCTGCTGAAGAAAAGCAGGCCCAAACCATGATGCTGCCACCACCATGTTTGACAGTGGGGATGGTGTGTTCAGGGTGATGAGCTGTGTTGCTTTTACGCCAAACATAACGTTTTGCATTGTTGCCAAAAAGTTCAATTTTGGTTTCATCTGACCAGAGCACCTTCTTCCACGTTTGGTGTGTCTCCCATGTGGCTTGTGGCAAACTTTAAACGACACTTGTTATGGATATCTTTAAGAAATGACTTTCTTCTTGCCACTCTTCCATAAAGGCCAGATTTGTGCAGTATACGACTGATTGTTGTCCTATGGACAGAGTCTCCCTACTCAGCTGTAGATCTCTGCAGTTCATCCAGAGTGATCATGGGCCTCTTGGCTGCATCTCTGATCAGTCTTCTCCTTGTATGAGCTGAAAGTTTAGAGGGACGGCCAGGTCTTCGTAGATTTGCAGTGGTCTGATACTCCTTCCATTTCAATATTATCACTTGCACAGTGCTGCTTGGGATGTTTAAAGCTTGGGAAATCTTTTTGTATCCAAATCCGTCTTTAAAATTCTCCACAACAGTATCTCGGACCTGCCTGGTGTGTTCCTTGTTCTTCATGATGCTCTCTGCGCTTTAAACGGACCTCTGAGACTATCACAGTGCAGGTACATTTATACGGAGACTTGATTACACACAGGTGGATTCTATTTATCATCATTAGTCATTTAGGTCAACATTGGATCATTCAGAGATTCTCACTGAACTTCTGGAGAGAGTTTGCTGCACTGAAAGTAAAGGGGCTGAATAATTTTGCACGCCCAATTTTTCAGTTTTTTATTTGTTAAAAAAGTTTGAAATATCCAATAAATTTCGTTCCACTTCATGATTGTGTCCCACTTGTTGTTGATTCTTTACAAAAAATTACAGTTTTATATCTTTATTTTTGAAGCCTGAAATGTGGCAAAAGGTCACAAAGTTCAAGGGGCCGAATACTTTTGCAAGGCACTGTATCTATATGATCTCAGTCTTCCATTTACTGATTGTGCCTGACAGTGTCGATTAACAGAGCTCCATATTTTATAGGAATGTAAACTATAAAACTTTGTTATTGAACACTGTTATTATGTTGTGTGATATTATGTTCAGAGGAGGCAATCATTACTGTTTCATTGTGAAGACATTTAATGTCTCGTGTCCACTAAAGTATGACTGTAAATGATGTAAGAGAAGAAGGATGATTTCATTTTCTTTCCTTCCATGGGTGGAAATCATTCAATTCCCCCATCAATACAATCAGCGTTGATGGGGGAATGCCTCCAGTAGCATTAGGGTGTTCTGCCAGCGGGGAGCCTTCCCCGCCTTTCCTGCCTTCCCAGCCAGCAGAACACAATGATTCCTGCTAGCGACTGTTTGCTGTATTCCATTTCTTTTAAATATTTCCATGAACCTGTTGTGCTTATTTCGGAGGCATTATTGCTATGGTCCTTTGCTCACAGTTTGCAGTAGAAGTAAATGTAAAAACCCAGTTAAAAATGTCAGATTCTCAAATTCACTATATAATTCACCCAACATCATTGAGGATAATATGGAAGGAAAACGCTGTTACTCACAGAGGTAAGGATGGACTGGATGTACAGGATGAAGGATCTCTGAACCAAAGTTCATAGAAAGAATGAAGGGTGTTTGTTACACTCTGAATTATAGCAGCAAATATTGCAAAGGAGTTCCCGGAGCATTTAGTAGTAGCCTAAGTTCTAGGGTCTACGAACATCCCTGCCCTGGAATCTACTAGAATCTTTAGAAAACTATTTGAGAGATTTATGGGCTTCTTGTAATTATTGTACTTACCTTACTATCATGGTGACCCAATGACTTTAGTGCTTTGTTAGGCCTCATTTACCACCTCCTTAACGCTGCCTGTGCACAGGTGTCCTATCACCTCTAAAATAAGTCAAGCTGCAAATCAGCTGTCCTGCCGCCACAAGACCTGCTTGAGGCCTCATGCACACTGGGAGTTTTTACAGCTGCTGTTTTTGGGCATCAGACATTTTATTTAACTGCCTTTAAACTCCCCTGCATGTTATCCTATGTGTTCATGCACACATAGGCTTTTATCAGCGTTTTTTTTTTGGTGTTCAGCATTTAGCAGAGGTTTATTTTGCTGCCAGTGCCCTTAACAACCAGTAAATAGCCAGGAGAGGACCAGGAAGCCTGCCACTACGTCCTTAACAATGGCTGAGTCATAAGTCAACGGGCTCTCCCCAATATATACCAGGCCCTTTGGGTCTGGTATGAATTTTAAGGAAAACCCCATGCCAAAATAAAAAAAAAAACAGCATGGGGCCTCCCAAATTTATACCAGATTTTGAGGGGAACCCCCAGGCCAAATTGTTCTTTTTAAATGGAGTGGTGTTCCTCCCAAAATCCATACCAGACCCTTATCCGAGCATTCTGCCTGGCAGGCCGGGAAAGAGGGGGAATGAATGAGTGCCCATCCTGAACCATACCAGGCCATATGCCCTCAACACGATGGAGTGCTTTTGGGCAGAGGGGATCTGCGCCCCCCCCCCAAAGCACCTTGTCCCCATGTTGATGGGGACAAGAGCCTCTGCCCTGCAACCCTGGCTGGTGGTTGTTGGGGTCTGCAGGCAGGGGGCTTTTTGGAACCTGGAAAGCTCCTTTAATAAGGAGGCTCTGAGATCCTGACCCCCCCCCCCCCATGAGTGTGGGGTACATAGTAAAAAAAAGTGTAGTGTTAAAAAGACAGTAGGCAGTTTTTGACAAGTCCTTTATTTAAAAAACATACATTTTAAAAATGTCCTGTGGTGTAGATCTATTGTCACTCACAATGCCTGACACAACCGCTGACCCAAAAAAAAAGAAAAACATCCGGTCCCAACGAGGGCTTCTGCCGTCTGACAGCTCTTAAATTACCAAGGGGCAGGGCCACTAGGTGACATCACCAGGTGAACCTGCCCCCTTGTGATGTCATCGATTAAGGGCATGCTGGGTCAGTGATATCACAAGGGGGTGGTGCCAGCCAGTGATGTCACCAGGTGGCCCCACCCCTTGGTTATTTAAGAACTGTCAGACGGTGGTGGCCTTCATTGTTATTTGTGGGTCAGTGGTGGCGGCAGGCTACAAGATTGACGTTGGATCTACATCGGGGTGACATTTTTATTTATTTTTTTTAATTTTTTATTAAAGGACTTGTCAAAAGCTTGTGTTATGTTTTTATTTACTTTTTTGGTGAATGAGTAGGGGTACTATGTACCCCTACTCATTCACATAAGGTGAGCTGGGATTTGGGGACACCCTTGTTAAAGGGGGCTTCCAGATTCCAATACATCCCCTGTCTGCAGACCCCCACAACCCCTGGCCAGAGTTTTGTGGAGGAGGCGCCCTGTCCCCATCAATATGGAACAGAGCCTCCCTGCCCCAAAGCATTCGCCTGTGTTGAGGGCATGTGGCCTGGTATGGTTCAGGGGGGACGCTCGCTCGTCCCCCCCTTTCCTGACCTGCCAGGCTGCATGCTTGGATAATTGTCTGGTATGGATTTTGAGGGGACATTGTTCAAAAAATTTTGGCATGGGGGTTTCCCTCAAAATTTATACCACACCTAAGGGTCTAGTATGGAGTGAGGGGGACCTCCAAGCCATCTTTTTCACATTTTTTATCTTCAGCAATGGGAACAGCTGATGACTCATCCATTGTTAAGGACACAGCGGTCTGGCCCACTCCTTAACAACCAGCTATTCACTGATTGTTAAGGACAACGGCGGCCCTTCTCCCGAGAGACAGGGCTGTTAATGCTCCTTGAGCACAGCAACGTTAAGGTCCTCTGTCCGTCAAAATTAGGGTAATGCATTAGGGAAATTAGGTGGCCACAATGCCCCTCTGAGCGCGAGGCCTTAGGTGACCACCTAATTTGCCTAAATAAAGAGCAGCCTCTGTCGGGAATTAGGAGGGAGTTACTCGATGATTTGGAATTAATAGGTAAGCAAGGAAAGGGGCTCATGCTCCAAGGGATCCGTCCCTCCACAATAGCATCTTTAATATTTACTATAGTAGCAGTTTTTTTTTCTTTTTAATAGATGCAATTACATTATTATAATCATCTATAATAATCTATAGGGATGTTCCTACAGGCTTGCTACTCTAAGGGCACCCAGACCAGTTTATTAAAAGAAAAATATATTTGGGTTAATTGAGTCAATTGTGCTGCCAAATTGTATTTCCAAAAGTCAGTAAATAGCAAAGTTTGAAATCTATTAAGTTCTATAGTGGAGACAGCTACTAGCAATGTTCTGAAATAACATAACAATTTTGGCAAAATGGTCATTTTCACGGAAGCTATCCTACCCATCCAAGAAAGGGAATAGGAAGACCATATCTCCAATTCTCCATCTCTTCATCCAACTTGGCATATAAAGGAGAATAATTTGCTTTATGAACTGTTGCCACAAGTGTAGTTAGCTTAACCCCAAGTGAGTAAGTGATATTGCCAGACACAAGAGAATTGAGATTTAATGCTCTTGTAGACCCTACCATCTAAATTATTATTCATTGCTTCCGGTTTACCTGGGTTGACATGCAGGCCTGAAATATAAGGACATTTTTGTATAGAAATTAAATTAAATTCCAGCGGGTGGTATGAGGCAACGTGATAAAAAGTAAAATATCATCTGCGAATAGCGCACATTTATGGTGAGTCCCACTACTCTCGATTCTAAGTATGTTTGAATTAGCACAAATAGTGATAGCTAGAGTTTCAATAGCAATTATAAAGAGGAGAGGAGATAGCGAAAATCCCTGATGCGTCCCAGACCTAATGGCTGTAGGTTCCAATTTGTACCCTTGTGTCATAATCTGAGCTGTTGGGAAGTACTAGTTTCTTTTAAAAGGCATGTAGCAGCTGTGCCAACTAACTGAAAAACACATCTAAGCCTCCGTTCACATTGGGGTGATTTCAAATGCGATTTGACATGTCAAATCGCATGTCAAAATGAAGCCTATTCCTGGCAATGGCACTGTTCGATTCAGTGCGACACTGACTTTGCACCGGAGCGCTGCACCGATTTCCAAAAGTAGTTCCTGCACTACTTTTGCCGACTTCGGGGGCGATTTCAGTAGACATCTGTGCATGAACCCACACAGATGTCTTTCAAATCGCCCCCTAAAGCCCCGTACACACGTACCGATCGTCGGCCGACGGAACGTCCTACAAATGTTCGCGGCTGGTGTGTTTGTTGTTTGTCTGTTGAAAAGTGCTCAAAACTTGCCCAGGACATTTGTCTTCCGACAGAAAATGACGTCACTACGTTCCACGCACGTTCGCCGCTACAAAAGAGGAAGTGAGTGTTTGGCCGTGACCCTTCTGGGCATCTCGCGCTGATTTCGGTAGCATTTGTTTGGTTGACGACATTTCGCTATTTTCCGAGACATCGTTCGAGAATTTATTATGGCGACCGTGAATTCGTCCGTTGCTGTCGTTAGTGTTGGAGTTTTGGCTCTGAGACGACGTACGAGCAATAGGAAGAAGAAGCGGACCTCCTGGACGAAAAATTGGTTGCTTAACCGTGATCAATTTTCTCATATGTCCTTGCTGAGGGAGCTCCAGGAAAATAATCCTGATGACTTCAGGAATTATTTGAGGATGACGGATCCCATCTTTTACCGTCTTCTTGCCCTGGTGTCCCCCTATATTCTGAAGCAGGATACTTGTATGCGGCTTGCAATTACTCCTGAGCAAAGGTTAATTGCGACGTTGAGGTATCTTGCAACAGGGAGAAGCCTGCAGGATCTGAAGTTCACCACAGGCATCTCCCCCCAAGCTCTTGGAGTCATCATCCCTGAGACCTGCTCTGCCATCATCAAGGTCTTGCAGAAGGACTATATCAAGGTATGTTTGATTTTTTACATTACATTACATGTATTACTAGTTTCACCTGAATTATGATGTTTTTGGATGTACAGCAATTGACACAGGCCATTATTTGTAAACTACCCTCTGTCCGCATGCACATAGTAGTAAAGATGTAGATTATCTTTAACCATTTGTAAAATTACCCACTAACCACCCCACCATTCTCTCCTATGTGTCCCTAAACGCATTGCCTGTTAACAGTATGTCGAATTTATCTAATTTTATTGCTTTCCCTCAAACAATTATTCCTTGGCCAATGTTTTAGTACCTAGTTAATGATTTATCTAAAATACATCAGTCCATCCATTCCCACCTATGATTCTGTATGTTTATGTAATGATGTTAAAACCTTCACTGACCACAAGCCCTTATTGATGTATAAATGCCCAGTTTTACTTACCCATCCCCCACCCACATGCTAAATCTCAAAGTCAGCATATACCAAAGCTCAAGTTCAGAGGTCTTCAAACTATGGCCCACCAGTTGTTCACGAACTTCAATTTCCATCATGCCTAGTCATGTCTGTGAATGTCAGAGAATTACAAGGCCTCATGGGATGTGTAGTTCTGCAACAGCTGGATGGCCGTAGTTTGTAAATCTCAGCTCTAGCTGGTGAGTATAATGGGCCATACACACTAGAAGATTGTCAGAACAATTTATCCTTCCGATTTACCAAAACCAAATAATATAAGGTCCAACAAACACTTTCAAATCCTATGCAATCTGGTAGGCCCTTGCACTACATAGAAAAGGTAAATCTGCACGAAAAAGTCTTCAGAGAATCTTCTAGTGTGTATGGCCCTTTACAATATAAGAACAATAGGAGGTTGAAAATAAATGTATGTAGATGTTACATCCCCATATCCAAACCTTTGCCTTCCTGTTGTATATTTTTTTAGCAAGTTGCATAAGCATTTAACAGACAACTGTGTGTGTAATTAATAATGTGATGTGCTCAAGCACTAATTTTTTTTTTTTATTTTTTCCCCACAGTTTCCTTCAAACGCAGAGCAATGGCTGGAGATTTCTGATCAATTTCTGGAGAAGTGGAATTTTCCCAATTGTGGGGGTGCTATTGATGGGAAGCACGTCCGCATTGTCCCCCCTCCGAATTCCGGCACATTTTTTTATAATTATAAAGGTTTTTTTAGTATAGTCATGCTAGCCATAGTTAATGCAAACTATGAGTTTATTTTTTTGGATATTGGCAAAAATGGCCGCAATTCGGATGGGGGAGTTATTGATCAGACGGAGTTCGCTCGTCGTCTAAAGAACGGCACTCTGAACCTGCCATCCAGGGAGCAAACTGTTGAGGGTATGAGCTTTGTGTTTATCGCAGATGAGGCTTTTGCGCTTGGGGAGCATCTCATGAAGCCCTACCCTCAGAGGAACCTCACCCCAGACCAAAGGATTTACAACTACCGGTTGTCCAGAGCTCGCAGAGTTGTGGAGAATGCCTTCGGGATAATGGCCAACCGGTTCCGGATATTCCTGACGTCCATAAACCTGGCACTGTACAAAGTGGATAATGTGGTCTTGTGTTGCTGCATTTTGCACAACTTCCTACGCAGGAATGCACAAAATTATGTATTGCAGCAACTGGATACTGACCCTGCTATGCCAGGTACAAGTGGAGAGGCCCAACCTTCTAACCAAGTGGAGTCCATGCCGTCAATGGAAGTTGGACGGTCAGCATTGGCATCACACAGGGCCCGTCAGATCCGCCAGGAATATCTGGACTATTTCGTGGGGAGAGGAGCTGTGTCCTGGCAGCAATCACTGTCACACAACCATTAATCTTGTTAAAGATTGGACACACAAGATAAATGTCAGAGATATATTATTTTTCAACACATTAAACAAAAATTGCAATGATTCTGTATTGTGGATTATAATCATTTGGGCACATATGCCAAACACAATTATTTGGGTTAATCATGTGTTATATATGTGTGACTTTGGAAGGGTTAATACATTCATCAGTGTGTTTCTTGACTGTAGTCTCTCACCAGCTGATCCAAAGTGATGATGGCCATGTGTTATTTTTTAGCCAGTGGTGTAAATACAAGGGCCTTCTGCACCCCACAAAATGTACACAAACCCTGTCACAATGAGAACTAGGTCACACCCAAGGTTCATCTAATGTCACCTTACATTGGTGTTCATTGTCCAGAAGTTGCCCATACTATATATTTCATATAATACATTAGGGTATTAACAAAGTACCTACACCTGTTATGTTGTGTTCATTTATGACATCCTTCTCACTGCCCACCAATGTTAGGATATGTCAGTGTTATGTGAAACTTGATCATTGTTCATCTCAAAGTGTTATATATATAGGTAATGGAAAGTGAACTAGAGCAACGAACAAGCAATACACTATAGATTACACTGATCTCCCTACACTGATTGCTACTGGCAATATCAATGCCATATTGAATCCTAGGACTGCTAGTACCTTGAGTGTTGAGTCACACTTATGCGATGCGGGAAGTCTGCGACTTTGCAGCCTTCCAGCATTGCATAAGGGTGACCCGCCACTTACTTTTTGCACAGGATTGTATTCCACAAGTGTTAAGCACTGTGCGATCCAATCCAGATACATCAGAAATAAAGGGTCATGTGCGACTTGTATGCGTGTTCAGTGCGAATGTAGCCATACAAAGTGTATGTCTCAATTCACACTGCACATCTGATGGCATGTAATATCGTAGCGCACTGCTCCTTTATTACATGCGATCAGATGTTCATGCGAAAATCAGCTATACAGTTTGTATGGCTCAATTCGCACTGCACTCGCACAAAAGTCGCACATGATGCATTTATTCAGCCGCATCAGGATAGGATCGCACAATCGTTCAAACTTGTGTGATCCGATCCTGTGTGAAATGTCAGATCGCACTGTGATATGCGTTAAAACTGGGGGTATCTTTAACATTTCATTGACACCTCCAGCAACTCGCATATGGCAGTGTCCAAAATGCTTTCATTAACATGTAAATATGGGAATAGGACAGCCATCATACATTTAGTGCTTCTTTACACAGCTTTAGACCTCGACCCCCCAACGAAAGTCTAATAAAGAATTGAACACACATTGTTGAATGTAAAAACGTTTTAGTATCAAACATTCACAGGGTTAGGGTTAGGGTTAGGGTTAGGGTTAGGGTTTAGGGTGTTGTAAAGTGCTTTTCCCAAACTTGGGTACACTCTTTAACATCTGAGTGTAATTAAAATGCCCTAAAACATTATAAAAAATTTGTAACATCAGGAACATCCCAATACAAACATTAAAAACCTAGTAAAATTGTGGCTTAAAATTTGCCAATCATGTCCACAAAATTGCGCATTTTGATTTGTAATGCCGTTGCAGTCTCCTTTATTTGTTCCAGGTCTGCGCAGCATTGGAGAGCCTCACGGGTCAATTTGGCTAATGTGCAACTATGTAAAACATGGTCTGTAAAAAATAAAAAAAAATGAGTCAATGTGAATCACCTACATGAGGTCATAATAATAGAGAAACATTTGGTGTCCAGGTAATCTTAAATTCCTCTCGAGTTAATACCTACCCTGTTCTTATGCTCTTTTGCCCTAGGCTCTTCTTCTTCCTCCTGTCCTCCTCCGATGCTGTTGCTGATGATTCTGCCGGTCTCCTGAGCTTACTATATATTCATTAGGGGTGTGAACGCATGATGACGTCATTGTGAGGGCATGGTTGTAATGTATATATATTAAGATGCAGAGACCAGAGACGGGCAGAATGCACGGCAACAGCATTGGAGGAGGACAGGAGGAAGAAGAAGAGCCTAGGGCAAAAGAGCAGACAACATAAGAGCAGAAGATTGGACAGCAGAAGACTGGAGAGGAGAAGATCCAAAGAGCAGAGTGGAGAAGACCGGATGAAGATCTTTAAGAACATTTCATAAACGTCTCCTGTCGTTATTCACATACACTTCCATTTATGTGGTTAATGTGTAGGGGTACTATGTACCCCATACCCATTCACATAGTGATTGGGATCTGGGATCTGGGGGCCACCCTTTGTTAAAGGTTGCTTCCAAAGTCCTAGGAACCCCCTGGCCGCATGACCCCCCAAAACCACCAGACAGGGTTGTGGGGATGAGGCTCTTGTCCTCCTCTACATGGGAGTAAGGTGCTTTTGGGTGTGCGGTGCAGAGGCCCCCTGGCCCAAAGCAACAAAACCCCCCCATGTTGAGGGCATGTGTCCTGCTGTGGTCCAGGGGGTGTTTGGTCCGCTTGCTCGTTCTCTTTCCTGGCCTGACAAGCTGCATGCTTGTATAAGGGTCTGGTAGGGGTTTTGGGGGTAACCCACGCTGTCTTTTTGTTGTGGGCATACCCTCAAACTCAATACCACACACAAAAGGCCTGGTTGTGAACTTGGGGGGACACCCACGGTGGGTTGTTCAATTTTTTGGTGTAGTTCCCCCTCAAAAATCTTCACAACGCAAGTGGCCCCGCAAGTCAGAGCATCCTGATCCGACTTACGGTGCGACTTCCATTCAAATAAAGAGGCTCCCATAGGGAACTAGTGTTGTAAATTGGAGGCTAAAAATAACACTGATAAAAATCATTCTGCAAAAACCTACGTGGGCACACAATTGGCTCTTGGACACTTGGTCCTGGTTCCTCCACAGTTTCGGAACTGGCTTCCATGCTGCTTGGCAAGTTGCCAGGAGATCGGGCTTCTGACCTGGCTGGGGATGCCACATCCTGGCATGATGCAACATCTGCAATGTAAATTTGTAAGGGAATACAAGAATATAAGGTTAAACAATCATTGCAAATACACATATTTCTATGATCCCACTACACAAAAATCTGTGACTACCAACCTTCTTGTTGCTCTGGTGTCTCATCACTTGTTGGCTCCACCAGGATTATTTCCGGAATAATGTCTTCATCTACATAATACAAAACATTGGCCATATCATAAAAGTCACAAGAGGTACATTTGTTAGGACATGGTGCCCTGCTTGATAGCTCTTTTAGTAACAAATATGAAGACATGTACATGGTTATCTACGAAAAATATGGTACATTAATGTTTGACAGTGCATAGGAACCAATTACCTTTAGTGGAATCTGTGCCACCTTCTGTGCCCATGTCCTCATCTTGTTCGGCAACTGCCGATGGAGCTGCCAGACCTCTCCTCCTCCTTTCCCATAGTTTGGCACGGAGTTTACGTTTTTCTCCTATTTAAAGGTTTGAATAATAATCTGTGATTAATAGGAATGTTTGCTGAGAAGATTCGTGCAGGAAAGAACGTTCGTTGCAACACAATACATATATTTTTAACTATGGCTTCCTGACTTTTAATGTCATATACTAAAACATCAACAATAGATCGATCAAATCACGACATGACAACTAAAATGAGTAATCTAACTTTTTACATAGACATTATAATCTAGACATGTTAATACAACATACACAAAATTATAAAAAACATATTGCATGATTAAAAAAATAAAGAAAAAATAAAACTTACTTTTTTTCAAAATCCGATGGATTTGGGAAAGCTGATCCTGCTCACGGTGTTTGAGGTCAGACCACCGTTTCCGAATCTGATCTTTCGATCGCTCGACACCGAATTTTTTGACCAAACAGGCCACCACCTTGTCCATGATGCCATCTTTCCTGGCATTGGGCCGATCGTAATTTGCCAACTTTCCATCGTAATCCATTTTTTCTAAAATGGAGACCATCTCCACCATTTCTGGCTTTGACATGGGTGTAGCCCTTGATTTTCGGGTGGCCCAATCACTTCGGCCCCCACTAATTGAGCTCCCAGATTGTTGAGACATGGTTCGTAATTAAACAATGATTATTCCACTGCCTCAGATGTGAGTGTCGCATGTAGGCCTGATCTTCGGCACGTACACACCCCTGCACAAGCCCGCCACTGGAGGAGGAGTTGACGCCTGCGCTGTATTTAAAGGACGCCAGATCGTTCGGCCGACGATTCGCTAGCGGACATATCGAGAGTTGGAGCACGATCGAGCGGCGAATCACGACTTTTCCCCACAAACAAAGGTACGACTCTTTTAATAGAAAGTGTGTGTTTTGGGCCCTATACAGCTTTTATTAGGAATATCTTTATTATGTGCCAAAATACATGCTCTTTTAATATGTTTTGTGTTGTTTTGTGTCTTGCAGGCATATACTGTCCTGCAATATGGTGGACAATTTCACCACCCACAACTTTCTCATCAGTTTCATTGATGAATTCAGGCAACTGCCGTGTTTGTGGCAAGTCAAGTCCGCAGATTATAAAAATAGAAAACTCAGAAAACAGGCCATGGAACATTTGGTGGCCTTCTACAAGCCCGTCTGTCCTGGGGCAAATTTTGAGTATATACGCAAAAAAATAAACAGTATTCGCACTGCCTACAGGCGGGAGTTAAAAAAAATCGAGGAGTCCACCCAGTCTGGAGCAGGGGCACGGAATGTATATGTACCACGGCTGTGGTACTTTGATAACATGCGGTTCCTGGCAGACACCATGGAATCCAGGCCGTCAATTTCAACACTGCCTTCTACTTCGGCAGAGGGCTCAGTGTCGGTAGATCCAAGCCAGGATGAGGATTTCCTGGAGGAGAGTTTTACTCAGGTATGGCATTTCACAATATATTGTCTGCTAAAATGTAATCATGTAACAAAATTATAAGCTAAACCATAATTGACCCTTTATGTAAACGGGCATAGCAAGGGGTTGGCATGACAGGCAACCGCCAGGGGCGCAGGCCAAGGGGGGTGGGTCACAAAAACATTGGCATTGTTTTATTGTTTATTTTAACAATCCACTCAGCCTGCACACCCCAGAACCCCCAGTTTGCAGGCGGATTCATGCAGGTGTAAAACATTGAGAGCAGCTTCATGCAGGTGTAAAACATTGAGAGCTGCTTCATGCAGGTGTAAAACATTGAGAGCAGCTGAGCCAAAAGACCAGGAGACTGAGACTGCCTCTCACTGCATCCCCAGCACACCTCTGGTCTTACAAACACTGCTGCATCCCCAGCACACCTCTGGTCCTAACAAACACTGCTGTAGCCTCAGCATTCCTCTGGCTCAACCTTTTTTAATACAAAACTAACAGCTCCTGCAAATGATCCATCCATCCTTGCTTCCATGTCTCTGGTCTCTCACTCTGGGTCAGCAAGGCAGGTGGCTTCCTTATTCATGTTTCCCTGCACTGCTTCACCCTCAATGCCCTACATCAAGTCCTCTGCAAGTTCAGGCCCCTCTCTCTCTGCAACCCCCTCCTCTCTCTCTCACACCCCCTCTTTCTCTCCCTCTCTCTATCTCTCAACCCTCTCTTTCTTTTTCACACCTGAGACAATGATTGCCCACTAGAGAGCTCTACACTGGGCAAACAAGGGGCAAATTAGAAACTTTTAATGCCCTTACATTTTTTTTTGGGGGGGTGGGTTACAGTTTTACATTGATCTTGGGGGGGGGGGGTTGTTGCCAAATACAGCTCCTCAACAAGGGCACTGGAGACCCTAGATATGCCACTGTATGTAAAGTCTGCTATTTGTTCACAATAATATAACAAACATGCATTTTTATATACACTATAACATTCTAATCAATTGTTCATTTCATCAACAGGGAAGTGTCACTGAGGAGGAGCCAGGTTGCAGCCAGGAGCCTGGGGAGCCTGCGGAGCCTGAGGAGCCTGAGGAGCCTGCGGAACTCTTTCCACCACCACCTCCTCCTGCCAAACGGAGGCAAAAGAGGAAACACATCGACGACATCACAGATGAATTCATACAGGAGGCCACCATAGCCCTCCGTAGGAAACCGGAGGCAAATGAGTCCTTCGGGAATATGACTGCCAAAATTTTGGATAAGGTGGACCTCAGGCAGTGTCAGTATGCCAGAAAAATTATTCTTGATGTGCTGCAAAAGGCTGAAAACGGCATACTTACTGAGCACAGCCATGCATGCCAGGAGCACCCGTGCCCTCCACCTCCACCTCCACCTCCACAACACCCACCACCTCGCCAAATGCCACATGGCCAGTGGCAATATGGCCAGCAGGATCCAAACCTGCCCTCATGGCAACCTGATTACAGTTACCAGCAACTTTAATTTTTGTAACCCCCTATTATTTATTTTACCCCTGTTTGCCAGTTTCTAGTTTAATTTTGTCCAAATGGACCTTTTTTATGTTTAGTTATACGGAAAGTATTAATGTTTGCTTTGGTTTTTTTTTGCTGAGATCCAAAAAATAAAGAAAATTGAAAATAAAAAATGGCCTATCTGAATTTGTTAACATGTTTAATATTGTGCATAACCTGAAAAATATGTTTTAGACATTAATTCATACAAGAATAAAGGGTCATATCAATAGTTATATCTTTGGTGTGAAAATACAAAAATAATGGTGAAGAGTTCAAATTATTTAATTCTAAAATTTGATAGAACAGATAGAATAGACAAACATTATCTTCATCATAACAGAACACATGCCTTTTTATTAGAAAAGTATGGCATTATGAGCACCATCTTCCTTCTTCTCACATTTATCAAGATGAGCATGTGCTCCGCATTTCACCTATTTCTTGGACTTCCGCGAGCCGAAAGTTCTTTCTGAATAAAATGTTGAGTTTACTAGAGAAAATTCTTCCGGGAACTCATTTGGTTTGATCATGCGTGTTGGGATTTGTAGCTGTGTGTCGGCAGAATTGTGTACTGACAGGCGAACAATCGTCCGTTCTGGTGTCGGCATACAAATATTTTCATGTTTGCAAGAAAGACTTTTGTCCGCGGATTGTGCGCAGACATCTGTCGGAGGCACCATACTAACACGCGTACAATCGGCAGATCCTTCGTCCACCGACGTTTGTATGCCGACGATCGGTACGTGTGTACGGGCCTTAACTCGCAATGAAATGTGGGTTTGAAAGCTGAACTCGCACTAATTCAAACCCGCCTCCAATGTAAACGAGGGCTCAAGGTATTGTGAACAGTTTTCTGTGTGGTCAGCAGAACAGGATGCTTTAATGTTTCTGTGTTGTCTATCTATTTATATTTGTGAAAGTGAAAGTTTTTCTTTTCATTTTAAATCTAGAAATACAAGTGCTTGTCTAAACAAAAGTATAATCGGGAGTTCAGCGACACATTCAAATTGGACATGTCATGTATCTTGGGGTAACAGGTTCCCAGCGGATGACATCAAATTTCGTTTTGTGCCGATGAGAACACTGAGGACTCGACTTAACACTGGGGAAGAGAGTGAGCAAACAACATCATTTTTACTGCATCTCTGTGTTTCCTACATCTGCATTACTTGTGCAACACATGCCTACCGTCAGCTGAATTGTAAATGTAATGGAAAAAATGATGACATACTTTTTCTACGTAGAAATGTTTTCTAGACACTTCAGTCACCCTTTACTGGGTATATAAAAGTACACCACGTCTTTTGACATTTGGACAAAAAGGCATTCTGGGCACAAATAGGACATAATACCAATTCCTAGAAATGTCATTTTACAATTTTGCTTATCTACAGCATTGCAATACCCCTAGTGTGCAGCATCTGGAGTGGCTCTTCTGGTGTGCTGGTTTATAGCCATGAAAGTACAGCATATCACAAGCCTCTTTTGGATTATAAATGCCCAGGGGTTTATAGTCAGTTATGTGTCATTTGTGTTTGTGTGCTCTAATGTACTGTATGTCTGTTTAACACCTAACTCCAGCTTTTCTATAATTTCAAATAATTTGTTTCGCCCAACTTGGCCCAATCAAATTATTTGTTTTACTAATACATGCGGCCAAATGTCGAAGGGACATTTTGGAAAATATTTTCTCAGTCAGCGGCTGCAGCCAATTCTTACTCATCTTATGCAAAACCTTCTCACAACTCTAAGCAGCTAGCATTTGAAGTGAAAAAAAAAAAATAAAAATCAGCCAAAAAAATAAGTGTACAAAATATGCCATGCTAAATGCAGATGAATCAGTACTATGTGTCCATGCACCTACAGTATGTTACCAAATGCAATAATATATAACAAAATGTATCATATAAAAAATTCAAAAACTCGAAGGCAATATGTTACCACATCCTACAAAAGGCATATTGCCTTCAAGTTTTTTATTTTCTATGTTCACATTTGGTGATTTGTTATTGTGCTCTGGTTTTTCTATTTTTGTGATTCACAACTTGTTACCGTAATCATTTTTTTTATGTAATACATTTTGGTAGGTATTATTGCATTTGGTGACACAGGTGCATGGGTATGTAGCATATTATGCAATGCACTGGATAGGATTGATTCAGTTTATTCTGACAGTGGTGAGTGCTGCTGTCAGAATACAAGGTCCCAGCAAGGGACCTTGCTTGTGTAGAAGGAGGAATCCATGTATGGTCAGCTTAACATGGGTTGTAAAAACTTCAGTATCTCCCCCACTGTTTAAAGTGAAGTTAAAGTAAGGTGACCAGATTTTTAAAATGAAATCTAGGGACATTTTTTTTTTTTTTATTGGCAATTGGTAAACTATTTTATAAGCATTTTCTCCTCAAGTTTGTTGTGTAAATGTGTTTATAGAATGATTGTATAATATATATGTTGTTTCCCAGATTTCGCCCATGAGATAAAAAAAAGGATACTTCTTAGAATTCTTTGGATATGGCTACCAAATGTTAAGAAGATAGGATAGAGAGAAAACTTTTCAATGCGTATCTCTATATAATGTATTTCCCTCTGTATACTGTATCTCCTCTCTATATACTGTATTTCCTTCTCTCTATATACTGTATCTCCATCTCTCTATATACTGTATCTCCATCTCTCTATATACTGTATCTTTCTCTCTCTATATACTGTATTCCCTCTCTCTATATACTGTATCTTTCTCCCTCTATATACTGTATTTCCCTCTCTCTATATGCTGTATCTCATTTCTTTATATACTGTATCTCCCTTTCTCAATAGACTGTAATTCCTCCTCTCTCTATATACTGTATTTCCCTCTCTCTATATACTGTATTTCCCTCTCTCTATATACTGTATCTCCATCTCTCTATATACTGTGTTTCCCTCTCTCTATGTATACTGTATCTTCCTCTATCTATATACTGTATTTCCCTCTCTATATATACTGTATCTCCATCTCTCTATATACCGTGTTTCCCTCTCTCTATATACTGTATCTCCCTCTCTCTATATACTGTATTTCCCTCTCTCTATATACTGTATCTCCATCTCTCTATATACTGTTTCCCTCTCTCTATATACTGTGTTTCCCTCTCTCTATATACTGTATTTCCCCCTATATATACTGTATCTGCCTCTCTCAATACTGTATCTCATTTCTCTATATACTGTATCTTCCTTTCTCAATATACTGTAATTCCCTCTCTCTATATACTGTATTTCAATCTTTCTATATAGTGTATCTCCCACTCTCTATATACTGTATCTATCACTATATACTGTATTTCCCTCTCTCCTAGTACTTTAACTCTCTCTATATACTGTGTTTACCTCTCTCTTTATACTGTAGCTCCCTCTCTCCTGTAGCTCCCTCTCTATGTATAGTAGATCTATCTCTTTCTTTCTTGGGACCCCCTGGTGCTCTCTCTGTACCTCAAGAAGGGGGTTCTGGCTTTACGCCCGTCACATGTAGTCTCTCTGCAGAATCAAAAATACAATGAGTGATAACATTCTATTGGACATTGCTTGAGCAATATCCTTTGAAAATGTCCAATAGGACGAAACGCGTCAGAAGCCTCCATTAGAGTTCTTTCCCTCATTTGTATATTGCCTGTAAACATCGGATGTTTGTAAGTGCAATTCTTTGCTTTTTTTATTAAAAGTTTATTTAGGATTTTGGATCATCTCATAAGCTTGTTTGGTCTGTTTGTCATTTGATAGTACAGGCCCACAGCATCTGGTGAGCTGCCATTTCTTATGTTCATCTGGTGACGGGACGCATCTCACTTTACGTCACAATTTTGCTTGATATCAGGATCTGTCACGATTTGGGACTTTATTCACCTTTATTATTCATTATATGGGACTTTATTTTTTTTAATCACATGTCTTGGATCATTTATTTGACAATGTTATCACTCATTGTATTTTTGATTATGTATTATTTACATGTCACATTTATTTAGCGCTGCACATACCATTTATCTCATGTCTTTATAACTTGTTTATCAGTTACTCAGTGCTGTTGGCAGCTTTGAATTTGGTGTTAGCGCTTAAAAGACCACACTTTTTTTTTTTTTTTAGTCTTTCTGCAGGCTGCAGCTAATGGTCGGTTGTGGTGTGGCCTCTGAAGCCTCCTCCCCAAGTGTTAGTCTGGGACCCACCCCCTCCCTGCTCCTTCCCTCCATTTATCAGAGGAGCCAGCACATCCGTGTCTGTGCAATCACTGTGCGCCACTCGGAGGGATCAGGGCTGGATCGGCACTGCAGGGGAAGAGACACAGTGACCGTGGCTCGGGCCTGCAATCCAGGGACAAAATCAGGGACAGTCTTGGCCCGGGGACAGTGTCCTCAGTCTGGGGACTGTCTCTGGAAACCGGGGATGTCCGGCCATTCTATGTTTTTTAGTAACAAACATGTCAAAGTTACCTGCTCTGTGTAATGGTTTTGCACAGAGCAGCCCTCTTCTTGTCAGGTCCCTCACTGGTGCTCCTCCCCATTGACCAGTGCCTCCAATAGCAAGCTGCTTTTAATGGGGGTACTGGTGCATGCTTACTCCCAAGCCCCACTCTATGCATCCATAAGAAACAGAGCCGTGGCTCAACCCTGCCCCCTGCTCTCTCCTTATTGGCTCCCTGGTTGAGATTTACAGTAGTGGGAGTCAATGGCTTCTGTTGCTGTCTCAGCCAAAAAGGAGAAAGAGACCCGGGACAGATGAGGCTTTCGTGCACATCGCTGGATCAAGATGGAGCACAGGTGAGTATTAGGGTGGTCTGTGGGGGGGAGCAGGACACAGAACCACTTTAAGGAAGTTTGTATTAGGCCTTTAGAGTAATTAGATAGAACAAACAATTGGCCAGGGAACCAATAAAATATGAGGTATCCAACAAAAAAGGATAAACCTCTGTGAAACTTTCCCACTCACTCAATGATAAAGTGGGGCTCTATGGCCAAACAATTGCATACCCAAAAAATAAGCAGATAGAACACTGCCTTAAGGACCATATTTAAGAGCCACCGGGGATTAGTAGCACAAAATCGCAAAAATAATCATTTAAAAAATGTATTGATACAAAAGTCAAAAAAATATAAATAATGTAATACAAAAACAGGAAACACCCACCATCACCAATAAAAAAAGACAACGTTATCCCATTGTGCGAATCAGTGCGCCGGACGCCAAACACACATCAATCACGCATCTCACACTTAACCTACTAAATAAATGGGCAGAGCTAATTGGGAACTAACTCCAAAAAATAGCTACATGAACAGGACTGGAATAAAGGGCCAGTATAACACCATTCACTTTTCAAAATCAATTCAAAGTCCAATAGCTATTGCCCAGCTACAAATCCCAAATACAGATCAATAGCTAATTCACAGAGCTGACATAGGTAAGCTATCAAGATTGTCAATGTGCAATTTGAGCAAGAAATTGACACTATCAGATGGTATACTGAGTCAATTTCAAGTATTGTGCAACAAATGCATACATAGGCACCTAGCTAGAATCAAAACACTGCTGGCCATGGTGTGACCAATTCACAAACGATCAGAATGTGAGTCTTATCCACCACCATAAGGCAGATCAGTGAAGCATAGAACAGCTGATGATGCATATAGCGGAGACAAACAGGTTGGCTATGTGAGAGCATGTCCATGCAGCAGACAAGTAGTCATGGAGCAGAGGATTTGAAGAAATAGCAGAGTAATTGCGTGCAGCAGAGGCGTAACTAGAACCTTCAGGGCCCCGATGCAAGAAACCATGAAGGGCCCCCTAGACCCCTGGCCGGGGCCCTTCCCTTCAAGCCTGGGGCTTTTCCCACTAATCCTGGGGCTCTTTACTCTCGTTGCATGGCCTTTTATTACGGTCCCGCAGCAGGATCCTTTCACAAGTTCTGCAGTGGGCTCCCTTCCTGCAATCTTGGGGCCTCCCCACAGTGGTGCAATGCCAGGGCCCGGTCGCAAGTGTGACCTTTGAGATCCTGGAAGTTCACCCACTGGTTTGCTACTGGGCCCCCTGGAGCATGGGGCCCGGTAGCAATTGCAACCCCTGCAACCCCTGTAGTTACGCCCCTGGCGTGCAGTACTAACAAATATGGCATAATAGAAAATACTGTGCTGGTCTTTATTATTGCTACTTCTGTTTTGAAACAAGGAGTACATCCATCTTTTAAATCATTCCTGTCCACCCCTTTGGGTGATTTTTATGATCTGGCAGAATGGGGGCCCCAGAAAGTCCCAGCCTTTTAAATATCAATCCACCAGATCTACCAGATAGATGTAGAAGAGGCCTGGACTTAAGTTTTTCTATTGGGAGTCACTGCATGCAGATTACTCCGCTGCACCCGCAAATGAAAATCTAGTCCCATTTCTGCAGCTAAACAAATGGAGCCAGAGAGTTTTTTTTATTTAATTTATTGTTCTAAGTTTGCTGAGAATTAGGGAGTCCTATCTGCAGCTATCCCTGCCTAAATCATGGGACACAGGACCAATAGGCATCCTAGCAACCAATCACATTCATGCACAGGGCCCAGGAGAGGAGGAGGATGTAACTCCCTGTTCGGCCTCCGAGTGCTCCAGCTCTCTGGCCTCTCTTCCTTCCTGCCGACAACAGAACTGACTCTGAGGTGAGGGGGACCCGCAGGGAGTCACTGGCGGAGGAAAGGAACATGACAGCGGCACATAAGGTAAACAAATGTCCTCTCCATGCCAAGCTCTTGCAGGCCTTCTCATGGACATCCTGTGCCCGTTATCTAACATTCCTCTCCACCAACAAAGCCAAAAATCTTTCACATATAATTTGCTGCTGAAATAACAACCAGGATGACGTGAGCAGGAAGGCCAGGGAGGAGAAGCAGCTGCTGAGGAACTACAAATTACAGCATGACCACATTTCAACATGCCTCTGTACAGACCATGTTGAGGGACGTGTTTCTGGAAAGTGCTGAAGCCAAAGATGTCCCAAATTTACAAGATATGTCAGAAGCAGGGGCATGCTGAGTCTTGTAGTTACTCAACACTAAAGAAGACAAAATTGTTCCAGGTCCGCTATGTTACAGGAACTTTCAGCATTTAGTTTATCTCACCAACCCGGGACTTGTAGTTCCCTGTGTAGTTTACCAACACACTAGTAAGAAAGGTGGACCAACCCCCAACATTGTCTGTCCGAGGTAATAAATGACAATGCTGGGACTTGTAGTTACCCAAATATCTGAGAAACTTATATCAAGTATTTAAGCCCCCTGGGGGTAGAAGGCACTACATATGCCTGCAACAAATAAATTAATATGTAAATTATATTCTTTTTGTAGGACAATGCCCATTTTAAATGAATGCCCCACCCCTAATTAAAGTACATGCTCCGCCTACAATGGCTTGCTGGACATAAAAAAAGATGCCCCTGAACAGTGTTTTTGGTATATTGGCAACAATGCATACTGCTGTGTCTCTAGGCCTCCAGACAGAAGAATCGGGAATACCATCCCACAACCTGACAAATTTACTCTACATGCTTGGGGCCTTACACCAGGCTAAAAATATCAGGTATTCAGTACCCCAAGGTTCCCTACTGCAGGAAAGGGAAGAGCTGATACCTAAAGTGGAACTACACTGCACCTGAGCACCACAAACCCAATTTTTTTTTAATCCATTTTTAATATTCAAAGCAAACTCAACCATGCATCCATGTCTCCATACTATTTCCAGAGAAATCACCTTGAAATACACCACTTAGCGTTTCTTGTCATTGCCATCTTGAGCAAGGGCTGATGATTTATGTAGCATTTTATTTATCTGCCCTTAGCTCAGGCATGCAGGCAGGAGGGTATACTTAGCTGAGAAAATTCCTCCTCCCATTCTGAAGACTCCTGGGATGCATGGCATCATTTTCTTAGGCCTTGAAACCAGGAAGTAACTGAAGAAATGCAAAAAAAAGTTTAAAACAAGTAAATGTTTCATGTAAAATATGAGACTTGTGAATGGTAAGGCCCCGTTCACACTGGGGCGACGCTACTTCGCCGGGCGACCTCACAGGTCGCGGCGCGCTGCTCGCACCGCGACCTCGGAGCGGCCGGCACAGACTTCATAACATTGAAGTCTATGCAGGTCGCTCCGGGTCGCCCCAAAGAAGCTCCAGACGCTTTTTCTAAGTCGGAGCGACTTGTGTTGCTCCTATTAGAACGGGTCCATAGCTTCTGTATGGCATGCGACCTGTCAGGCGACCAGGTTGCCTTACAGGTCGCCCCAGTGTGAACGGGGGCTAAAAGTTACTTCTCTGCACTTTTGCCCCCTCTTCCCCCACAACATCTGTCCACAGCTCTGGCCCTAAATGATGTGTTGACTATACTAACAACTGTCCTTGATTTATATATACTTTATGTTAAGATCAATGACAATAGGGGGCTCCAAAGTTCTGGTACTCTACCTCCCTGGGAGGCGCCTATGTTGTGATATGCTCCGCTTATCTCGGTAGCGTGCCTGTCGGCAGCAAAGGAAAGGGAGGAAATGACAGAGTGTGTTCTGTCCTTCTAGTCTCCCCCGGGTTTTTCTAAAACAGCTCTCCTCTGCTGCACTTCAGATGAATTTTGACACAAAGCATACTGAAAATGCTTCATGTGTCATTGACATGCCTGAAATTTCAGAAAGTAAACAACTTCTTCTTTAAGATGGCCATACATTATACAATTTTCTTGTAATTTCCTTTAGATTTACCTCCAACTATGTAGTGCAAGGGCCTGTCTGACTGCATACAAATTAAAAGTGTTTAGGTTTGACCCCCTATCATATATGGTTTTGGTAAATCTAAAGTAAAGTTGTACAAGAAAATTGTTTAAGGCATGGCCAGCTTAATATATGTCATTTAGGTCATTCGCACGGGTTTTTCGTATATCAAAAATATAGACTGCATTTTAGCATGTGTGCAAAAATCAAAAAAGAAAGGTGTTAAGAAAGTGAAATGGTTCATTGGTTCATTGGTTCATTTGCAGTTTATTTGGAGATTTTAGTAAGGTGGACTTGGCTTCCCATAACTTAGAAGAAGCCTAATTCCACCACAGAGCTTACCTATGTCTGGGTGTGTGTTATCTTTGATAGGCTGTGGCAATTGGTTTTTGTTCTAGATCTCAGTTACACATTTGACAGGTGGTAAAGAAGCCATATTTCACCACTGCTTTTAGCCCTAAAGCCTGCACCACTATGTCCTAATAGCTGCATTGTAGCCCTATTCAGTAGAATAGCTTGTGTTCGGCAGGCAGTGCTGTGATGCGATGGGGGATGTTTATACCTACATCGCTGTCTTTGCAGCCTAAAAAAGAATGGTTGGGGGGGGGGGGGTAGTAAAAATATTTCAAAGGAAGTTTTTACTCCCCCCCCCCCCCATCAAGGGTAAGCATTGCTTTAGTGTATGTCAGTCTGGTGTTCAGTGAATCATATCAAGAAATAACAAACCCCTTTGCAATCAATTAAAGATTATTAGGAATTATGAAGCCTTTATAAATGCAGCTGGCTTGCTGGCTTGTGCATTTTTTATGATTACTGCATTCTTTTGAGATTTTAAAAATTATTAACATTTACAGCAGGGCACTACTTTATCATATATATATAGTAACTACAGAGCAAACAAACAAAACAAAACATTTAACAAAAAATGCTGCACAATAATATAATGTAATCAGTGGCTCAAACCAATTCATAAAATGGTGGCCACCAAATGTAATGCATTCACATTTGGTGCCCACCATTTTATGAATTGGTTTGGAGCCACTGATTTGGCTCACTATTTATTGTGCAGCATTGTTAAATATTATTTACACTGTGTGAGATAATGAAGTTCTTGCAGCAATTATATCATTATTTGGTTGCTCGTGGGATTTACTGATTACACGTAAACAAAAACACCATGTTTATAACATACAGTATGATTACATTGCATCTTTTTCTACAATTTCTAGAAGATGAAGCCAAACCACAAAACCTGCACTGTAATGAAACTGATGGGAATATTACATGCTCCTGGCGAATCAGAAAGGAGATAGCTGAATCTATTGACTTTGTTCTCTTCTATAACAATAGGTAAGTTGCAATGCTTTTGTTAAGGTTTTGTGATGCATACATTTCTGATTGCAATAGATTAGATTTATTATTAAAATAAACCACTTGACTATCAAATGTGCCAAGAGTGTGAAAGCTTATGTAGCGCTTACCATCGCGGGTGATGATGAGTCCTCTGTTCTGCCATGACTCTTTGAACCACTTGGTCACCACTGACACACTCTGTTAGAGATGGAGGACCACTTGCACCTTGATAAATTAAGCTTTAGTAAGCCAAAGATGTATAATGACACACGGAAATTAGACCAAAGACTACCAAATGATAAGTTAAATAAATGTATAATATCAAAGTAGGTAAACAATGCAAAAGTTAGCATCAAGCAATACACAACTCAAGTTGCAAAACTGATGAAGTGAATTCTGACCTATTACATGAGTAAATCTCTAACTTGTGTCAATGTTAGTCCACACTTTACTGAGGTTACTATTGGGGAGCAAAGTCAGACCCAAAATAACTCAATACCAATGTTCTTGAGTGCACTCCGCAGTGATACCCCAGATACGGGTATTCATACATGTTCCTGAATGGGGTACCCCTATATGGTAGAAGCAAGCTCCTGGCCCCTTAAAGTTAGCGTTGACCAGCTTTCGTTGGGGCCCTGCTGTCAAGAGTAAGTGATGTATAAATGCAGAGCTACTAAATAAGGAACAATATAGCTGAACTGAGTGTAGCAAGGGGGTTAAAGCTGTGTCTCCTCTCACGACTTCTGGCAGGCAACAGCTCTCATTCCACAAGCATGGTGGATCCGAGACGTCAGGTTCCATATCCTCTGTCACTCAGCTCTGGCTCACACACATGCAGTCACTGATAAGCTACAGCAACAGGATTACCCTCCCTGGGATGCAGACAGACAATAAAAAAGCCCTCTCTATGTCGCGCTCTCTCATTTGTGTGGCCGTATAATGTCCCACAGAAAGTCCTCTCGACTCGGCTTCTCCTTTCTCAAGACCCCAGTCTTGCAGAAGTAAGACACAGACCCTGACAACTGGTCCATCATACTGAAAGAGCAGTATTTTCACCTTGTCCTGCTACCCTAATTTTGACAACAAACACCTTTGCCTCTCCTCACCTCTCTCACATACAGAGACATTGCTTTGTAGTTATAGAAGCAAGCTGCGATGGCTGGTAAAATTCTTCAATATTTTAATTCAGAGCACAGCAGGTTATAGGGTCACTGGATTCCTTACAAGAGTGCTTAGCCTGAAATTAAACGAATGCAGCCATCTTATCTAAGGACTGGTGCGCTGCAAATGTAACTTTGTTTTCTTGGGTTTAGATATCCTTCATTTTTCTTTGTCCATTAACTCAACCAGATTGTTTTTGCTCTGTATAAGCATAATTTACATGATTAGTAGTAAAAACAAAAAATGACAAATACAAAAATTATTGGGTCTAGTGGACATTGGATGGTCTAAGATTCCAAGGATTTATGGATTGCTGGCAACCATTACAGCTACCCTTCCACTAATTTATACACATAAGGTAAACACATAAAATAACCAAGCATTCATAATTGGCATTTACTTAGAGATAGTATGAATCCAATTATCTGCCCATTTGCTGGTATGCTGTCTTCTTGATCCTTCCATCAGGAAGACTGTACCTAATTTCAAGACGTCTTGTGCCCCTGAGGGTTTCTTGGCTTACAATTAACCATCTTCACCAGCCTTCAAAGGCCTATCTAGTTAGAGAGAAGCTGCATACTTGCTGTATGACATATCATGAATATTGAATTCTCTGGAGTGTATTCTTTATCTTCTAACCTCTCAGTTTACTCATTATTATTTTTAATTAAACTTGTACTTGAAAGGCCACACATATTGCTAAGTTTATGAAACCAAGAAAATAATAAACTATGGTAAAATGCTGCAAACCATATTAAGCTATTCTTATTTTAATTTACTATATATACTTTGTCCACAGTGATAAAGAATGTCAGCCCAGATGTCAAGAGATTTCAGACTACCGTTCCTGTCACTGCAGCATAGCAACTGATGGTCATCTGAACACGTCTGATTTTTTAAAGACCATCAGTGTAGAACCAAAGCATTCTTCTAAATCATTTAGGCTGTGCTTGATATGTAAGTACTGGTAGGCCATTGCTGATGTTGTTAACCTTTTTATAAATATAAAAACCTGATAAAAATCATTAAACTTGTAGGCATATTAAAGGGATTGTAAAGGCAGAAGTTTTTCTTCTCTTAATGCATTCTGTGTGCAGTGTGTGCAGCAGTCCCTCTCAGCCCTCATACTTACCTGAGCCCATCTTTATCCAGCGATGTTGCAGGAGTGTCTAAGCTGCCTGGGACTGCCCTCCTCATTGGCTGAGACAGCAGCGCGGTGCGATTGGCTCCCACTGCTGTCAATCAAATTCATTCAACCAATCAGAAGAGAGGGGGGGGTCGGATCGCGGCTTCGTGTCTGAATGGACACAGGCAGCGGTGACTCGGCTTGGGTGCCCTCATAGCAAGTTGCTTGCTGTGGGGGCACTCAACAGATGGGAAGGGCCAAGAGAGCCGAAGAGGGACCTGAGAAGAGGAGAAATGCGGGCCACTCTGTGTAAAACCAACTGCAAAGAGCAGGTAAGTATAACATGTTTGTTATTAAAAAACAAAAAAAAAACAAGACTTTACAATCACTTTAAGGCAGCTGGATATGTGGGATAGGTAGGAGTTCCATGAATAGACCTGTTCTGTTCTGCAGAGTTGTTCCTTTTCAAGTAATGTAGAATAGAGAGGGGAGGAGATGAGCATTTGTAGTGGCACATATTTTCTTAGTATCAGTTACAATCAAGGTTTTATTACTGGTCTAGTCAATGTTACCCTGACAGCAACCAATTCCCAAGGATATGAGATAGCCACCTCATACAGCCAAAAAAAGTATGCATATGACCAAAAAGGACAAAAACTATTAGATGCTAATTTAATCAAAATATTACCGACAGACTCCCAACCCAAAATGAAACTTTTTTTTCTGGGGAAAAGGGGAAAACTTGAGAACAGTTTTAATTCAACTCTATCAATCACTAAAAGCTTACTTAAAAGGGAATGTTCTATATCTTCCATACAATTCATCCCAAATGATGGGCAATACAACAATTTTTAGGTATCAATTAAAATTTGAGGTGAACAGGAGGTTCTAAGAAAAGAGTACATCCTGCACACATACCTCTTCACTTTCAATAGATGTGGGTGCACAGCCTGTGATGTTGCCACCAGGAACATTAAATGCATAGTTACCAACAGCCCCAGATTGGCCCGGACAATCCCGATTTTCAGACAAGTGCTCCTAGATGTCTGTGTCCAGTGTCCCCTCTCTGTTTAGTAAAAGGCTTCTCCCACCTTCCCTCTTGTGTTCAGTTTTGACCCTTCCTTCTGCCCCATTCTCTCAGATTAAACCTAGTTCTACAACTGAGGGGTCTGCACTGGGAGGGGGGAGGATGTCTGCACTAAGAAGTTTGTGCTGGAGGGGGGTTCTGTATTGAGATGTCTGTATTGGGATGGGGATTGTAACGGAAGAGGGTACCCCGGACCGGGTACCTCCGTTGAAAGATGCTCCTAGTGCTTCCCGAGGGCTCCAAGCACTCCACCAGAGACCGTAAGCACTTCAGACTCCACGAACCGCCGCAGCTTGGTTAGGGTCTTGGCATCTCCTACCCATCCTGGACCTACGACAAGGCTCCAGGTTCCTGTGGGTGAACCTCTCTTTCCCCAGAGAGTGCAGCAGAACAAGCTCTTACACAAGCTCTTACAAGAGCTCAGTGATTATCCAAGGGAGTATGGAGGACATAGCAATCCCTTGCAGCAGATTCCCCCAATAAGAGACAGAACTCTAGATTGAGGTGGAGGAACTCTACAACAACTTTATTGAACAAGACTTATATACAGTTTTCACCCACAAGGTTACCACCCAGATGGACCTTGTTGAAGAACATAATATTCACCATCCAATAGGAACAGAGTTTTACACTCTCATACAGTGTACAAAATATACAATGTGGGACAATCCCCCCTCCCCCTTAGCATCCAATCCACATACCTATAAGTTTCTCTTAAGGCAGACAGACAGAACAATGGGAGGTCATTAACACGTAACAATGCAAAAGGGCAATCCACATTCCCTCCCAATACACAACAAAAGGAATACCTGTCTGGCATTGAAAGATATGTAATATACACAGCATTTAGGAATTACAGATTTCATGGCAAATGGAAATAAATCTTAATATTTCTATATGGAGATATTGCTGACAAATATGAAGTAATCCAAACCATTACTTTTCTGTCTTTAAATTCCAGTGACGGTGAATACTGTCACAGGGATTCTATGAGTGGTCTATACTGGTGTGAGGGGTGGATTTTTGAGAGGGGTCTGTGCTGGGGGGTCTTTAGTCTAGGGGGAGTTCCGTGCTGAAGGGTCTGTGCTGGGGGTTGGTCTGTATTAAGGGGTCTTTGCTGGGGGGGCAGTCTGTGTCATGGGGTCTATGCTCAGGGGGTCAGTCAGTGCACCTGGATAAGTCTGTGCAGAGGTGTTAGTGCTGGGGGAATCAGACTGTGCTGGGGGGAGAGTCTGTACTGATCGGTCTGTGCTGAGAGGGGGGGGGGTCAATCTGCACTGAAGGGTTTGTGCTGGGGGGGACAGTCTGTGCAGAGGGGTGTGTGTTGGGGAGTTGGACTGTGCTGGGGAGGACAGTCTGTACTGAGGGCTTTATGCTGGGGTCATCTATACTGAGAGGTCTGTGTTGGGGGTAGGTGTGTGTTGGGAGGGGAGTCTGTACTAAAGTGTATGCACTGGGGGTTCTGTACTGAGGGGTACGCTGGGAGGGAGAATTTAGGGATGTTACAGGACATCTGTACTATGGGGATTGGGAGGTGATTTGTGCAAGGGAAGAGGAAGTAATTTTGGTTGTACTCCTTGATTACACACAGGTGGATTCTATTTATCATCATTAGTCATTTAGGTCAACATTGGATCATTCAGAGATCCTCACTGAACTTCTGGAGAGAGTTTGCTGCACTGAAAGTAAAGGGGCTGAATAATTTTGCACGCCCAATTTTTCAGTTTTTTATTTGTTAACAAAGTTTGAAATATCCAATAAATTTTGTTCCACTTCATGATTGTGTCCCACTTGTTGTTGATTCTTCACAAAAAATTACAGTTTTATATCTATGTTTGAAGCCTGAAATGTGGCAAAAGGTTGAAAAGTTCACGGGGGCCGAATACTTTCGCAAAGCTCTGTAGGAATTTGGATAGCTTAAAGCAGTTGTATCCTCAAAAAACAAAAAACAAAAAAAAACAAACCCTGCAGGACAAAGGCATAATGAGCAAGTATGCATTGCATACTAGCTCATTATGAAATACCTTAGAACGAAGCCCTGACA
This sequence comes from Pelophylax lessonae, assembly GCF_965119305.1. NCBI lineage: Eukaryota > Metazoa > Chordata > Amphibia > Anura > Ranidae > Pelophylax > Pelophylax lessonae. The sequence goes on from NC_138771.1 coordinate 587,746,505, forward strand.
CGGTCGCCCGGACACCGCTGAGGGAGCTGACATCTTCCCTCTGCGTCTCTTCCGGGTTTGGCGGCTCCGGCGCTGAGGGGCCGGGGACGCGATGACGCCACTCCCGTGCATGCGCGTGGGAGTTCTCTTTCCGGAAGGGAGTCGGCAAGGAGCTCTGAAGGTCCGCCAGACCTATAAAGCGCATGCACCGCTGGTGTCAGCGGCTGCATGCAGGGTGAATATCTCCTAAACCGTGCATGTTTAGGAGATATTAATTTTACCTACAGGTAAGCCTTATTATAGGCTTACTTGTAGGTAAAAGACAAAAAACTGAGTATACTACTGCTTTAAAAGTTAGTGGTCGGTGTGATGTTAAAGGAAACCTGTCATGAAAGAAACCTGCAGGCTACCATTGCTGACCTCCTTCTTAACCACTTAAGGACCAAGCCTATTTCTGACACATGTTGTTTACAAGTTAAAATCAGTATTTTTTGCTAGAAAATTACTTAGAACCTCAAAACATTATAAATATTTTTTTAGCAAAGACTCTGGAGAATAAAACAGTGGTTGTTGCAATATTTTTTATCACGGGGTATTTGCGCAGCGGTCTTTTGAGCGCATTTTTTTTTTTTTTTAAGAAATACATTTCACTGCATTTAAAAATAATCTAAACAGTAAATTTAGCCCAATTTTTTTGTATATTAAGAAAGATAATGTCACGCCAAGTAAAAAGATACCTAACATGTTACAGTTTAAAATTGCGCACACTCATGGAATGGCGCCAAACTACAATACCTAAAAAATTTTCATAGGCGATGCTTTAAAAATGTTTAACGGTTACCAGTTTAGAGTTACAGAGGAGGTCTTTTTATAGAATTATTGCTCTCGCTCTGGCAATCATGGCGATTCCTCACATGTGTGGTTGGAACAACGTTTTAATTCGTGTGCGCAACCTACGTATATGTCTTCTTTTGTGCGAGAGCTCACAGCGGCGCTTTACATTTTTTTTTCCTTTTTTTTATTTAATTTTTGAATTTTTAACATTTTTTTTAAAAAATCGGATCACTTTTATTGCTGTCCCAAGGAATGTAAACATCTCTTGTGACAATAATAGGCAGTGACAGGTACTCTTTACGGAGGAATTGGGGGGTCTAAAAGACCCCAGACCACTGCACTTCAAAGTATTCAAAATGCCGAATAGTGCCGAAAAAAAATACTGACAGTTTTTTAAAATTGGCGCCGTTAGCAGCCGAGTAAACCGGAAGTGACGTTGTGACGGTGACCCAATCAAAGCCGAATCCAGCTTTGTTCGGGACTCCAACCAGCTGGCGGACGTGCTGGTTGCTCGGGTCTACCAGTGGGAGCAGAGACCCGGGCAGAGCCGATGGAGGGGGGGACGTCCCGCTCACTGGGATAACTGCTGAGTGGCTGCTGAGCCGCATCGGCTGTCATCTCCTAAAAAACGGTACTGGGTTAATGCCTGCAATTGCAGGCATCATCCCGGCACAACCACTTCTGCAAGCCGATGTACAGGTACGTCGGTTTGTGGGAAGTGGTTAAAATGCTAGATAGCTGACTGTCACACTGACTTACGATATTGTTACTTTCTGATTCACTGATCTAAAACTAGTATGCAGATAGGAGCTTCTGACTACTCTTCCACTTTCTAGATCAATATGCTTGTTCTAGTTCAGTGACCTAGAAAATAATAAAGCCAATGAGAAGAGCAAGTTCCAATTTTAAAAGGAGGTCAGCAGATTATGGCCGATTTACCTGAATGATATTTTAATTTTAATGATAATTTAACTTACTAAAGGGTCTCTTTGTCTGTTTGTAATTTATATTTGAAGATATTGTCATTTTTTTCCTAGATAAACTGCTACCTAGAAACCTGACAATCAATGAAACAAAGAAAGGAGAGGTTTTCACTGTTTCCTGGAAGAACACCACTTCAGAAAGTGTTGAATTTAAGTATATTTATGAACTCTGCTACTGGAATCAGAATGATTTGAAATTAAAGGAGGTTTGTTCTACAAAAATATTACATTCATGAGCCTAGGAGCACATAAACAGAATGTTGAGCTTTAAAGAGCAGGTGTGGGTTAAAGAGGAACTGCAGTCTTCTCACATAATTTGGAATAAAAACATTTTTGCCATTCTGAAGCTTCCTTTCAACCACTTTGCTTATTATTTTATATGTACTGTGATTCTATACTTGCCAAATATGCTGCAGAAATCTCCCTCCTCTAAGTCTTGCTGCAGCCATTTTACCTGTGGGTAGCTGAAGCTGCTGACTGTTCACTTCCTGGATTGACACAGACACACATACATACACATATATATGCGGGCAGAAACACTTACACCACTGCTTGTCTGCACATTTCTCTCCGCTCAATGAATACACATGGATCTCTGCAGTCTCCTGTTATCTCCGTCCTCATCCAGCCCCCTCCAGCTCTGCAGCTCTCCTTGGCTTTCCTATGACTCATCCCTTGCTGGCAAACTCTCACAAGACAGTGAGAGAGAGACGTGCATGATGTCATCAGCCTAGGCAAATTACCAGACAAGAAAGAAGGTGGGCTGTGTAAGTTATTTACTGGCAGAAAAAGTTTTACTCTGCAAAGTTAAAACAACAAGGGCAGATTTAATACATGGAAAAATGAAAAAATGGCTAAAGAGCCACTTTAATAATAATAAGAAATATTTTAAAAGAAACAGGACAGGCCGGCTGTTTACATTTTTTATGTCAATAAACAAATGAAAAACACAAAACATCACATTTTAGCACATTTTTTAGAAGGTTATTATGAGTAGGCAGCCTTATAATAAGGTGGATAAAATGTGTAACTATCTATTAATGTTTTCATATTACCAGCAAGTGTTCAAATTTCTTGAATTGCTAATTATGAACATTGTGTGTTTTTGAAAGTGTATCTCTGGTCAAAGGCTAAAACCTTATATGTTGTCTAGCATGTTAATGTAATGTTTGCTAGTCTCTCTGTTTTTAACCACTTAAGGACCAAGCCTATTTCTGACACATGTTGTTTACAAGTTAAAATCAGTATTTTTTGCTAGAAAATTACTTGGAACCCCCAAACATTATATATATATATATATATATATATATATATATATATATATATATATATATATATATATATATATATATATATATATAATTTTTTTTTTTTTTTTTTAGCAAAGACTCTGGAGAATAAAATGGCGATGCAATATTTTTTGTCACATGGCATTTGCGCAGTGGTCTTTCAAACGCATTTTTTTTTCTTTAAAGAATACACTTAATTAATTTAAGAAAAAACTAAACATTAAAGTTAGCCCAATTTTTTTGTAAATTGTGAAAGATGATGTCACGCCAAGTAAACAGATATCTAACATGTTACAGGCGAATGGCGACAAATTATGGTACTTAAAAATCTCCATAGGCGATGCTTTGAAATGTTTTAATGGTTAACAGTTTAGAGTTACAGAGGAGGTCTTTTGCTAGAAGTATTGCTCTCACTCTGACAATCGTAGCAATACCTCACATGTGGGATTTGAACACCGTTTACATTTGTGGGCACCTCTTATGTATGCGTTTATTTGGTGGACAGGGGGCGCTTTAAAAAAAAAAAAAAAATGTCCTATTTATTTTATTTTAGATTATTTTTTTCACTGTTCCTTTTTCACTGTTCCTTTTTAAAAATAAAAATCTGATCACTTTTATTGTCACAAGGAATGTAAACATCCCTTGTGACAGTAATAGGCAGTGACAGGTACTCTTTATGGAGGAATCTGGGGTCTAAAAGACCCAAATTCAATCCTTTGCACTTAAAAGTATTCAAAACGCCAAAATCTGCATTTTTGAATACTGTCATTTTTTTTTTTAAATCAGCGCCATTGGCAGCTGAGTAAACCGGAAGTGACGTCGCTTCTGGGTTACTTTATCGGAGACCCGATCAAAGCCAAATCCGGTTTTGTCCAGGACTCTGACCAGCCAGCGGACATGCTGGCTGGTCGCTCGGGTCTCCCAGTGGGAGGGAGAGGGAGACCCAGGCAGAGTGGCGGAAGGCGGCTGGACGGGGGACGTCCCAGTGTTTGTATACATTATAAATACCTTAGTGATCTGCATAAGGGACTGAGAAGAGCTGGGGTGGAGACTGCAGAGAGGCATGTCAGCAGGAGGCAGAGTAACAGCTGTACACTGATCTTCTCAGTGAGGAGCTGTGCAGGGGAGATGTATCAGCAGTAGGCAGAGAAACAGCAGTAGACTGATCTTCCTAGTGAAGAGCTACACAGGGCCATGTCAGCACAAATCTGACCACTGGAGTACAGGCAGACTAGAATAGCAATGCAAAGGTAGAATGCAAAGAAGAAAACTGACCATGCTGGGATGGATGTGCCTGGTGTGGTAAATTTAAAACAGGAAAACAGGAGGTCTGTCAGGATCACCAAGTATTTCACACAAAGGGACCAATGCAAAGAGAACAGAATACTTTTTCAAGCAAGGGCAATGTAACATAGACACGAATCAGAAATTTTAAATTTTGGAGTAACATGCATGTTAATTACTTATTCTTTAAAGTCGAGTTCCGCCCCCCCAAAAAAATTTTAAGTCAGTGGCTACACATACTGTAGCTGCTGACTTTTAATATTAGGACACTTACCTGTCCTGGAGTCCAGCGATGTGGACACCGCAGCTGATGTTTCCATCGGCTGTCGGGTGCTGCCGCCGCCATTGCCGGTCAGGAAACCAGGCAGTGAAGCCTTACGGCTTCACGGGCGGGTCCCTACTGCGCATGCGCGAAGCGTGCTGCACATTCGGATTGACTCGGCGGCGGGGAAGGAGGAGGGGACCAAACATCTGAGGGACGGCGCCGTGGCGCCGTCTCCCGGAAGTGGGGAAGGGTACCTGTCAAAAATAGGTACCCGTTCCCCCTCCCCCCTGAATGGTGGCAAATGTGGCACTGGGGGGGGGGGGGGGAGCAAATTAGCGGAAGTTACACTTTTAGGTGGCACTCCGCTTTAAGTTTAGGTGTTGTGAATTATGTGGGTTATGTAGTATTTTATAATATTTCCATGTAAGCAATATTTTTAGTAATGTGTCAAACAATGAGGGCAGGGAAGTGATAATCTAACAATATTGCGGCTCCAAAGCCGTACAGGTTGCTAGGGTGCCAAATGGCCATCACAAACATAAAAGCAATGCAAAGGTGTTTAAGAACTCATCCAATTTGCATTGCTAAAGGATATTTTTTATCATTAGCAGGCAATTAAACACCATCAGCATGTTTTGTGTCTTCTTTAGGATTAGTGTAAAGGTAAGAATATTACAGAGACATGCAATAATTCCTTTAAAGGCTCATACACACTGCTTCTCAAAGAAGCGGCTCCTACAGGCTTTTGAGCTTTTTTGAGCTCTCATTTTTTCTGAATGGAAGCTCCCCTCCATGTTAGCCAATGTGTCCATGCACACTATGGCTTTTTCAGGAGCTTACAGGCATATGCTCTTACAGACAGAAAACCCCCACCAAACTAACATTTTTGAGAGAAGCTTTCGAGCAAAAAAGTGACCAAAAATGCGTGAAAACACTCGAAAAAGCATGAATGAGCATTAGAAAACTCAAAGATGCTCAAAAACACATAAAATAAATAGGAAAAAATGAACTGAGGGGAGGATTTGTGAAAAAAACTTATGCTCAAAAAAGCTCAAGTTTAAAGGAGCTCAATAAGCTCATTAAAATGTGCAAAAGAGCACAAAAAGTAGAAGCTTCTTCAAGCTGAAATAAAAGCTCAAATGCCTGTAAAAGCAGCTTTTTTTTTTAGCTGCAGTGTGCATGAGCCCTAAATGTTACATAAAAAAATGGTGGCTACAATTGCTATAATTTTTAAACATGTATTAGAATTTGATAGAATTTAATAAGGATTTAAAAATATTATTTAAAGTGAAACTCCAGGCTCAGAAATGATGAGGGAAATGTTACCTCAGTTGTAAGAAATGGCAGGATTACTTCAAAATACTTTTTTGCTGTACTTCCCCTCCCCTTGGCAATTAACAGAACGCTGTGTTTAACTACTTGCCTTCTGTGCACTTAAACCCCCTTCCCATCCAGACCAATTTTTAGCTTTCAGCGCTCTCACACTTTGAATGACAATTGCGCGGTCATGCTACACTGTACCCATATGAAATGTTTATCATTTTTTTCACACAAATAGAGCTTTCTTTTGGTGGTATTTAATCATCTCTGGGTTTTTTATTTTTTACAAAAAAAAAGAAAAAAGACAGAAAATTTTGAAAAAAAAAAGTTTTTCTTATTTTCTGCGAGTAAATTTTGAAAATAAATAAATTTTTCTCCTTCACTGATGTGCGCTGATGAGGCTGCACTGATGGGCACTGATAGGCTGCACTGATGGGCACTGATGAGGTGGCACTGATGAGGTGGCACTGATGAGGAGGTACTAATATGCTGCACTGATGAGCACTGATAGGCGGCACTGATGAGCACTGATAGGCGGCACTGCTGGGCACTGAGAGGTGGCACTGCTGGGCACTGAGAGGTGGCACTGATGGGCACTGAGAGGTGGCACTGACGGGCGGCACTGATGGGCACTGACGGGCGGCACTGATGGGCACTGGCGGGCGGCACTGATTGACACTGACAGATGGCACTGATGAGCACTGATGGGCGGCACTGATGAGCACTGATGGGCAGCACCATCAGTGCCCACACTCAGTGCCCATAGTGCTGCCAGTCAGTGCTCATCAGTGCCTAGATGAGCAGGCACTGATGGGCACTGACTGGCAGCACTATGGGCACTGATTGTGTGCACTGATGGGGGGCACTGTGGGCATTGATGGTGTGTTTGGTGTACCTTGTGTAATCAGGGCACTGGTGATCAGTGCCCTGATTACTTTTTTCTGTGTCCCCGGCGCTGGGCAGCTCTCCCTCCTTCCTCACACTGCAGTCTCCGTGTGAGGAAGGAGCGCTGGCGATGAGAGATGATCTCATATGTTTACATATGAGATCATCTCTCATTGGACGGTCCGATCACGTGGTGAATGGCCGCTGTGATTGGCCATTCACCACGATCTGTGATCGGCTGTGTCCAAGGGACACGGCCGACACAGATTTTCCCCGATGCGCGCTCTCGGGAGCGCGTGGGGAGACTGTTTCTGGGAGGCCGTTTAAAAACGACCTCCCGAAAATGTGAGTCCGCGCTGCAGCCGTACTTCGGCTATATCGCAGATGGGAGGAGGTTAATTGAAGTTCTCTTATGACTTTTTATGATTTCAATGGGCTGATGCTATTTTTTTTCACCAACAGGCCCCTGATAATTGTCCAAAACCTGCAATCGATATACCAACCAACAAAGATGCCAGTGAAATACTCCAGCTTGGTAAACAACTTAAGCCAAGCAGTGATTACGCATTGATGGTTCGTGTACGTTTGAAGGAAAAATATAACACTAGCTGTTTCCAGGGACCATGGAGTCAGTGGAGTCAAGTGCGAACACTGACCACCAAAGCAGGTACCAGCAAGCACATTATCATTTAGGAAATTGGCTGGCTTGATAACATTTAGGGCTCATTCACACTATTGCATTGTATTCATATCAGCGTGTTATGCTGCATGTTAACCACTTCTGGACCGGAAGGTTTTACCCCCTTAATGACCAGGCCATTTTTTTCGATACGGCATTGCATTACTTTAAGTGACAATTGCACGGTCGTGCGATGCTGTACCCAAAAAAAAAAATGATGTCCTTTTTTCCCACAAATAGAGCTTTCTTTTGGTAGTATTTGATCACCTCTGCGGTTTTTATTTTTTGCGCTATAAACAAAAAAAGAGAGAGACAATTCTAAAAAAAAAAAATATATTTTTTTACTTTCTGCTATAAAACACAGCCAATAATAAAAAAAAAAATTAAAAAAACATTTTTTTTCATCATTTTAGGCCAATATGTATTCTGCTACATATTTTTGGTGAACAAAATCCCAATAGGTGCATTTTGATCGGTTTGCGCAAAAGTTATCGCGTCTGCAAACTAGGGGATAGATTTATGGCATTTTTATTTATTTATTTTTTTACTAGAGGCGATCAGCGATTTTTAGGAGGACTGTGACATTGTCGCGGACAGATCGGACACCTAACTGACACTTTTGACACTTTCAATGCTAAAAAATATGCACTGTTACTGTACTAATGACACTGGCAGGGAAGGGGTTAACACCAGGGGCGATCAAAGGGTTAAGTGTGTCCCTAGAGAGTGCTTACTAACTGTGTGCAGGATGTAGGGCGTATCGGTCCGGGGTTCCTGGCCTATCTGCTTCTCCGAGTGGAGTCTCCTATGGCGCTGACAAACTAATTTGGAAGTCACCACGAGAACTCTGGAGGAGTTCAGGTGGGTTCTGAACCTTCAAAAGTCATCCCTGGTCCCTTCCATGAGACTGGACTATCTGGGCCTGACTTTGGAAAAAACTCTTGGAACTTCAGACTGCGGTTAATGTCCCGCACATGGTCGTCCCTTCAGACCTGTATGCGAGTTCTAGGACTGATCGTGCCATCATTCGAGACGGTCCCTTTTGCTCAATCCCTCATGGGGATCCCCCAGAAGGCAATCCTTCTTGAATGGGACTAGAATCCAAACTCTCTGGACTTTCGGATCCATTTGAGCTGGCTGACCAGGGAGTCTTGAGCTGGAATCCTTCCTCCCCTTTTTCCTGAACACTTATCACTGTGGATGCAAGCCTGTCTGGGTGGGAAGGAGTCCTTGGCAGGTTCTCTGCCTTGGGAGTATGGTCTCTGGAGGATCCAGGTTACCGATCCTGTTGGCTTTGCATCTACAGGATAGTGCTGCAGTTTGTGGCCCGCTACCAGAACCCTCTGGCGGGTGCAATGGTGGCACCATGGGTTCTGTCATGGTCAAGAACATTCGCTAAGGTCAACTTGAATGATGCCGTGAAGTTTAGCATGGTCACCTGCTCACAGCTGCCGCTGGCATAGTCTTGTGTGCGTGCTCACGGATGGGCCAAGGTCAGTATCAGCTGCGGTCTGCCTTTCCTCCTCCCAAGTTGCTGCCAAGAATTTTTCACAGGATCGAGGCGGAAGGGATTCCGGTCTTTCTCGTGGCTCCGGATGGGCCTCGATGAGCTTGGTACCCCGGCCTGGTCAGGCTAGCCGCAGACGCTCCATGGAGAATTCCTCTCGGGGAGGAGTTATTGTCTCCAGGGCCCATCTCCCGTCCGACTTTGCGGTCGCTGACTTTGCCGACTTGGCTGTTGAATGCCAGGTGCTGAAGGATGGGGTTTGGCTGCTTCAGTGATTCCTACCCTGCTTGAAGTGTGGGAAGCGACTTCTAGGGTGATTTTTGTTCATCATACGAGACAGTCGTATATTGCGTGGGCTCCCCCTCGCTCTTACTCGGGGGCCGGATCTTGGCTTCCTTCAATGGAGAGTGGATCACAAGTTGGCCTTGAGTACTGTCAAAGGTCAGGTTTCAGTTTTGGCAAATTTCTTCCAAAGGCCATTGGCCACCTGTGCCCTGGTGCGTAACTTCTTCCAGGGGGTGCGACACTTGGTACTTCCGGTGTGACCTCCATCACCCACTGGGGACCTTGATTTGGTGCAGTTGGTTCTTTTAGACCCTCTGTTTGCGAGTATTCAAGGGTATCCCCTGCCTACCCTATTACAGAAGGTGGCCTTCATGGTTGTTGTCACTCTGCACGCAGATGACGGCACTGGCGACATTGTCCTGTCGTTCTCCCTGTATGTTGATCATGGGGCCAATTGGTACTTCATCCGGATCCATCCTTCACTCCGAAGGTGGTTTCTGGTGTTCACTTGCATGGGGACATTGTATTCCTATCTTGTGTCCTGAGCCCTCATATCCTAAGGAATGTGCATTGCTTACTCTGTTTAGAGTGAGGACACTCAAGGTGTACTTGGCGACTACTGAGTCTTTTCGTGAGTCAGGCTTGCTCTCTGTACTTACGGATGGCCCATGAATGGGACTGCCTGCGTCTGCTGCATCTATTTCCAGATGGATCGGACAGACGGTGGTGCAGGTTTATTCAATTAAGGGTCAGGTCCTACCTTTCCCTGTTTCGGGGCATTCTACTCAGGTGCCTAGTGCTTCCTGGGCTTTTCGCCTTGTAGGCATCTGTGCTCCAGGTTGCAAGATGGCTACCTGGTAGTTTGTTCACACCTTTACCACTTTTTATAAGGTAGATGTGCTGGCATCTGCAGAAATCTATTTTCGGCCGCAAGGTTTTTTGCTGGCTGCTGTTTGGAGGGCTTTTGACCTTCCTTGAGGGTGTTTACTGTTTGTTTTAGGTGGGCCTCATCTTTTGTTCTGATGAGTCCTATGTTGCCTGCTCGGCTATGTTTGGCCTTGCTCTTTTCTGCTATTCCCACCCCTCATTTTATGGCACTGCTTTGGGATGATCTCTACTTATATGCATCAGAGAGAACTGCGTCCTTTAATGAACGATAGAGAAAACTGGATTTTTAACTTACCATAAAATCCTTTTCTCTTAAGTTCATTGATGGACGCAGTACCCTCCCCTCTATTTTGAGTTGGGTTGGTGTTACTTTTCTGACACTGCTTTGATACAAAACTGACATCCTATGCAGGAAGAGAGAGGATGTACCCTCCGGGACTGCCCATAGGTGTAGCCAGAACTTTTTTCTGCCTAGTGTCCTACTCCTGTAGGGGGCAGCATTACCCTACTGATATGCATCAGAGAGAACTGCGTTTGTCAATGAACTTAAGAGAAAAGGATTTTACGGTAAGTCAAAAATCCATTTTTTTTGTTTATAGCGCAAAAAATAAGAATCGCACAGGTCACAATCAAATACCACCAAAAGAAAGCTCTATTTGTGGGAAAAAAAGGACATCAATTTTATTTGGGTACAGCGTCGCCAACGCAATTGTCCGTTAAAGTAACGCAGTGCCGAATCACAAAATAGGGCCTGGTCAGGAAGGGGGAAAATCCTTCCGGTCTTAAAGCGGAGTTCCACCCATTTTTAATACGTTGGATTACATAGATGTATGTAATCCCCTTTAAAACGACTTTTACCAATGGAAACTTTTTTTTTTTTTTTTGCTAGTAAATACCTTATTTTCTAGTTTATTCCACCTCTCCTCACTTCCGGGTCCGATCGGCGATGACGTCATTCGGCGATTCGCAGTGTGTGCTGGGATGTATTCCATGCCAGAAATCTCGCAGTATTACCCAGGAGCTGAGCTGAACTGTGTGTATTCAGGCCGTGACCTGCCCCGCCTCCGCCCCACCTCCGCCCCGCCTCCTCTCAGTGAGTTTTACTGTATACATTGTATTCAGGCCGTTCTCTGCCCCCCCTCTGCCCCGCCTCCTCTCAGTGAGCGAGGACTGAAAGCATTATATCCTCACTGAGCTCACTGAGAGGAGGCGGGAAAAAAAGTTTCCATTGGTAAAAGTCGTTTTAAAGGGGATTCCATACATCTAAAGTTACGAAAATGGGTGGAACTCCACTTTAAAGTGGTTAAAGTACACTTCTACTCTCCTCCCACGGACCCTGATACAGAAGAGTGTGCATGTGAATGCAATGCAATGCACACAGCTCAAATTAGGAGACATTGAAAGATCGTCCTATCTTTAGTATTAACTGATTGGTTTCATTTGTATCATTTCTAAAAACACTGGCTGCTTGGATGTCATTCTGAACCTCAGGTTAGGGATTGAGCTAAACTCCAGGAATTATCATTTTTTTTAAACTTACATTGGTTCAGCTTGGTTACACCTAATTCCTCATATCGCACATCCAGAGGAATGGTGGGGATGCAGAAATAACCTGTAGTAGCCTATGCCATGAACAATCAATCAGCACTGGTCTCTTCCGGGTGCTGCTCAAACAATTTGCCTTCTATATGTTGAACAGAGGGGGTGGCTCCTGTTGGCACATCCTCTATTCAGAAACTGTCTCATATTTTTTTCAGTGAAGGCATTCTCTGCTTGGGTGTGGATGAGATCATGACACCGCTTCTCTCTGCCTCATCCAATCAAAGAATGCCTGTGTGCAGCTATTGTCTTTGGATGGTCAGAATGCTTGACTTGTTATTGGCCTGTCTGTAACTTAGAACTTAAAGTGTTACTAAACCCAGAACCTTCATTCACTATATCTGGTCTCCCACAGAACACAGAACATGGAAATGCAATTATTTTAGTAAATATAAATGGATAAATACCTTTTCTTATCAGCTGTATAAAGGATCCTTGTGACTTGTATCAGTTCCTAGTAAAGCTTGTAGGATGGGTTTTCATTCTCCCCTGATCCTCTGCCTGGAAATGTCTGGACAGTGCTGATTGGCTCTGTGCTAACCACATGCACTCTCCCAAGAAAAAAAAAAGAACTCTCTAGCAATACACACCAAACTGAGCATGTGCAGCCTGTCCCCTGACTATGTAAATATCAGGTCATTTTTTGGAGACAGTGAAAGAAGGGGAGGATCAGAGAGACAGGGTCAAACAGCCTTTATACACAATACAAAGGATTAACCCCTTGGGTTCCACAGTGAGTATAACAAGCATGCTTTACTGCATTTAGAGACTGATTTTACTGTTGTGGGTTTAGTAACACTTTAAGTCTTAACTTATAAAGATTAAATTCCCAAATATATGGTCAATTCTGTCATTATATTGCATAACAGTATAACCAAGAATGATCTGTAAACCATTTAGCAGAGACCTGACATAAAAGAGTCTATTGTCAAATAACAAAATGTAATCCGTTTTGATTTAAAGTTTTATGCTAATAAAACATGGAAACTTTCAAGGGACTAAATACTTTTTATAAGAGTTGGATAAAAGTGATTGTGATCTGCTTATATGAAATCCGTACTGTGACAAATACACAGGTTTCTGTTGCTCACCTCATTTTAAAAATCTACAGTGTGCAATTAGTTGCAATTAGTTTATTTGACCTTGTTTACTAATGTTAAATAATAAAAATGTTTTACTGTTCCATCAAGTGACTTCCTCGGTTCAAATGTGCATCAGGTATCCAAGCATTTACTTCACATACATTGTAAAAAAAAAAAAAGTGCATCCTAGAGAATTTTTTTTTTTTTTTTAATTAAATTTTTATTGAGTTTTCAAGAAAAAAAAAACAGAATCATACAGAAAATTGAACAGGAATAGGGTTACATACTCACAATTATATTTTGTACAGAAGTCTGTTGAGCATAATATATAAGGTACTATTAATACAACCATTGAACAAAGAAAGGGGAACAAATAGAGGTGATGAGATTGGGATTCCCTTACAAATGTATAACTGCAATTAGCACAATATATTTCAGTTAGTAATATTGATGTTCACATATTGACCCAGGGTATCCATGTGTGCCACAGTTGTTGAAATTTGATAGCTCTACCCGAGCGAATGGCTAGCTGTTTTTCCTACTCATAAGTGCAGTTGACAGATACTATGACCTCTGAGACACTCGGGGTCACAGTCGATTTTCAATGTCTAGTGATAGTCAATTTTGATGCTAATAATATGTGTGCGACTATAGTACGGAAAGTGGGAGGGAAGTCACCTATCTCTAGGTTCAATAAAGCCAGGGCAGGAGTGGCCGGTGTTAAGATACCTGTGACAGAAGATATTAATTTAAATATTTGGTTCCAGAAACTAGTGAGACTTTTGCAAGTCCATAGAATGTGTAAAAGATTGCCAACCTGACCACATTCACGCCAGCACAACGGAGATTGAGAGGGGTAAAATGTAGCCAATTTGATGTGGGTGAGGTACCATCGAGAGACTATCTTATGCGAAAGCTCCCAATGGTTAGTGCAATTAGATATGCTATATATATAATGAAATGCCTGTGTCCATTGTTCTGGCGTGAAGGATTTTTGGAGATCTGATTCCCATCTTAGTATAGGGTTAGTTTTGGTAAATTGTACTTTAGTTTGGAGTGCCTGGTAGAAAATTAAAATGCCCTTTGATATTTGTGGATTTTGTTTCAAAAGGGCCCATAGTGTGGTCTGAATTTTGATTACAGGTATAGGGTTCGACTGAACTAATTTAGATATAGGGAGGTATGTGAATGCCTCAGACAAAGGAAATTGTAGCTTGGACAGTGGTTTCATGGAGCCGCCATCGTATATATCTTCTTTCTATCTGAGGTTCTGGTTAGTCCATTTCCGTAGAGATAGGTAAGGTATTTCTAATGATTAGAGGGGTATTTGTATATTTTTGAGATTAGCAGTGTCACCCGGATATAATAGAAGAGTTCTCCATGCCTGGATAGAGGCTTGAATGGTAATAGGGAAGCTATTAGGGAGAGCCATTTCCAGCTGTCGGTAGTGTAGGTAGATGGTTCGTTTTAGCCAGTGCTGTTTCCACCTGGACCCACTTAGTCTCTGAATTTGGTGCGAACCAGTGCTGCATGTGTGATAGCTGTGCTGCTAAGTAGTAATCTTTTAGGTCTATCATTCCTAGCCCTCCAACTTGTGTTTTGATCATGTGCATCCATGAGCATTGTGGGCATTTACCCTGGCATACATAGCGTTTGAAAAGGGATTGGAGGGAGGATAGGTAAGACAGTGCAACCAGAATTGGTAAAGTGCGAAAAATATATAAGACTTGTGGGAGCACGGTGGGAGCACCATCATAGTGCCGCCAGTCTGCCCATCCATGAAAGTTCCTTAAATGCATGTTGTGAGAGGTCTTGTGTTATTTTCTGTATCAAGGGTTTGTAGTTTGCCAAGGCCAGAGTGTCAAGGGCCGGTGTCAATTTGATGCCCAGATATGGAATCTCTGTGTTAGTCCAGCAATACGGGAGCAATGTCTCCAAATGGAGCTTTGTTTGCTTGTGAATTCCCAGGTCTAGGATAAGAGAACTTGTTGCATTTTTCAACATATTGAAGAGTCAAACGTTCTTCATTCAAAACAAAATCAAAGAAAAAGTAATACATTTAAATAAAAATAAAATAAAAACAAGGAAAATCTTCCCTTTCAATTATTTATTTAAAAGAAATATCAACATTTTTAATAGTGTACTGTGAAATAGTACACTCTTGGTCTTAGAAGTTGGTATTGTCCCCTTAAACAGAAATGCTTTTTTGTAGAAATTTGGCATAACTGTTCACCAATCCTGGACATTGACTTTTGGACATTAACCAATCCTCCATGCACAATTCCCCCAGTTGCAAGATGCATTTGGGTTTCCTTGCATGAACTGCCCTTTCAAATTCCCCCCACATAATTCAATGGTATACCTGTCAGGGCAGTGGTAAGCAGTTATGAAAAATGATACCTTGGTATAAATATTTAGTATTTTATATATTTATGATTTTGTTTTTTGTTTTTTTGTAGTTCCCAGTCTCATCCTGCTTTATGTCTTGATTCCTATATGTATCATTGTACTTGTATTATTTGCTGTTTTTGGATACAAAGCTATGAAAAGGTGAGTATAAACTATATGTATTTATATGCACATAATAACAGTTAATGGAAGACTACAAGCTTATTTATAAAAAATTGAAAAATTAAAATGGGATTCAAGCATATTTCTAACTAGCCTAAAACGGTTCCCTTCACACTCCTATGCTAACTAACCTGTGTAGGAAAGATGTATATACTGTACTTACCTATTTTCAGCCTGCTCCAGTCCAGCTCCCCTGTGTCAGCCAGCATGGCTGCAGAGGAGAGGAGGGAGCACCAACAACAAATGGGCCATTAAAGCCTATGGGTGATGTCACCACTCCAGACTTTATTAGCCATTGTCTGGCTGATACACGATAGATCACATGGCCAAACTGGAGTGGCCTAAAAATAGATAAGTATGAACATTTTCCTTACCCAGGTTAGTTAGCATAGGTGTTAGGAGGGGGAGGGGACCTTTTTAAAACACTTAGGTGTAAGCTGAAATTCGTAACGGCAGCTATAAAATCCAGAAATTATTAAGGCATTTTATTCATTATTATAGTCCTAAATGTAGTTTTGAAATGCAAGCAGAAAAGTTACCTGGATTTGGCTTGGTGTCAGCCTCTTGCAGTTCTCGAACGGCTGAGTTCTGACTAAGAAAAGATAGATGCAGCACAAGCAGACACAATTAGTTGTGAACATGCTGATAATTAGAGAGAGCAGAGTGACGGATTGACAGAGAGAGTAGTTCATCAGTTTTCTGCTTTGCCTTCCACTGTCTAGTTGCAGGTTGGTGGAGGGACAAGACCTGTAAGTGTTACTGAACTGCAATCACGAAAAATGTGGTCTGCACCCCCACCAGACAGGGCTATGCAGTGTGGCAAAACAGAAATAGAAATCATTTGATGTATAACAAAGCTCCCACAGGTGTTGTTTATCAGTGTATTGAATTGTTTGCCTGGAATTCAGTTTTTTAGGTTCTTCACAAAAAATGTTAATGGCAACCAGTAAGGTTTTGTTTTGTATCCTCTGGCAAAAGTAGACACGGGATCTAAAGGGAAGTTCTCTACTTTAGTGAGCCATTCTGCTATACAATAACTAGGGCACCTATTCACTACCTTTACCATAGACTGTTGTCAGTTTACGGCTTGAACCAGGGAGTTACATCACCAGGCGTGAACTGGAAAAGTAAAATAAAAAACCTCCTCCTGGCTTCTGCTTTTGGTCATTTTCTAGTAACTATTGTTGCAGTATGGTAAATCTGTCATGAGATAACCATGGGCGATGCTGCCGCAGACAACTTCATAAAGATGATGGTTGCCTGGCTATAATAGTGACCCAAAATGTGTATACACTGCTCAGGTGAATGAATGTCAGCAATCCAGTGTGGATGCCTGGCCCCGACTCGCCACCATAATAGTACAGAACCGAAAGGGGTCCTGTGCAGCTCCGAAACGTTGCACAATTTTTTTTATGTGATCTTCTTTCAATAAAACTTTTGGACTGCTTTTGCAAGATCCATGGTGTGCTGGCGAATATGTATCTAGGTGTATACACTGCTCAGGTGAATGAATTTCAGCAATCCAGCATGGGTGCCTGGCCCCGGCTCGCCACCATAATAGTACAATCAAGAAGAGAAAAATGGCTGCACACCACAGCGGAGCTTGAATGAAGTACATCCTTTTTATTGACACATGTCAAGCCTCAAAAGGTACAAACAGGAAAATGTGGAGACGTTTCACATGGACACAGCATGCTTGTTCACTACCACTGTGGTGTGCGGCCATTTTTCTCTTCTTGATTATGATGGTGACCCTTTGGTTTCAGTAATTTCTGGGTCACTGACCTGGAACAGGTGTGCAGATCAGGAAAGTCTGGGAAAATGAATCAATATAATATGCAAGCTTATTTTAGGCCAATGACTGAGTCTTTCAATTAGCAAGACAGCCAGGCTGTTAGCGTTTTAAGGAAAGGGCAGCAATGGCAACCTACATGTTTCTCTTAGGACAGATTTTAATGTTCTCACTGATATCATTATCACATCACCAATGCATCACCAATGCTTTAGTTAGGTAGTCATTGCAGGATCACTTGCTCCAGGCTTTATTTAAAGGCGTTAGGAATGGAGCTTTTTGATACTGCCTTGTTGATTGAAACCTATAGGCAGTACATCTAGCATGTTCATGGTTGTTACTGAAAAGAGGCATACATGGGGAATGGGATATTCTTTTAAAAGTGTGCTTGTTGGTGCACAAGACATAGGTTGGAGCTGTATAAGAAGAGGAAAGATATTATGGGTGAACATGCTGCGAAAGCTTAGCCTCAAACTAGTAATAGAGTTATTATTGAGTTAACAGACACATACTGATGCTGTTAAAATTTGGTCTGGGAATCTAGGCATCTGTATATTTTGGGCAGAAAATGGTTGAATAACAACATGTGGTGGTGTCAGCTACAGAATGTTTTCAATTTGCTGATGGAAAGAAAACTGTTTTTAAATAAGATTTTTATTTCTTTATTAATTTATATTACAGGTATACAAAGCAGTGGGATGAAAGTATTCCAAATCCAAACAAGAGTGCCATCATTAAAGGATTACAGAAGACTAAGGCAAGCATTGTATTTGGAGTTAGTATAAGCACATTATCTGTTAGTAAAGAATTTGTAGGGTGATCATTAATTAGGAATATCTTAAGAAAAAGTGTGTAGCGCCAAAAGTGAATGAACAACAATGAAATGTGAATACTGTGTTATAAATGCACAACGCATTAAAGTAAAGTCCAAAAAAGTGCTAAAGAACAATATAGTGAAAAATATAGATTTAAATGCACGGTCCCATGATAGAATCAGCAATATAAACTTACTGGTGAAAGCACAAAGTTCAGTGCACAGGTGATCACAGATGTGCACTGATGTGCACAAAAAATTTGTGGTGACTTGAAAAGTGAAGAAGTGATCCAGTACATTGCTCCAGAATCATCCACCACACCCCTGTAAAATGGATACTCACCGGAAAAGCTGTCTGCCGTTACAGCAGCAAACACGCACTCAGTGTAGATCCGCCATCTGTTGTGGGGAAGGCTGTTCAGCAACTCACACCATCTAGATGTAGCTGTGGTAAATAAAGCTCACCGGGAGCCAGATGATGTCTCCATAGTATATTATTTATAGGATGTGTATGTTAAAAGCCAAAATAAAATGAATCCTAAAACCATATGACAATGGGTGCTACTACTGACCCAGTATCAGACAGTGGCCTGACATCAACACTAGTGTCCCCTCTCTGACACGTTTCATCCAATAGGACGTTATCAACCCTGTTCAGTGGACAGTGCAATCTCCAGCAAATCTGTTAGCTTGGAGATATGAGGCTGAGGTGTAGGAGGGAGGGGCAGGGGAGTGCCTTGCCATCCTGGGTTGTATGTTGATGCAGGGAGACACAACTCTAGTCCCTGCATGCAAGGGCAGCTCCATAAGATACTGCAAGAGAAAGCAGCCACCCTGAAACAGGAAAACTTGGGGCCAATGGCACCAACTTAAACAGGAACAATGAATAAAATAAAAAGAAGCTACATATTCAGTTAACTATTAAATAATTTGCTGAAAGTAAAAACTGAGGGTTTAATATCACTTTAAGCATTACAGCATAGTCAACTGCCTGTGTTCAGTCTGTGACTGAGCAGTGAAGAAGCCGCAAAATACAGATGAGCTCATCCATCTGTTCTCTCCTCCCTGTTAGCAGGTTCTTTGTCATAACATATGCATGTTGCTCATCTGGCTGGCTCTTAGAACTGCCCCTCCCATTCAACTAGTGTTGCTGTTCAAGGATTACAGGAGACTGATAGCAAGTCTAATTAAAGTACTAACTGCTAATTACAAAGCTTCATATGATGATGTTTTAATTTTAATAAATACATACCTGTAACTGCATTTATGGGTGTATTTTCATATCTGGTGTTCAGATTTATTATAAATAACAGAGGTGAGCTAAGTGATTCATGATTCTCCAAAAATTGGGTGGACTGCACTGGATTAGGTTACATTCTGAAAAAATTGTATTCGAACAACTCTTATAAACCAGTTTATTCTAAGCTGCATGATCTATAACAAAATTAAAGCAATCAATAAATTATTGATTCATGAATTATACAACATGATGTGAATCACCATATATACTTTCATAATAATTGGTGACTTGTGAATTGTCTTTAAAGTTTTAATATTCATCTAACACACCCCAATCCACCAGATTCATAGCAATTTAGTTTTCTTACCTCTACCTGCCTGAAAGAGAAAAAAATGATTCTAGGTTGCTTGCTTGCTTGCTTTAACTAAATATAATAACTAATAATAATAATTTATAATATTTAAATAAATAATGCCTAAATAAATAATTAAACTTAAATAAATAAATACATAAATATGTGTATAAATTAATACAAATCTCAAAAGCTGACTTTTTTCAATGATAACTTTGGTAGATGCACAGCTATTATTCTCAGCTACAGATACTGGCATTAGATTCAGATACAAAAAGAGAAAAAGTATTCAGATTTTTTTTGTTCTCACTCTGAAGCAATAATCCTTCAGAAATCAGTATGGCTGGGACTCTTGTAAGAGATGAAGTAGATTTCATAAATAAAAATAAAATAGAATATCTGCTCTCAGAAGTAGTATGTTGAAATAAAAGAGCAGCCACTAAAAAACTGATACCAGTCCAACAATAATTAACACATAAAAAGGCGGCGCTAAGGTGTGCTAGAGTGCACTAAATAAGATCAATGCAACAACATATAAACATTGAGAAAACATGAAAATACAGTCAGTCATTAATCTCTATACTATGCCCACATCCTGTGGTAAAATGTATCGAAAGTTGAGGGAAAGGGAGATGGGGCTACCATATGTTCACCGGGTATGTGGGAACAAAAACCCGTGTGATACTCCCAAAGACAAGGGGGGGGGAAATTATGGACTTTATAGGGCTAGTATATAAGTGGTAAGCAACAACGAGATATAAAATCTATATTATTTTATTGAAATAGAAAAGGTGCATATTTAAAAAAAAAAAAAAACATGTACAAAAATACAAAGACACATTGTATAGACATATCAAAATTGGACAAAAACTCATCCATGTAGCAACATGTAAGGATGTAGAATTTATTGGTTCGACGCGTTTCGCCTGATTGATACAGTCAGCTTCATCAGGAACCAATGGATACTAGGCAACAGAGGCCTCTAATGTGAGCATTGCCAAAAAGAAAGAGAACAACAATTATAAACAGATATATCATAGATGGTACATTCTGTTAAAAACAAGGCTATGCCTTTGAAGTTATTATCAAGGCAAGTAGCAGGGGATTTATCACTATAGTAACTTGCTTACCTCGATCATGTCATAAATAAATTTAAAAAGGGTTCAGGATGCCAGAGTCGCCCATTGCGAGCCAGAGCAGATCGAGCTCCCCTCCAAAAGATCCTACAAGAGGATCACAAAATCTCCAGCGAGATAGGGTGGACCGGACCTTCTCCAGATTGTACCCCAATGACTGGTTATGTCATTCAATCCGTGCAGATAAATGTCCCCCATATGCTAGTATGGGGTACTAACAAAAATGGCACGAAGGTAGATGATAGGGTCAAGGTATATCAGCCCAGATGACTCTACAATATTAGCATGGAAACAGAGAAATGAAGAGGAAACAAGAAAAATATGTTTTAGCTTGATGGCCAGCAAATACAATGCAGATCAGGTTCATGAAGAAGACTATTTTCCTCTGTTTATATTGCTTACCTATATTGGGGATATCTGGTATAGAGGTCCAAACGCCGATGCTTGCGGCACAAACTGCCGCTGCTGTCGGCGTCCTCGCCTCGTGGGCTTCTAAATAGGAGAGAAAGGTCCCGCCGGAAGTGCGACGCTGAGACAGCGTCATGACGTCACTTCCGGCGCGGGCGAAGTGCCTGCGCGTCACTGCCGGAGTGGCGAGAGTTGGTACTGCAGCCAGTGGGCAGCGCGCGTTAATCCCAATACTGGGAGAGGAGCGAACGCCTAAAGGGGCGTGTCTCCTCTGCTTTGCGCCCGAATCCACCCTGGTGTGAGGAGAGCTCATATAAACCCGGACCTACAACGGAGCGACCCGAGCATCTGCAGCAGCCTGGAAAACAAGAACGGCAGAACATATTAACAAATAACAAATATGGATCCCACAATTATCAACAATAGACAGTTAGTTTAAAGGGAGAAAAACATATCAAAATACATATTTTTATATATATATAACTCCCTAATATGTTGAGTTGGCAAGAGAAACATATCTTAATTGCAGTTTACCACCACTCATAGACCAAATTGTGCAAATGAGTGGCAAAGAATCTCATAGTCAGTATAAATAATACTTGCAACTAAAGATTAAGAATGAATATAATAAAGAGACATAATCAATTCATGCATTTGGCAGACTATTGGTAGGAATAGAGGACAGATATAAATATAATAGGGAGGAAGGAAAGAGGGAGACGGAGGGGGAAGGGGGAGGGGAAAGGGAGGGGAGGGGAGGGGAGGGGGAGGGGAGGGGAGGGGAGGGGAAGGGAGGGAACTCGTAAAAAAAAAAAAAATGGGAATGCTCAAGAAGCATCGGGACGCGGATAGACTAGGCATATGAAGGGTGTTGGCATATATAGCTGGAATACAGATATATGTTCAAAGAAAGGGTTTGTATGACACTGCTGTGTTCAAACCTGACCATTTTGTGGCTTGCTGGTTAAAAATCCATTTTGCCTCCCTCTGGAGGATGATCTTGTCAGTATTACCACCTCGTGGGTTACTGTTTACCACTTCTAAGACCGAGAAGGAGACCATATGGGGATCGAAACTATGGTTAAGACCGACATGTTTGCATATTGGGGTAAATATAAGTCCTACTTCTAGATAATAAAGATGGTCTTTTATCCTTTGCCAAAATTTTCTCTTTGTCTTACCTATGTAAAACGCTCCACATTTACATGTGGCTAGGTAGACAACCCCCTCGGTCTGGCATGTGGCTAAGAATTTCGGTCGTAACATCCCTCCTCGTGGCAGGGGAAGGGTGCTCCCCTCCCTTACCCATGGGCATTGGTCACAGGATCCACACCTGTGTGTCCCTAGTGTACTTACCGAGCCCATGGGAACGGGAGGCCGGTAGTGGCTATGAACTAATGAGTCACCCAGTGATCTGGCCTTTCTAAAGACCAGTTCTGGTCTGGGTTTGACATATTTCGATATTGTTGAATCCTCAGTCAAGAAATGCCAATTTTTGGCCAAAATGGAACGGATTTCTTGGTGGTGACCATTAAATGTGGTTATCATTTTAGTGGTTGGGGAGGGTTCCTGTCTTTTAGGGGTATAAATAAGAACCTCCCTGTTCTGTGATTTCGCCTTTTGATAGGCAGTTTTGAGGACCCTGTTACTATAGCCCCGTAGTTTCAATCGTTGTTTTAGGGCCAATGCCTCCCTCTCGAAGTCTTCCTCCCTCCCGCAGTTGCGGCGAATCCTTAGGTACTGGCAGTACGGAATGTTACGTACTAGGGATCTAGGGTGACCACTCTGAAAATGAAGGATGGTGTTACCGGATGTGTCTTTGCGGTATAAAGACGTAAATAGGGTCCCATCAGAAGACAGGTGTATGTAGGTATCTAGAAAAGGGATCACTGGGTGGCTGTGCTGCATTGTGAACTTCAAATTAAAATTATTGACCGATATGAATTGCATGAATTCCATCAGTTGTTCATAAGATCCCATCCACACCACAAGGATGTCATCAATGTATCTCTTCCATATGAGGATATGCTCAAAAAGGGGCGACATCCTCTCATCCGAGAACAGGTAGCGCTCCCATCCCCCCAGGTACAGGTTGGCATACGATGGGGCACAGGCCGTCCCCATCGCTACCCCCTGCACCTGGAGGAATGTTTCGTCATTGAAGGTGAATATATTGGAGTTCAAAATGAACTCCAAGAGTTGCAATACGAAATCAGTATGAGCCCAATTGGAGCGCTCCTGTTCTCGGAGGAATGAAGATGCCACCTCAAGGCCTCGAGCATGGGGTATTGAGGAATAGAGTGCCTCAATGTCAATTGCTACCAGCAATGATTGTGGAGGTACAACAAGGCCCTCAACCACTTTGAGTAATTCCACTGTGTCCTTTAAATAGGATGGCAGGCTGGCCACCAATGGGCGCAGTTGGCTGTCAACGTACCGGCTTGCCATCTCTGAAATGCTACCAATACCAGATACAATTGGACGTCCTGGTGGTGGGACGGTTTTTTTATTTTTTTTTATGGATCTTAGGGATGGAGTAGAAAGTAGGCGTGATAGGCCATTTAACAAATAGATATTCAAATAGTTCTTTATCAATTACGTTATTATAGGCAGCATTGGAAATTAACGTGTAGAACTCAGCATTTTTAATGGTGATCAATGTCTCAGACACCTTAGAATACCATTCCTCATTCGAGAGGATGGCCATACACATGTCAATATATTGATCACGATCCATGACGACCACATTGCCGCCCTTGTCGGAGGGTTTGAGGACAATGTGGTCGTCATGGATCAAGTGATCGAGGGCCCGTTTTTGCTGAGGGGACAAATTGGACTCAAGATGGGAGGAGGGGACGAGATTTTCAAAATCCTTCGCCGTTTGCTTCAAGAAAGCCCAGATAGCTGGGCAAGTTTGTAAACTTGGAAAGTTAGTTGACTTGGCTTTAAATTGAAGTTCAGGGGAGGTTCAGATTCCTCATCGGATGAAGACGAAGAGCCGGAACTGTTAGTAGGCCCTCCGCTTTCATCCAAGAGTTGAATCAAAATCTTTAACATTTTGAAGTCATTAATTTTGAACCCTTTGTAGGGATCCTCACATGTCCCATCTTTGTTGCATTTGTTCTTATTTTTATCAAATAAATATTTATAGGTGAGATTTCTCGCGAAAAGATGGAGGTCTTTTGTAATTTAAAACTTGTTAACCTTTTCTAATGGACAGAATCCTAACCCCAACTTGAGGATGTCTAATTCATCGGCAGTCAGTTGTCGAGATGACAAATTGACAATATCTAGTCCGAGGGAGGGTGTATCGGTTTCACCATATTTATGTCCAAGAGTACCTGTATAAACATTGAATAACGAATAATGCTGAAATCAGTGCAAAACAAAAGTGCAAAAACTGGGCAAACAAAGTTCAATATGGTGATATATAAAATCTTCAGTAAATATTGCAGTACAATCAAACACCAGAATAAGGATCGCCACCACCAACATCCTCCAACACACACCTCTTACCAAATCAACAGGACCATAAATTATACTGGTCAAATGAACTTGAACAGGTAGGTGGATATCACAGATGGAAGCCGACATTTTGCTGGAACGTTATACCGTACCTGTCTTATATTGACCTTCTTAAGGTAATTGTAATCATCTACTTTTAAAATAAACATCATATTGATTTTGATGGACTTCACTATGGGACCTTTCTTATTCATTTATTTTAATTTTCGAATCCATATTTAATCCAATGCCTGCTGTCAACACTTCCATCTGTGATATCCACCTGCCTGTTCGAGCTCATTTGGCCATTATAATTTATGGTCCTGTTGGTTTGGTAAGAGGTGTGTGTTGGAGGGTGTTGGTGGTGGCGATCCTTATTCTGGTCTTTGATTGCACTGCACTATTTATTAAAGATTTGATATATCACCATATTGGACTTTGTTTGCACAATTTTTGCACTTTTGTTTTGCACTGATTTCAGTATTATTCGTTATTCAATGTTTATATATTGTTGCGTTCATCTTATTTAGTGCACCTTAGCGCCGATTTTTATGTATTCATTTAGATTTCATAAGTTTCCAGGTGAAATATACATGCAACGTGGCTCTTTTTTTTATATTTTAGAAACCCATTGTATGTAATGAACAGAATGGATCGTGTTTGCCTTATGAAGAACATCTGTACGTCGAGCCATTCAACAATATAATGATGTAAGTATAACTGTATATGCAAGCTGAGAGTGCTCAATCTGATGTTTTCCTTTATCTGCATTAATTTTAATGTAAAACTAAAGGCAAAAATATATATATTTTTTTTAAGTTTTGGATAGTGGAAAGAAATTAGAAACACCTGTCAGGTTTTTATTACTATCTGCATCCCCTTTAGGGAGATTCACCCTCTCTAATTATCCTTTCTACTCTTATTACCGAAGGTGAAAGAAAATCCCAAATTTTGGGTTATCACTAGAACAGCAATATAGGGGGATATCTTCCATTGAGCGCACTAACTCTGGTGATACTCTTTGCCTCACTTTGGAGGGATTTCCCCTTATTTTCTGTTTTGACTATGGTGCAGGAAGTGGAGGGAAATCTCCCCAATGGGACAAAATTGGTTACCACTTTGATTTCTGCTGCTAGTTAGATTATTTTAGGTGTGGTGTTGAGTGCAAAAATGTGTTGTTTTCTCCTTACTACTGTATATGCACATTGAGGTGTCTTTAAAAATGATTGGCAACACACGTCCCTATTACCCATGATTTTCCTTATATAATTATCAATAAAACCACTCTGGTAGATCTTTTGAACATTGTAGTTATTGCCATAAATCCAACAACAAAAAGGTTTCAAGAGTTTTACTCCAACCTTTTCAATGTTCCAAAGTAGAGTGGGAATTACTTAAACTTGTAAGCAAGTTTTGGGGGGTTTGTAGGTCAAAGGTTTACGACTGAACTGGGCCCCTAGATTGGATCTGAGTTTGGATCTACACAATAGTGTACAGCTGTAGGCATAAGCTGTAAGTGAACTACAACTAAAGGGTCAATAAGGACAGTAGCTGGAACCTTAGAAAGCCTAGTCCATTCCCATAAGGATTGACAACTGGACATTACTATGGCATGTTGCATGGCTGGGTCTGCCAATGAAAAGAAAGATTTGGAAAGGGCTTTCATGCATTTGTAAACTTGATCCTTAAACACTGGTGCATCCTCAACAGACAGTGTTTTATTAGGGCAGGATATAGGTTAAGGGACCATTCCCCCCCTGGCCCAGGCTCTGATGGCTGAAATAGTCTGCCTGCCAATTGTCCATACCTACAGTATAATCTGAATGGCAAACAAAGTTGGAACATGGAGTTCTGTCTAAGCTAGAATCCTTTCTACTTCTCTTGCCTTGGCAAGACTTCTGGTTCCTCCCTGATGGTTGATGTACACCATTGCTGTGGGGTTGACCCTCCAGACAGGGTGCCCAGCATTGCAGGGACAATTAAATTGATCAGAGCTCCTAAATGTTGATTGGGAAATGATAGGCCTCTGACAACCAAGACCCCAGAGTCTAAAACTCCTCCCCAACCCTTTAGTCCAGCACCTATTGTGATGATCTTCCAAAACAATGGGAGGGAGAATTTCCCCAACACCAGAGCTAGATTTCTGACTCACAAGGTCAAACAATGTCTGGCATTTAGTTTCAGGTGGCATGCGTTTGTCTAAATACTGAACTGATTTGTCTCAAGGTGACAGAATATTGGCTGAAGGATTCTGGAGTGGAACTAAGCAAATGGGGCTGCTTGAAAGAAAGCCACCATCAGACCCAGAACCTTTATTCAGAATCATAAAGTTTAATGGTTGCCAGACTGTAGACTCAGAGTCTGAGGCCAGAGACTAAGAAGGTTTTCTGGTAGGAATAAATACTCTGCCTTCAGCTGTGTCTAAGATGAGTCCCAGATACTCCAAGCAATGTGTAAATTCTGGCACTGACCTATGAAGTTTCAGAATCCATTTAAACTGTTTCAACGTTTGGACACATCACATTTTTGTACAGAGCCTGTGGCAACTCTTCCCATTTCAATAGGAGGTTGTGCAGATAATACATAACGGGAATGCTCCGGAAGGGTGGTAAGTATAGCAAAAGTGCAGGATTTACAGTGTGGACTGCCAACCTCCTAATAAAAGCCTCCTCAAACAGTTGTGGGTCAATAAAACATTTTGGAGGAGAGAATAAGCTTTAATAGTCATGGGCCCTTTCAGAGATCCCAGACTAACAACAGAACTAGTGTCTTGCACTGCACCAGTAAGAACTGATATGATATTTTTAAGTTCACTATATCAGCTTGCTGTGTATGAAACTCAACCAAAATGGATTTATGAGACTTCATCTGACAGTGCATCTGCAGTGTAATGCTTAGTGGCTGCTACAGCTGCAGAAATGTCAGATTCCTGAAGAGAAGGTACTGAAGTATGAGACAGCAACCATATTAGCATAACTGTAGAGATCCTTTTCTGGCATAAGGCAAAGAGATGGACCACACCTAATGAATTAAGGGTGACTCTGAAGAGTGTGTGAACTCAAAAACGCTGGGTACTCACAAACAAAGCAGATGAGGTTCAACAGCAGAGGGTGACTACTTCACTTTAGGCAGTAGAATGGACTAACATATAGGGATTGGATATTTAACAAGCATTATTTACTGCATGCAGACTTTACTCTGACTGTATTTATATGCACCACTGTAAACACTGGGTCCCAGTGCTAGCGATCTGAAGAACTAGCATGAAAGACTGCTCACTCAGATAGCTGCCTCACAAGACCTTTGTCTCTTGTCCATAGTAAAAGGTATCCTTTTAGGTAGCGCCACCACCAAAGGAGCCGCTTGGTAACTTGAATTCTCTTTTCTGCACCTTGACTCCGACAACACCCTTGGTCCCACTGGCTGGCTTTAATGAAAATCACTGCAGACACTTAAAGAGTCACAAGCACAGATGCCTTTGAATTTGTGGGGAGCTATAACCAGAAAATTAACTTGGGTCCATTTAGTGGTAAAATAGTATGAGTTAAAGTAAATAGTGATAAATAAACATACAGAAGGTGGGATAAGACACAGACTGCTAGACAGTGGAATTACTATGCCCAAAGCTTAGATTAGAGTTCTATATGACTAGACTGGAATTAATGCATACATCAGAAAAATCAGCAGCAAACAGTACCTATAAATGTTAACTGTGCTGTGATTAGGGATATTGCAGCTGTTTAGGGTGCACCCAAAGAAAATTAATCCTTTGTGGTATCCTTTGAAAGATACCCCTGAAGTAGCACTAGCAAAAGTCTCTGTATAGTAACAGTAAATGTGCAGCCTTTAGTTCTAAATCTTCAGCTGGCTAGGTTGGGCCCAATTTTACCATTGGTGCACATAAAAACGGTCACAGTAAGGCCTGCAGGCAGTAATGGGATATAGAGCAGCTGCGTAGCCAGTTCCTAAGAGCTCAACCTTTCTCTAGTGGCAATAGATAATGGCCAAAAGGCCCCCTCATCAACCCCAGTGACTCAGCCAGAAGTCCCAATGCATGTAAGGGAATCCTTGTTCTTGGTTCTGTGTGGCTCTTGACCTTAAATCACCCAGTGGTTGTGCTGTAGTATGGCAGCAACACAAGGTTTCCAGCTATAGTGACAGAGTCCTAATCCCCATGCTCTCCGATACTTTCTCTCTCTCTGGTCTTCAAATTGAATGCCTGAAGCCTTGGCTCTAGCTACATGCAGATCTGTTCTCTTCAGCCTCCTGCTGCAGAAAAACCATGTGATTCGAAGACAGCCTGGGCAAATACTGCTCCTTTCTCCTCCTCTGTCCTCCTCTAAATAGGTGTTCAGCCAAGCCAAATCTCTGACTGCAGTGGGAAGCTAAACATTTAACAGTTGTTAAATACCACTGCTAATTGTGACAGCTTCCATGTTAGGCTTGTTGTTAGTGAGTCAGTGATTGCGAGCGTCCTAACAACCAGTGGGGGAGATTTACTTAAACTGGTGTACTCATAATCTGGTGCAGCTGTGTATGATAGCCAATCAGCTTCTAACTTCAACTTGTTCAACTGAGCTCTGACAAAACCTGGAAGCTGATTGGTTACTATGAACAGCTGCACCAGATTCTGTGTGCACGTTTTAGTAAATCTCCCCCAGTGACTTATCCCCTATGCAGCTGTCAGACAGACATTTAAGACATTCAATGTAAACAAAGGAATGAGGATGGTGGTTAACAAGTAAAAAGCAAAAAAAGAAAAATGAATGGATTCCCTCAGAATATCAGACCCTTCCAATCTGATAAGGATTTTAAGGGGGATCCCACAAAGTTCAGAAGACCCTTCCCCCAAAAAATTCAATACCAGACCCTTTTGTTTGGTAGGGATATCCATATCCAAGTTAGGCATATTCAATATTGGGATCAAGGCTAGGGAAGTCATGTGGATGATAGAAGGGGGAATAGGTAAGACTCTGATATGGTGGAGGCTGCAGGGATAAGTAGCTAAGCTTGGGATAGAAGTGAGAGATGCAGAAGAGGAGAAGGGGTGAAAGTGGAATGTAGGGGGTATAGGGACAAGGAGTGTACTGAGGAAGATGGGAGGGCCCCCCTTTTACCACACCCAGACCAGGCAATTTTAGTGTTCCTGCATGTTATTCATGAGGAGAGAAGGTCCTGACATATTTAAGAGCCTTTTATCATTGTCAAAGCCAAATGATTGTGTAACATTCTTGTTTGAGCTTCAGCGTGAGCTTCAGCAGTCAGGCACTCCATTCACATGATAGAATCTAATTAAGTAACCCAGTTAGCTGAAGATGATGCATTTTTGGTTCACCAGTGGCAAGGGATGACTGCTCTGTCCACCATAAGGATGTGGCAGAGAATGATATTAGTACCAGGTAGAGATCTGTGGGCCTGTCACTCAGTGATAGAGATAATACCTCAGTGAAGATAGAAATCGCTAACATGTGCCCAGGACTGAGGGGTAAGGATTGTGAAAAAGAGAGGGGATCTTCACCATCTGATGAAAATGTTTAGGTTTTTCACTTGTGCTTTACTAGAAACATCCAGACCATTTAAGAGTATGAATGTTTTTTCCCGTTCCTCAAGGTCAATGGGAGTACCTAGTTTCATAGACCATGTTTCAATGTAATATGGTAGCATGAGTAGATGAGAAACCAAATGAGTCGGTGGTCTCCTGTAGGAGAAGAATGTCAAAAGCAGTAGGCTGAGATAGCAAGTAAATTCAGTAAGCGAGTGAACTAGGAGAGACTGAACCCGTCAATTGGCCAGCCATTTGAAAAGCAGTTGTGGATGTCTTAGTTGGTTTGGGCATAGTGGGTGTAACTCACCCCTGGAATGGTAACCACTTCAGCCCTGGAAGATTTTACCCCCTTCCTGACCAGGCCCTATTTTGCGATTCGTCACTGGGTGAGTTTAACGGACAATTGGGCGGTCATGCGATGCTGTACCCAAATGAAATTGACGTCCTTTTTTTCCCACAAACAGAGATTTCTTTTGGTGGTATTTGATCACCTGTGCGATTTTTACTTTTTGCGCTATAAACAAAATAAGAGCGAAAATTTTGAAAAAATAACAATATTTTTCAAATTTTTTATATGAAATTCCCCCAAAAAAATGTAAAAATCTAAATTTTTCAACATTTTAGGCCAATTTGTTTTCTGCTACATATTTTTGGTAAAAAAAATTGCAATAAGCGTATTTTGATTGGTTTGCGCAAGTTTTATTGCGTTTACTAAGGGAAAGATTTATGTAATTTTTATTGTTTTTTTTTTTTAACTAGTAATGGCGGCGATCTGTGATTTTTTTTTTGTGGGACTGCGACATTGCGGCGGACAGATCGGACCCTTGACTGACATTTTTGACACTTTTGGGGGTACTAGTGACATTACTACAGTAATTAGTGCTATATATATATGCACTGTTACTGTAAAAATGACACTGGCAGGGAAGGGGTTAACTTTATTAGAGATGCAGGGGTTAAATGTGTCCCTAGGGGCATGCTTCTAACTGTAAAGGGGTGTGGCTTTTCATGTAACCACAGAGACATACGATCCTACATAGCAGGATCGTATGATCTCTGCTGTTACACCAGGGAGAATGACAGACGGCTTTGTTTACATTAGCCGCCTGCCTTTCTCCCTCTCCACCGGGAGATCGCGAGTGACCGGCGGACATCGGACCCGCCAGTCACACGCGCGGGGATACAGGGGAACAAGCGGGGGCGGGAGCGCGCCTCTGGTGGCGTGCGCTCGCTTCCTAAAGGCTCCTGGGCTAGTGATGTAGTACTACGTCACTTTGCCCAGGAAGGGCTGACTACCGCAGTAAATGTACTTGCGGCGGTCGGCAAGTGGTTAATATTCTATGGTGAAAAGAGTTGTTCCATACCCACAAAATGGAACAATGTATAGTTGCGGGGAAGGCAGGGTTGTCAAAGAGGGGTTCCAGTAGCCCAAGATAAGAAGAGCAGGTTCCCAGTTGCTATTTCTTTGCACGTAAGGCCATTACAACTCTGTACTATCACGTGAAAGGCAATGTTTTGGCATCTTTGGGCAAGGCAGTCAGCCGCAAGCTCCACATTACTGCTGACTAGTTGTCCAGCAAGCCGGGTCAGGGACAATATTTTTTGTTCACAGCACACTGGGTAACTCTGCTTGCAACTAGGAAGGATGCAGGACAGGGCCCAGTGCTGGTTTTGCCACCACATCTCTATACAGCTGGTGGTGATGATGCGGGATCTATCCGCTCCACCCCCTCCTCCTCACCCTCCTCCTCCATGCCCTCCTCTGCTGGATTGTCCTTTGAACCACCAGTACCCCTTAAGAATTCTAGGGGCCATTTAACGAGTCAGGCTAAAAGATGCCATGCAATGCTTCAGCTGGTCTAACTAGAGGACAAGAGCCACACCAGAGCAGAGATCCTTTCAGCTCTGCAGGGGCAGACACATGTCCTTAATTTGGTGGTGCAGCATTTCTTAAACAGGTACCCAGGTTTGCAAGATCATCTAAAGCAGGCCAGAAGAGTCTATAGCCATTTCAGGCAGTCATACACAGTGTTTGGTTTGTTGAAATTCAGCGGGAATTCCACCTGCCCGTAAACCGTCTGATTTGTAACATGCCCACTAGGTAGAATTCAATGTTGGCAATGCTGTAGCAGCTGCACATGCAGCAGAAGGCCGTCAACAATTACCTGTGTGAGTATGGCACAAGGACAGGTTTAGGGCTGCTCGGCTTTTTTTTCCCCACGCCAATGGCTGCTGATAAAGGATGCATGCACTATACTGTCATCATTTGAGGAGGCGACAAGGATGGTAAGCCGTGACAATGCATGCATCAGTGACACAATCCCTGTTGTGCTCCTGCTGGAGCAGACTCTGCATGGCTTTATGGACAGGGCATTAAAGGCAGAGTAGTGGGAAGAAGAGAGGACTCCCTTTCCTCGCAAGGCCTGCTTTATGCAGACACCATTCTTGTGACGCCACAGAACACACAAGAGGAGAGGGAGGAGGAGGAATATGGCAGTTCTGGAGGCATTGAAGCAGAAAGACATACTGTATGTCATACCTTAAGAGATGGTTTTCAGTCCCCAGAAACCTTGGGAGTAGTACGTAGCTGGAGGAGGCAGTTCCAGATACTGTAATCCTCAGTGACCCCGAGGACTCTGCTTCTCATGCCTCCGCAAACTTATGGTGCATGGTCTTCCTTATTCTTCAAAGCATGTGAAAGGACCCGAGAATTTGTGGCATCAAGGATAAGGATCATTATTGGTTGGCAACCGTCCTTGACCACCTTTACAAGGGGAAAGTCTTGGAACTCATCCCGTCCTCACAGAGGGAGCAGAGGATGAAGTATCTTGAGGAAACCTTAAGGAGAGGTTTATGTAATGCCTTTCCCGACTCTGGTAGGTTACAGTCTCATCCACCTCTGTCCACAGACTCCTTTGACCGAATGACATTTGTAAAAATGAATCAGTCCTGGATTAGCAGTAGCTATCAAACCACTGATGCTGATGTCACTGATTAAGTGTTATTGGGATTGCCAATCTCTGCAAAACTGTCTAGGCTGCCTAGATTTGTGGGTGTTTTATCTTGAAGTTGTTTTTTTTGTTATAGGTTTCATGGGCACAATTAACACCCAAGGATCAATTTTTCCACAAATGATTCACAGGGGCGTCAAATTTACATTTTTTACAGTGAGCTCAGTTCTTACTTTCATAAATACTAACTCTAGAAGGTTATGGGGTTCCGAGTGCACTATAATATGGCCTCATCATACAGACTGGCTCCCCAAGTTGTTGTTTACTAAATAAAGAAAGCTTGCAGGAAACATCAATTTAAATGTCATTTTTTTTTTTTTATAAATGACAGTTTTGCTGCAGCAGCTTCTATACATGGCACAGATGCACCACTTTACTGACTAAGGGGACCCCCAAATACTATATATATAAAGGAATTTTCCATTTTTTATTGTTTCACTTTAAGCATGATTAAAATCACTGCTCCTTTATAACCAATCTTTTTTAAAAGTTTTTTTTTTTGCATTGGTACATGTCTCCCAGGGCAGTACCCAGGCCCCCATACCCATTTTATAGCCAATAACCTGCATATAAGCCTTCAAAATGGGGACTTTGGATTTTTCCTGTTCGGATTCCATTGATTTCAATAGGGTTCATCGTTCGGGTCCAAACTTTTGCGATGGTCAAACGTTCTGGTACGAACCAAACTGAGGGTTGTTCAGCCCATCTCTAGTGCTCATTAGAGATGGGCCAAACACCCCCCCTGTTTGATTCACAGCAGAATTCCTGAACAGAGGAAAAGTTCTAACCTGAACGACGAACCTCATTGAAGTCTATGGTAGCCAAACAGGAAAAATCAAAAGTGCCCATTTTTAAAGGCTTATATGCAAGTATTTGGCCATATAGGGGTATGGGGTTTTGGGTACTGCCCTGGGTGACATGTACCAATGCAGTGATTTTAATGATGCTTAAAGTGTAAAAATAAAAATGAAAAATTCCTTTAAATATAGTGCCTGGGGGGGGTCCTGGTGGGTCTGCCTGTAAAGTGGCGCATCTGTAGCATATATCGAACATGCTGCAGCAAAAATGACGATTCTAAAGAAAAAAAGACTAGGAAGAGTGCAGTGTATTTATTGACTTTGTCATTTCACCCACAGCTGGTGAGCAGAAATGCATATATGAATGTACAAGAACTCTGGGATGGGACAGGCTAAATGAAAAGTCTATTTAAGCAATGAGCAAGATCATAATAGGCACATAAAGTTGATTGTAGCATGACAGCATATAGTGTGCCTGAAAGTGAGTCTCTTGGAGCAAAATTATAAAGGAGTTAGTGGGGAAGAGAGGGGTTGGGGAGGGATAGATAGCAGGGAGAGGAATGGAGGACATAAAGTGGGAGAGAAATTACTCTCTGAACCTGCAACTATGCTAACTCAGGGGTCAGCGGTCAAAATAACCAAATCCCTAAAATTATTGGGTGTACTATTTGGAAGTAGGTGGTCACACTAGGGGGAAGGAGTAAAACCAGTGGCGGCCGGTGCGTTGAGGGCGCAGGGGCGTCAACCCCCCATCCATGCGTCCGGCCCCCTAATCTGCATGAGGGGCGCTGGACGCATGGAGTTCAATGGGTTTTTTTTTTCTTCTGAAGCACCTGATTAGAGCCAAAGGCTCTAATAGGCTTCAGAAAAGGGTGGACCTGCGCCCCGGGCCCACCCAGTGTGTGACAATAGCAAATGAATATTCGCTATTGTCACACGGATCCTCCACATGGCCAATCAGGAAGCGGGTCCGAGACACGTTTCCTGATTGGCCGAAAGGCGAACTTTAGCGATTGGCCAAGGAGGAGGAGGAGGACTCGGGAGACGCGGAGGACTGAGGAGAAGCCGCCGCTGCATTAGGTAAGTGCACTGACTGGTCTCTCTGCACGCTGTGCTAACCCTGCATTGAAAGGGGGCACGCTGTGCTAACTCTGCATTGAATGGGGGCACGCTGTGCTAACTCTGCATTGAATGGGGGCACGCTGTGCTAACTCTGCATTGAATGGGGGCACGCTGTACTAGCTCTGCATTGAAAGGGGGCAGGCTGTGCTAACTCTGCATTGAATGGGGGAACGCTGTGCTAACTCTGCATTGAAAGGGGGCACGCTGTGCTAACTCTGCATTGAATGGGGGCACGCTGTGCTAACTCTGCATTGAATAAGGGCATGCTGTGCTAACTCTGCATTGAATGGGGGCATGCTGTGCTAACTCTGCATTGATGGGGGCACGCTGTGCTAACTCTGCATTGAATGGGGGCACGCTGTGCTAACTCTGCATTGAATGGTGGCACGCTGTACTAGCTCTGCATTGAAAGGGGGCAGGCTGTGCTAACTCTGCATTGAATGGGGGCACGCTGTGCTAACTCTGCATTGAAAGGGGGCACGCTGTGCTAACTCTGCATTGAAAGGGGGCACGCTGTGCTAACTCTGCATTGAATGGGGGCACGCTGTGCTAACTCTGCATTGAATGGGGGCACGCTGTGCTAACTCTGCATTGATGGGGACACACTGTGGTAACTCTGCATTGAACGGGGGCACATTGTGCTAACTCTGCATTGAATGGGGGCACGCTGTGCTAACTCTGCATTGAATAGGGGCACGCTGTGCTAACTCTGCATTGAATGGAGGCACGCTGTGCTAACTCTGCATTGAATGGAGGCACGCTGTGCTAACTCTGCATTGAATGGGAGCCCGCTGTGCTAACTCTGCATTGAATGGGGGCACGCTGTTCTAACTCTGCATTGAAAGGGGGCATGCTGTGCTAACTCTGCATTGAAAGGGGGCACACTGTGGTCACTCTGCATTGAATGGGGGCACGCTGTGGTTACTTTGCATTGAATGGGGGCAAGCTGTGGTAACTCTGCATTGAATGGGGGCACGCTGTGGTAACTCTGCATTGAATGGGGGCACGCTGTGGTAACTTTGCATTGAATGAGCGCACGCTGTGGTAACTCTGCATTGAATGGGGGCACGCTGTGGTAACTTTGCATTGAATGAGCGCACGCTGTGGTAACTCTGCATTGAATGGGGGCACGCTGTGGTAACGCTGCATTGATGGGGGCATGCTGTGGTAACTCTGCATTGAATGGGGGCACACTATACTTTGATCACTTTTGTGACCTCAAAGTCATGCAATTTTTTGCCACGTTTTTTGCCACAAAGCAATGCCTATTCGATTTTTCTGTTTGCGCCCCCCAAAAATTTTGAGCACCAGCCGCCACTGACAACCTTGGAAAGGGAAATTGTAGGGATATAAGATCTCACATAAGCCTCAAGCAGAGTAGCATATAGATATATCAAGCATGGAAAAGAAGGTGAAGAGGTATTGACACTGTGGTTTGGGTAGAAGATGTATGCAGTAAAATGTAACTGCATATTAACAAATAAAAACTGTAAGACACGAAAATAACATCAGTTCCAACTTCTAGAAGCAGATTTGGGGAACAATATACAATCCATAACAAACCAAATACCCTGCGCTGCCACCAGTGTTTTTTTTTTTCTTTTGTTTTGCACGGGGTCTGTCTTGACAGCCAAATCAAGGATATGAGTAATCAAGGATATTAGGGACATCAAGGATAAGTAACTGATATGCATTTTAGCAGGAAGCCTATGTCTTTTTTCATGGCTTCCCCCTCTAACAACTAGGATAAGGGTCAGGCAGAGATAAATGGAAACCCTGGCTAATTTGTTTATGGAACAAAATAAAGCATTCAGGAACTGTCATTGAAGGATTTTTCTTTGTAATTGTCATTTTTGCTTTAGTTTCAGTTTAGACATTATTTACATTTTTACATCTTACATGATTCAATATCAATGTTAGGGATAAAATATGCTCCACCTGCATCCTTATCTTTTTTTCCTCTTTGATTAGGTGGACATCTTCAGTTTCAAAAGAGCCTCCCTATTATTACAATAATGAAGAGCACATCAGTAAAATAAACAACCAAATGATTCCTCAGGAAGATAGTGAAGGTTTTATTCTTTGTGACCATACTAA
Organism: Pelophylax lessonae; assembly: GCF_965119305.1. Lineage (NCBI taxonomy): Eukaryota > Metazoa > Chordata > Amphibia > Anura > Ranidae > Pelophylax > Pelophylax lessonae. Next base: position 587,783,773 of record NC_138771.1, read on the forward strand.
AGAAGACTATCCAACAGCATCCATTGTTGATGGGTATAAGCCTTTTACGGACTTGGAGAGTGAACAAGAAAGCAAAGACATAAATGATTCACAGTTCATGTTTTCAGCCTTTGATGGACCATATTTGTTCTCTGAAAGTAAATTATGACAATAGCTTTTCAATTAATTTCTGTTAACACCATAAAATTAATGGATTTCCATGTTCTTAATTGTAAATAAACTTTGGGAAACATTGAATAAGAAATTTGGAAAATGGTAATTGAACAGAAGTAGTTATGGTTTACAATTATTTGATCAGCCATTAGAGACTGTTTGCACAAAGAATAGAGGACTGATTCATCATGGCATGATAAAGACATGAGATTATTGGGTGATCATTGTGTGATGTATGCTAAACATTATCAAAAGCTAGTGAAGTTGAAAAAGGGGGGCTTATACTGTGAAGAGGCACCGTGTATATAACTGTTCAGGCATGAATAAGGTCAAAGCAAGGCAATAAGGCAATAGCCAAAAGTGCATTTCTAGTATAGAGGAAATGTATGTAACATACTGTATACTAAATAACTATGCTATATTGTAGCACATTGTACTGAGTTCAGAGTTGTCGAATATATAACGTATTGGGATTGGCTGAGTCTGTGGGTCCCCATGCCTTATAGAAATACTTAAAAATGCAAAATGTTGGGGATAAGTATTAAATACTATTAGCACAGCATATTTGAAAAACTAGGCAGGCATCAAACCTAGTTTTTTATTATTTGTTTTCAGAAGCTTTATCCAGTGTGCCCCAGAACATACTGTGGGTCTTTGCCAAGCTTCCTTTAATCACAACTGTGGGATCAAAACACATTTTCAAGGCAATTCCAATTTAATCAACTGATTTGAACAACATGTGAAGGATCTACAAAGGGAAGAATTTTCCTAAAGCCTCTACAGTTCTTGTTCAAGATAAGATAGGATTTTGCCCAAGAAAAAAATAATATCATCTTGCTTTTTCAATGATTTCCAAAATGATATATATATCCTCTAAAAGTCCAAAATGCAGAGTACTAACCACTATAAGAGCCAATCCTACAATCTTTAAATCCACAGTCAGATTAGTTATCCATTGGGTCACTAACCCTGCTATTGAACCTTTCATGAAATTACTTTGATACCCATCCCAACTGCGGGACCAAAAGCCACCGCAACTGGCATTCTGGAGGATCTCTAATGGGTAGAACATTGCTAAAACCTCCAATGCACTTGCCCAAGCCAAGGCCAGATATTTAGAATGAATCTGTCCAAAAAAACAATGCCAGCTTCCTATTTGCCAAGATATTTGATCACAAACATCTTGCTCTCTCAAGGATTTCCAAGAGGATATAGTCTCTCCAATCCTACTGCCAGCTTGCTGGCTCCAAGACCAAGTACTTGAAATTGTGTGAGTAAGAGGCCATCATGGCTTTCCATTAGCCAAACCTCACAGGAACTTGCTAAAGCAAAGACCAGCATTTTTTTTTGGAATTCCCCTATCCAAGAAACCATGCCAAGTTCAGGCTTGTCAAAGTCATTAGGTGAATGTCTTGTTTCCTCCAATGACTAGCAGGAAAAAGACTCTTAAAGACTGAGATACATTTTCAAAGTCCAAGACCAAGCTTAAAAAACATGCTTAACATAAGAAACTAACTTGGGTCCCCAATCGCCTAGTAATATCTTCAAGGCAAACTTTCAAACTATGGAAAGGATACGATGGTAAGCATATTGCGTAAACATCTTAACGCTGCACAGGGGAGACTTAAGTGCCACCTTTCTCGAGCATTGGATTTCCGAACAGGCTATTCCAATCTTTCTAAGCCTCCAAATAACCCGCTGACTCAAAGTACTTTGAATCATTTAGGTCAGGAAGTCAACATGGCTATCTGTTTGCCAAGATTTCTTAACCTGCCAAAAATTCAAGCTTGGAAAAGGATTTTAATGTGTTCAGAGATCACACTAAGCAAGCACACGGAACATTTCTGATTCTGCTTAATTTGCATAATGTAAATAATCTCAACATTTTCCATGAATAATAAAATATGCAACTGTGCAGCATTAAGAAATATCAAATATATATTAGTTTCAAAATGGTGTGCACTTGTAAAACCATAAATAACTATGGTATCCAATCAGTATACAACAGACAGTGCAGTAGAAAAAAGTTATAACTTGTCACTTTAGAGTTATGGCTAGATGATGGCCCTAGATTGAATCCTCCACCCCTGTTGTGTGCAGGGATACCAAATAAATGTTGAGCAAATATGTTAATGTACTGTTGGGAGTTGCAAAGTGCGCATTTGTGGGTGTTAGCCCAGGGATGGGTTGGGCTTTTAGAATTGCTTGATTTTTTTTTTATATACATTTATTTAACTTTATATCTTTATTTAACTTTCAGGTTCCCATCCCGAAGTAGCTGCCAATAACCCTTATGAAAACGTAATGAGTCAGTGAAAGGCACTATTGACTATTGGCACATATTAGATCTCGAATTCCTTCTCTGCTTCCTTCCATTGAATCCCCTCTCTAAGGCTGGGTTCACACAGTATTGTGGAGCGGCTCACAGCAGGAGGTCTGGTGCGTACTGTTCACTGTTTCAGGTCAGAAATTATTGTTGAATTCAGACCTGAAACAGAACGGAAGATGCTCACTAATTTTCTGCAAACCTCTCCGCAGCTGTCCCAGGGCTGTGTAAACCGGCTCCATTGAGAGAAACCCACATCCAATTCGCATCAGTGTGAACCCAGCCTGAATCTTGCCAGGCAGCTATACCATCAAAAGCAGCCGTGACCAGAATTGCTGCTGACCACAATATGATCCAGAACATCTGACAAGCCAGGTAGGAGTCAAACCTACAAAATTCTGATCCAAAGTCAGACATGTTATCCATTTCGCTGTTGGACCTGCTGTTGAGCTTTTACCAAAGCTCCTTTGATTCCCATCTCAATATAATGAGGTAGTGAAAGGTACTGTTTAACAGGGCTCAAATTAGATCTCTGATGCCTCCTCTGCTTCCATCCACTGAAGATGCGGGATACAGAATCCCCTCTCTGAATCTTGCCCAGCAGCACCAAAAGCTGCTGTGACCCAGATCCGCTGCGGCCACAACGCAGAGCACTAATCATTATACCATCACAACACATCTGACAAGCCATGTAGGAGTCAAACCTACATTCTGCTGATCCGAAGTCAGACACATTATCCGTTGCCCCACTGGCCCTGCTGCTGGACCATCGCCAAAGCTCCTTTATTGCCCATCCCAATTAAAAGGACCAAAGGGCACCATGGTGGCCATTCTGATTTAAAACAACTAGCTTTCTTTAGGATCTCTAATGGGTAGAACAATGTCAAAACATCTAATGCACTTGCCCAAGCCAAGGACCGCTATTTGGACTGAATCTGTCCAATAAAACAATGCCAGCTTCCTATTTGCCTTCAAATAACCTGCTGACTCAAAGTACTTGGAATCGTTTAGGTCAGGAAGCCAACATGGTCATCAATTTGCCAAGATTTGCTAACCTGCCAAAAATTCAAGCTTGGAAAAGGACTTCAAATATGCTGTAGAGAATGTTATGCTGCTTGTAAGATTGTTCAGCATGACCGGCTTGGTGGTGGATCAGGGATAGTCTGGGGAGGCCTTTCCATGGAGGGATGCACAGACCTCTACAGGCTACACAATGGCACCCTGACTGCCATTAGGTATCGGGATGAAATCCTTGGACCCATTGTCATACCCTACGCTGGTGCAGTGGGTCCATGGTTTCTTCTGGTGCACGACAATGCCTGGCCTCATGTGGCGAGAGTATGCAGCTAGTTCCTGGAGGATGAAAATAATGATTTTCATGGCTGCCTTCAAAAAACGAACCACTAACGGATCCAAAGCCCACCTTCTATTTGACATAGCGGACAGGGCAGAGACCTGGACTTTAAAAGAATTGTAGGCTAAACCCTTGCCTAGGCCACATTGCAGAAACTCTAATATATTGGAAACTGAAGGTGACATGGAACCCCAATCTTTATCTGAGGAGAAGTTCAAGAAAGCTTTTTAAACTCTGTAATATGTTCTGTTTGTTATCTTCTTGAGGGCTTGTAAAGGGGTATCCATTACCCATTCTGAGACATCTAAATGTTTCAAAGACTTCCTTTCAATCTCCACAGCATTATTTCAGTCTCTTGGTGTTCATGTGACAAACCCCATTTTGTAGTAGGAGATCTTGAGAATGAGGGAGTGGAATTTGTTGACACGACTTCATCCTCCATAGCAACGGAAACCCCAGCCTTCTGGGGCAGAAGGGTAGAATCACAACTGCCGCTACTTTCTCTTGAGGAATCTTCAACAAGACCTTGAGAATTAGCGGGAATGGAGGGAACACATACACTAAAGTGAAACTCCATGGCTTGAACAGAGCATCCTGGCCCAAGACTTGCAGATGCCAAACTTGGGAGAAGTAGCCAGGAAGCTGGAAATTCTTCTCCGAGGCCATCAGATCTATCTCCGGTTTTCTTCAGATTTTGCCCAAATATTAGAGTTTGAGGCCCCTGTCATGTACCTGATACGAAGCCGGAGTGTAGAGAGGGCTCCCCCTTGCGGCTAGGTGCAGAGCACCCCTGGGAGTGGGACAGGGAATGCTGTGCCCGAAGTTGCACGGGTTGCCGGTTGGGATGACCAGATGGAAGCAGGAACAAACCAGTTGTGAAGTCCCAAGCAGGTCTGGAACACTTTGGCAAGCCAGGCAGTCTCAAGGTGAAAACAGGAACAAGCTGGGTAAATACTGGAGCGAAGTCAGGAGCCAAGCCAAGGTCAAGTACTGGAGAAGGCAACGGAAATCCAAGAGCAAGCCAAGAGGTCAGGAGCCAGGAGATCAAGAGAAGCAGGGTCAAACAGTCCAGGTCGGCAACAAGAGGTCAAGATCAGCAGGTTTACAAGGCACAGGGAACACAGGAGTCTGTTGATCATCCAGCAACTAGTTGTTGTGGCTGCTGGCTTTAAATAGGCCATTTGGCGCCAAGTGCTATTACGCACGGCGTACACGCGTGCGCATTGGCGCACACACATTCCTGGCTGTGGCTGCCCGTGTTTGGGCGCACATGCGCATTCGCGCCAATGCGTGAATTCGCTGATTGGCCAGGATGTTGGTAGTACCCTGACAGCCCCACTCATGATCTATGAAACTTTGACTTAAACGATCCACTAGAACATTCTTGGACCCTGGCAGATAAGCTGCCATAAGAGCAGAGATTTTCTTTCGCCCACAGGAAGAATGGCAGGTCAGCCACAGAAGAGTCAGACTCCTGGTGCCCCTTGCCGAGTCATGTAAGCCACAGTGGTTCTGTTGTCCGAAAGCACCTTGACTGCTTGTCCTTGTAAAACAGGCTGAAACAGTAACGGAGCGCGTTGAACGGCTTCTAACTCCAAGTGATTCAAACTTGGCAGCGCCTTCCATTGACCCTGAACGTGCTGTCCCAAACAATGTGCTCCCCAGCCAATATGACTGGCATCTGTCATCACCTGTCGAGTGGCACTCCCCAGGACAGATTGCGAGAGACCCTCCACCTGACCAATGAATGAGCTATTGGGACTGGAATGTACAGTGCCTTGCGAAAGTATTCGGCCCCCTTGAACTTTTCGACCTTTTGCCACATTTCAGGCTTCAAACATAAAGATATAAAACTGTAATTTTTTTGTGAAGAATCAATAACAAGTGGGACACAATCGTGAAGTGGAACGAAATTTATTGGATATTTCAAACTTTTTTAACAAATAAAAAAATGAAAAATTGGGTGTGCAAAATTATTCAGCCCCTTTACTTTTAGTGCAGCAAACTCTCTCCATACTGGAATATGTTTTTAGGAAACATTATACCTGCCACCAGAGTAAACAAAGAACTTCCTTAGGGTATTATGAAAAATGCCCTACAAAAAACAGAATTTTTGTAAAATCTTACCATAAAATTCCTTTCTCTGAGTCCTCCGACAGTCGCCGCCCACTCATAGTCTTCACTTATGGGGTATTGACTTCATCTCCACAGGAGTTTCTAGGCATAAGACTTGTAAAAGAACAATAAATCTACATAGTCACTCTCATGGGGGCTGTCCTTCTAGTTCAATACCCCCCTGCAATGGCCATCCCAATTCAGTTTGGTCGCAAGCAGTGAAAGTGTATAACAAAGGACCCCAAAAAGAGGGACGGGGCGGCGACTGTCGGAGGACTCAGAGAAAGGAATTTTATGGTAAGATTTTACAAAAATTCCGTTTTCACTTATGTCCTCCAACAGTCGCCACCCACTCATACAGTCTTCACTTATGGGGACGTCCCAAAGCAGTGTAGACATGAGGAGTGGGCAACGCAACCGCCAGAAAAGCAACGCAGTACCCACATCAGAGAAAGGAACCTTACAGTACAAGAAGGTAACCTTCTGGGCAACAAAAAAGGGCTCAACATAAGCAACAACCCAGGAAAAGAAATGACCAAGGAGAAAACAACCCCAACAGCCAGGGACCCATACAAACCCAGGGTTCCCTAAGGAACTGCCACACAGAGAACTTTGCGGCCATAGGATGCATTAGCTGATGCCAGAACATCAAGTTTGTAGAACTTTGAGAAAGTGTGCACCGACGACCAAGTCGCAGCCTTGCACACCTGGGCCACCGAAGCCTGATGCCGATAGGCCCAGAATGTACTCACCGACCTGGTAGAGTGAGCCTTGACAGGGAAGGGAGGAACCCGTTCCCGCAACGAATAAGCCTGTACAATGGTCTGTCTGATCCATTTGGCATCAGGAAGGACAAAGAGAGAATCCGATTTTCGAAAGGATTTAGTCGACGACAGGCAACCTCCTTTGGATGCTTAGGATTCGCACAAAGCGAAGGCAAAACAATGTCCTCATTCAGGTGGAATTCCGAAACCACCTTAGGCAAAAATGACGGATTAGGTTGCAAGACCACCTTATCCCTATGAACCACCAGGTAAGGGGAGCGGCAAGACAATGCCGCCAACTCCGACACTCTGCGAGCAGAAGTGATCGCTACCAGGAAAGCAACCTTCTTAGATAGACTGGGCAACGAAAGTTCCCTGATGTTTTCAAAAGGGGAATGCTGCAACACGGACAGAACCAAGTTCAAGTCCCATGGAGGTAAGGGCTCCCTCCTAGGAGGAGCCAGGTGACGCACACCTTGAATAAAGGTGCGAATCAAGAGACCTGGCCCTTAAACGTGGCCAACGCAAGACGCTGGTCCACACCAGTCTGAAGGAAAGCCAATATTCTCGCCACCGAGTAGGAACGAGGCGAGAAACCCCTGGACTCCCACCAGGCAAAATAAGCTTTCCATGTACGGTAATAAATCTTACCAGAAGAGGCTTTTCTAGCCTTAATCAAAGTAGGAATGACCTCTGAGGAGAGACCCCTGTCTCTCAGGACCTGGCTTTCAACAGCCAGGCCATTAAAGCCAGCGACTGTAAAGCAGGATGGAAGATCGGTCCTTGAGACAGCAGATCTTCTCGCATTGGCAGCCGCCACGGAGGCTCTACAGCCAGGTTAACGATTTTCGCGTACCAGGACCGGCGAGGCCAGTCCGGCGCCACCAGAATCACCAGTGATTGTTCCGAGGCCAACCTGCGAAGGAACCTGGGCAACAATTGAATCAGAGGAAAGGCATAGATCAGTCGATACTGACGCCAAGGCACCACCAGCACATCCGAGGCGTCTGCCAGAGGATCGCGCGTTCTTGCCACGAACCTTCCCACCTTGTGGTTTAGCCGAGACGCGAACAGATCCACATCCGGGGATCCCCACTTCGCACACAGCATTTGAAACACCTCCGGGTGTAGGGACCATTCCCCCTGATCCAGGGACTGGCGGCTCAGATAGTCGGCCTGCCGATTCTCCACACCCGGAATGTGAACTGCCGATATCGCCGGGACATGAGTCTCGGCCCAAGACAGAATGCTGGTCACTTCCTGGGCCGCCCGGGCACTCCTGGTGCCCCCTTGGTGATTGATGTAGGCCACTGCAGTGGCATTGTCCGTCTGCACCCGGACAGGACGGCCCTGAAAACGGTCCGACCAATGGATCAGGCACAGCCTGATCGCTCTCAATTCCAAAATGTTTATCGGAAGGGAGGATTCCTCCTCCAACCAAGTGCCCTGGGCAGACAGGTTGCCCAGGACTCCACCCCAGCCCGACAGGCTGGCATCTGTGGTAATCACCGTCCACAGAAGTGGCTGGAAGGATTTGCCTTCTGATACTGCCGGGGACTGGAGAAACCACAAGAGATCCATTCTGGTTTGGCGACTCAGAGACACTCTCAGGTCCAAGGACTGAGGCAGTCTGTCCCACCCGGCGAGGATCTCTGCTTGAAGAGAGCGCGTGTGAAATTGTGCAAATGGTATCGCCTCGAAGGCCGACACCATCAACCCCAGGGACCGCATACAGGCCCTAAGCGACGAGGATTTTTGTCCCTGAGGGACCTGACCTCGGTCTGCAGGGTCCGGAGCTTGTCCTCCGGCAAGAACACCTTTGCATGAGCAGAGTCCAGCACCATTCCCAGATACTGGAGACGAACGGAAGGCGACAAGGTCGACTTCTGGATGTTGATTGTCCAACCGAACTCCTGAAGCGTCTGGACCGCAGTGGACAGATCGCGCAGTAGGTTCTGGCTGGCACTCGATCTTAACAGGAGATTGTCCAGATATCCCAAGACCGTAATGCCCTGTGCCCGCAACAGGCCCAGAACAGGCGCCAACACTTTGGTAAAAACCCTTGGAGCCGAAGCGAGACTGAAAGGCAACGCCACAAACTGGTAATGTTCATCCGCGATGGCGAATCGGAGGTACCTCTGATGACCCTCGAAAATGGGGATGTGTAGATACGCATCCTTCAGGTCTATAGAGGCCATGAACTCCCCCGGATTCAGGGAGGCCACCACCGAGCGGAGTGATTCCATGCGGAACGTTTGAACGCGCACGATGCGGTTCAACGCTTTTAAGTCCAGAATCGGACGCACTTTGCCCTCCTTTCTGGGTACGGTGAACAGATTCAAATAAAACCCCCGAAACCTGTCCCGATGAGGCACCAGGACGATCACCCCCTGAGTGAGAAGTTCCTGCACCGCTTGATGTAGGTCCTGTAACCTCCCTGGGGTCAAACGAAGATTTGAGGGAAAGAATCTGTTCGCCGGCCGTGAAAGAAATTCGATCTTGTAACCTGATCGAATGATTTCCTGAACCCACCTGTCCGTGATCCGGAGCAGCCAAGGTTGGAGGAAACCGCGCAGACGTACCCCCACCCCTGAAAAGGGTGAGGGCGCCCCTTCAGGCAGAGGCAGACTGAGCCGCCGCACCGGCCTGGCCGGATTTTTGTTTGCCCCGACCAGGGCTTCTTCTGGTCACCTTGGCCCTTAAAAGGTTTCCCCTTGATTTGCGCCTTGAAGGCACGAAAGGACCCCAGAGTAGGTTTAACAGAGGGAGCACGCTTACCGCGGAAAAACTTACCCTTAGGGTTCTGGGGCAGCAAAGTGCTTTTGCCCCCAGTGACTCCTTTAACCAATTCATCCAGGGATTCCCCAAAAAGGCGAGACCCTGCATAGGGGATGTCAGCCACCGTCTTCCTTGATTTTTGGTCAGCCGACCAACATTTCAACCAGATTAGGCGACTGTTAACCGGTTGCCGACCACCGCACGACTATATACTGCGGCGGTCAGCCCCGGCCAGGCAGAGTGACGTAGCGGTACGTCACTAGCCTTCGCCGCTCTGGTGCGCGCGCGCGCGCACCCGCGGTCCCGCCGATGACTCGATTGGGGTCAGAACCGATCAGTCATCAGGTCCAGGCCAATCATTTTTGGTCTGGACCTGTTGATCGGTCCTGCCCAATCAGATCTCCCTCTAAGCCTGTGAAATGTAAACACAGGCTTAGAGGAGATGTGCCCTCCCCTCCCAACGGTCTTTTTGGATCCAGCGTGAGAGGAGAGCACATCTAATTGTAAGTACAGCACCAAGCACGTACATACACACTTAGATAGGCACATTTCACCCCCGATCGCCCCCCCAATTAACCCCTACAGCACCTGACACAACACACACTATATACAGCATATAGCATTTACCTATATACCTGTATAAGTGTGATTTGTGAACAGGTGTAGCACTTGCGACCCCCCCTTTTCCACTCAAATTACCCCCCACCCCCCCTAATAAAGATTTAACCCACTGATCCCCCCTGAACCCCCCCTGATCACCGCCGTTAACCCCTACACCCTCTGTCACATCAGCACTAATACAAACGCAATATACGGTGTTATTGTATTTTTGTATTAGTGTCATTGTGATCAGAATTAGCGCAGGCGACTAAGTTTCTGTCCCAAGAAGGTTTAGGGTCCCCGCCACCCGCCCAATAAAGATTTAAGCCCCTGACCCCCCCCTGATCACCCCTACACCCCCTGCCATAACACACACCGTATACAGTATATAGCATTTTGCTATATACCCGTATAAGTGTGATTTGTGGTCAGGTCTAGCGCTTGCGACCCCCCTTTTTCCACTTGAATTACCCGCCAACCCCCCCTAATAAAGATTTGAGCCCCTGATCTCCCCTGACCCCCCCCCCTGATCACCGCTAGTTAACCCCTACACCCTCTGTCACATCAGCACTAATACAAACGTAATATACTGTGTTTTTGTATTTTTGTATTAGTGTGATTGTGATCAGAATTAGCGCAGGCGACTAAGTTTGTGTCCCAAGGAGGTTTAGGGTCCCCGCCACCCGCCCAATAAAGATTTAATCCCCTGATCCCCCCCTGATCACCCCTACACCCCCTGCCACAACGCACACTGTATACAGTATATAGCATTTTCTATATACCCGTATAAGTGTGACTTGTGACCAGGTTTAGCGCTTGCCACCGTTTCTTTTATCCTTAGGATACCCGCCAGCCCCTTCCAATAAAGATTTAAACCCCTGATCCCCCCCTGATCACATCCCGTTAACCCCTACACCCTCTGTCACATTAGCACTAATACACACATAATATACTGTTTTTACTGTATTTTGTATTGGTGTCATTGTGACTTGAGGTTGCGCTAGCTAGCTAGTTTCTTTCCCAAAGGAGGTTTAGGGTCCCCGTCACCCCCCCCCCAGATCCCCGGCGCATAGTTTAGAAGTAACCCCTTGATTACCACACACGCACGCACGCACATACACTTCCATTTCTAGTATAGTGTTTGAACAGATCAATATCTGATCTGATCAGAGCTATACTAGCGCCCCCATAGTTTAGGGTTCCCAAAACGCGGTGTTTGCACGATCAGCACTGATTCCGGCCAGCACCTGCGTTTAACCCTTTCACCCAGGTAAGTGTAGTAATCAATAGATTACTGTCACTTACAAAAAACACAAGACACAAAACCGCTGTGTTAGCAGATTCAGGCCTGATCCCTGCTAGCATTAGCAGTTTTTTTGGTAGCGCTTGAAATAGTCTTCGACAACCAGGTGCTTTTATTACCTGTGAGTCGCATCACTGTACGGGTAAATTTAGTTACCAAAATGTCTAAACGTTCGTACAGTGATGAAGCTATTTACAGTATAATGACCATGCCAGGTGAGAGCGATGGGGAAGCCTCACCGGCAGAATCAGGGTCAGTATACGAACCAGATGACAGCAGCGGCTCCCTGACAGACAGCTCCGACGACAGATGGGTCCCTGTTAGACCCAGGCGTACCCGACCCCATTCTGGAGTTGTTGAAATGCAGGAATCGCAGGGTGCTCGTATGGAGCAGAGTGTGGTTACTAGTGCCGCTCATTTTTCTGGCGACCTGGCAAGCGCCAGCGGCCTAGTACAACCTGGACCTAGTACAACCAGCACTGCAGTAAGACCTGGTGACGTGGCGAGTCCCCTAAGTGCAGTTGAAGCTGGTGCGGTGGCTAGCACAAGTAGTGGCCCGCAGCCACCGCGTATTCGAAGACAGGCCCGTAGAGCCCATAGTGCCCTCCCTGATGCGCTGGCATATCCCAATTGGCAACCCACTGATTCTACAGCGCCAGTACTTCCCCCATTCACTGCCCAACCTGGAATCCACGTGGAGACAGCTGGTTTTACGCCCCTGAACTTTTTTGAGCTGTTCTTCACGGAAGATCTTTTCAGATCTATTGTGGATCAATCAAATTTATATGCTCAACAATTTATCGCCGCCAACCCAAATTCGCACCTTGCCAGACGATTCGGCTGGAATCCTATAACGGTTTCCGAATTTAAGATCTTTCTGGGCCTTTCCCTCCACATGGGCATAACTAAACAAAGTGAATTGCGGCTATATTGGTCCACTAGCCCAGCTCACCATATGCGCATGTACTCTGCCTCCATGTCCAGGGGGAGATACGAGCAAATTCTGCGATTTATGCATTTCAGCGACAATGAAATCTGTCGTCCTCGGGGAGACCCTGCATAAAATCGGCTCCACAAAATTCGGCCCCTCATAGACCACTTCAATCAGCGGTTTGCAGCCTTGTTTACCCCCGAACAAGTTGTCTGCATTGACGAGTCCCTGATTAAATTTACTGGCCGTCTTGCTATCAAACAGTACCTCCCCAGCAAGCGTGCCAGATACGGGGTCAAGTTGTATAAGCTCTGTGACAGGGCCACAGGCTATACAGTTAATTTCCGTGTCTATGAGGGAAAAGATAGCACTGTGGAGCCCCCGAACTGCCCAGACTACATAGGGAGCAGCGGTAAGATTGTTTGGGACTTGGTGTCACCCTTATCCGGAAAGGGGTACCATTTGTACGTGGACAATTTTTACACAAGCGTGCCACTATTTAGTCACCTGCTTGATTTACAAATTGGCGCATGTGGCACCGTGCGACCTAATCGCCGGGGCTTCCCCCAACGGCTTGTAAATTCCCGTCTTAGTCGGGGGGCGAGAGCCTGCTTGAAAACGGACAAATTGCTTGCGGTGAAGTGGAAGGATACACGGGATGTTTATGTTCTGTCCTCCCTTCACGCAGACACGACAGTCCAAATCCCTACGGCAACTGGCGTTATGGAGAAACCCCTCTGTGTCCACGAATATAACCTTAACATGGGAGGGGTGGACCTTAACGACCAGCTTTTGGCGCCGTATTTAGTTGCCCGTAAAGCCAGACGCTGGTACAAAAAAGTGTCTGTTTACCTTTTCCAATTGGCTATGCTGAACGCCTTTGTCCTATACAGGGCGTCAGGACGAACTGGACCCTTCCGGGAATTCCAGGAAGCGGTCATCCTTGCCTACCTGTACCCAGGAGGCATGCCTGCCCAACTTCCCCTTCCAGATGCAGTGAGCCGGCTGCATGAGAGGCATTTTCCTTATGCCCTCCCGAGTACCCCTACCCAAATACGACCCCAAAGACGATGTCGTGTCTGTAGCAGGCGCGGATTTAGGCGTGACACCCGTTATTATTGTCCCAAATGTCCTGACCAACCTGGTCTCTGCATCGGGGAATGTTTTGAGCGCTACCATACACTAGTGGAGTATTAGTGTAGGGTACAGCACGACACAGTGTAGGGCACACAAACACAGGGTCTCGAAGGATGTTGGATGTCCATCGACATTTTGAGAGACCCAAGCTGGAAGAGAAGATCGCAGAAGATCGCACTCCCTCCCAAATCAAGAAATAAAGGAACAGTTAGAAAGAAAAATAAAAGGATCCAAAAACTGTTGTGGTGTCAGTAATTTTATATGTCCTTCTACTCCTTCCTACTATACTTTTTTCAATGTCCTTTGTTTGTTTTTTCATTCTTTTGTGACCTGTTTCTCTTGCAGGTAATCGTCGGCTACCACGCATTGATTTTATATATTCTGACACAAACAGCGTTTGCGCTCAGCATATATGGATACCTTTGCTGATAGCAGCTGTGGTGATTTTCTGATTTCAGCACTGCAGTTAAAATCTTATTTTGGTATACGTGGATAGTGCCGTGTATACCCATCATTAAATTCAGTGGGTGGTTGTTTGGGCGGTTAATGATGAGAATCCAAAAACTTTTGTTGTGTCAGTCATTTTATATGTCCTACTCTTCCTAATGTACTTTTTTTTAATGTACTTTGTTTGTTTTTTCATTCTTTTGTGACCTGTTTCTCTTGCAGGTACTCGTCGGCTACCACGCATTGATTTTATATATTCTGACACAAACAGCGTTTGCGCTCAGCATATATGGATACCTTTGCTGATAGCAGCTGTGGTGATTTTCTGATTTCAGCACTGCAGTTAAAATCTTATTTTGGTATACGTGGATAGTGCCGTGTATACCCATCATTAAATTCAGTGGGTGGTTGTTTGGGCGGTTAATGATGAGAATCCAAAAACTTTTGTTGTGTCAGTCATTTTATTTGTCCTACTCTTCCTAATGTACTTTTTTTTAATGTACTTTGTTTGTTTTTTCATTCTTTTGTGACCTGTTTCTCTTGCAGGTACTCGTCGGCTACCACGCACTGATTTTATATATTCTGACACAAACAGCGTTTGCGCTCAGCATATATGGATACCTTTGCTGATAGCAGCTGTGGTGATTTTCTGATTTCAGCACTGCAGTTAAAATCCTATTTTGGTATACGTGGATAGTGTCGTGTATACCCATCATTAAATTCAGTGGGTGGTTGTTTGGGCGGTTAATGATGAGTAATACTACGCATTATTCCTGTGCTGATTTCTGATAGGTTCTCTTTTTTTCCGTTCAGCCCACAGGCTGCATGAAAAAAAAAAACCTATATGCCAAACAAGGACCAGCAATGTACTGGTACGTTGCTGGACTTTGAGTGGTTATACCAGGATGATGCCTGCAGATTTAGGCATCATCTTGGTATCGTTTTTTACAGCCAGTGGTCGGCTAACATGTAAAAGCAATCCCAGCAGGTAATTGGCCGCTAGACTGCTTTTACATGCAGTGGGAGGGGCCTCCCCCCCCCACCGCCGCCTTCCGCAGCCTTCCGTGGTTTTTCTCGGGCTCTCCTGTCCCACCGGTTAACCCGAGAGTGCAGCCGGTGGTTCAGTTATCTAACCATAGAGCTAATTGAAGATTAGAATGGCTCCAATCATCTCTATGGCCTAAGATGCCGGAGGCTACGAGCATTTCATGACTTCTTTTTCGCCAGAAATAAACAGGGCCATTGGGAAATTGGGAAAGTATTTTATCACACCAATTTTGGCGTGGTCAGATACATTAAGGTCAGAGGAGAGATCTAGAGTATAAAAGACCCCAATTTTTTTAAAAAAGAGTACCTGTCACTACCGATTGCTATCATAGGGGATATCTAAATTCACTGTGATAACAATAAAAATGATTTAAAAAAAAAAATTAAAGGAAAGGTGTCAAAATAACATAAAAAGCAAAAAAAAAAAAAAAAAAATTGAGCCCCCCCCCTTTCCCCCCGTGCTTGCGCGCAATGGCACACGCAAGCGTTGGTCTAGTGTCATATGTAAACCGCAATTTCAGCATGCATGTGAGGTATCGCTGCGATCGCCAGATCGAGTGCAGTAATTTTTGCAGTAGACCTCCTCTGTAAGTCTAAAGTGGTAACCTGTAGAGACTTTTAAAGTTTTTAAAAATGTACGTACGTTGTTGCCGCTGCGCAGGCGTGCGCAATTTTTAAAGCATGTCATGTCAGGTGTCTATGAACTCGGCATAAGATCATCTTTTAAATTTTACCAAAAAAATTGGAATTATATAGTGTATTTGTGCAATAAATTTAAAAAAAATGTATTTTTTTCGCAAAAATTGCGTTTGGAAAATCTGTGCGCAAATACCGTGTGACAAAAAAATTTGCAACATCCACCATTTTATTCTATAGGGCCTCTGCTTTAAAGAAATATATAATGTTTGGGGGTTCAAAGTAATTTGCTAGTAAAAAAAAAATATTTTTTCATGTAAACAAAAAGGCACAGAAAAGGCTTGGTTTTCAAGTGGTTAGAAGAGTGGGTGATGTGTGGATAAGATTGAGCATAAAATGCCGGGACAGTTCAAACACCCCGCAAATGACCCCTTTTTGAAAAGTAGACACCCAAAGCTATTTGCTGAGAGGCATGGTGAGTCCATGGAATATTTTATATTTTGCTACAAGTGTCGGGAAAATTATTATTTCTTTTTTTGTTGTTGTTTTTTTACAGAAAGTTGTCACTAAATGATATATTGCTCACACATGCCATGTGTATATGTGAAATGACACCCCAAAATACATTCTGCTGCTTCTCCTGAGTACAGGGATACCCCATGTGTGAGACTTTTTGGCAGCCTAGCTGTGTACGCGCCCCCGAAAACCAATCCACATCTTCAGGTTTTCTAATGGCGTAAATTGCTGATTTTACCCCTGACTACCCGTCACAGTTTCAGAGGCCCTGAAATTTCAAGATAGCACAAAACCCCCCCAAATGACCCCATTTTGCAAAGTAGACACTCCAAGCTATTGGCTGAGAAGCATGGTGAGTCCATGGAATAGTTTATATTTTGTCACAAGTTTCGGGAAAATAATTTTTTTTTTTTTTTAACACAAAGTTGTCAGTAAATGATATAATGCTCACGCATGCCATGGGTATATGTGAAATGACACCCCAAAATACATTCTGCTGCTTCTCCTGAGTACAGGGATACCCCATGTGTGAGACTTTTTGCCAGTCTAGCCGCGTACAGGACCCGGAAAACCAATCTGCACCTTCTGGCTTTCTAAGGGCGTAAATTGTTGATCTCACTCCTTACTACCTATCACACTTTTGAAGTCCATAAAAGGCCAAGATGGCACAAAACCCCCCCAAATGACCCAATTTTGCAAAGTAGACACTCCAATCTATTTGCTGAGAGGCATGGTGAGTATTTTGCAGCTCTCATTTTTTTTGGAAAATGAAGAAAAAACAGGAAAATGCATTTTTTTTCCTCTTTTTTCAATTTCCAAAACTTTGTGACAAAAAGTGAGATCTGCAAAACACTCAACATGCCTCTCTGCAAATAGCTCAGGGTGTCTACTTTCCAAAATGGGGTCATTTGGGGGGGGTTTTGTGCTATCTTGGAATTTTAGGGCCTTCGAAACTGTGATAGGTAGTCAGGAGTGAAATCAACAATTTACGCCCTTGGAAAGCCTGAAAGTGGAGGTTGGTTTTCGGGGTCCTGTACTCGGCTAGACTGCAAAAAAGTCTCACACATGGGGTATCCCTGTACTCTGGAGAAGCAGCAGAATGTATTTTGGGGTGTCATTTCACATATACCCATGGCATGTGTGAGCAATATATCATTTACTGACAGCTTTGTGTAAAAAAAATAAAATATATATATATATATATATATATATATATATATATATATATATATATATATATATATATATATATATATATTTCAAGGAACTTGTGGCAAAATATAAAATATTCCATGGACTCACCATGCCTCTCAGCAAACAGCTTGGGGTGTCTACTTTCCAAAATGGGGTCATTTGGGGGGGGGTTTTGTGCTATCTTGGAATTTTAGGGCCTCCGAAACTGTGATAGGTAGTCAGGAGTGAAATCAACAATTTACGCCTTTGGAAAGCCTGAAAGTGGAGGTTGGTTTTCGGGGTCCTGTACTCGGCTAGACTGCAAAAAAGTCTCACACATGGGGTATCCCTGTACTCAGGAGAAGCAGCAGAATGTATTTTGGGGTGTCATTTCACATATACCCATGGCATGTGTGAGCAATATATCATTTACTGACAGCTTTGTGTAAAAAAAATATATATATATATATATATATATATATTTCCCGGAACTTGTGGCAAAATATAAAATATTCCATGGACTCACCATGCCTCTCAGCAAATAGCTTGGGGTGTCTACTTTCCAAAATGGGGTCATTTGGGGGGGGTTTTGTGCTATCTTGGAATTTTAGGGCCTCCGAAACTGCGACAGGTAGTGCAGAGGTGACATGAACAATTTACGCCATTAGAAAACCTGAGAGTGTTGATTGGTTTTCGCGGTCCTGTACACAGCTAGGCTCCCAAAAAGTCTCACACATGGGGCATCCCCATACTCAGGAGAAGCGGCAGAATGTATTTTGGGGTGTCATTCCACATATACCCATGTCATGTGTGAGAAATTTATCTTTTAGTGACAACGTTGTGTAAAAAAAAAAATTAAAAAAAAAAATTGTAATTTTCCCGAAACTTGTGGCAAAATATAAAATATTCCATGGACTCACCATGCCTCTCAGCAAACAGCTTGGGGTGTCTACTTTCCAAAATGGGGTCATTTGGGGGGGTTTTGTGGTATCTTGACATTTCAGGGCCTCCTAAACCGTTATAGGTAGTGAGAAAATGCAATGAAAAATGTACGCCCTTTGAAATTCTGATGGTGGTGATTTGTTTTCCGGCTCCCGTACACAGCTACGCTCCCAAAAAGTCTCACATATGTGGTATCCCTGTACTCAGGAGAAGCAGCAGAATATATTTTGGGGTGTAATTACACATATACCCATGGCATGTGTGAGCAATATATCATTTCAATGACAACTTTGTGTAAAAAAAAAAAAAAAAATTTTTTTAGTCATTTTTCAAACACCTGTGACAAAAAAATAAAATATTCAATGAGCTCAACATGCCTCTCAGAACATTCCTTAGGATGTCTACTTTCCAAAAAGTGGTAGTTTGGGGGGGTTTTGTACTGCCCCGCCATTTTAGCACTTCATGAAATGAGATAGGCAGTCAGAAATTAAAGCTTCGTAAATTTCAGTATTTACACCATAGTTTGTAGATGCTATAACTTTTGCGCAAACCAATAAAAATACGCTCATTGATTTTTTTTTTTTGTCAAAGACATGTAGCTAAATATATTTTGGCCAAAAAAAATGACATAAATTTTCGCTCATTTTTTTATTAATATCGCAAAAAATAAAAAGCGCAGAGGTGATCAAATGCCACCAAAAGAAAGCTCTGTTTGTGGGAAAAAAAAGGACGTAAATTTCGTTTAGGTACAGCATTGCATGACCGCACAATTATCAGTTAAAGTCACGAAGTGCCAAGTTGAAAAAAGGGGTCTGGTCCTTTAGCAGCCAAATCCTCCGGGGCTTAAGTGGTTAATCACAGAGACACTGGACAAGCGTATCGCCAAAGGGGCCTCATTTAGAGCTGCATCGCACAAATACATGGCCCCCATGGTAGATCTGATCCACCATCTCCACTGTAGTGGGGGGGGGGGGCAGAATCTGCCACGAGGGTGCGTTTGAGCACCTTGGTCCAATCCGCCACAGCCTGAGCCACCATCACAGAGGCAAAAATAGGCTTGAGCATGGAGCCCGCCACCATGTAGGCGTGTCGGGCAAGAGATTCTAGCCTCCTATTAGTAGGGTCCCTAAACGCAGGAGAATCCTCGGCAGGGAGTAGGGTAGATTTATTCAATCTGGCCACCGTGTGATTCACTTGAGGAGGCACACACCAGCGCGCCATTGTAGTGGCCGCAAAAGGGTAGAGAAGTTGAAACTTCTTAGGCACCACGAAGGTGTGTTTTAAATTATTCCATAGCTCATTCACCTTATGGTGAAACTCTGCGGGGCAAGGAAAAACCTGCGCCGTCTTGCGGGTCCTGTGTGTGCCAAAAGAGGACACAACGCCCGGAGGAGTGGGCTCATCCTCCAAATGTATTGTTTCCTTTACTGCTAGGATCAACTCATCCATAGCTGCGCGTTCCTCGGGCGACCCAGGGGGGGAATCATCCACCCCTGTGACCTCCGCCTCCCCCTCAGACTCTTGCGGGTCCTGAGAAGAGTGAGACCCCGAAGGGGCCACGCTACCTACAGCAACCATATCACACTCAGAATAAGAAGAAAAGTAGATTCTAGGCCTTTTTCTAGCAGCACGTTCAGACATCAGCACATCCATTTTTGACACCAAAGTTGCCACAACAGCAGCCAGATTAGGGACTGCAGAGGATTCAGAGGACCCTGAATCCCCCACCAAAGCTGGAGGAAACTTGCTGTCCTGGGATTCCTTTGCAGAAACAAAAACTTTTTTTCGTTTGTTTTGGAACTGGCCCTTTAAGTGCGCTGTGGACCCCACAGCACACCGCTATCGAGACTGTGGCACACAGACTCCCCGCAGGGACAAAACTGACCAGGAAGAGTGCACAAAGCAGGATAAGAAAAGGAACAGCAGGACAGAACCCCACAGTGTGTTACCAGCTTCTTCGGTCGGCTCTGTGAGAAAGGAGGAAGTGATGTCACCGCTGGAGGCTGAACTAAGCTGCAGGCCAAGGGAAAATGGATGCCCATGTAAACTAATGGGAGGCTTCGGCAAGATGGCCCGCCGACATGTGCTCGGAACGATCATTTGCCACACGCAAGATGGCGCCATAAGGCGCGAAAATACACTACATAGCATGCTGTATGAGCGCCCACAGTGAAGCCAGACATGCTGCCCTCACTTAAAATGGCGGACCGGCAGTCGCCGCATGTGTCTGCATCCCCAAGCACCCTAAGTGACATTAGGAGAGGGACCCCCAAAAACCCCACACAGCGCTGCAGTGAGAGAATAAAAC
This sequence comes from Pelophylax lessonae, assembly GCF_965119305.1. Lineage (NCBI taxonomy): Eukaryota > Metazoa > Chordata > Amphibia > Anura > Ranidae > Pelophylax > Pelophylax lessonae. The sequence goes on from NC_138771.1 coordinate 587,804,303, forward strand.
AACTCCCGCAGGGACCAGGACCAGGGAGCCCAAAACGCACAGACACAGGGGACACCACAGACACACAGGACTGCCGACCCCAGACAGAGGCCCCACATAGAATGTACTTACCTGTACCCGATGGCGTGAGGGGTGCTTCATATCAAGCGGGAAACCGCCCACCTTCAGATGGCAGGGGAGTGCCGCCAGCCAAAAACGCAGGACACTAGTAGTGCACGGACGAACCTATGCTGTGTCCAGTGAGGTAGCCACCTCACATGGCTGCATACCAGATGGACAGGGATGGGTCGTTTGCGAGGCCAGGGCGAACACATAGCCTACGAAACGCTCAATGATGGGCTGGGATTCCATCTGATCCTCTGTCCTGGAGAACCAGGACGGTCAGTGTGATTCCCAGCTCCGCAGACGCCGTCTTCATCCGAAGATCCACTAACTAGTGCTGATAAAATAAACAGCTAGCAATGTAAAGAAAAATAACATCTTTTGAAAATAAATCATAAAAGAAAAAGAGAAAAGGCTGAGACTGTAGCCTCAGCACAGGGAAGCCTATCCACTCCTGAAGCTAGGCAGAAGACAAACTGAATTGGGATGGCTATTGCAGGGGGGTATTGAACTAGAAGGACAGCCCCCATGAGTGTGACTATGTAGATTTATTGTTCTTTTACAAGTCTTATGCCTAGAAACTCCTGTGGAGATGAGGTCAATACCCCATAAGTGAAGACTGTATGAGTGGGCGGCGACTGTCGGAGGACGTAAGAGAAACATAAATTGTAAAATAATTGGCAGATAGCACAAGGAATTTATACACCTCAGGAGGAATAGGAATGACCTTAAATAATTAAATGTATTGTCTGACATCTTAGATAAAATGATAAATGAAACATCAGAAGCTATAGCAGAAATACATGCTTTTTTAGCTCAAATAAAAAAGGTAGCAATAAAATAGGATGGCCTTGGATTACCTATTGGTTATACAGGGAGGAGTCTATGCTTTAATTGGTGATACCTGTTGCATATTCATTTATTATCAATATGATAGCATAGAGGCCTTTCTAGATGAAGGCAAGGAAATACAGAAAGGACTAAGGACAGATGAGGGTAGATGATATTTGTTTGGTTGGGAGGGTGGAGAAAAGTAGTATGCATAATGTAAAGAAGGTAGGTGTAATCATTCTGATAAAACTTGTGGTAGCATTGTTTTTAAAACACTATTGCTAATTTTTATTGCAATTATTAACCACTTCTGGACCGGAAGATTTTCCCCCTTATTGACCAGGCCATTTTTTGCGATTCGGTACTGCTTGACTTTAACTGAAAATTGCGCAGTTGTGCGACGCTGTACCCAAATAAGATTGATGTCCTTTTTTTTCCCCACAAATAGAGTTTTCATTTGGTGGTATTTGATCACCTCTGCGATTTTTATTTTTTACGCTATAAACAATAAAATAGCAACAATTCTGAAAAAAAAAAAAAAGAATTTTTGTAAAATCTTACCGTAAAATTCCTTTCTCTGAGTCCTCCGACAGTCGCCGCCCACTCATACAGTCTTCACCAATGGGTATTGACCTCCTTTCCATAGGAGCAAGCTAGGCATAAGACTAAAAAAACAAAGCATTTACATAGACACACCTATGGGGGCTGTCCCACTGGTCCAATACCCCCCCCCCCTGCTATCAGCCATCCCAACTCAGTTTGGTAGCAAGCAGTTAGAATCCAAGAACCCCAAAAAGAGGGGCGGGGGTGGCGACTGTCGGAGGACTCAGAGAAAGGAATTTTTACGGTAAGATTTTACAAAAATTACGTTTTCTCTTACGTCCTCCGACAGTCGCCGCCCACTCATACAGTCTTCACCAATGGGATGTCCCAAAGCAGTGTAGACATGAGGGGTGGGAAACGCAACCGTCAGAAAGGCAATGCAGTATCCACATCAGAGAAAGGAACCTTACCTGAACAGAAAGGTAACCCTCTGGGTAACAAAAAAGGCTCAACAGGAGCAACAACCCAGGAAAGCAAATAACCAAGGGGATAAACAACCCCAACAGCCAGGGACCGCAAAAAAAAAACAGTGTCCCCTCACGGTACTGCCGCACAGAGAACTTTGCGGCCAAAGGAGGCATCAGCTGATGCCAGCACATCAATTTTGTAGAATTTGGAAAAAGTGTGCACTGACGACCAAGTCGCAGCCTTACACACCTGGGCCACCGAAGCCTGATGCCGGAAGCCCCAGGACGCACTCACCCCTCTGGTAGAGTGCGCATTGACAGGGAAGGGCAGTACCCGTTCCTTCAACGAATAGGCCTGTACAATTATCTGTCTGATCCATTTCGAAATGGTCGCCGCAGACGCAGCCATACCCTTCCAAGGTCCCTCAGGAAGGACAAAAAGAGAATCCGATTTCTGAAAGGATTCAGTTGACGACAGGTAAACCCTGATCGCCCTGACAACATCCAAGGAATGCAAAGCAACCTCCTTAGGATGCCTAAGATTCCCACAGAGCGAAGGCAAAACAATTTCCTTATTAAGGTGAAAATCAGAGACCACCTTTGGAAGAAAGGACTGGTTAGGTCGCAAGACCACCTTATCCCTATGAACCACCCGATAAGGGGAGCAGCAAGACAAGGCCACTAACTCCGACACTCTGCGAGCAGAGGTGATCTCCACAAGAAAGGCAACCTTTTTAGACAGCAGAGTTAACGAGATTTCCCTGATGTTTTCAAATGGGGAAGGTTGTAACACGGACAGAACCAAGTTCAAGTCCCATGGAGGTAAGGGCGCCCTTCGAGGAGGGGCCAAGTGATGCACACCTTGAATGAAGGTGTGAATCAAAGAATCAGACGCCAAGGGGCGCTGGAAAAGGACAGCCAGTGCAGATACCAGGCCCTGCACGGAGAACCGTGGGGAGACGTCAGGGCGAGGTAGCCACCTCGCAGGCTTGCATCCCCGAGGACAGGGATGGGTCGTTTGCGAGGCCAGGGCGAACACATAGCCTGATAAATGCTCGATGGCGGGCTGGGATTCCATAAGGCCCTCTGTCCTAGAGAACAAGGACGACCAGTCCGACTCCCAGCTCCGCAACGCCGTCATCATCTTGAAGAAGTGACTAACTAAAAGCTGAGAAATAAACAGCTAGTAATGTGAAGAAAAAACACATTCCCTGAAATAAAATCATAAAGAAAAAGAAGAAGGCTGAGACTGTAGCCCCAGAACAGGGAGAGCCTATCTCACTCCTAACTAGGCAGAAGACAAACTGAGTTGGGATGGCTGATAGCAGGGGGGGTATTGGACCAGTGGGACAGCCCCCATAGGTGTGTCTATGTAAATGCTTTGTTTTTAACAAGTCTTATGCCTAGCTTTGTGAAGATTGTATGAGTGGGCGGCGACTGGTGGAGGACATAAGAGAAAAAAAATGATTAACTTTTTGCTACATAACATTCACAATAATAAAAAAATAAAAATACAATTTTTTCATTATTTTAGACCAATTTGTATTCTGCTACATATTTTAGGTTTTTGGTAAAAAAAAATCCCAATAAGCGGATTTTGATTGGTTTGCGCAAAAGTTATTGCGTCTACAAACTAGGGGAAAGATTTATGTCATTTTTATTTACCCATTTATTTGTTTACCAGTAATGGCAGGGATCAGCGATTTTTAGCGGGACTGCGACATTGTGGCTGACAGATCGGACACCTAACTGACATTTTTGACACTTTTGGGGTGACCAGTGACATTACTACAGTAATCAGTGCTAAAATATGCACTGTTACTGTACTAATGACATTAGCAGGGAGGGGGGTTAACCCAGAGGCGATCAAGGGGCTAAATGTGAGCCTAGGGGTTGTTTTCTAACTGTGGGGGGGGGTGGGCTAATGGAATCATCACAGGGACCTGTGATCCTAAATAGGAGGAACACAGGAGCCCTGTGATGATTACTGAGATAACAACGGTCTGTTGTGTTTACAACAGCAGACCTCCGTTCTCTCTCCACGGGGAGCGATCGCGTGTGCCCTGCGGCAATCGTGGCTGCTGGCCCCGTGCATCAGCTTCCCCACTTGGCAATGGGCGTGCGCATGCGTCTCCGGTGGCGAGGTACGGTGCAGGTACGGTGATTCGTGGGAACCTGCCGACCTGCGGCCCGTATATAGCTGCCGGCTGGTCAGCAAGTGGTTAAAGCAATGGTCCAAAGGGAATTTGAGATTGAAATCAAAAGACTCGTGCCAATCCAAATTTCTTTTTGGTAAGCATCCAAACATGGGAGGTGTCAAATTAAGTAATGTTTATATTATAGGTATTGTAACAATGACTAATTCTATCATAGCTGTATTTTGTTTTTTCTTTTGAAATAAGAAGTGTCATCTCTTTTTTTTACTTTTTTGACACCTATTTCACTGAAGAGAAAGCATATATTTAAATGTGGGAACGGAAACTGGTAGAGAAACACACATTTTGTATTTCAAATTTTCTTTAATAAATTGTTATTCTCCTTTGTAATCTGGTGAAAAACAAAAACAAGTATGCCAAATAGTCAAGCATTAGTACAATATGTTTTAGTCAATAAGTTAGCATACAGCGTAAGGTCAAAGCTTGTAAAGAACAGTTGAAGATAAAGTTAACAAGTAAAAATAACAATATACAACTGCATAATCAACACCATTTGTCAAAGCCGTATAACATTGGAAAGTACCTAGGGGTGAGTAGAATCTAATTATCACACATATTATGGGAAATATTAAAACGCTCAGCAGACAGCGAGTTCTATATGTTGCAGAGTGTGTGATTAAGCCATTGCTGTCAAGAGTGATAGAATTCAGGGTAAGAGTTATTTATTTATGATTATGATTTCTGCAAGTCCTGATGGGGATGAAAAATACCAATGTTGTGCTATGCAAGATTAAGCCGCAAGTAAAATATGTGGGATTATTGTTTTGAAACAATTAGGAAAGTCATTAAGGGTTAGATGGAGAATTGCCTTTTTTCAAAGAGAGAGGAAGATAGTGGTTAATTATATCCAATATTAATTTAAATATTTGGTTCCAAAAAGACTTGATGGAATTGCAATGCCAGATGATGTGACTCAATGAGCTGATAGAACCACAAGCTCTCCAGCAAAGTGGGCAGTGGATAGAGAAGTATTTAGAAAGTGTATATTGGACCATCTATGTGCTGTATAATTTTTTGTAGAAGTTCCCAATGGTGGCCACATTGGGTAGCTTTGTATGTAGATTGGATTGTTTGGAACCATTTACAATCAAATATATTTTACCAATTTCTTGTTTCCACTTCTAGATAGTAGCTGGTGTATGGAAGTGTGTTTTGCTGTCTAATTTATTGTATAAAAAGGGATATGCCTTTAGTTTGACATGAAAGAGAGTGAAAGAATTTAGGAAAATTCTTGTCAATCTGCTAGGATTCAGGCATTCGATTTTGGAGCAGATGTTGTAATTGAAGAGAGACATAATAGTCACAGCATGGAATACCATAATCTTCTCTGAGGGCATCAAAGAATTTGATAGCAGAGTTGGATGTCAGATCGAGTACATTATGTGTAAAGTAGAAAAGAGTCTATGGGGAGGAAAATGGTGTGGGGAGGAGTAAAAGCAGTTGGATTAGCTCTGTAGAGGCCAAGAGCATTGAATGTGGCTTGGATCATTGGGTAAGGTGAAGGAAAAGAATCGTAGCCTGTAAGCGTTTTTATTTATTTATTTGTATATTCTTAAACTCACCTAGTTTATTTACACGTAGCCCAGTCATAGTGTCACAAATTTTGAAGAAATTAGCGCCGATTCATCTTTTTTATCTTGAGCCTGTAAGCATTGCTAACAACAGCGACCGTAGGTATTTAAATGGGCTTGGAAAACTTACTATATGCGCCCAGGGTTTAATTGGGTCATGTTTCCACCATGCACGGGCCTAGTCCAGTATAGAGGCTAAGTGATAATGTTGTATGCCAGGCAAAGAAAGACCTTCTGTAGACTTATGCTCCTTTAAATGGGGTGAAAGCATCTATGTTTATATGAGTCCAGATATAGGTGCCTATAATAGATCTTGTTTTAGAGAAGAATGAGGACGGGATAGATATAGGGAGAGTTCTATGTATGTAAAGGATTTTAAGGAGTACCATCATCTTAAAGGCAGCAATTCTGCACATGGTTGATAGTTAAAATTTGGCAAGATTAGTCCGTTCCTGTGGAAGAAAGATTACTAGCTATTTATCAGAGAAACACACATTTTTAAGCATACCGTTCTCTGTAAAAAATATATCAGGAAAAGCTTTGTCTTCTAAGCCGAAAAGAGGAAATGTAAAATTGTTAGAATATTTATTACGATAATTTTCATCATATATTTTTCTTATTACATGCTGTCTCTTTGTGTGCAAATCAAATTAAAACTTTTAAATTACTATTTAACCTCCCTGGCAGTATTCCCGAATGTGGCTCAGGGTTAATTTTCAGTACCAAAAGCGGTAACCCCGAGCCACACTTGGGATTACCCTGTAGTGAAACTTACCTTGTCCCTAGGATCCCCCAATGTCCTCCGGCCGATGCCAGTGTTCTATCAGAATACTGCTACCTATCAGATTCTGAAACCGGAAGTAACGTTCAGGCCAGAAAACTTACTGCACATGCGACATGCTTTCCAACATGGGCACTATGCGTTCCAACAGCTTTCCTAATGTGACAGAACACAAAGAAGCAGCAGATACTGTATGTTCTTACACCCATTGAATTTCAGACTGATTTTAGCAGTGAATTCACCTTACTGTATATACTGAAATAGACTATTTCACCACGACCGAGTGAAATAGTCTATTTCACAATATAATCAGTTTGTCCCTGAGCAGTGCTGGGTGTACCAAGATGGACGTTGCCACCTTCTACCTGCAGGTTTCTCACTATATTTACTATATTTCAATAATAATATAAATGTAATACTGTTATTCATTCTATAAGGTGAGTTTACTGGTAAAATAAATCTAAAAATCAAGACTTGCGTGGGTGTAAGAAGATGTCTGCAGCTGCTTCGTGTTCAGTGGCGATCGGTTCGTTAGGGGCGCAGGGGCACCACCCCCCCCATCCATGCGTTCGGCGCCCCTGCATGCAGATTAGGGGGCCGGACGCATGCATCACCTGATTAGAGCCAGGGGCGCAGAGCAGTGTGTCCCGAGTCCACCCATTGTGTGACAATAGCGAATGAAAATTCACTATTGTCACACCGATTCTCCTCCTGGCCAATCAGGAAGCGCGTCCGATACGCGTTTCCTGATTGGCCGCAAGGCAAACCCTATGCCATTGGCCGAGGAGGAGGCGGGAGCGGAAGGACTGGAGGAGACGCGCCGCCGGGACCGAGGAAAAGCCGCCATTCGGGGGACTGAGGAGAAGCCGATCGCCGCCGCCGCTGCTGCTGCTCCAGGTAAGTAAGGGGGCACGCACGCTGATCTCTGCATTGGGGGAATGTATGCTGGTCACTACATTGGGGGCATGTATGCTGGTCACTACATTGAGGGCACGCATGCTGATCTCTGCATTGGGGGCATGTATGCTGGTCACTACATTGGGGGCATGTATGCTGGTCACTACATTGGGGGCATGTATGCTGGTCACTGCATTGGGGGCATGTATGCTGGTCACTGCATTGGGGGCATGTACACTGGTCACTGCATTGGGGGCATGTACGCTGGTCACTGCATTGGTGGCATGTACGCTGGTCACTGCATTGGGGGAATGTACGCTGGTCACTGCATTGGGGGCATGTACGCTGGTCACTGCATTGGGGGCATGTACGCTGGTCACTGCATTGGGGGCATGTATGTTAGTCACTACATTGGGGGCATGTATGCTGGTCACTACATTGGGGGCATGTATGCTGGTCACTACATTGGGGGCATGTATGCTGGTCACTGCATTGGGGGCATGTATGCTGGTCACTGCATTGGGGGCATGTATGCTGGTCACTGCATTGGGGGAATGTACGCTGGTCACTGCATTGGGGGCATGTACGCTGGTCACTGCATTGGTGGCATGTACGCTGGTCACTGCATTGGGGGAATGTATGCTGGTCACTGCATTGGGGACATGTACGCTGGTCACTGCATTGGGGGCATGTACGCTGGTCACTGCATTGGGGGCATGTACGCTGATCTCTGCATTGGGGGGAATGGTATGCTGGTCACTGCATTGAAGGGGGCATGTACGCTGGTCACTGCATTGGGGACATGTATGCTGGTCACTGCATTGGGGGCATGTACGCTGACCTGCATTGAAGGGGGCATGTACGCTGGTCACTGCATTGAAGGGGGCATGTACGCTGGTCACTGCATTGAAGGGGGCATGTACACTGGTCACTGCATTGAAAGGGGGCACGTTGCTCACTGTGCATTGAAAGGGGGTACGCTGGTCACTGTGCATTAATAGGGGGCACGCTGGTCACTGTGCATTGAAAGGGGGCACGCTGGTCTCTCTGCATTGAAAGGGGGCATGCTGGTCTCTCTGCATTGAAAGGGGGCACACTATACCTTAATTACTGAAGGCCCCTTTCACACTTTTGCGACCTCAAAGTCACGCAATTTTTTACAGCGTTTTTTACCACAAAGCAATGCCTATTACATTTTTCTGTTTGCCCCCCCCGCCAAAAATTGAGCACCAGCCGCCACTGTTCGTGTTCTGTCATATAAGGAAAGCTATTGGAACGCATAGCGGCCATGTTGGAGTGTATGGTGCATGCGCAGTACGTTTTTCTTTCTGAACGTCACTTCCGATTGCAGAATCTGATAGGTAGCGGTATTCTGATAGAACACCGGCATCCGTCTACCGAGTTCCCTTCCCTGCGAGCGCCATGATGCAGGGGGGGCGGAACTGGGCGGGAAATTAAAAAGTAAAGTACACAAAACATGACATGATACATTGTAATTTGTTAGGATTATATTACTGTATCAAACCATTTCACCTCAGTTTTGTCCCTAGTGCTTTGTCCAGTGCCCTGCCTGCACTTTTACTTTTTAATTCCTTTCATTTTTAAGAATTTCTTATTAATAATTTATTATTTAATGTATTAGTTTATTAATTATTTTTATTCACTTTTACTGTTTTATTCCTAAGAATTACAGGCCTACGATATAAAACAACAGATTTCCATGCAAAGCAATGTACCGCTTTGACATTCAGAAATACTGACATAATCAGACAGCCAGGGAGGTTAAACTACTTTCAGGCCCAGATTCATTTTTTCCAACAGTTTTATTTATAAGGGCCCTACTATATCTCTGATGCCTCCTTCTGCCTCCATCCAATATAGTCTGCAGTATATATTTCTGCAGCCTCTTAACGAATACAATATTCTATATACCAGCATTCTCTATATCTTCCACTGTCTAGGCTTTTCTGCCTTTTGGTCATCCTTGCCCGCCCGGGGGACAATTTTTGACGACCGACGTCTATGCTCCGTTTGCTATGAACCATCAGTCCCACCACTGGGAGTATCATATATATGCCTTGGCCTACATGCCAGTGTAGATTATCCTTCCTGTATACTCATGTAAGTAAGATGTCTACCATGTGATCGAATAAATGACGTACTTGTGTCAGAAGTTGGAGGGGCTTATCGCCAATTGCTCCATACTTGACACACACTGATATTCGAAACAGCAAAACGAACATGTATATGTATGAACGTTTGTCTACAACAGTGTATGATAACTGTGTATCTATCTTTGTTATTTTTTAGTGGCTTTTTATCAAGTTACACCCCTTGTACCCCTGAAGAAGCGGTATATACCGCGAAACATGTCGGGTAGTGGAAATCGGACCGATTAGAGGGACACACACCAGTCCTGGCACCTCCAGACTGACCGTGACCTCTGACTAGTCCTGTCCACAATTTCAAGGAAATTATCTCTGATGATATTTTATCAATTATGTTGTTACCATGATGATGTTTCATGTTATCTTGTAACAGTAATGTCTTTGTATTTGTACCCCTATTCTTTTTGACTCTATGTGATTAATAAAATTATATACTTTTTAGATGTTTTGTAGATACATCTCTCTTATTGGTTATATAACGGTACCCTAAAAATCCCAACCCTTGCCCCACATCTTGCTATCTTTTCTCCATCCAATATAGATTTGGGACACTATGCCCCATCAAAATGTTGCCTGGCAGCTTACACCGTCAAAAGTAGCCATGATCCAAATGCAAACTAGGATTGCTGCTGTTACAGTACAGAGTACTAAACACTATACAATTAAGGTACGTTTGACAAGCCAGTCAGGAGTCATGCCTACAAGTAACTTGCCAATATTAGAATTTTGGAATTATTTTATATAAGAAACCATGCTACGTTCCTATTTGTCAAGATATTTTGATAAGTAAATACCTTGGTTCCTCTGACAGGAAAAAAACTCTCAGTGACGAGATACATTTTCAAGTTCAAAGGCCAAATTTATAAACTTTCCTAATTGAAAAAGCTAACGGAGGTTCTAAGTTGACAAATAGTTCTACACAACAAAGCTACAGCTACGGATACAATATAGCCTTTTCAAGCCCCAAACTAACGTACTGCTCCTTCAAGTCTACATAAAAGGGATTCCATTTCATCCATGTGTAGTGCCACCCTTGAAGAAGTTGTTTGGTAATTTCAACTTTTCAGTTTTGCGCATTGACTCCGAGAACAACCGCAGCCCCTCTGACACACCTGGTTGAATATGAATCACTGCAAGCATGTATAAAAACACCAGTATAAATACCTTTTACCTGGCTATGGGTTGCTACCAGAAAATAAACACACACCCATTTAGAGATAAATGTCTCTAGTCTATGGTTACGAGTTTTTTATCATTGGCAGTCGAACATCCATGGCAGTGTTGGGGTAGTTACTCAAAAAATGTAACTAGTTACTAGTTACTTCTGTAAATTGTAATGAGATTACTTTACTAGTTACTGCATTTGAAAAGTAACTTCACTACTTATTACTTTACTTTGCTCTTTCTTAATTGACCGTGTAGAAGAAGATACATGACATATGAGTTTATTGTATAAACACAGGCTTTGGGAAACATGAGAACAAAACCTGAAAAAACAGAATAAAACATAAAGTGCAACAAAAAGTCATAAACTTCATCCCTCTCTATTCTTCGAAATAACGATTGTATCGCACGGCTTGGGTAACGTAGGAAAGCGCGTTCCTATAGCCTAGTAAAGTAGTGTAGTTACTTCCTATAGCCTAGTAAAGTAGTGTAGTTACCAATATTAGTATTGTAACTAGTTACTTTACTTCGTTACCAAAAAAAGTAATGTAGTTACTGTAATCATTTACTTTGTAACTAGTTACCCCCAACACTGATCCATGGGCACACAATGTATACATTTGAACACAGTCTGCTAGACAGAGTAATAACTAGGCAGAAGTGACCAAGATCAGGTTCTAAACCAATAACTAAAATCAATAGAGATATTAACAAATCAGTTATAAACAATGTAAATAAACGTTAAATGCAGAATAAAAAGAAAAGGGGACGAATGGCCTCTTTTATTTATGGGGAAGTGGCAGGTGAGGATAGCTTAGAGTAAGGAATAGGCTGAGTTAGTTGTTAGGCAGTTTAGAGCCTGTCAGATATAATGAAAGCTGATTGGCTATGGGGTGATAGTTAGTTTACCCAGTATCCAGGAAGAATAAGCCCCTTACCAGTTTGAACCGGTTTTTCCCGCCTGAAAGAGTTGAAGTTGATTGGCCAAAGAGTTCAAGAGGTCCTATTTAAGGGCCCCCTCACAGATGAATCGTCACGTCGCCGGTCAAGAGGAGAAGAAAGAAGTCAGCCCAGCGGTTCCCAGACGGAAGAAGCGGTCGGTGCAGCGGCGGTCAAGAAGGGTCATCGTCGGGCGGCTTTCCTCCTTCGTAGCGGTACCAGCCCAGAGTTCTCGGGAGGAAGACGGCGGCTTCCGGAGCGGTTCCTGGCCGAAGACAGAAGAGGAGAAGACAGGCGGTTCAGCTTACCTCAGGAGAGATGAGCCTCATGAGAAGACTGATCGAGCGGGCGGGCGAGGCTGGCGGCGAAGATTGGGTCCGGCGGTGTCTCGAGCTGCCGCTCGTCGCGGAATCCGGTGGAGCGGCGGGCGAAGATGGAGCTGGACCGGCATCAAGGGCGGCCGCCGGAAGTGAAGTCGGACGGGGATCGGCTGACGTAACGGTCCCGGACGGAAGAGCGTCATCCTCGGCGACGACGGGCGGAGAAGACGTCACGGGAAGCGGTGCGAGCAGGCGCGTCACACCCGGAAGAGCCGGCCAGGGGATCGGGCCGGTGAAGAGGCGGCGCAATCCGCGCCATCGTTTCTCCCCTCCGGTGGAGGTCCGACGAGCTGGGAGAGGCAGCGGAGCATCGCCAAGGAGCGGCCAAGCGGGAAGACCTGCTCCGGGTGACGGAGCGAGGGCCCAGTCGGTGGCGGCAAGATCGGTCGGCGGGACGAGGAGCTCGGAGGGGATCGCGCCGGCGAGATCAGGTGAGGAGATCTTCGTGGATACTGTGGTAGCCCCCTCCCGGGTCACTAGGCCCCCCAGGACACAGCACATGGAACCGGAACACACCACCAGGGGCGCTGTTGCTCCGGACAGTGCACCCCTGCCTGCCATGTCAGGATTATTACAAAACTTCCTGAAGGACTTTAAGTCCTTATTAGAAACCAGCACAGATGCTGGGTTGAGTACCCCTGCAACTGTGCTGCCATCCCCTGCTGCCATATCTGCCCCCACTGCTACTATATCGGGCGACATGGTGGCTCATCAGCCTGTTCCTTCACCTAGAGATGTATGGATTCCTCCCATGGGCAATTTGGAGGTTGAACCTCATAGGCCCCAGAGTTTACATTCTGATATGTCAGCTTCTTATCTCCTAGCTCAAGCGCAGAATCTGCCGGAGACTTCCCTTAGGGAAACTCTCACCTGTGAGGTGTCCCCGTTAGGTTTCCACTTATCGGAGACCGTTAAAGAGAGGATCTGGCAGGGTCATTTTATGGATATGTTGTCACTGTTACCTTCAGCTAGAGATTTTGTTGCTAGGGGTGATAAGAAGGACGATGATGAGCGGAGGCGCCCTATTTCCAAATCTTTCAACAACTGGTTGCAGGGCTTTTTTATTTTTTCGTCGGTTATGTGCGAACGTTTCCCTGCTAAAAGCATCGGGTTATTTCAACATGCCGATATTGTACTGGAAGCGTACAAAAATTTTGGTGGAACCTCCTGGTTTCAGTACGACGTGGCTTTTCGCCAAAAGCTGGCGGTGCAGCCCGCTATGAAATGGGGAGTAAAAGATGTCAGCCTTTGGCTGGACCTTTTTCTCCCACAAAGGTCAATTTTTCCCAGGCAGCCCTTTCCGAGCCAGCAGCCCCAAGCCTCCTCGGGTTTTCAGTTTAGAAAAGGAGTGTGCTTTAACTTCAATGAATCCGTCTGTAAGTGGCCGGGTTCATGCAAGTACAGGCACGAATGCGCATTTTGCTCTGGGACCCACCCCATTGCAAAGTGCTTTAAGAGGCAAGGGGGTCAGGCCACGGGTGTTCTGCACAAAGGCGGTAACCCCAGTGAGCCTCACCGCCATGCTCCCGTGGCTTCAGCGTTACCCAGACAGGGCGAAAGCCAAACTCCTAATTGAGGGTTTTACAGATGGTTATCCCCTGCCCAAATTTTACGGTCAGGGTTGTAGGTTGGTGGAGAATCTTAGATCTGTTGAGGGTTTGGAATCAGTCGTGGAGGAAAAGGTGAGTAAAGAAATTGAATTGGGTAGATTCGCTGGCCCTTTCTCGGTCCCCCCCTTTAGGAATTTTAGGATCTCCCCTTTGGGCATTGTCCAAAAGAAGGAGCCTAATACTTACAGGCTTATTCATCATTTGTCGTTTCCTTTCGGGGATTCTTTAAATGATGAGATAAGCGAGGATTTAGCTACGGTCCAGTATTCCTCATTTGACGATGCCCTAGTGAAATTAAGGGGTCTAGGGAGGGGGGTTTTGATGGCCAAGGCAGACATTAAATCGGCTTTTCGGCTGCTGCCGGTACACCCGGACGCATTTAATTCCCTTGGGTTTTTCTTTTCGGGTAATTTTTATTTTGGCAGATGTCTCCCTATGGGATGTTCATTGTCATGTTTTTATTTCGAATGTTTTGCAACCTTTTTGGAATGGGTCGTTTCGACATTTTGTGATTCGGCCGACATCGTCCACTATTTGGACGATTTTTTGTTCTTGGGACGAGCGGGATCTACAGACTGCTTGCGCTTACTGGATGGTTTTGTACAGTTGTGCGAGCTTTTTGGGATCCCGTTGGCTCATGAGAAAACGGCTTTGCCGTCTACCTGCATTCAATTTTTAGGTATCACCATCGACTCCGAGGTAATGGAGTTTAGGCTCCCGCAAGAGAAGGTGTCTAAACTCAAACTTTGTCTATTGTCTTTGATCCGGAGGCGTAAGGTTCGTCTTAAGGAGATGCAGTCCTTGCTTGGTTTACTGGCATTTGCTTCCAGGGTCATTCCCCTGGGTAAGCTATTTTCCAGGAAACTGTATGCGACGATTGCGGGTCTCAAGTCGCCCAATTCTCATGTGAGGTTAACTCAGGAGGTCAGGGAAGATATGTTGGTGTGGTTCCAGTTTTTGACGGATTTCAATGGCAAAAGTGTTTGGCAGGAGGAATTTATCCTGGACAAGGACTTTTGTCTTTTTACGGATTCAGCGGGTTCGGTTGGCTTCGCCGCCATTTGGCGCACACACTGGTGCGCCGATCGCTGGTGTCCGAGATGGGTTCAGTTGGGTTTCACACGCAACAGCGTTCTTCTGGAGCTCTTTCCAATTGTAGTGGCCCTGGAGGTCTGGGGCCATCACTTTCGGAACAGGAGATTGATGGTTAGGACAGATAACAGGGGGGGTGATGTTTGCTATCAATTGTTTGTCTTCAAAATCCCCTCCTGTTATAGCATTATTGCGTTATCTTGTGTCTAAATGCTTGTCCTTTAATATTTGGATTAAGGCGACTTTCGTCCCGGGCAAAGATAATGGTTTGGCGGATGCTTTGTCTCGCTTACAGATGGAACGCTTTTTTACGCTGTTTCCGGAAGCGGACGAGCTGAGCTGTCATTACCCGAGCCACTTATGGTACATAGTTTAGACTTGGTAGCAAGGAATGTATTGCGTTCTTTGGCTCCGTCGACCATGGCAGGATACCAATCTGCATGGTCTCTATGGGTGTCGCATCTTCAGTCATCGGGTGTATCCCCGGATAGTTTTTCAGAACATTTGGTGCTGTCATTTCTAAATTCATTATTCCATAAAGGGTATGCGTGGTCTCACGTGAACAAAATTTTGGCCGGAGTATCGTTTTTCGTTAAGTTAAGGAATTTCCCTTCATGCATTTCCTTTTTTACGGTACGTCAAGCCCTGAAGGGTTATCGGAAAGCGACTTTTTTGCCTGATTCTAGGAAGCCTATTACTGTCTCACTTTTGGTGAGTTTGTGTTCAATTACGTCGTCCGTTTGCTTTTCTTATTATGAGTCGGTCCTTTTTCAGGCGGCTTTTTTTTACCCAGTATCCAGGAAGAATAAGCCCCTTACCAGTTTGAGCCGGTTTTTCCCGCCTGAAAGAGTTGAAGTTGATTGGCCAAAGAGTTCAAGAGGTCCTATTTAAGGGCCCCCTCACAGATGAATCGTCACGTCGCCGGTCAAGAGGAGAAGAAAGAAGTCAGCCCAGCGGTTCCTCCCCCCACCCCCCCCTTTTTGTTTGTCGCGGTCAGTCACAGCGAAGGGGGACGTTCTTGTTTTATTTGAGTTGGATGTTTCGATATATTTATTTGTTAATGGCAACCTGGGTCGTTGGGACCGGGTTGTTTTCTATACTGCTGTTTTATTAAAGTTTAAAAAGATTTATCGATCTTTAATGTGTGAAATAATAAACGGCCGCGGCCGCGGCCTCTTTCATTCCAAAATTAAGTCTGAAGGTGTCTTATTTAATATTTTAAGATAAGGTTAAGGAAATCCTGCCTACTACCCCATGAGAGATACTACTACTACTCTGGTTTAGAGGGCACTCTAAAGAATTGGCTAGGTACCTCTTAACTAAGCAAAGGGGAGGGGTGTAAAAGGCCTCTGGGAAGCAACTGTTTGGGGCGGTCTTTTGTCCTGAATCTTTAGTCAGCTAAATATTAGGGCCCGGTTGGCGCATTTTTAGGCAGTCAAACAGGCCTGCAGACAGTACTACACCTAAAAGGTAACTGGTTAGGTAGTTCCTAATGGCTCAGTCTCTAGCGGTGGTAGCAAGTAGAGGAGGCAAGGCCCTTTCAACAGATACAGTGGGAGAAAGTGGGGAGTGTGGGATGGAGCTGGCGAAGTGCCCGGCTACAAATGCACTGGTCTTTGCCCATTACGGAGGATCAGATTCAAAACACCTTTGAACAAATTGGCAGTTATCATATGATTAATCCTCTAGTATGTGTAATATAACTGGGAGTGGTGAGTAGACCCTTGGATTTACCCTTAGCAAGGCACAGGAAATAAAGTATTAGGCGTCCAGATACACCTTCAAGAGCTGGCAAAGTGGTTTGTCAGGGAGAAGTTGTAGAAATGACATTGCCAATAAGACTAATCCTAAAATTCTATTTGTGTGGAACACCCTGTCAGGGCCGGCCTTAGGTGTTCAGGCACCCTGTGCGAGCTAATCCTGTAGCACCCCCCCTACCACGCGCACGTCCCCCCCCCCCCCCCCGCACATTTTCTTGCACCTTTTTTGCACTTCATTTGACTTTTCTTTTTTATGATCACTAATAACTTAGCCCCTCTTACATTAGAGACCCCCCAATGGAGCCCCCCTTACATCAGAGACCCCCCACACAGAGCTCCCCTTACATCAGAGACCCCCCACACAGAGCCCCCCTTACATCAGAGACCCCCCACACAGAGCTCCCTTCATATCAGAGACCCCCCACACAGAGCTCCCTTCATATCAGAGACCCCCCACACAGAGCCCCCCTTACATTTGTTGCAGGAGAGAGAGCTTACTTACCTCAGTATGGAGGCTCACGCTGCCTGCAGCTTTTCTTTTCTTCTCTAAACTTCCCACCCACACATCCCTGGGGAGTGTGGGCGGGGCAGACCCAGGAGGAGAAGGGGCGGGAGGAGGAGGAGCTGACGATCTCTCTTCTCTGACGTCACTGCATAGAGGAGGAGAGGAGGGATCTGTCAGCGGCGGCAGATCTGAGGCTGAGCTGTGTGAGATACACAGCTCAGCCCTACAGCTATAGAAGACCGAGACACAGCCGCACAGCGGTAGGTAAGCGGCGACCGCGGCCTGTGTTAACCCTGTCCAGAACAACATGAATGATACATCCCAGCCGGCCGTAGTTTGAGGACCCCTGTTCTAGGGCATCCACACAAAAAAGCAAGGCAGAGGATAATTGGGTTGATTTACTAACGGCAGATAGACTGTGCACTTTGCAAGTGTAGTTGCTCCAGAGCTCAAGTTGCGCTTTACAAAAAATACCCAATCACATGCAAGGAAAAAAATAAATAAATACAACTTTTTGCTTGCATGTGTTTGGATGATTAAAGCCAGCAGAGCTTTCCCTCATTTACTATGCTCTGCAGCAACGCCCAATCAGTACCTCCTTCAGTGCCCATCCATCCCCCCTATCAGTACAACCTTCAGTGCTCATCCATCCCCCCATCAGTGCCCATCTGTCCTCCCTATCAGTACCACCTCATCAGTGCAGTCTATCAGTGAAGGAGAAAAAATCCTTACCGTATTTATCAGCGTATAATACGCACTTTAATTTAGGAGGGAAATTTTAGGAAAAAAGCTTAAATTTGAAATAAACAGCATTGAACTCAGAACATTTTTTTTTTTATCAAATGCAGTCTTACCAGTGCTCGTGAATGCAGCCTCAGCGCAGGGTTCATGCAGCCTCGCCAGCACAGTGTTCATGCAGCCTCATCGGCGCAGGGTTCATGCAGCCTCATCAGCGCCGTGTCCACCAATGCAGCCTCGCCAGCACCGTGTCCACCAATGCAGCCTCGCCAGTGCAGTGTCCACCAATGCAGCCTCGCCAGCGCAGGGTTCATGCAGCCTCGCCAGAGCAGGGTTCATGCAGCCTCGCCAATGCAGTGTTCATGCAGGCTCACCAAAGCAGTGTCCACCAATGCAGCCTCGCCAGCGCTGTGTCCACCAATGCAGCCTCGCCAGCGCAGGGTTCATGCAGCCTCGCCAGCGCTGTGTCCACCAATGCAGCCTCGCCAGCGCAGGGTTCATGCAGCCTCGCCAGCGCAGGGTTCATGCAGCCTCGCCAATGCAGTGTTCATGCAGGCTTGCCAAAGCAGTGTCCACCAATGCAGCCTCACCAGTGCTGTGTCCACCAATGCAGCCTAGCCAGCGCTGTGTCCACCAATGCAGCCTAGCCAGCGCAGGGTTCATGCAGCCTTGTCAATGCAGTGTCCACCAATGCAGCCTTGCCAGCGCCATGTTCACCAATGCAGCCTCGCCAGCGCAGTGTCCATCAATGCAGCCTCGCCAGCGCCATGTCCATCAATGCAGCCTCGCCAGCGCAGTGTCCACCAATGCAGGGCAACAGTAGTCACAGTAGCGATATACTGGTATTTAAAAAAAAAAACAGGCTGAGAGGCAGAGGGGGGCGGACCGAGGAGAAGCGAGGAAGAGAGGCCGCTGTATTCAGAAGTCCCGCCGCCTATGATAGATGTCACAGGTCACACGTCCCAGCATTGGGCCACTGTGCTGTCTATCATAGGAGGCGGGACTTTCTATGACAGCAACCACTCCTCCTTCCTTCTACTCGGCCCGGCCCGCCTCCTCCTCTGCCTCTCAGCGCTGCCTGGACTGTTTTTCTTTTAATACATCGGCATATAACACGCACTGGTGTTTTACCCTCCATTTTAGGAGGAAAAAACGGAATTTTTGTAAAATCTTACCTGTAAAATTCCTTTCTCTGAGTCCTCCGACAGTCGCCGCCTCTTCATATTCGTCACTAATGGGGTTATTGACCTTTGCTCCGTAGGAGTAGCTAGGCAACAGAATATATTAATATCAAAGCTTTTAGCATATCCCACCCCCAGGGGGTGGTCCCCTCAGTCCATACCTCCCTGCTTCCTGCATTTCCAACTCAGTTTCAGTAGCATAGCAGTAGAGTACATAAACAAACCCCAAAAGAGGGGCGGGGGCGGCGACTGTCGGAGGACTCAGAGAAAGGAATTTTACCGGTAAGATTTTACAAAAATTCAGTTTTCTCTTACGTCCTCTGACAGTCGCCGCCTCTTCATATTCGTCACTAATGGGGACGTCCCATAGCAGTGTAGACATGAGGGGTGGGAAAAAAGCAGCCGCGCCTAAAGCAACGCAGTACCCACATCAGAGAAAGGCACCTTACCAAAGTAAGAGAACCAACTGGGCAACAGGAAAACGTGCTCAACAGGAGCAACAACCCAGGAAAGAACAAGTAACCTAGGGGTAAAAACACCCCAACAGCCAAGGACCCAAACAAGGGACCCTAAGGCACCGCCGCACTAAGAACTTTACGGCCAAAGGAAGCATCTGCCGATGCCTGAACATCCACTTTGTAAAATTTAGAAAAGGTGTGAACGGACGACCAAGTCGCCGCCTTACACACCTGGGCCACAGAAGCCTGATGACGATAAGCCCAAGACGTACTCAGAGACCTGGTAGAGTGCGCCTTCACAGGAAAAGGAGGAACCTTCCCCCTCAAAGCATAGGCTTGCACAATCGTCTGTCTGATCCATTTGGCGATGGTCGCAGCCAACGCCGCCATGCCCTTCCGAGGTCCCTCAGGAAGGACAAAGAGAGAATCCGACTTGCGAAAGGATTTAGTAGATGACAGGTAAACCCTGATCGCCCTAACAACATCCAAGGAATGCAAAGCCACCTCCTTCGGATGCTTAGGCTTCGCGCAAAGCGAAGGCAGAACAATATCCTCATTGAGGTGAAATTCCGAGATCCTCTTCGGAAGAAAGGACGGGTTAGGTCGCAAGACCACCTTATCCAAGTGAATCACCAAATACGGAGACTTGCAGGACAAGGCCGCCAGCTCCGACACCCTGCGAGCCGAAGTGATCGCCACCAAGAAGGCAACCTTCTTGGACAACAGAGACAACGAGATCTCCCTGATATTTTCAAAAGGAGCATGTTGCAACACGGACAGAACAAGGTTCAAATCCCATGGAGGCAAAGGCTCCCTCCTAGGAGGGACCAAATGTCGCACCCCTTGAACAAAGGTGCCAACCAAAGAGTTAGACGCCACAGGGCGTTGAAAGAGAACGGCCAGCGCAGAAATCTGACCCTTAATCGTGGCCAACGCCAAACGCTGGTCCACGCCCGTTTGAAGGAAAGCCAACACTCTCGACACCGAGTACGAGCGAGGGGAATACCCCCTGGACTCACACCAGGCAAAGTAAGCCTTCCAAGTACGGTAGTAAATCTTCCCCGAAGAGGCCTTCCTAGCCTTGATCAAAGTGGGAATGACCCCAGGGGAAAGACCCCTATCCTTCAGGACCTGGCTTTCAACAGCCAGGCCGTTAAAGCCAGCGACTGTAAAGCAGGATGGAATATCGGTCCTTGAGACAGGAGATCTTCTCGAAGCGGCAGACGCCATGGAGCGTCGACCGCCAGATTCACGAGGTCTGCGTACCAAGACCAGCGAGGCCAGTCCGGTGCCACCAGAAGCACCGCGTGCGGTTCCGAGGCTAACCTGCGAAGGAGCCTCGACAGCAGCTGAATCGGTGGAAAGGCATACATCAGGCGATACTGATGCCAGGGCGCCACTAACGCGTCTGCCCGAGGATCACGCATTCTTGCCACGAACCTTTCCACCTTGTTGTTTAGACGAAACGCAAACAGATCCACATCTGGGGACCCCCACTTCGTGCACAACATCTGTAAGACATCCGGGTGAAGGGACCATTCTCCCTGGTCCAGGGTCTGGCGGCTCAGATAATCCGCCTGCCAGTTCTCCACCCCCGGAATGTGAACCGCAGATATCGCCGGGACGTGCGTCTCGGCCCAAGACAGAATGTCGGCCACTTCCCGAGCCGCTCGGGCACTCCTGGTGCCCCCTTGGTGGTTGATGTAGGCCACCGCTGTGGCATTGTCCGTCTGTACCCGAACTGGACGGCCCTGAAGCCTGTCCGTCCAACGCAGAAGACAGAGATTTATCGCTCGCAATTCCAGAATGTTGATCGGAAGGGAGGATTCCTCCTCCGACCAAGTTCCCTGGGCGGACAGAACGCCCAGAACACCACCCCAGCCCGACAGGTGATCACCGTCCATGACAAAGGACGAAATGACTTGCCCCCCGACACCGCCGGAGACTGGAGCCACCACAAAAGACCCCTTCGGGCGAGATGGCTCAACGACAGTCGCAGATCCAGAGATTGCGGACGCCCGTCCCACTTGGCCAGGACCTCCGCCTGAAGCTCCCGTGTGTGAAACTGGGCGAAGGGAATCGCCTCGAAGGCCGAAACCATCAAACCCAGACACCTCATACACGTCCGGAGGGACGAGCACTGATTGTCCCTGAGGGACCTTACTTCGCACTGAAGTGTCCGAAGCTTGTCTTCCGGCAGGAAGACCTTCGCTTGAACCGAGTCCAGAATCATCCCCAGATAGGGAAGACGAACCGACGGACACAACGTTGACTTTGGAAAATTTATCGTCCAGCCGAATTCCTGCAGAGTCTGCATCGTGATGGACAGGTCGTTCACCAGGCCCTGACTGGTCGCGGACCGAATCAGGATATCGTCCAGATACCCCAGGACAGAAATGCCCTGGGCCCTCAATAAGGCCAGAACCGGCGCAAGCACCTTGGTGAAAACCCGCGGAGCCGAAGCGAGACCAAAAGGCAACGCCACGAATTGAAAATGATCCTCCGCAATGGCAAATTGAAGGTACCTCTGGTGACCCTCGAAAATGGGGATGTGAAGGTACGCATCCTTCAAGTCGATGGAGGCCATGAATTCCCCCGGAACCAGGGCAGCCACCACGGATCGCAGGGATTCCATGCGGAACTTGCGAACCCGCACAAAGCGGTTCAGAGCTTTCAAGTCCAGAATCGGACGTACCTTGCCCTCCTTTCTGGGCACAGTGAACAGATTGGAATAGAACCCCCGAAATCTGTCCCGATGAGGCACCGGTACCACCACTCCCTGGGCCCGCAGGTCCCGCACCGCCAGGTGCAGATCCTGCAAGCGCTCTGGAGTCAGCTGAAGGTTTGATGGGAAAAATCTGCCCGCCGGCCGAGAGAGAAACTCGATCTTGTATCCAGATCGAACGATTTCCTGAACCCACCTGTCCCGAACGCGGTCCAGCCAGGGTTGAAGAAAACCGAGCAAACGTCCCCCCACCCCAGAAGCGGGTGAGGGCGCCCCTTC
Source organism: Pelophylax lessonae (assembly GCF_965119305.1). Taxonomy (NCBI): domain Eukaryota; kingdom Metazoa; phylum Chordata; class Amphibia; order Anura; family Ranidae; genus Pelophylax; species Pelophylax lessonae. The sequence continues at coordinate 587,826,710 of NC_138771.1, forward strand.
AGGCCGCATTGTTATGGGCAGCGGATCCGGACTGGCCGGACTTCTGCTTACCCGTCCACGGCTTCTTCTGGGAGCCTTGGCCTTTGAAGGGCTTGCCCTTATAGTGCGACCGAAAGGCACGAAAGGACCCCTGAGAGGGTCTAAACGAGGCATTCTTCTTACCACGAACAAACTTATTCTTGTGAGATTGGGGCAAGAGAGTACTCTTACCCGCAGACAGAAAAATTACCGTGCAAAATTGGCCCTTACCCCTGTTGAAGATTCAAAACAAATTTTAGGACAGAAAAAGACGGGGCTTTGCGGGCCTGTGGGAGTGGAAGGATCAGAAAGTAGAACCAGTAGTAAAATCAAAAATACATTTTATTGGTTCATCAAAATAAAAAACAAGCATGGATAACCATGCATGTATAATAACGAACAAATACAACATACAATAGTTAAAATATAGTGTCACTGTAATTATAGAAACATATCCCACAAGGGGTTAGAAGCGGAAAGAACAAAGCCTGTGTAGGTGGAAGGTAGGTCTCAAGCTGGATTTGGTCACGATAGGTCCCCAGCAAGCCGACGCGTTTCGCTTAAGGCTTCCTCAGGGCCTGAGAGACCCTAACAGACCGATGTTTCCTTTTTAACAGTGACTTGTGTGGGCGGCAGGGCTGTGGCGGTACATATATTGTTCGGAAGATAATATCTCCATATTTACCATACAGAATTTATATAGGTATCAAGGAAAACATATTTGTATTACATCCGATGTGTTGGATTGCAGTTGTATCATCAAGGTCAAGGCTGCTATAAATAGCTCCAATCTAGGCCTCTTGGGGTGTAATTGCCCCTTAGCAGATAATTGTCCTCTTCCTGGATTATTTATCCATATATGCAATAACCCTCAGGTACAATCAATTTAGTGTCAATATTGCACTCGTTTGAGCCAGGTTTTAAAGACCTCTATGCAGTTTGTAGGGAATGTATCCCCAATTTACTTGTCCTAAGTGGCAGCAGGGTTGACCTCTCCTCAAACTGAAAGGTGCTCCAGGCAGGGAAATAGGACCTATACAGATGTATATTTCAGTTAAATGGACCCAAGGTCCTGGGCTATCCAAGCCCTCTGTGTCGCTGTACGTATTACCACCTACCTACTCTTACCCCCAGAAATTCCCTTTATCAGAGTATCCAAAGAGTCGCCAAAAAGGCGAGATCCCGCGTAGGGCAAATTAGCTAAAGTCTTGCGGGAAGACTGATCAACAGACCAACATTTCAGCCATATCAGGCGACGGTTCAAGACCGCCACACTAGAAAGACGCGCAGCCAAAGGGACTAGATCCAAGTCCGCGTCACACAAATACATGACACCCTGATGAATCTGATCCACCATAGCCAAAGTTGTCGGCGGGACAGAGTCAGCCATCAGAGTGCGCTTGAGCACCTGCGTCCAATCCGCAATAGCCTGGGCTGCCATAATGGAAGCAAAAATAGGCTTCAGCATAGAGCCAGCAACCGTATAAGCATGACGGGCCAGAGATTCCAACCTCCTGTCCGTCGGGTCCCGGAAAACCGGGGTATCCTCAGCAGGGATCGCAGTTGATTTATTCAAAATCGCCACCCCGTGATCCACCTGAGGAGGCACACACCAACGCTCATCAGTAGCTGGTGTAAAAGGATAACGCAGCTTGAACCTACTCGGCACAGCAAAAGGCTTCTTTAAATTGCGCCATTGCTCATCCACCGCGCGCTGAAATTCCGTAGAGCAAGGAAAAACCTGCGATGTTCTGCGTTTCCTTTGCGTCCCATAAGAGGATAACAAAGCAGGAGGACATGGTTCATCCTGCAAATGCAGCGTTTGTTTGATAGAAGCAACCAACTCATCCATGAGTGCAAGCTCTTCAGACGAGCCAGGGGGAGAATTATCAACCCCTTCCACCTCAGCCTCCCCATCAGACCCCACAAGTTCTAGGGATGAGTGAGACCCTGAGAAGGGCACTACAGCCATAGCAGCCCCATCGCCCTCTGAATCAGAGGAAATAGACACCCTGGGCCTTTTTGTGGATCGATCAGCCACCAGCATCTGCACTTGAGCAGCTAAGTTTGCCACAATAGTGGCCAGATCAGCCCCCTCGGGGGAAGCAGCAGCCCCTTGGCCCCCCACCAAGGTGGGAGGAAACTTGCAATCCTGAGAATCCATGCCCCAACAAAAAAGTAATAAAGGGTACTGCCCCTTTAAGATCGCGGCGAGCGCAAGCCCACTGCACCCACTGAATACACTGACCCCCACAGGGACAAGAAACTGGGCAAGGAATACAGGAAAAAAGAAAATATAAAACCTGGAGAAATCACACAGGCTGCTGCACCGATCGCTGTCCCAGAGCAAAAGGAAGTGATGCAAGACTGACCGTCCCTATGAAGCCTATGCAAGGCTACACAAACATGGCCGCTCGGCTGAGGAATCCCTGGGCAAACAGAACATGGCGCCGACATGTGGCCTGATCGATCGCCGACCAAAATAACGGCGTTTGGCGCCAAAAACGCCGTGCAGTACCTCACAGGACCTGCCACCATGATATTGCCCCACCATGATATTGCCATGATATTGCCGCAGCGATCGCCGCACAGCATGCCTAAAATCTGACTGCTTCACTATCACACCCAGCAGAGCGGGAGAGCCCCCCCCCTTCACAGCCCACACACAGGCAGCTATTCCACACAGGAACTGACAGGGAGCACAGCAGCCACACAGACATGCAGGGTCACACAGTCCCAGACTGACACCCAAATAGACAGGTCCCCACATAGAGTTTCACTTACCAGTCCGGATGGCGTGGGGAGCCTGCTCCAGCGACCAAAACCGCTGTACTGAGGACAGGGAGTGTCGCAAGCATGACGCAGCGGAACTGCGGTGCGAAACCGCAATGGCGTCCAGTGAGGTAGCCACCTCACCGATAGCATCCCTGCAGTGAACAGGGACGGGTCGTTCAATGTGCCAGGGCAAAACCTAAGCTGAACGCTCAATGGCAGGCTGGGAAGCCCCTGGCCCTGAGCCCTGGGATCCAGGGTGGCCAGACTGAGACCCAGCGCCGCACGATCATCTTCATCAGAAGAAACTAACTAACGTTGAAAACAAACAGCTAGGTAAAAGAAAGAGAAAAAACTTCAAATAAAATCAAAAAAGAGAAAAGTGGCTGAGACTAAGAGCCCCAGCACAGGAACAGCCTGCGTACTCCTGAGCTAGGCATTAGAAACTGAGTTGGTATGCAGGAAGCAGGGAGGTATTGACTGAGGGGACCACCCCCTGGGGGTGGGATATGCTAAAAGCTTTGATATTAATATATTCTGTTGCCTAGCTACTCCTACGGAGCAAAGGTCAATAACCCCATTAGTGACGAATATGAAGAGGCGGCGACTGTCGGAGGACGTAAGAGAAAGTGCGTGTTATATGCCGATAAATACGGTCCTTGCAAAATATAACAAAGTGAAAAAAGAAAAAAAATCTCTCTTTTTTGGTTGTTTATCAAAAAATGAACAACCCAGTGATGATTAAATACCACCAAAAGAAAGCTTCTGTCTCAAAAAATGATACAAATTTAATTTGGGTACAGTGTAGTATGACTGCGCAAATTGTCATTCAAAGTGCAACAGCCCTGAAGGCTGGACAGGGAGGGAAGGGGTGAGGGTATCCAGGATTGATGGGTAAATAAATACACTGGGTCTGGGAACCGTTCTAGGCTTTCACCCTGAGAGCGCCTCATCCTCACACAACTCTTTCCCGCCAAAGCATGTCAAACACTTCCAATAAACCCCCAGTGTTTGCGCAGGCGCGCCAGCCGCTTTAAAAAATGTTATCCCAGCGCACGCTCCCTCAGTACACGCCCAGCCACGGCACAGCTCACCAATCACACTGCCTGTCTCTCTGGCTGTGGGCTGGAAAAGAGGTGCGCTGGTATTGGCTAATTCTGTGCAGCGAGCGGGCTGTGTCTTCTATGGAGTGTTGTGTATCCGGGTGTGTAAGGAGGCGGGTCGGGCGCCTGGAGATGGTGAGTACTGAGCTGTGTATGGAGGAGGGAGGTCACAGTACTTCTGTGTGGTGTCTTCATATGGCGGCTGTGCTTTATAATACATAGAATACACAGTATACAGGGACTGTGCTGTATAATACATAGAATATACAGTATACAGGGACTGTGCTGTATACTACATAGAATACGCAGCTCTATACAGTATACAGGGGCTGTGCTGTATAATACATAGAATACACAGCTCTATACAGTATACAGGGGCTGTGCTGTATAATACATAGAATACACAGCTCTATACAGTATACAGGGGCTGTGCTGTATAATACATAGTATACACAGCTCTATACAGTATACAGGGGCTGTGCTGTATAATACATAGTATACACAGCTCTATACAGTATACAGGGGCTGTGCTGTATAATACATAGAATACACAGCTCTATACAGTATACAGGGGCTGTGCTGTATAATACATAGAATACACAGCTCTATACAGTATACAGGGACTGTGCTGTATAATACATAGAATATACAGCTCTATACAGGGGCTGTGCTGTATAATACATAGAATACACAGCTCTGTACAGTATACAGGGGCTGTGCTGTGTAATACATAGTATACACAGCTCTATGCAGTATACAGGGACTGTGCTGTATAATACATAGTATACACAGCTCTATACAGTATACAGGGACTGTGCTGTATAATACATAGTATACACAGCTCTATACAGTATACAGGGGCTGTGCTGTATAATACATAGTATACACAGCTCTATACAGTATACAGGGGCTGTGCTGTATAATACATAGAATATACAGCTCTATACAGGGGCTGTGCTGTATAATACATAGAATACACAGCTCTATGCAGTATACAGGGGCTGTGCTGTATAATACATAGTATACACAGCTCTATACAGTATACAGGGGCTGTGCTGTATAATACATAGAATACACAGCTCTATACAGTATACATGGGCTGTGCTGTATAATACATAGTATACACAGCTCTATACAGTATACAGGGGCTGTGCTGTATAATACATAGTATACACAGCTCTATACAGTATACAGGGGCTGTGCTGTATAATACATAGTATACACAGCTCTATACAGTATACAGGGGCTGTGCTGTATAATACATAGAATACACAGCTCTATGCAGTATACAGGGGCTGTGCTGTATAATACATAGTATACACAGCTCTATACAGTATACAGGGGCTGTGCTGTATAATACATAGAATACACAGCTCTATGCAGTATACAGGGGCTGTGCTGTATAATACATAGTAAACACAGCTCTATACAGTATACAGGGGCTGTGCTGTATAATACATAGTATACACAGCTCTATACAGTATACAGGGACTGTGCTGTATAATACATAGAATATACAGCTCTATACAGGGGCTGTGCTGTATAATACATAGTATACACAGCTCTATACAGTATACAGGGGCTGTGCTGTATAATACATAGTATATACAGCTCTATACTGTATACAGGGGCTGTGCTGTATAATACATAGTATACACAGCTCTATACAGTATACAGGGGCTGTGCTGTATAATACATAGAATACACAGCTCTATGCAGTATACAGGGGCTGTGCTGTATAATACATAGTAAACACAGCTCTATACAGTATACAGGGGCTGTGCTGTATAATACATAGTATACACAGCTCTATACAGTATACAGGGACTGTGCTGTATAATACATAGAATATACAGCTCTATACAGGGGCTGTGCTGTATAATACATAGTATACACAGCTCTATACAGTATACAGGGGCTGTGCTGTATAATACATAGTATACACAGCTCTATACAGTATACAGGGGCTGTGCTGTATAATACATAGAATACACAGCTCTATACAGTATACAGGGGCTGTGCTGTATAATACATAGAATACACAGCTCTATACTGTATACAGGGGCTGTGCTGTATAATACATAGAATACACAGCTCTATGCAGTATACAGGGGCTGTGCTGTATAATACATAGAATACACAGCTCTGTACAGTATACAGGGGCTGTGCTGTGTAATACATAGAATACACAGCTATATACAGTATACAGGGGCTGTGCTGTGTAATACATAGTATACACAGCTCTATGCAGTATACAGTGACTGTGCTGTATAATACATAGTATACACAGCTCTATACAGTATACAGGGGCTGTGCTGTATAATACATAGTATACACAGCTCTATGCAGTATACAGGGACTGTGCTGTATAATACATAGTATACACAGCTCTATACAGTATACAGGGACTGTGCTGTATAATACATAGTATACACAGCTCTATACAGTATACAGGGGCTGTGCTGTATAATACATAGAATACACAGCTCTATACAGTATACAGGGGCTGTGCTGTATAATACATAGAATACACAGCTCTATACAGTATACAGGGGCTGTGCTGTATAATACATAGAATACACAGCTCTATGCAGTATACAGGGGCTGTGCTGTATAATACATAGTATACACAGCTCTATACAGTATACAGGGGCTGTGCTGTATAATACATAGAATACACAGCTCTATGCAGTATACAGGGGCTGTGCTGTATAATACATAGTATACACAGCTCTATACAGTATACAGGGGCTGTGCTGTATAATACATAGAATACACAGCTCTGTACAGTATACAGGGGCTGTGCTGTGTAATACATAGAATACACAGCTATATACAGTATACAGGGGCTGTGCTGTGTAATACATAGAATATACAGCTCTATAGTATACAGGGGCTGTGCTGTATAATACATAGAATACACAGCTCTATGCAGTATACAGGGGCTGTGCTGTATAATACATAGTATACACAGCTCTATACAGTATACAGGGGCTGTGCTGTATAATACATAGAATACACAGCTCTATACAGTATACAGGGGCTGTGCTGTATAATACATAGAATACACAGCTCTATGCAGTATACAGGGGCTGTGCTGTATAATACATAGTATACACAGCTCTATACAGTATACAGGGGCTGTGCTATATAATACATAGTATACACAGCTCTATACAGTATACAGGGACTGTGCTGTATAATACATAGAATATACAGCTCTATACAGGGACTGTGCTGTATAATACATAGTATACACAGCTCTATACAGTATACAGGGGCTGTGCTGTATAATACATAGTATACACAGCTCTATACAGTATACAGGGGCTGTGCTGTATAATACATAGTATACACAGCTCTATGCAGTATACAGGGGCTGTGCTGTGTAATACATAGAATATACAGCTCCCAGCTCTATACAGTATACAGGGGCTGTGCTGTATAATACATAGAATACACAGCTCTATGCAGTATACAGGGGCTGTGCTGTGTAATACATAGAATATACAGCTCTATAGTATACAGGGGCTGTGCTGTATAATACATAGTAAACACAGCTCTATACAGTATACAGGGGCTGTGCTGTATAATACATAGTATACACAGCTCTATACAGTATACAGGGACTGTGCTGTATAATACATAGAATATACAGCTCTATACAGGGGCTGTGCTGTATAATACATAGTATACACAGCTCTATACAGTATACAGGGGCTGTGCTGTATAATACATAGTATACACAGCTCTATACAGTATACAGGGGCTGTGCTGTATAATACATAGAATACACAGCTCTATACTGTATACAGGCGCTGTGCTGTATAATACATAGAATACACAGCTCTATGCAGTATACAGGGGCTGTGCTGTATAATACATAGACTACACAGCTCTATACAGTATACAGGGGCTGTGCTGTATAATACATAGTATATACAGCTCTATACTGTATACAGGTGTGTGCACCTCGGCGTGTTCTCAGTGCGTCGTGTTTAGGGGCGCCCATTCATTTCAATAGTCTTTCCTATATCCGAGAAACTCTCAGAAGTCATCCCTGGCGTTCCTCTGAAAAAGCACTGCGCTGAACCGCATGGTGCTGCATCATCACGCGCTTTGGTGTGTGTTACAGATGCATGGGGTGCGCTTAGCATAATTTTGGCACCCTTGTGTGCATTTCCTACATTGCAGCACGTTTCTCTGCGTGTCAGGGAAGCACCCTGATTTTGCGCAGAGATGTGATCCCGCCCTTAGGTTCACATCTACACAGTTTTTCTGCATTTGCTCCGGCACAGAAGTCTATTCATTTGAATGGGCCGCTGTACCCACTGAAAACGCAGGGATAAGGTCGTCGCATCTTTTCAGAAAACGTGGCCGCAGGGAAACCATACAGTGCAGTACGGTTCCCAGTGCATGGGGATGCCCTTATGATTAATAGTAGCCCCATGCATTTTCTAAACGACATTGTTTCTTTTCTGCGGGTGCAGGAAGGCATGGGATTACACGTCTTCCTGCAGCCTGCACTAATGTGAACCCAGCCTAAGGGCCCCTTAGCACTAGAGTGCCGTGCAAGAAATGTGCGTTTCATGCCAGTTTCGCCCACCACATTCAAATCGCACTGCCCTTGTCATCTGCAGCAGGTGTCGATGGGAAGGTAATGATGCCCCAAACGCAGTTGCCCAACTCAGTATATTTGCCTGCACCGGATCACATGGTAGAGAAGTACCATGTGACCTGGTTGCAGTGTGTTTCCAAAAGTAGTGAATGCACTATTATTGGGGCAGTGCAATTTGAGCCCCGTTCAAAATGAATGGGCTGAAGTCGCACTGCATGTGAATCACAAAGGAACACGCAGTGCAATCCTTTGCGTTTCACATGCAGTTCCTAGTGTGAACGGGCTGGCTTTGTGCACACGGCTGTATAGTAGGGGTCAACGGATTATCAGTGCAGCCGATTATCGGGGGGGGGGGCAATATTCACTTTTTTTTTTTTCTGAAGAATCGGTCACAAACTTACTGATATTGCTTCAAGGGTTTGGATGGTATACCCCCCGGCCCGAGTCACCTGTCACAGCGGGAGGCCCGAGCCACCAGCTGGCGTGTCCGGAATCGGCTCTGATTGGGTCTCTGATGTAGTAACCTGTAAGTGATGTCATGACATCACTTTCAGTTACTGGACCCTTAAAGGTGCCAAATTAAGCACTTGCCGACCGCCCCACGCAGATTTACTACACTACTCTATGTGAGATCTACATGATTATGCGCATGCGGTCTCAGCGGCGCACGCTGAAACACTGATCTGTGTGCCTGTCACAGAGTCCCACCCCACAGTTAGTAAGCACAATTTAGGAGCACACTTAGGCTCCTTTCACACGGTCGCCTCTGTCGGCGGACTCTGTGCTGCTCAGCGGGGGATCGATACACTGATCCCCGCATAGCAGGCAGGTGACCGCTTTCTCTCCGCTCTGTGTGCAGAGAGGGAGTTGTCAGAGCCCCGCTGCTCGCTATGGGGAATCGGATGAGAGCGGAAACCGCCTGTCCGTTCTCATCCGATCCCATTCAATCCGATCTGCTGGACGGATGTAAAATAGGGTTTCCATCCGTCCGGATTTCATGGAAAGGATCGGATGCAGATAGCAGCGGGTGTCAGGGGACGTGTCTCTGCTGACATAAACTGCCCCAAAGAGATGCATGGAGCATCCGATCAGATCCGCCTAAAAATCTGACAGGCGGATCAGATCGGATCGTTTGTGTGAAAGGACCCTTAACCCCTTGATCACCCCCCCCCCCCCCGTGTTAACCCCTTCACTGCCAGTTTCATTTATACAGTAACTGCATATTATTTAGCACTGATTACTGTAGTAATGTCACTGGTCCCCAAGAAGTGTCGAAAATGTCAGTTAGGGGTCCCATCTGTCCACTGCAATGTCGCAATACTGCTAAAAATCGCTGATCGCTGCCATTACTAATAAAAAACATAAAAAGTCCAAAAATCTATCCCGCAGTTTGTAAACGCTTTTAACTTTTGTGAAAACCAATTAGAATACGCTTTTTAGGATTTTTTTTTTTTCACCAAAATATGTAGCAGAATACAAATTGGCCTAAACTGCTAAAAAAAATTAGATTTTTTTTTTTTTTTTACTTTTATTAGGAATGTCTTTTAGCGGAAAGTAAAAAATATTGTTTTTTTTTTTTTTTTTTTTTTTATTTTATTTATTTATTTTTTCTCTTCCATAATTGTCGTTCCGTTTTTTTTTTTTTTTTTTTTTTTTTTTTTTTTAGTTTATAGCGCAAAGTCTAAAAACCGCAGAGGTGATGAAATACCACCAAAAAAAGCTCTATTTGTGGGGAAAAAAGGACATCAATTGTATTTGGGTACAGCGTTGCACGACCGCGCAATTGTTAAAGTAACGTAGTGCCGAATCGCAAAAAATGGCCTGGTCATTAAAGGGGTAAAACCTTCCGGAGCTGAAGTGGTTAAAAAGACAGTATTCAAAACAGCCAAACTTGGCATTTTGAATGCTTTTAAGTGCAGAAGAGGGGTTTGGCGTCTTAAAGCGGAGTTCCACCCTGGGAATACTTTTTTTAATAAAAATATCCCCGGGACGGTCAGGGCTAGTACATTCCACAATGGCTAGCCTCTGATCTGTCCCGGGTTGCACTTACCTTTTAGGAGAAATACTTACCTTGAAAAAGTATTGTCCAGCGCTGCCATCTCAGGTGTGGGCAGCTTGAAGCCAGCGCGATCCTCTTCTGTGTCCTCTTCCGTCTTCCTCGGTCCCACGATGCACTGCGCCGGCCCCGCCGTCACTCGCGCGTCATCCCTCCACAGCTTCTGGGCATGCCCAGAAGCTGTTTAGAAGGGAATGACGCACACACACCGGAACTAACATCTGGGCCGGTGCAGTGCATTGATTCCTGGGAGCGATGACGTTCAGCTCCCAGGATCCCTTCTTAAAGAGTACCTGTCACTGCCTATTACTGTCACAAGGCTGTTTACATTCCTTGTAAAAGCAATACAATTGATAAAAAATTAAAAGGACAGTGTAAAAATGTCCCATTGTGTTGTATTACAAGAGATGCCAGCATGCTTCCTGACATATGCTCTGCTGTCTGCGTTTGGTACATGAATTGGGCATTTGGATGCTTTATACAACCTTAGTCATACAGTTGCCTCCTCTTCAATAGGTAGGTATACATAGCAGCAGCAGATCCTGGACATGTCATTATGCAGGTTCATGCATGTTGTGTGTATGAATCCTTAAAGGATAAGTTTACTTCTTCCAGAAAATAAGCTGTGCAGTCAAGGGGCCCTAGTAGGTATTAAACTGCAGTTTTGTAAAATGTTCAGTTATAATATTGTCATACCTTTAAGTCATTTGCTCAACCCCCCCCCCCCCCCCCCCCAAGAAGCCTGGGTGAAAAACTCGGTTGGCAACCCCCACATCCCGCCTTGTTGCTAGGATGTGAAAACTGTTGGATGCATACTGCCAGCGTTACAGGAGTGAAAACCAACAGATTTGCATCCCAAGAACATGCCAGGACATGGGGTTTGCTTACTGGAAGTTCTTTCAGACCAGCTTCTGAGGATACCCAAATGGCCTACAGGTATGACATTATTGAACATTTTGCAAAGCGGCACGTTTTTTTTTTTTTATCTACTGGGGTCCCTTGACTGCACAGGTATTGAACTTGGCCTTTGAGCCACTTGCGATTGGGGGGGGGGGGGGGGGGGGCGGCTAACAGACGCTTGGGTCACATTTTTACAGCAGAAGTGGGGGAAAATTGACAGGTTGGATTATGACAGAAGAAACCCTATTGGTCTCTTCTGTCATAAACTCTTCCTCCTGCCTATCACCATTCATGTATCACGATGAGGCAATGTCATCGCGGCCCGACCAATCGAGGGGTCAAAAATTAAGATCCTGGGAGAAGATGGAAGCACTTGTAGCAGCTGAGAGCAATTACAGCATGTCGCTCATCTCAGAGAGAAGTATGGTAATGACATTTCCGGTTCCTCTCTATCCCTTTCCTTCACAGATGTCCACCTGTTAGGCTGGCTATACAGAACTGTAAATCATGGACTGTTTATTTGCTGTTGTCTTTGTTCACACCACAATGTGTGCACTTCTACATGTTGTCGTGCATTGAGATGTCTTGTGGGTGTTTTGTGTTATGCTGTCCATTCATTGTCTATGTGCTGTCAATGCACAAGAAAATAGGCACTGTTCTGTTTCTAAAAATGCACCATGTTAAAGCAGTAATAAAAGAAAAGATTTATTATATTGCAGCCTACTGATTCTTAGATGAGATGGCTGCATTCGTTTTCTTTGTCAGGCTTTTTTTCCTTTATTTTCATCCAGTGATCTGGCCAGCAAGTCTGTTTGAGCTGAAGTTGGGCTTTAATTTGCTGCTCTTATTTTCCTGTGTACGTGCTTTTAAATGGATAATAATAAAGTGGTACTTTTGCGGAGTGCAGCCGTACAAAGTTTCTTTATGTATCCAGGCTGAAGGTTTGTTAGTGTATTTAAATCTTGGAGTACATCCAACTCCCAACTTGGTTTTGGGTTTAATACTGCTTAAAGTTGGAACTGTGGAAAATTAAAAACACGTGTTCCCTTTCCTGTAAGGTGTTGTTTGACCTTTTGATCTACTCTGTTTTTTTTTCTTTTTCCCCTTGTGTAGCAAAAACTTTAGTTGCAGGGGTTGGCAAAAAAAAAACTTGTAAAAGAATGGTTACAATGGTCATCTCTTTAACCGGTTGCCGACTGTGCACAGTATATTTACTGCGGCAGTCAGCCCCGGCCAGGCAGAGTGACGTAGATCTACGTCACTCGCCTGTCACTGGTATTGGAGCCAATAGCGGGTGAGCGCGCGCCTCGGCTTGTTCAGGGAGGAGTGCGGGCGTGTGACTGGCGGACCCGATGTCCGCCGGTCACTTGCCGATCGTCGGTACAGCGGGAGAAAGACAGAGCGGCTTATGTAAACAAGCCGCCTTTCATTCTCCCTGTGTAAAAATGAAGATCAGACGGTTCTACTATGTAGAACCGTTGATCTTTGTTTTTACACCAATAGCCACAGCCAATCACAGTTAGAAGCACGCCCCTAGGACACACTTAACCCCTCCCTGTCCAATACATTTAACCCCTTCCCTGCCAGTGTCATTTTTGCAGTAACAGTGCATATGTATAGCACTGATTACTGTAGTAATGTCACTGGTACCCCCAAAAATGTCAGTCAAGGGTCCGATCTGTCCTCCGCAATGTCGCAGTACTGCAAAAAAAATCACAGATCGCCGCCATTACTCGTTTAAAAAAAAAAAATGACAAAAATCTTTCCCTTTGTTAGTAAACGCAATAACTTTTGCACAAACCAATCAAAATAGGCTTTTTGCGATTTTTTTTTTTTTTTTTTTTTTTTTTTTTTTTTTTTTTTTTTTGGGGGGGGGGGGGGATTTCATATAAAAAAAAAAAAGAGAAAAATATTGTTGTTTTTGCAAAAATTACACTCTTTTTTTGTTTATAGCGCATGATCAAAAAATCACACAGGTGATCAAATACCACCAAAAGAAAGCTCTGTTTGTGGGAAAAAAAAGGACGTGAAATTCGTTTAGGTACAGCGTCGCACGACCGAGCAATTGTCCGTTAAAGTCACGCAGTAAAAAATCGCAAAAAACCCCCTGGTCAGGAAGGGGGTAAAATTTTCCGGGGCTTAAGTGGTTAATTCACATCGCCTAAACCAGGCATCACTAAATGGTTGACCGTGGCCTTGACCAGTGGATGATTCCATTCTGACAGTGATGCATCCCGGGGTAGGGGGATCTGTGCGCCCTCAAGTCTGCAGGCAGGAGGATGGGCTTAGCTGGGAAAACCTCTCCTGAAGACTCTAGGGTGTAGGACATCATTTGCCTAGGTAAGGAAACCACAAAGTAACTGAAAAGATGTAAAAAAAAAAAAAGAATAGTTTAAAACAAATGATCTACCTTATCTATTTACTGTATTAATATTAGCAGCATAAGGATTAAAAATGGTGAATGTTGATTGAGTGAAGTTCTGCTTTAACCCCTTCTGGACCAGAAGATTTTCACCCTTAATGCCCAGGCCATATTTTGCGATTCGGCACTGCGTTATTATAACGGACAATTGCGCGGTTATGTAGGTTATGTACCCAAATAAAATTGATGTGCTTTCTTTTGGTGGTATTTGATCACCTCTGCTATTTTTATTTTTTGCGCTATAAACAAAAGAGCAACAATTCTGGAAAAAAAACAATATTTTTCACTTTCTGCTATAAAACTTTCTCAAAAGTTTTTTTAAAAATCACAATTTTTTAACATTTTTAGGCCAATTTGTGTTCTGCTACATATTTTTGGTTAAAAAAAAAAAATCGCAATAAGCTTATTTTGATTGGTTTGCGCAAAAGTTATTGCATCTACTAACAGGAGAAATTTGTCATTTTTATTGTTTACCAGTAATGGCGGTGATCTGCAATTTTTTGTGGGACTGGGATGTTGCGGCGGACAGATCGGACTCCTAACACCTTTTTGACACTTTTGGGGCTGCCAGTGACATTACTACAATAATCAGTGCTAAAAATATGCACTGTTACTGTAATAATGCCATTGGCAGGGAAGGGGTTAACCCTGTGGGTGATCAAGGGGTTAAATGTGACCCCCTAGGGGAGTGATTCTAACTGTGTGGAGGCATGGTTTCTGAAATGACCATAGAGACATGTGACCCTATATAGAAGGATCACATGAGCTCTATGATCCTTCCAGGGAGAAGAATGGTCAGCTGTGTTTACAACAGCCGACCGTCCTTCTCTCTCAGCGGGGAACGATTGCGGAGCCGTCTGACCCATGCATCGGCATCCCCGCTGCCGAGTGCGGCAGTGCGCGCTCACCCCCTAGCTTCTCGCGCGATCGACATAGGTCTACATCGGTTTGCGCAGGAGAGCCACCCTGCCGCAGTAAAAAGGCCGCCGGCGGGTGGTCGGGAAGCGGTTAAAGTGGATATAAATCCCATTCATGAAATCTGACCTTGGCACATATATTTGTGTAGTGTTTACTTCTCTCTCTCCAAAGCACTAAGTCCCGTGTCTTTCTGCTGCTCAATTCCTGTTATCAGCATAACTTCTAACCATTTCAGCTGGAAATTTTTTGTCAGGGTGGGTGCAGAGAGCTGGTCTATTCACAGCACAGCTCTGCATGTTTCTTCCTTCCTTTGCCTATGTGAAGGGGACACTTGGGGGGGGGGGGGGGTGCCTTTCCTCCAAATCAGCTGTCGCACAGTGTATGCCCAGACTCCACACCCAGTACTGGAACGGGAAGAAAAAATTCTAGTGGTATGTTCACTTTCTAAACGGCGTAGAAAGCTGAAGACAGCAGATATACGAAAAAAAAAAAACTTATGTAGGGAGATTTGTTTAATCTCTGTGTATTATCTGAGGCTGTTTACTTCACTGGTTATGTGAGGGTTTACATCCACTTTAAGCTTTGACAATAAAGCCTAGAGCAGGGGTGCCAAACTCAATTTCATCACGGGCCGAAATCAGCATTATGGTTGCCCTCAAAGGGCTGGTTATATCTGTAGGATTAGATGTCCAGAGCACCCCACACTCCTTTACATGAGATGTCAAGTCACCCACCCTTCCTTACATCACAATGCATCCCCTTACCTTGTGCTGCTGCCAGGAAGAAGATGCGGGTGGATCTGAGAAGAAGTACAGGGTCTGGAGGAGAACCAGAGGAGGGCTGGAGTTCAGCTTCCAGAGTCAGCTGAATGCTGAGACCAGGGGAGGCAAAGGCAAGGCGGTGTGGCTGCACAGAGAGGTGCAGGATCTGTAGGAGGAGTTCTGCCCTTCTCTCTGCTGCGGACTGCGAGAAAGGGGGGGGGGGGTGAGCAAAGGCTAGCCTTTCTGCAGCTGCACGGAGGAATGCAGGATCTGTCCTCTCTACTGCCGACTACAGAGACAAGGTGGGGGCAGAGACAAGGGGGGTTCCACAGCTGCAGGAGGTGCAAGGGCCACATGAAATTGCCTGAGGGGCTGCATTTGGCCCGCGGGCCTTGTGTTTGACACCTGTGCCCTAGAGGCTGATTGGTTACTATACACCTGATTCTGTATGTACCAGCTTTAGGCTGGGTTCACACTGATCCAAATTAGATGAGAGGTTGTAAACCCTTTTTTTTTTTTTCTTTTTCACCCTGAAAGACAAACGCATAATGAGCTAGTATGCATCGCATACTAGCTCATTATGAAATACCTTAGAACGAGCCCCCGCCGTGCCGCCCGCTTAGCTGTATGACTTCCGGGATTGCGGCATCCGGCCATCTGATTGGCCGAAGCCGCGGTGACATCACTCCCGCGCGCGGGAGCCGACGGTCACAGCACGGAGTTCTGAAGGAACGGCACCAGCGGCTGTTCCTTCAGAGCGCATGCGCCAGTGATGTCACTGGCTGCATGTAAGGTAAATATCTCCTAAACGGTACATGTTTAGGAGATATTTACAGTACCTATAGGTAAGCCTTATCATAGGCTTACCTATAGGTACAAGTGTCAGAGGAGGGTTTACTTCCTCTTGAAGGTTTTCCCACATGCAAACAGAAGGAGCAGTGCTACTACCCATACAGCTTTCCCCAGGGAATGTGAGCGGCTCTCAATGGGGCTGGTTCACTCACCTCTGGTATGACCGTGGTCCGCATTGGTAAAGGGTCCTGTGCATCTTTGACTCTGAAACCGGTGCAAATTCAGGCTTGATTCACACATGAATCGGTGAACAGGGACGCAGCGGACCCCTGCTGTGACTCGTGGTGGCAGTAAGTGTGAACCTAGCCTTAGTAAATCTCCCCTAGTCTGTCTTTCTGTCTTGGCTTGCTATGGGGGCAGTTGAAGAGGAGGAGCCAGGAGCGCCAACAGGGGACCCGAGAGAGGATCGGGGCTGCTCTGTGCAAAACCATTGCACAGAGCAGGTAAGTATGACATGTTTGTTTTTTTCTGTTTAAATTTTAACCTTTAAAACATACACAGAGAGGACTCTGAATAGTTAAAATTGACAAAACATAATGTACTCCTTGGTTGAGAATGTGCAGCAAATTTGGGCGTAGGTCTACATTGGCTGGATTGTTATGAGGTTAAATACATTGTGTTTTTATTAGAGTGGCTTCAGGGCAGGGCTGAACAGTCACCTGTGTCAAAGATCTTCAGGATTGTATACATAACCATGTACATGTTCATATAAACTAAGACATGAGGTGCATGAGAGTTCTAACCTATTTTTAGTGGTGCCTTATCCTCCCCAAATTTTCTTTTGCAGCTTTATCTCTAGTTGTTTCTTTCCTTTCAAACATTATTGCAAGTGGCTTTTAATGTTCCCACAGCCAAAGCCACATGTTATAGTTTGGTGGCATTCATACACAAATGGGGGTGGGACTTGGTGTAACTTTGTAACAAAAAAGGAGGTGGTTGTTCAATATTCCTTGCTACCTTAACCACTTCTGGACCGGAAGGATTTGCCCCCTCAATGACCAGGCCATTTATTGCGATTTGACACTGCGTTACTTTAACAGAAAATTGCGCGGTTGTGCGACAGTGTACCCAAATAAAATTGATGTCCTTTTTTTCCTACAAATAGAGCTTTCTTTTGGTGGTATTTGATTACCTGTGCAATTTTTTCTTTTTTTTTTTTTTCTTTTTGCGCTATAAACAAAAAAAGAGCAATAATTCTGGGAAAAAAAAAAAATACTTTTCACATTCTGCTATAGAACATTCCCTCCAAGAAATTCATTTTTTTCATCCTTCTAGGCCAATTTGTTTTCTGCTACATATTTTTGGAAAAAAAATCGCAATAAGCGTACTTTGGTTTGCTCAAAAGTTATCGCGTCTACAAACTAAGGGGAAAGATTTGTCATTTTTATTTATTTTACTAGTAATGGTGGTGGTCTGCAAATTTTTTTTTTTTTTTTTCCGTGACTACGACATTGCGGCAGACAGGTCCGGCCCCCTTCTGACCTTTTTTGACACTTTTGGGGGTACTAGTGACATTACTACAGTAATTAGTGCTAAAAATATGCACTGTTACTGTAATAATGACATTGGCAGGGAAGGGGTTAACCAAGGGGTTACATGTAAACCTAGGGGTGTGTTTACTAACTGGGGGGGGATGGGCTTTTGAAATTACCATAGAGACCAGTGATCCTATATAAAAGGATCACAGGCACCCTGCGATTATTTCAGAGAGCACACCCCCCCCCCCCCCCTTAGGCAAAAACATGAAGAGCTGTGCTGTGAATAGACCAGCTCTCTGCTAATCTATTTATAGCACCCACCCTGACACAAAATTCAGCCTGGTTTTCTAGCATTTGTCAAAGAACTTGTCAGAAGTTATCATGCTGATAACAGAACGGAGCAGGAGAAAGGTACGGGACTCGGGCTTTGAAGAGAGGTAGGTAAACACTACAGATATGTGCCCTGGTCAGATTTCATGAATCAGGTTTACATCCACTTTAAGGCCTCATGTACACTGCTGCTGATAAACAGACGTTTAGGAGCAGTTGGGCGTTTTTTTTTTTTTTTTTTCAGCAGCCCCTGAACTCTCCTCTGTTATCTCTGTCATCTTATCTGTCCATGTACACCGACTGGTTTATAGGCGTTTAGAGGCAAAAAAGTTCAGTGGCATTCTTTTGAAAGCAAAAACAAATACGTTCAGATGGAAGTTTATTGGCATTTGAAACGCAAAATGTTTGTAACAGCGTGCAAACGCGTCTAAACATGGTATACGTGGGGATACGTTTCTGACCATTTTACAATGGAAAATTATTCTAAATGCAAATGCCGCTAAACGTGGCATGTAAATGCGGCAGAACTGACATTTTTAACTGTCGGTTACTAGCGTTCAGGAAAGGTTTTCAAACATCCCGTGTATATGAAGCCTAAAGGTTGCTACCCTAATAACAATTAAAGGCAAATCTTTTTTCTTGATTTGGATAGTGGAGAGGGATTGGAACTTCAGTTATTGCTGACTGTGACCCCCCGTTAGGGAGTCTCCCGCTCTCTATTTGTCCTGTTTCCCATTATTGAAAGTCAAAGTAAACCCCAAATGTTGGGTTGTACTCAAAAATGTAATACCGGGGATGCTAGTTCTGGTGACATGTGGGTCCCCAAGGAATTCCCATCATTTGCTGGGATTTCCTTTTTGCTTCCTGTTTGGGGAAATTTCCCTTCATTTCTTGTTCCGTAGCCAAGGGGACATAGATGGAGAACAAAAAATAATCTGATGGGTTATAACACTCCCTTTAGTGTATCCAAAGTTTAAAAAAAAAAAAAAAAAAAATTGCCTATAGTTTTACTTTAAGTTGTAAGTGTTTTTTCTCAAAGTCGTCTTCCAGGACAGCCCATGAGACGTTAGGCTCCTCCCCCAGGGACAGGAAACACATTCCAAAATTAAAATAAAAGGCGGTCCCTTAGTCCTCACCTTCAGTATTTTTGTTTCCTCCGGACAGGGGGTAACATGTTCCTGGAACTGAAGCTCCCGGTCTCCTGGACTGTCCATGGAAAGACTTGGAAAGATGCATCTCCTCGGCCCATAGCGGTACCCCTTAGTGCCGCAATAGGGGCTGACCGCTGTCTCCTGTTCTCCTAGCCTCTCGGCAGGACTACGGATGCTGTCTGGTGGAGCGTTGGGGAGTTCACTCCGTTGGCGGCCGGTTCCTTGGAGCAGCAGTGCTGTGTACCCGTGAACCGCTAACTTCGGAAGAAATTTTGAAGTTGGCGCCAAAGACGGAGGGGGCGGAACTCAGCGTATCCACTCTGGCCGCACGGGAAGTGACAGTGTCACTTCCGGCGCAGTGACGGCATCCGCGGGCGCCGGAAACCCTCGTTCCAGTTTCCGAAGGCGCGAACAGAGAGTTCAAATGGGCGACCGATGTTAGGGGAAACAGCAGTTGCTGGGACCACCATACAGAGCGATGGACACCACGGCAGCAACCGCACAGGCGGCGGAAGTCGGCTCTGGCATCGGCACCTCTCAGGTAAGCAAGGGGGAACGACACCCTATTTGCAGGTACCTGTTAGGAACTCCGTTCCCCTTCCCCCCTCTCTTTTCTATCGTTAGGGGCAGGGGTTAAGCAGCACCGCTCCCTCTTTTCTATCCACAAGGTGGAGGGGGAAAAATGGGAGGTGGGAGGAGGACAAGTATCTCTAATTAAATTCCCTTGTCTTTTATCTTCCAGGCCAAGGCTCAGGACAATAACCCACCTCAGCCCCCCAAAAAGAAATGTGCTGTATGCGGAGAAAAATTGAGTTCCTCTTGGAACAAAGCAGTGTGCCGGGCATGCATAGCTAAACTGGTCAGAGACGATTCTGCAGTCTCTACCCAGAAAATGCTGTCCTCAGTGAGAGATGAGCTAAAAAGTACATTTAGTTCATTCAGGACTCTCATTGAAAAGATGCAGGCACCAGCCCAGCCTTCCACCCCAGCTCAGGCTCCACCATCCCTAATTGACCCATTGGTTTTGGAGGAGGAAGTTTCTTCTTCCCACTCTTCTGCAGAGGGATCAGGATCAGGAGAGGAACCAAAAAGCAATGTTTCCCATGATAGCTCCAACTTTAAACTGAGCCTGGAGGATATAGATGATCTACTCAAAGCGGTTTATACCACTCTAGAGATTGAGGAGGAAGAAGTGCATCTCTCTAAGCATGACTTAATGTACGCTAGTCATAAAAAGCATGCTAGAGTGTTCCCTGTGCATAGCTCACTATTGGATGTGATTAAACAGGAATGGAATTCTCCTGATAAAAAGCCTTTTTTTCCAAGAAACTTAAAAAGAAGGTATCCATTTGACGAAAGTGTGGAACAGCCCTGGAACAAAATCCCTAAGCTGGATGCCTCTCTTGCCAGAATCTCCAAAGGAACTGACTTGGCATTTGAGGATTCAGGAGCACTAAAAGACCCTATGGATAAGAGAACAGATATCTCTTTACGTAGGGTCTGGGAAGCCTCCATTATGAGCTTAAAGCCAGCCCTGGCATCCACCTGCATAGCCAGACACCTGGAGCTGTGGCTATCTCAAATCCAAACACACTTGACTGCAGGAACATCGAGGGAACAGATTAATAAATCCTTTCCACTCTTATTCCAGGCAATAGGATTCCTGGCGGATTCTTCAGCTGAAGCTGTAAGAATGGCAGCAAGGACCTCAGCTTTAGCTAATACGGCCAGAAGAAGCCTATGGCTCAAGACATGGTCGGGAGATATTACTTCTAAATCTCGCCTTTGTGGTCTTCCCTTCACAGGCGACCACCTTTTTGGCCCAGGCCTAACAGAAGCCCTGGAGCGTACAGCGGATAAAAAGAAGGGATTCCCAGATAAGAAGAAATTCCCCTATACTCAGAGGAATTTTCGTGGCAGGGGCAAACAGCAGAAGTCTTTTGAAACTCAGCAAAATTTCAAAAAACATTGGACGGGGCATAAAGGAAAGGGGAGGGGTAACATCCTGTTTAACCCTCCTAAACGCCCCAACCAGCCCCAATGACTCCCTTCTCAGAGTGGGAGGAAGATTAGGGGCCTTCCTCCCACTGTGGAAGAAGATTACTTCCAGCCCTTTTATTCTGGACCTAGTAGGCCAAGGACACAGGCTGGAGTTCTGTCTTCAACCTCCAGAAAGGATCCTGATCACAAATCTTCCCAGGGATCCAGTCAAGGCCTCCGCCTTGAGTCTTCAGTTAGGGGACCTATTAGATCAAAAAGTAATTATCCCAGTCCCCAGAGAAGAACAAGGAAGAGGGTTTTATTCTCACATCTTTGTGATTCAAAAACCCTCAGGAAGTCATCGACTGATCCTGAACTTACGCAATCTGAACCTTTCAATAGCATACAAACGCTTTCGCATGGAATCAATATACTCCATAGGGAACCTACTATTCCCAGGGTGTTTCATGGCAACCCTAGATTTGAAAGATGCGTATTTTCACATCCCCATACACACATCCTATCAGAAATTCCTGAGGCTAGCAGTAAAGATAGGACCGGAAGTCAAGCACTTCCAGTTCAGGGCACTGCCCTTCGGGCTGTCCTCAGCCCCACGGATTTTTACCAAAGTCCTAGGGGAAGCACTAGCCCCTCTAAGGCTAAAAGCTATCATGATCACCCCCTACCTGGACGACATCTTGGTAGTGGCAGAATCATACCAGAAACTGGAAGCATTGACCAGCTGTCGAAAGCCGGTCACTAGAAAAATGTATGCTAAAATCTGGAAGAAATTTCATTTTTGGATGTTGGAGAATCAGAGACATTCCCCAGATATACCAACTATCTTGGATTTTTTTCAGGAAGGCATAGACAAAGGTCTCTCCTTAGGGACTTTAAAGGTACAGGCTGCCGCCCTTAGTGTCTTTCTTCAGTTTTCCCTTAGAGAAGACCCAAATGTGAATGCCTTTTTCAGAGCAATTGCCCGGACAAAGCCAACCGTGCTTAAAACGTGTCCAGCTTGGAATCTATCCCTGGTACTCCAGGCCTTGGTTACCAGTCCGTTTGAACCCTTGGTAGACCTATCAGTAAAAATGCTCACCCTAAAAACCTTATTTTTAGTAGCTATAACTTCAGCTAGAAGAGTTAGCGAATTACAGGCTCTCTCAATCAGAGAACCTTTTCTTATGATTTTTGATGACAGGATTGTGCTAAAAACAGATCCAGGATTTTTGCCAAAAAGGGTCTCTTCTTTTCATAGGACTCAGGACATAGTCCTTCCTTCCTTTTGCAATTTCCCAAACAACAATAAAGAGAAAGAATTTAGCTGTTTGGATGTCAGAAGATCCCTCTTGAGATACCTGGAGGTGACTAAAACCTTCAGGAAGACTGATACTTTGTTTTTACAATTTTCCGGCTCCCATAAAGGGGAAAAAGCTTCTAAGGCAACCTTAGCTAGATGGATCAAACAGGCTATCACAGAAGCCTATATAGTGAAAAAGGTGGCTCCACCTTTCATTACTGCACACTCTACTAGAGCATTGTCCACGTCTTGGGCTGAAAGGGCCGGTGCCTCACCAGACCAAATCTGTAAGGCAGCTACCTGGTCTAACTTTTCGACCTTTGTTAGACATTATCGCCTGGACCTCCTCTCTTCTCAGGAACAGGCGTTTGGTCGAAAGGTGCTCCAGGCAGTTGTCCCTCCCTAGACTGGTAAGTGCTTGCTCATCGTCTCATGGGCTGTCCTGGAAGACGACTTTGAGAAAAGCTGGGTTATACTTACTGATAACTCCTTTTCTAATAGTCTTCCAGGACAGCCGGATTCCCACCCGAACTATCTGGTATTATGTATAATGTATGATATGTGTCTATATATCTATGTATATGTTTTACAGGGTGTCCTGTGGTTCTCATGAAATACTGAAGGTGAGGACTAAGGGACCGCCTTTTATTTTAATTTTGGAATGTGTTTCCTGTCCCTGGGGGAGGAGCCTAACGTCTCATGGGCTGTCCTGGAAGACTATTAGAAAAGGAGTTATCAGTAAGTATAACCCAGCTTTTCTTTTAGGTGTGAATAAAGAGGTAATATTCTACTTTCTTGGGCCCAAAAAACACCAATTCCCAAAATGACTTCTACCGAAAATCAAAGCGGCAGCCGAAACAACTTGTCTTTTCAAGAGTCTTCCCCAAGTCCTCGTGCTAGAAGAAAATCATTACGAAGATCTGTTGGAAAGAAACGTCGGAGGACACTACCACCTATTTATCATAATGCTACAAGTAAGTGGCGTGTTGGAGCTGAACAAATTTCATCAAACCCATTCTCTAAAGCTTTGTACACACAAAAAGTAAAATTTTGTACAGTGCACGATCGGCCGACTATCTGACCGTTGGTATAGTGCTTTCAACAGACAATTC
This sequence comes from Pelophylax lessonae, assembly GCF_965119305.1. Lineage (NCBI taxonomy): Eukaryota > Metazoa > Chordata > Amphibia > Anura > Ranidae > Pelophylax > Pelophylax lessonae. The sequence continues at coordinate 587,850,481 of NC_138771.1, forward strand.
CTACTTTTCGAACAATAAAAACTGAAGGTGCAGGCTAGAAAATGTTTATCGTAAGTCAACACCACATCTGATTTTCGTTTATTTCGTACAGCTTTTGTCTGAAAAAAAGATTGTAAGGGCAAGACTACGCATGCTTAGAAACTAAAAAATTCATCATTATAAAAAACTTAACACATGACATCAATTCTGAAGTTGTATTCTGTCCTACGAAAATTTTCGTAAGTTTAGTAACCATTTTTGATCTGAGATTAGCATGCAAAAAAAACAAAAAACGGACAATTATTTGCTTAACTGATCTCATCGTGTGTACCAGGCTTTAGGGCTTCTAGAAAATGAAATGGATCTAAAATATTAACCTCTAAGCAAGGTGATATCAGATATAAATTTCAGTAGCGCAGGAATGGTGGTATCCCCTTATAACCTATAAAAATGAACCTCTGGTCTCTCTGATGCACCAGACTATAATTCTGATCACCAAGCTGTACACTTTCTCCTAAAATCATAAAAGTCCAACAAGAGTCCATAACGATGCGCATGCAAACAATGGATTAAACAGGCCGCGCTACCTTGAAAACGTCATATCTGACGAAACGTACGTCAGTCGCGGCGTGTTGACGCCATCAGAGCGAGACGGAGGACGGGCGGAAAAGCCGACCGGCAGGCGGCTTGTTATTATTCTGTTCTGAGCGTTCTCAATCCGATGTTTGTAAGTTGCTTTCCTTTGTTTTAACATTAAAATATACAGTTTTACACTATGGGGTATTTTATTTATATTTGTGACCCTGTGACTGATGCCCCCACTGGGAGATAGGAATTTCCACTACACTAGGAGGTATTTGAGTCTGAATTCTGGAGTACATGAGACCTTGGTGGATCTGATTCCTATGCCTGGCGTTACCTTATAATACATCTGGTAAGCAGTTTGTGGATTGGGGTGGCAGCCACTGATCCTGTGTGGAGATTGGTATCCATCTAGCTTTTCCTTCATTTTTTCCACTGGCAAATTATATGTTTACATCTGGTAAGCAGATAGCACTATTGGTGGTGGTGGTGGTACTATCCTCTGGAGAAAGTTGGGTGTTTAAATACACTACTATTGGCGATTTTTGTATATCCATCTGGCAGATTGCACACTTGGTGGTGGTCATTACACATTCGGTGGTGTTAACATAACCTGGAATATTGGCACTCATTATTTCACGGTTTAGTGGGATATATTCCACGTCCAATATATATTAGTTTTCACTCATAACATTTATCAGTTTTACGCTATGGGATTCTATATCATCTTCTTTTCTATGTATGTGGTCTAAACGCCTGCTGAGCCTACTTATGGTCCAAGACCTGTAACACAGTGGAGTTTGATCTGGCTGTAGGATATTCGTTTGGAGTTCTTGGGTGTACAAACCCCTGCATTGGGCGCAATTTTTGATTCACTTCGGTTAGCAGTTTGTACCACTAGCGGATGTTCGTTCATACTCAGTGGACTCTGAGCACTTAATTTTATTTCTTTTGGAGTTTCGAATAAGAGACTTATGGACTTTTCTAATGGAATTTCACTATTTATTTGTTATTGTGTGGTTATAGCACTTTTCAATTGAGTAGCGCGGCTTGTTTTTTATAATTAATTTTCTTGGGTGTATGTCACACTTTAGTGTCCATTCACACTAGCACGACTTGTCAGGCGACTTGGTCAGCCTGACAAGTCGTGCACCGTCGCTCCCACGGTGCAGTACAGGAGCCGTTCTAATAGGAGCGACACAAGTCGCTCCGACTTAGAAAAAGGGTCCTGTACTACTTGGGGGCGACCTGGAGGCGACTTGCATTGACTTCCATTATGTGAAGTCCGTGCAAGTCGTGCCGAAGTCGCGCTGCACGCGACTTCACAGGTCGCCCCCTAAGTCGGAGCGACCTAATGTGAACGGGGACTTAAGCTGCTGCTTCATTTATTATTTATTTAGCGCGGTTACCTTTTTTATACACCATGGATTAAACAGCTCATCCACAGGGAGTTGATACTAGTGAAATTTTAGAGGGAACACGTCACTCTCCACCACCACTGTGCCGGGAAATATGTAGTTGAATTGGAGACTCACCAGCTCACAATGCCTCCCCACTTTCATGGATCAGGCATAAACAGCATGTCACCAACAATATATTTCATCCAACTCGAATCAACCCTTTGTTCAGTAGTGGCTCCTCTCGTGTATGTATGTGGGGGATAAGAGACAGAAACCGCCACTAGCGTGATACTGTTTTTAACCAGAAAATGTATTAAAAGCATCACACATTAAACTCACTTTTTGGAAGAGCAAGTAATCGCATATAACAATCCACATGCGCATCGTTATGGACTCTTGTTGGACTTTTATGATTTTAGGAGAAAGTGTACAGCCTGGTGATCATAATTATAGTCTGGTGCAGAGACCAGTGGTTCATTTTTATAGGTGGTAAGGGGATACCACCAAATATATATCTGATATCCCCTTGCTTAGAGGTTAATATTTTAGATCTATTAAATTTTCTATATTATTACTGTTTAATTAGCAGCATTGTGTGTTTTTTTTTTTTTTTATTTATTTATTTATTGTACTCCTAAGCGCATAGGATCACTTTTATCGCCTATTTTCGATAGGCAGCTTTTGTAAGTGTTTTTTGTAAAGGCTTTAGGGCTTGTTCACACCAGCCTCTGCATTACAGAGCAGTAGCTGGTGTGCAGTTCAGTCTGTCCCCCCCCCCCCCCCCCCAATACTTACCTGAGCCCCCTCTCGATCTCCAGCGATGTCCATGAAAGCCTTGTCTCTCTGGGAAATCGCACTACTGATTGGCTTTTGCCAGCAGTGGGCCATTCAGGAGATGAGAGGGGTGGGACAGAGCCGTGGCTCCATTTGTGAATAGAGACACAGCTGCGGCTCAGGAGCGCGCACCTGCTTGGGTGCCTCCACAGCAGCCAGCAGGAGGGAGAGGCCAGAAGCACTGGCATGGAACCCTAAAAGGAGATCCCCCCCCCCCCCCCCCCCAAAAAAAGGAAAATTAGTCAGCAATATTGTAGCTGCTGTTGTTTAATATAAGGACAGTTGCCAGTCCAGGGATCCAGCGATGTCAGCACCCGAGCCTATTTTTTTTCAGGTGCAGGCGGTGGAATCTTAAGTACTTTTAAGTACACAATGGGACCAGAGCATGTATGTAAAACGAAAATGTACTTAAAGTGAAGCAATACCTTTTTTTCATTTCTCAATGCATGCAAATACACAGCTCCATAGAAAACCATAAGTGACAGGGATACCAAGCTTGGGGAGCATGTTAAGGGGATCCAGGACTATGACATGGTAGATTACCTAGGCAAGCTGGCTGGCCACAAAAAGGATATGTTGTAGTCCTGGGTCCCCTCTCGGTGCTCCCTAAGTTTGGTATCCCTGTCACTTATGGTTCGGGAGCAGTGCCATGCCAAGCTGACCAGGCTGTGTCTGTTTTTGCAAGTGTACGTAAAGTGAGTGTACTTAAAACGAGGTATGCCTGTAAGGGAAACTGGCAGTGAAGCCTCCACAGCCCGTTTCTGTCTGTGCATGCACTTTGTGAATGGTCCTGCAGTCTTCTGGGACCTGTGTGTGTGACCTGAGGCCAAACATCCTTGTAGATTGCCACTGCGATCTGAGTGGGAAGTGGGTACCTGTAAAAACCTGGTACCAGCTCGCCAAATATTTCACCCCCCCCCCCCCCCATTCATCATCCTGTCTGGGGCCCTGTAGTACTGTAGTACCTTCTGCTAGGCATTGAGACTGATAATAAATAGAGACATATGGATGTGAATAATTTTTTTATGTTTTTATAATAATGGTAATTGGCAGCATAATTCCCTCTTTGTGTGGCTTCATACTTTGTATCCCAATTGATTTTGTCTTCACACAGTGCGTTCAACAGAATGATTGATTTTATTCTAGGGCCTTCCCATTTGTTTTGCCACCAGCTAATCTGAAGATGGAAGCGCATTGTCTGAATATATTGTGTGCAGATGGATTGGCTAGACTTATTTATTTGTCTGTTTTGTATTGACTGTTACAGATCTTAGTGATGCCATCAGCCTGTCATTACCAGAAAATGATCGCCTTATGGAGCTCATACATGCTTGCTTCCAGGTGCAGTAATTTGTTTGTATTTTTGTTCAGTTTATTGTTGAATATAAAATATTTTCTCATTAAAAAAAAAAAAAAAAGCAGGTTATGGATTTGTATTTATCCACTTCCATACTGGGCCAAATCTTGCACTCCTCTCCTACATGTAAAAATCATTTTTTTTTTGCTAGAGAAATTACTCCTAACTCCCAAACATTAGATCATTTTTTTTTTTAAGCAGAGACCCTGGGGAATAAAATGGCGGTCATTGCAACTTTTTATGTCACACAGTATTTTTCAAACGTGTTTTTTTTTATTGGGGGGAAAAAAAAACAGTTCCATGAATGAAAACAAAGCACTAAAGTTAGCACCATTTTTTTTTTTTTGTTTAATATAAAATATGTTACGCCAAGTAAATAGGTACCGAACATATCACGATTTAAAATTGCGCACACTCGTGAAACGGCGCCAAAGTTTGATACTTAAATCTCCATAGGCAACGCTTTAAAAACTTACAGGTTACCTGTTTAGAGTTACAGAGGAGGTCTTTGGCTAGAATTTTTGCTCTCGCTCGAACTTTCGTGGGGATACCTCACATATGTGGATTGAACTCCGTTTATGTGGGTGCGACGTACGTATGCATTCGCTTCTGCATGATGGGACGGGGGCACTTTCAATCCTTCTTTTTTTTTTTTTACCTTTATTGCTATTACAAGGAATGTAAACATCTCTTGTAATAGGAATAGGGTATGACAGATCCTCTTTAGAGAGAGCTGGTGTCAGTAAGACTCGCATCTCTCCTCCAGGCTGGGAAGCCTGAGATCAATAAAAAAAATATTGACTTTCTAGCTGAGAACACGACCGTATTTACAGCTGCCAGACCAGACGTGAAGTCATAACGTTGCGCCCAGGCCTCTGAGTCATGGAGCCTGCCGGGGTCCATCTGGTCCTCGGTATTCTCTATGGTGAACTTCCACTACTGGTGGATTCCTTCACTGGCTCGTCGATCGTAGGAGAGAAATGTCAGCATTGGCCTGAGTGGGAACTATTTACAATACATTTTGTTCCTTATCCCCCAAGAATTCATTGCTTTTCTAAACGTGTCTGTTCCCATGGAATTATGGGAAATATAATTCAGATTGCACCCTCCTTGATCTATTGACTATGCATTTCCTAAAATGACTTGTGAGAAAAGTTTGTAAAGCAGATTGTACAAACAGCTCCAATTTTTACCTAAGCTGTTTAAAAATTATTTTTTTTCCATCATTCTAAATGTGTTTTTTCATTGTTGTATCTATATGATTTAAAGAGCATTTTGAGTTTGCCACAAGCAGCCTGATGTTTCCGTTCATACCACACTGTCTGCCAAATCAGCTATTTCAGGGCCCTTCTAATGTCCCACTGGAACCTAGACACCTTATTCCGAGGGGAAGGATAAGTCTTATGTGACTTATTTCCTGAAGTACCAGGTTTTTCTCTGGAGCCGGGGGGGAGGAGCACAGACGTCCACGCATCTTTAGTGGGCGCAACTGAGTATATGTTCCTTTTGAGTATATGTTCCTTGGATTCAACCAAGTATATATTCCTTAAACTGTTGTTTCCACAATTTAATATATCATTATGGTCCAAATCATCAAATACCTTAATAGTTTTAAGCTATTGCTGGTCATGATCCTACGCTGAGATTGAACACACCCAGGCAGTGTTGGTGGTGGTGGGCAGACATTTTACCGGATATTCTTTCATTACTATTCTGTTCTGTTCTTGGTTACCATGTCTTATTTTATTTTTTTCCATCAGTGTTCGGTACATAAGCTAGAAAACTCCTTGTCGCATATTGATGGATTTGACTCCAGTTCTTTTAGTGCCTCCGGTGAGTTTTTATTTCTTTTTTATCACTTTTGGGGGAACAGGGGGCCACTTGTAGAGTGGGGAAAATAATTTATTTGACCCCCCTGCTGTTTTTGTAAGGTTGCCCACTTACAAAGAAATTAATGGTCTATATTTTGTTTCATAGGTGTGTTTTAAATGATGGAGACAGAATATCAACCGAAAAAACGTACAATACAAATGTTATAAATTGAGTTGCATTTCAGTCAGTAAAAAAATTTGATCCCTGAGCAAAACACGACTTAGTACTTGGTGGAGAAACCCTTGTTGGCAAGTAGGGGTGCACCAATCCGACTTCTCTAGTCCCGATACCTGGCATTATGTATCTGCCGATACCGATCCGGAACTACACACATACACAATATGCATGCGGCTGCAGTACAGAGCAAAGCCACTGCTTTATGTGTATGGCTCCTCCATTCACAGGCGGAGTGCATCTGATATCACTCCGCCTGTGAGCCGGACCTATACAGGAAGTAGCGGCTCCGTGCAAGTAAGGGATGGCTGAGCCGGGACGCAGCAGAACTGCATCGGCCCGTGGATCGGTTAATTGTACCAATCCCCCGATCCAGCTTTTTTGGCAGTATCGGCACCGATATCCGATCCTAATATAGGATTGGTGCATCCCTATTGGCAAGCACATAGGTGAGACGTTTCTTGTAGTGGGTTACCAGGTTTGCACACATCTTGGGTGGTATTTGGTCAACTCTTCTTTACAGGATCACATTTTCCTTAATGTGATTGTAAAGGCAGAATTTTTTATTATCTTAATGTCTTTTCTGCATGAAGATAAAAAGCCTGTGTGCTGCAGCCCCCCTAAATCCCTACTAATTACCTGAGCCCCCTTTCGACCTAGCGATGTCCACGAGTGCCTCGGCCATTCGGGGCTCTCCCCGCTGATGGGCTGAGACTCAGCCGTGTGCTCCCGCTGCTGTCCATGTCAGTTAACCAATCAGGAGAAAGAGGGGGCGGGCCCGAACGGCAGCTCCATGTCTGAATAGACACACACAGCTGCAGCTCAGCTCGGGTGCCCCCACAGCAAGAAGCTTGCTATGGGGGCACCTGAGCTGAGCTGCACTCAATAGGAGGGAGGGGCCAGGAGAGCCACAGAGGGACCCAAGAAGGAGCAACTGTGCTTCCCTGTGCAAAATCACTGCACAGAGGAGGGGTTAAGTAAGACGTTCAATTACTTTACAATTGCTTTTAATGGTTTCTTGGCTGTCTCTTAGCAACTTTGTTTTAGCTCCCTCCATAAACCATCTTCAGTGTTCTGGCTGAGGGAAGAAGGTTCTCATCCAAGATTTTACAATATAAGGCCCCTTTCTTTGGCCCCCTAATGCAGCAAAGTCGGCCTGTACCTTTAGCAGAGAAACAGCCCTAAAGTATAATGTTTCCAATTACCTGCTTGACTGTAGGGATGGTGTACTTCTGGTCATTTCTCCAAACACAGCCAGTCGAGTTAATGCCAGAGAGCTCAATTTTGGTCTCATCTGACCACAGCACTTTCTCCCAATTCTTATGTGAATCAATATGTCCTGGAGGGGGACCTTGCAGGTGCTGCAGGATTTCAATTCATGGTGGTGTATTGTGTTATCAATGGTTTGTTTGTTGACTGTGATCCCAACTGCCTTGAGATCATTCACAAGCTCCTCCCGTATAGTTCTGGGCTAATACCTCACTTTTCTCATGATCACCCCCCCCCCCCCCCCCCATGAGGCAAAATCTTGCATGGAGCTCCAGACCGAGGGCGATGTATGTCTATTTTGTATTTCTTTCATTTGTGAGTAATCGTTCACACAGTTATCTCCTCTTCACCAAGTTTCTTGCTGATGGTCTTGTAGCCCATTCCAGCCAAGAGAGATTCTGTGGGCCGAGTTGTCGCTAGGAGCGCCTTCTTAAATTGACAGGACTAATCTGTGTACCCCATGAGCACATACTGTAGCCAGTCTGTAGGAGCCAGAATTATTGTTGGTTGGTAGGGGATTAAATACTTTGTTTAGTCACTGAAATGCAACTCAATTTATAACAGGTGGGGGACTTGAGTCACATGACTTGAATTAAGTCACCAGTTTGAGCACTTGAGACTTGCTTGACTAAAAAAGACTCGACTTGACTTTGACTTGGTATTCATGACTTGGTATTCATGACTTGGTATTCATGACTTGGTATTCATGACTTGGTATTCATGACTTGGTATTCATGACTTGGTATTCATGACTTGGTATTCATGACTTGGTATTCATGACTTGGTATTCATGACTTGGTATTCATGACTTGGTATTCATGACTTGGTATTCATGACTTGGTATTCATGACTTGGTATTCATGACTTGAGACTTGACTTTGACTTGAGACATATGACTCGAAATGTCTTTACTTTTTTAAGTTATTAAATATTTGCATTTGCTCAAGATGTGTTAAAGCAAAATGAATGTGCCTGTTATGTTTCTGACACCACAGTCGCCTAAAACACCTCAGTGTGTTCTGATTTTTAGGACACTGGCTGTTTAACAATGGAAATAGCTACTCTAACATGTTTTTAGTGACTGTGGTGTTGAAACATGACCGGAGGAAGGATTTTGAGCTGTTTGGGCATTCAAAGTGTTTCTTTAATATGCCAAGAAAAAAGCACTAAGCAGTTTTGTTCATGTTGAAAATAAAACAAAACCTTTCCTGACCACTGACTTTTAACTGGTTTTAAAAGTGAAAATTGGGGTAGATCAGTATTTTGACTTGATTGGTGACTTGGCCAAAATAAATGACTTGACTTGCTTGACTTCTAGCAGGGACTCGACTTGGCTTGCTTTTCGCCACAGTAACTTGGGACTTGATTGAGACTTGAAGGTTAAGACTTGAGACTTGCTTGTGACTTGCACATGTGTGACTTACTCCCATGTCTGGTATTCTGTCTCTATCATTTAAAATACACCTATGATGACAATCCTAGACCCTCAATTGTTATGTGAGTGGGCAAACTTACAAAATCTGCAGGGGATCAAATCATATTTTTCCCCACTGTATGTATCATGACCATAATCCACCTGGAATCTTCAGTATGAATCACAACCATAATATTTTTTGTAACACACAAGTGTGTGTGTGTGTGTGTGTGTGTGTGTGTGTGTGTGTGTGTGTGTGTTAGAGATGCAGCCGACACATATCGGGTGAAAATGGTGTTAAATGCCAATAAGAGAAAAACGTGCCGATTAATGGCACCGAAAATGCACATGATTTTACTGTGTTTATGGTGTGTTTTTTCATTGGTCATGTGACTCCGTAACACGGGTACGTAATTGATGCGTTCTTGTTGCATTTTTCAATGCATTTCAGCCAGGAGGATTTTTAACACCACAACAAAAGTGCAATGGACCGGTGTAAAGCCATTCATAAGAAATTAAAGGGATATGTTTTTCTTGTGCTAAAGGTGCTAACAATAATGGCTGACAATAACTTCATATCTAACTTCATATTAATAAAAAGTCGAATATAATATTTTATGTGTGTGTATGTTTGTGTATATGCATGCATACTTACTTTTTTTTTTCTTGTCTTTCCAATTGGGGAGATCTTCCCATTGGAAGAATTACCCTTGCCTGTGAATTTTACGGTCGCTGTCTTTCCCAGTTTTTATGGTTACCAGGACAAATTGGGGTTGATTTACTAAGATTGGAGAAAGCAAAATCTGGAGCAGTTCTGCATAGAAGCCAAGCGGCTTAATTAAACAAGTGGAAGTTAGAAGCTGATTGGCTACCATGCATAGCTGCACCAGATTTTGCACTCTTCAGTTTTAGTAAATCATCTCTATAGTGTTTTTATTTTATTATTTTTGAAGTGTCTCCACTGGCAAGATATACCCACTCTGATGGGTTATGGGGGGAGGCCTTTTAAGACTTTAATGTTGAAATGGAAGAAATTCAAACCGTGTGGTCTGGCGAGCACTGGGCCATGTAAAAATCAACTGAGCCAGGTAGTAATTTATTGGTCCCAAGTCTGCCTGAATAGAAAAGCCAGCGGTGGCTATTCCCTCATCTATGCAGTTAGTCTGTGGGCTGAGCTAGAGAATATTGAGCCATGTGTTGTGGCATTAAAGTGGTTCTAAAGGCTGAAGGTTTTTTACCCTAAACATGTGCAATGCATTTATAGTTTGTCATGGTAGGTAAAAGGTGCTGCACTGCCAATTTAAATATTGTAATGTTCTATATGTCAAAGTGCGGTGACTTATTAAAATGTAGTTTTTAAAAAAAAAATGCTTGAATTCCTAGTTGTGGTGATCTATATATCCAAGTGTGATGTCTTGATAAACTAACCTAGAATAAATGCTCTAATTCCTATACAGAATCACACATTCTGCTACAATATAATCCAAGTGCATATAAATCACACGAACAGCCACCAAAGTGCACCCTGCAATCATATACATTTCAAAAGAGTGAATATTGCATTCAAAATGTTCACAGATAAGGCCATATGATGGTTAATATAGAGTAAAAAATAAATAATATGGGGAAAAAAATAAATAAAAATGTCGACAACATAGAAACCGTTTTTTGGGCCATGACAAAATGGCGTCGTCAAAGACTACATAATTTAATAGGCTTCGGGAAAATGGCCACCGATACTGAGTATTGGGATAGACTATATAAGTAGTCAAATCAATACCCCCGTTCTCCCTTGAAGTCACGTGGGCACGATGCCTAGGGCATGAGCGGAGGTAACCGGAAGTGACGGAAACGAGTACGGCGCTCGTGGATTGTTGCCAGATACATGGTTTTATATGTGAGTTACTGCTGTCTATTTTAAATAAATCTTTTACAAACTTACTACACCATAAGACTATATTTCATATAAATTTGTATACAAAGTATAGGCGCTAGAAGTGAAGACCCCCCTGTGGAGAAATTGAACCAGGAAGACACTGTATAACCAAAGGAACCAATCCCTGCGCTGCCAGTCCTGAGCATAGGAAGTGAATGCAAAGGAATTTATCAAATTAAATGGCCAGCGCACAGAGATGACAATATTGTGTCAAGAGAATCCACAGGCAGTGATCCATAGTGAATTTCAGTTTATTAAACAAATATAACCAGGGAATACATGCGTGTTCCCTCACGGGTCTGGATGGTGGTGAGGGCATTGAAGATAGACAATTGCTAGTGGTCATACCATACATATTTGTTTAATAAACTGACATTCACTATGGATCGCTGCCTGTGGGTTCTCTTTGACACAATATTGTCATCTCTGTGCGCTGTCCATTTATTGTGCTATATTTCATGTAACCCCATCCTGAATCATTTGGCGAGAGGACCCCAAAAGTACCCATTACCCACACAGGAAATAGAGCAATGGGGAACATTACAGAAGACGCCTAGTGGCGAGCATGATATACAGCAACAACAGGGAGATAATACTACATGCCTTTTTTTAAGCAAAATTCAGGTGAGAGGCCAGAGAGCACAGTGATGACACCTGAATGAAGGAAAGCATTTCATATGGAATGGTGAAGGGATACTTAATGGATATACAGTAAGGACATTTTTTTTTCTTGTTTGTTTATTGAAGATTTTTATTATTTTCTATTCTATATTAACCATCATATGGTCTTTTCTGTGAACATTTTGAATGCAATATTCACTCTTTTGAAATGTATATGGTAGCAGGGTGCACTTTTGTGGCTGTTTGTGATTTATAGGCACTTGGATTATATTGAAGCAGAATATGTGATTCTGTATAGGAATTAGAGCATTTCTTTTAAGTTAGTTTTTATCGAGACATCACACTTTTATATAAAGAACATCACAAATAAGAATTTGAGCAATTTTTATAAAAAAATGTTTTGGGTCACTGCACTTTGACATATAAAACATTACAATATTTAATTTGGCAGCACCATTTACCTACCATTTTACTTTGCTCAATAGCTGTGGATAAGCTATAGAGTGCCAGCAGCATTTACTTGTTTATTGCAGCATTTACACTTGTTTGACAGATACACATATTGGTAGCACGAGAGTAACCCACCCAATACACTAAAGCTTGTCATGGCTGAAAAAAAAGCCTGCCAACCTACCTCCTGCAGTTCATCAAGTCTCTTCTGTAGAACTACTATGACCTTTGCTAAAAGCCTGCAAAATGTAGAACTAACCTAGATAGAAATGTGTGTTCCTCTTGAGTTGCACTTAAAGTTGGTTAAAAGCATTGTTAAGCAGGTTGAACATTTTTGTATATACAGCACTAGGAACATAACTTGTCTCTAATGAAAGCAGAAGTAAACAACATCCAAAAGATAAAATCGGGCTCCAGGCAGTTTGTCATAATGTGCTAGTATGCATTATGATGGACTTCACTGAAATAAAAAGCCATCTTCACTGGGGTTTTCTTTCCAGGTTCATTGGCTTTGGTTATCTGATTGGCAATGCACATGGTAGTCGCTGTTTACGGCACGGGAATGCCGTTCCTTTAGAGCACATGCGTCGGTAATGTCACTGGCTGAATCTAAAGTAAATATCTCCTAAACCGTGAACTTTTAGGAGATCTTTACAGTACCTATTGGTAATCCTTATTCTAGGCTTACCTATAGGGAAAAATCAGGCCTGTGAGTTTACTTCCACTTGAAGCATGTGCTTTTCCCTACTGGCTGCTGTTTACTGTAGAAGGCTGGATACAATCCACAGTTGTGAACTTCTGGTGCAGTAGGGGTTAAGAGCTTTGACTGCGAGGCATTGGCTTTGCTCTCTCTCCCAACTTACCCATTCACAGAACTCTTATTCTTTCTCAGAATACAAAGCGCTTTGTGAAAAAGTTAAAGGAGGTCTATCCTGTCATCCATCTGTCGTCCTCCATAAACGTAGGCAAGGAAGGGAAGGGGGAGCATCACCAATGCTTTGTAGCTGCTGATCCTTAAGCAGCATTACACTGTATCTAAGCACCACAAACCAAAAGCACTGTTTAACCACTTGCCGACAGCCCACCGCAGATATACTGCGGCAGGCTGGCTTGGCTGCGCGAACCACCGTACAAGTATGGCGGTTCGCGCAGCCGAGCCAGCCTGCCGCAGCACACCCGCCCCCTATTAGGCATTGGGTAAGCCGATCCACGGGCCGGTGGCCATGATTACCACCAGGCACCCATGATCGCTCCCTGTGGAGAGAGAGCGATGGTCTGCTGTTATAAACAAAGCAGACCGTTCTTTCTGGAATGAAAACAGCGCCTGTGATCCTCCTATTCAGGATCACAGGTCTCTGTGTTGATTCCACAAGTCCCTCCCCCCATACAGTTAGAAAACACCCCCTAAGCTCACACTAACCCTTTGATCGCCCCTGAGTTAAACCCTTCCCTGCCAGTGTCATTACAGTGAAGAAAAAGTAAGACAGACAGAGGCGCCTCTAAGTGTAGACTTTTTTTTATAACGATTTTAATGAATAAAACTATACAATCACATTGGTAAGCATATATTCATGCCCATAAACAAGGTTCCATTGTGGAGAAGTGAACATCATCCGGTCCGAGATATCCATCCTGCTGGAGCTGAGATCCTCTCGCCGTGGCCGGCTTGTACGGCGGGATTGAAACCAGGAAGTAGGCTCGGTGTAGTTACCGACAGCGAGGCTTGGTAGGTAGTCGAGCGAGGATGATGTCACCTGCATGCGACGGGTTTCCGTGCATGCTGCCTGGGGGAGGGCAGCCGTGCTCCTTCATGGCAAAAAAAAGTGTCATTACAGTAACTGTGCTGCAGCAGCCAGCAGGACTTGAGAGACCCTTTTTGTTAGATGAAAATTATGTCCCTGGTGCTGTACCCACAACGAAATTAAAGAGTAAAATGAGTTCCGCCTGGAGAAAAAAAAAATATAGACCCTTACCTGTCCAGGGAGCCCACGATGTCCTCACCCCAGCCGATTTTCGGATCAGCTGCTGGATGCTGCTGCCGCTGCCATTCATTATAAGGGAAACTTTTGGGTGGAACGCTGCTTCAACTTTAAAAATTTTATAATTTTGTAATCTTTCCCACAGTATCTGCTGTTAAGGAGAAAATATTGCGCTTCACAGAACGATTATCTCGTGATGGAACACTCAAAAGATGCATTGAAGGCTCCAAAAGGTAACCTACTTTCTTTAACCTCTTAAGGACCAGGCCTATAAGTTAAAATCAGTATTCTTTTGCTAGCAGTATTTGCTAGAAAATTACCTAGAACCCCTGATCTCCAGGGTCTCTGCTATATAAAAAAAATATATATATATATATATATATATATATATATATATATATATATATATATATATATATATATATATATATAATTTTTTTTTTTAATAGCAGAGACCCTGGAGATCGCTGCAATACTTTGTCACACTGTATTTGCGTAGCGGTCTCCCAAATGTAATTTTTTTTTGGGGGAAAAAATGCACTTTTTTGAATAACAAAAAAAAAATAAAGACAATGTGAAAGAGAATGTTACACTGAGTAAATAGATGCCCAACATGTCATGCTTCAAAATTACGTACACTAGTGGAATGGCAAAAAAAAATTGGTACTTAAAAATCTCCATAAGTTTAGAGGTACAGAGGAGGTATAGGGCTAGAATTATTGCTCTTGCTCTAATGATCACAGCAATATCTTGCATGTGTGGTTTGACCACCGACAGGGCGCTTTGAAATTTTATTTCTCTTAAGTCTGCTGACAGTCGCCACCCATTCATACAGTCCTCACGATTGGGTATTGGCCTTCTCCGCAGGAGCAAGCTAGGAAGTAATTTTGTTAATACAACAAACCTTTAACATATAGACACATCCGCAGGGGGCCGTCCCTCTGGCCTATATCCTCCAGCCAGTACCACTCTAATCCACTTCTTTGCGGTCAGGAGTAGGCTAGGTTTTCCCTACTGGGACCTAGTGTCTGTTTGTTTTTTTTTTTTTTTTGTTTTTTTTTGTTTTTTTTTTTTTTAAGAATAGCTTTTTATTTTTTCTCACCTACAAGTTAGTCAGAATTTGGAGGACTACAAGCGTCAGCAGAACTGGGCCTCGTACTGGTTAATATAGAACCTTATGGAGTCTCAGTCTGCCATCGAGCGTTGCAGGCTTTTGGTACGCCCAGGCCTCGCAACGACAGTGCCCCTAGAAGCGGGGACGAGCCTGCAAAGTTTTCCTATCTTCGCTGGGATGTCTCAACGTCGGAACGCCTGGGGTTTCTAGCATCCTTCCTGGCTGACGGCACCCCCACCCAGGTGGGAGGTCTCCCTTGTCTGAGCTGTGCCCACGTTCGCGGTATGGTGAGTACTACTACCCCTGTGTCCCTGGGAACAGGTTTTTGAGGGGGTATTGAGTGGGCCCACTCTGGGGATGGCGGTACATGTAAAGTTTGCTGTAATATCCCCCTCATGGCCATGGGATGGCCCCCTATGTCTTGCCTTCCCTGTCCCTGCGGAGGCGCTCCTGCGGTGCAGACCGCCATACGGGGGTGTGTAAGGGATTCCTTCTCCCCGGGTGTGCTCTCTGCAGATCCCGGTGGGGGCCAGTGCGGGCGTTTTCTGCTGCGTTTGGCGATGTTCTCCCAGCCGCTATGTTTGGTAAGGGCTGGTTGTTTGGCCTCAGAGTGAGGGCAGCTGCCATTTTACATCATCATTGCCAGTGGCCATTTTCTAAGTGCTTTTCCTCCATTTTTGTGTGGCTCAGGGCTGGCTTTTGCCTCTAGGGGCGTGAGGTCACTTCCTCTTTATAATCAGCTTTCTCAAAAGCAGCGTGGCAAGTATAGGGACACTGTGGGGGGATTTTACTGGTTTTCTCTGGCTATATTTCTGCTATCACTCTTTTGTCAGTTTAGCTTTAGTTAAGAGAAGGGTCTCCACCTGTAGTGTAGTTTGCAATAGGGGTCCGTGGAAACCGCCGTTTTAAAGGGCCAGTGTAATTTTTTTTTTGCACTTTGCTAATATGGAGTCCCAGGATAGCAAATTCCCCACAGACCTAGTTGGTGGTTCAGATACTCCTGATCCCACTTCCTTAGCCTCTTTATCTGCTGCACTTGAGACTTTAGTATCAAAAGTTGATCTGCTGATGTCTGACCGAGTTACAAAGAAACGGCCTATGCCCTCTCAGTCTTCTGACTCAGAGCTTGTATTGATTGCCACGGGCGACGTCCCCCTTGAGGGGTCCCCATCTTCTCAGTCAGATGTGGAGCAGGAGGATTCTTCCTCTGGGATAGCACGTGACCGCGCTGCAGTAGACGCACTTATTAGCTCCGTTAAGGAGACTTTAAATCTTGATGATGAGCCCTCCATGGCAGGTAAGCAGGTTTCCTTCAGGACCCGCAGAGCCCTGAAGTCGGTTTAGGTTTTTCCTTGTCCCGAGGAGTTTTAGGAAACGGTAAATGACCAATGGCGTCGCATTAAGCAGCGCTGGTAGTACCTAAGAGATTTAAGTACCGTTATCCCTTTGCGGATTCGGTTGATACTCGATGGACTGTGGTTCCTAAAGTGGACCACACTGTTTCCAGACTGAATAAATCCACCTTGAAAAGCTGGTCGGCTCACCACGCTTCTAAGAAGACAGTGTCTGACATCCCTTATGCGGGGGATATTCTTTTTGATGACTCTCTGGATGAGCTGATCAAGGGGCGTACTGGGGGTAACAGTACTCTCTTGCCTCAAGTCTTGAAAGGTAAATCTCCCTACGCTAAGTGGGGTCCCTCCTTTAAGACTAACCGGGGGCCCTTTCGTGCCTTCGGGGCACAGGAAAAGGGTAAGTCCTTCAAGGCCTTCGGTGGTCACAAGAAATTTTGGACGGGTAATCTCAAAACGGGTCAAGCTGGGCTGGCAACCCAGTCCACCCCTTCCTGAAGGGACGCCCTCATCCGTATCAGGGGTGGGGGGGCCTCTGCGTTGTTTTCCCGAGCCCTGGCTGTCCGAGATTCAGGACAGGTGGGTTCACGAGCTCATTGAAAGAAAAAATTCCGCGCAAATGGATCTGATTATTGGATTGGCTGCAGCCTACCCCAAAAATATAGTGCAAAACTATATCAAAAATGATAGAAGTATGATAGGGTAATTGGCGCTGCCAATGGTTTTTAAAAAATGTGTGTGTGTGTGTGTGTGTGTGTGTGTGTGTATATGTATATATGTATGTATGTATATATATATATATATATATATATATATATATATATATACACAGGGGAATAGTATATCTAACAAATGTAAAACCAATGTATAAAAAATGTGATAACGATGGTGTAAATAAAGGTCCTTATATATACCCAATGGTTTCAATGTAATGCCACAGTATGTAATTTAATCAACAAAGGATATATTTATACCATAAATCAATAAATAAGACAACATAAATAAATAAAATATGTGCAGTGCCAACAAGCAATAAATATATTTCAACCGGTGGAAAATAAGTGAATCTAAAAATAAATAAATAATTATCGTGACTGGTGTAATACATAATTTAAACACTAGGTGGCAGTATTGATAAAAATGTAAAGTGTGGATATCCAAGTAAAAATTAGTTGTAATGTGATAAAATGTGCCAAGTGGTATGTTAATATCAAAAAAACTCTCAATACTAAAAAAGTGAGATAGTGGATTTCCAGGTGAAAAATCGATATATAAAATAAATACTGAATATCGTGCCAAGTGAAGGTAAAATAGTTTGAAATCTATAAAAACACTTATAGAAATTCCAAGAATAAATATACACAGATAATTAAATAGTCCATAATAAAAGTGAAAGAAGTCCACAAATATTGATCAATATAATGATCCTCCAAAGTGGTGCAATGATAATGTGCTATAAAGTGCCAAAGAAGGTTTTCATGGATGGAGGGGGTGCTTCCCAGTGATGGATCAGGTTGTGGGTGTCGGGTGAGGGAATTTCCGTGCTCCCCTTCCTATATAGCCCGCACTCACCAGAGAGCGGCACCCCCGCAGGGGTAACCAGCGTTGGATTAATGGGGTGTTCCCCGAAAAACTGCGGTGAGCCTCTCCGCTCCTTCTGGGATAAAATGCACTTCCTCCTTCCAGTAATAAGATAATTAGGCAAGCGATGTAGTATGGGATCTTGGGCAGCACTCCAGAGTGTTATCAATGATGTCCGAGATTATATGGATAGAAAACACTAATATAGTGATGTACTGCAAAATGTGTCTGTTTATGCTTAATAAACAGACACATTTTGCAGTACATCACTATATTAGTGTTTTCTATCCATATAATCTCGGACATCATTGATAACACTCTGGAGTGCTGCCCAAGATCCCATACTACATCGCTTGCCTAATTATCTTATTACTGGAAGGAGGAAGTGCATTTTATCCCAGAAGGAGCGGAGAGGCTCACCGCAGTTTTTCGGGGAACACCCCATTAATCCAACGCTGGTTACCCCTGCGGGGGTGCCGCTCTCTGGTGAGTGCGGGCTATATAGGAAGGGGAGCACGGAAATTCCCTCACCCGACACCCACAACCTGATCCATCACTGGGAAGCACCCCCTCCATCCATGAAAACCTTCTTTGGCACTTTATAGCACATTATCATTGCACCACTTTGGAGGATCATTATATTGATCAATATTTGTGGACTTCTTTCACTTTTATTATGGACTATTTAATTATCTGTGTATATTTATTCTTGGAATTTCTATAAGTGTTTTTATAGATTTCAAACTATTTTACCTTCACTTGGCACGATATTCAGTATTTATTTTATATATCGATTTTTCACCTGGATATCCACTATCTCACTTTTTTAGTATTGAGAGTTTTTTTGATATTAACATACCACTTGGCACATTTTATCACATTACAACTAATTTTTACTTGGATATCCACACTTTACATTTTTATCAATACTGCCACCTAGTGTTTAAATTATGTATTACACCAGTCACGATAATTTATTTATTTTTAGATTCACTTATTTTCCACCGGTTGAAATATATTTATTGCTTGTTGGCACTGCACATATTTTATTTATTTATGTTGTCTTATTTATTGATTTATGATATAAATATATCCTTTGTTGATTAAATTACATACTGTGGCATTACATTGAAACCATTGGGTATATATAAGGACCTTTATTTACACCATCGTTATCACATTTTTTTATACATTGGTTTTACATTTGTTAGATATACTATTTCCCTGTGTATATATGTATATATGTGTGTGTATATATATATATATATATATAATATATATATATATATACATTTTTTAAAAACCATTGGCAGCGCCAATTACCCTATCATACTTCTATCACGAGCTCATTCGTTTAGGGTACAAGATTGAGTTCTGATCTCGCCCCGCAGACGGATTCTTTCCAACAAATCTCCATCTGACTCCCGATCGTTTCCGGGATCTACAACGGGCGGTTCAAAATCTTCTCGCCCAAAGGGTCATCGTGGTGGTCTCTCAGCGGGACAGGTTTCGGGGGTTTTAATCCAATCTGTTCACAGTGCCCAGGAAAGAGGGCAAGGTGCGTCCGATTTTGGACCTAAAGTTACTGAACCGCTTCGTGTGGGTACAGAGTTTCTGGATGGAATCCATCCGGTTGGTGGTGGCATCTCTGAGTCCAGGGGAATTCATGGCCTCCATCGACCTAAAAGATGCATACCTGCACATCCCTTTTTTCGAGGATCATCAGCGGTATCTCCGCTTCGCAATCACAGAGGAGCATTACCAGTTTGTGGCGTTGCCCTTCGGTCTCGCTTCGGCTCCAAGGGTGTTCACCAAGGTTTTGGCTCCTGTGTTGGCTCTGCTACGGGGCAGAGATCCTTACCAGGTGGGACAGGCATCCTCAGTCTTGGACAGAAGATTTTCTCTAAGCCACCAGGTGAGATCGGATCTTTTGTGGTGGCTCCAGTCACCGATTCTGACACAAGGCAAGTCCTTCAAGCCGTTATTGTGGACGGGGCTCTCCATGGATGCCAGCCTGTCAGGCTGGGGTGGAGTTCTGGGCATGATTTGTGACCAGGGGACGTGGTTGGGGGAGGAGTTCTCCCTACTGATAAATGTCCTGGAGCTCCAGGCAATCAAGCTCTGTTTGTTCCATTGGTCAGCTCGGATTCAGGGCTGCCCTGTACGAGTGCAGACGGACAACGCCACAGCGGTGGCGTACATCAATCGTCAGGGGGGCACCAGGAGTGCCTGGGCGGCCAGAGAAGTGGCCGAGATTCTGTCTTGGGCTGAATCGCATGTTTCGGCCGTCCACATTCCAGGTGTGGAAAACTGGCAGGCGGACTATCTGAGTCACCAGACCCTGGACCAGGGGGAATGGTCCTTACACCCGGAGGTGTTTTACCTTCTGTGTATCCGGTAGGGGTCTCCGGAAGTTGATCTGTTTGCATCTCGTCTCAACAAAAAAGTGGAAAAATGTTTGTGGCTCGATCTTGTGATCCTCTGGCGGACGCCTTGGACATGTTAGTGGTGCAGTGGCATCGGTATCGGCTGATATATGCCTTTCCTCCGATTCAAATATTGTCCAGGTTCCTCTGCAGGTTAGCCTCGGAACGGATGCTGGTGATTCTGGTAGCTCCAGACTGGCCGTGTCGGTCTTGGTACGTGGACATTATGCAGATGGTTGTCGAACCTCCCTGGCGGCTTCCACTAAGAAACGATCTTCTGTCTCAGGGACCGATCTTCCATCGTGCTTTACAGACGCTGGCTTTGACGGCTTGGCTGTTGAAAGCTAAGTCTTGAAAGACAGGGGTACCCCGTTGGCTGCAATTCCTACCTTGCTAAAAGCTAGAAAAGCTTCTTCTGGGAAGATTTATCATGGCACCTGGAGGGCATATTTTGCCTGGTGTGAGTCACAAGGTCTTCACCCCCGCTCCTTTTCAGTGGCAAGGGTTTTGGCCCTCCTACAGACTAAGGTGGATCAGCGCCTGGCGCTGACCACGATCAAAGGCCAATTGTCTGCCTTGGCCATTCTTTTTCAGCGCCCTTTGGCGTCCAATTCCTTGATTCACACCTTTTATCGGATTGTCTGTTTGTCCTTCCTGAAGGACCTCGGAAGGGTACAGCGGCGTCTGCGGCAACAATTTCCAAATAGATCAGACAGACGATTGTGCAGGCCTATTCGAAAAAAGGGCCGGGTTCTTCCCTTCCCTGTTAAGGCGCACTCCACTAGAGCGGTTAGTGCGTCGGTGGCTCAGGTGTGCAAAGCGGCGACCTGGTCGTCAGTACACAACTTTTCTACGTTTTACAAACTTGATGTGTTGGCATCCTCGGATGCTTCTTTTGGCCGCAAGGTTTTGAGTGTGGCAGTGGTTTAAAGAAACATGCTATTTTTTTTAATGTCTCTTAGTGATGGGGTTTATTTCATTTGTTTTTTTTGTTTTTTTTTTTTCCTGGGTTAGCTCCTGTTGAGCTTTACGTACCTCACTGGTTCAGTTCAGTTTTTTTCTCTGACCTGGGTGCTGCGTTGCCTATTTTAAGGTTCCGTCTTCCCACCCCTCACATCTACACTGCTTTGGGATGTCCCAATCGTGAGGACTGTACGAACGTGTGTTTTTTTTTTTTTTTTTTTTTTTTTTTTTTTTTTTTTTTTTTTTTTTTTTACACTGTCCCTTTTTTTTAAAAAAATTGTTCAC
Organism: Pelophylax lessonae; assembly: GCF_965119305.1. Classification (NCBI taxonomy): domain Eukaryota; kingdom Metazoa; phylum Chordata; class Amphibia; order Anura; family Ranidae; genus Pelophylax; species Pelophylax lessonae. Next base: position 587,872,069 of record NC_138771.1, read on the forward strand.
TTTTATTCCTATTACAAGAAATGTAAACATCCCTTGTAATAGAAATAAACAGGACTGGTCCTCCTTTAATTTGAGATCTGGTGTCCAAAAATGTGAGATCTGGGGTCAAAAAGATCTCACATCTACACTTAAAAGCAAAAAGGTGCCTTTTAAGGCTGATGGAAGGAAGCGACGAATGACGTCGCTCCGGTCCTCCAAGGCCATAGAGTCGAGTGGGGGCCATCTTGCCCTCATTCCACTTCCTGCCTAGGACCAGAAAGGACCGGATCATTTTCCCTGCTACCGCTGGCTGCGGTAAGAGGGGAAAACGATAGGGAAGAGGTGGGAGGGGTACCTCTCCTGCTGCCCATGAAAGTGATCCAGCGGAGAATCCGCCGCTGGGACCACTTTAATGTGAAAGAGGACCGCAGGCTAATGTCAAAGTACTGATGTAAATATACGGCGGGTGGTCCAGAAATGGTTAAGGGGAACTTGAGACATTAGAAATAAGAGGGCTCTGGGGCTGTCCGTGCAGTCCTGGCTTCTTTACCAAGTGAGTGACTGACGTGTGGAATGGGCACACAAGACAGAAAAAATAGTTTTCAGGCTTTTTCTCTCTTTCTTTCTAGGGGTGTCTGTCTCTCTGGAAAGGGGGTTGGTGTAAAAATTGTCTGAAGGCGGTCACACCATGGTGCAGAGACGCCAGTTTTTCTACACGCAATCTGCAAGGGCACAAAAATTGTTCTCTGTGCAATGTTCACACCAAAACACTGATATCACGTGCACATTTTGTTCTGCGCAGGAATATGCAACCTGTATGCAATTTTCTGCACAGGAAAAAAGACATGACATAAACATTGGTGTTAATAGGGCACATAACTGACACTCCTGAAAAACTGATATCCGCATGCATCCGCAAAACTCACTGAAAAGCTCATGAAAACAGATGTCTCTGCAAGTGAAATCTGCATGGTTTTCTCATCCGTTTTCATGCACGTATGGTGTAAAGGAGCCCTTAAAGTGGTACTAAACCCATTGATTTTAGTAGTTTCAAAAAACAGTCACATTCCTGAAAACGTGGCAGAAATGTAACTGCCACGTTTGCCAGTGCTCTCAACCAAAACTGTCAAATGGCTGGTTTCCTAACTGATCACATGTGCAGCACCATGGCACTTAAAGGTAAAACGGAGGCTAAGATGGCAGTTTCCTTGGCTGAAAATGATAGGAGGGTTTAGTTCCACTTTTAATAAAAAAACTGAGACGAGCAAAATGTGAATGCCTTTTTTATAGGTAGTACTCGGGACCATCAAAATGCGTACTGTGGTCAGTTCATTTGCACAGTCAACTGTCAATGTAAGTGTATATTTCAGAATGCTCACACATGAAACGGAACGGAGCACAGTTACAGTGGGTACGGAGAGTATTCAGACCCCCTTAAATTTTTCACTCTTTATATTGCAGCCATTTGCTAAAATCATTTAAGTTCATTTTTCTTCCTCATGAATGTACACACAGCTCCCCATATTGACGGAAAAACACAGAATTGTTGACATTGTTGCAGATTTATTAAAAAAGAAAAACTGAAATATCACATGGTCCTAAGTATTCAGACCCTTTGCTGTGACACTCATATATTTAACTCAGGTGCTTTCCATTTCTTCTGATCATCCTTTAGATGGTTCTATACCTTCATTTGAGTCCAGCTGTGTTTGATTATACTGATTGGACTTGATTAGGAAAGCCACACACCTGTCTATACAAAACCTTCCAGATCACAATGCATGTCAGAGCAAATGAGAATCATGAGGTCAAAGGAACTGCCTGAAGAGCTCAGAGACAGAATTGTGGCAAGGCACAGATCTGGCCAAGGTTACAAAAATATTTCTGCTGCACTTAAGGTTCCTAAGAGCACAGTGGCCTCCATAATCCTCAAATGGAATACGTTTGGGACGACCAGAACCCTTCCTAGAGCTGGCCGTCCGGCCAAACTGAGCTATCGGGGGAGAAGAGCCTTGGTGAGAGAGGTAAAGAAGAACCCAAAGATCACTGTGGCTGAGCTCCAGAGATGCAGTCAGGAGATGGGAGAAAGTTGTAGAAAGTCAACCATCACTGCAGCCCTCCCCCAGTCGGGGCTTTATGGCAGAGTGGCCCGACGGAAGCCTCTCCTCAGTGTAAGACACATGAAAGCCCGCATGGAGTTTGCTAAAAAACACCTGAAGGACTCCAAGATGGTGAGAAATAAGATTCTCTGGTCTGATGAGACCAAAATAGAACTTTTTGGCCTTAATTCTAAGCAGTATGTGTGGAGAAAACCAGGCACTGCTCATCACCTGTCCAATACAGTCCCAACAGTGAAGCATGGTGGTGGCAGCATCATGCTGTGGGGGTGTTTTTCAGCTGCAGGGACAGGAATCGAGGGAAAGATGAATGCGGCCAAGTACAGGGATATCCTGGACAAAAACCTTCTCCAGAGTGCTCTGGACCTCAGACTGGGCCGAAGGTTTACCTTCCAACAAGACAATGACCCTAAGCACACAGCTAAAATAACGAAGGAGTGGCTTCACAACAACTCCGTGACTGTTCTTGAATGGCCCAGCCAGAGCCCTGACTTAAACCCAATTGAGCATCTCTGGAGAGACCTAAAAATGGCTGTCCACCAACGTTTACCATCCAACCTGACAGAACTGGAGAGGATCTGCAAGGAGGAATGGCAGAGGATCCCCAAATCCAGGTGTGAAAGAATTGTTGCATCTTTCCCAAAAAGACTCCTGGCTGTATTAGATCAAAAGGAGGCTTCTACTAAATACTGAGCAAAGGGTCTGAATACTTAGGACCATGTGATATTAAATTTTTTCTTTTTTAATAAATCTGCAACAATGTCAACAATTCTGTGTTTTTCTGTCAGTATGGGGTGCTATGTGTACATTCATGAGGAAGAAGAATGAACTTAAATGATTTTAGCAAATGGCTGCAATATAACAAAGAGTGAAAAATTTAAGGGGGTCTGAATACTTTCCGTACCCACTGTAAATAACTATTTCAGGTAGTCTTGACCTTCTTCAAGTGACCTATGCCATTACATATGCTGTCTCATCTAACCGTACCTATACCTACAGGATATACTGTAATAAGTTCTTTATTGCACCTTACTCAGCCGTTTTAAAAGCTCAGGCTGGAAAAATGACTTGAAGGTAAAGTCGGTTTTTGCAGTCTGTATGTAGCATTGTCCCTCTTTTTTGACTAGCTGGTCGGTCAATAGAAAAAAAAAAAAATCTAGTTAATGGAAAAAGAAGGGTTGAAGGAAACTACGGGGAAAGTAAAAGTTACATTTTTACATGGAGGTTGCACAACTGCAATCTAGTGATTGATCGTGAGCTGTGATATGAGAAACAGAGCGAAGAGAGTTTTAAACTATGTGATGTTTGTTGGGTTGGCAAAAGAGTTTAGTAAAGAGGGGCTCCAGGCTCCTTTATAAAAAAACACTGTAGCTGCTGACTTTTAATATTAGGACACTTACCTGTCCTGGAACCCAGCGGTGTCCTCACCCGAGCCGATTTTCAATAGGCTATCGGGTGCTGCCGCCACCATCTCCACTAAGGGAAACTGTCAGTGAAGCCTCGTGGCTTCACAGCTGGTTCCCTACTGCGCATGCACGAAGCGTGCTACACTCTGTGAATGGACTGGCTGCTGGGGAAGGTGGGGGGGGGGGGATTTGGCCGGCGAACTTGTGCCATGCCGCAGCCAGAAGTGGGAGCAGGTACCTGTTAAGACCATGTCCCTACTTCCCTATATATATATATATATAATATAGGGGCCGATATGCACTTTCCCCGATGTATATCGGAATCGGCCCCTGAGGTTACTGATATTTCAGGAAAGTGCTTGTACTGGAGTGATGGCTGCAGCTAGAGGCATCGCCCTGGTACCGGCGTCCAAAGCCGACAGTCGGCTGTCTTGTAATGACAACCAATGCGGCTGAGAAGCCGCTCGGGTGTCATTACAAGGAGCAGGAGGGGACGTCCCCCCGCCGCCTTTCGCGGCTCGCCCGGGTCTCCCGTCCCACCAGGAGACCCGGGCAACCAGCCTGCACGTCCGCCGAAGAGAAGACCCGATCAAAGCCGCATTCAGCTCTGATTGGGTCTCCATGTAAAAACTTGGCTCCAATTTAAAAAAAAATTACAGCATTCAAAAGAGCCACATATATTTTCGTGCATTAAAAAAAAAAAAAAAAAATCGGCCGATACCGATATGTGATGACCAAAATATTGGTATTGGTCGATTCACTACTGAAAATCCCTAAAATCATCTTTCCAGTTTTCCCATACTGCTTCTACCTCACATTTGAGGACAATACTTTCTGCTGCATATTTAAGAGCATGTGACCTCCTACTATGTGAGAATGCTTTGGTCTAGCAGTCAATTGCCAGGCCCAAATACTGTAAAGGCCTGTACACATGATAAGAAAATCTGTAGGGAAAATTCGTCCGACGACCGATCTGTCGATTTTCGGGTTGTTAGTATGGTGCTTTCGACAGCCAACTCCGACTTTTCAGCTGACAAAATCTTGCAGGCTATAAAAATTTTTTTTAAAACAACCTCCGATTTTCATCTCATTAGTACAGATTTTGACAGAAAAAAATCTTTAGAGCAAGACTAGGCATGCTCAGTTACAAAAGAATGCGTACAAAGCAATCCAACACATGATGTCACTTCTGAAGTAGAATTCTGTCGTACGGGAAAATTCGTATGAAAATAACCTTCACTTTCCACATCAGACTAGCATGCCACAAAAAACGGACAACAGATCGTACGATAATCTGATCGTGTGTACGGGGCTTAAGGCTAGCCATAGACAAATCGATTTTCTTTCCTGCAACCACCAGTCAGTGTTGATGGGGGAATCCTTCCCACAGAGCCATTGTATTGTCCTGGCGGGAGAAGCCTAACAATCACATCTAAAATCCGACAGGCTGGTTGTACCTAAGTTATTTAATCGACATTCAGCCTGCCCATACATACACTGCTCAAAAAAATTAAAGAAACACTTTTTAATCAGAGTATAGCATCCATTCATTTTAAACTCCTGGGATATTGATCTGGTCAGTTAAGTAGCAGAGGGGATTGTTAATCAGTTTCAGCTGCTTTTGGTGTTAATAAAATTAGCAACAGGTGCACTAGATGGGCAACAATGAGGCGACCTCCAAAACCGGAATGGTTTTACAGGTGGAGGCCACTGACCTTTATTTCCCCCCTACTCATCTTTTTCTAAATGTTCACTAGTTGGTCAGTGTCATTACTGTTAGAATGAGGCGATACTTGGACTCTATAGAGGTTGCACAGGCAGTCCAACTCCTCCAGGATGGCACATCAATACGTGCCATTGCCAGAAGGTTTGTTGTGTCCCCCAGCACAGTCTCAAGAGCATGGAGGAAATTCCAGGAGATAGGCAGTTACTTAAGGAGAGCTTGACCGGGCCGTAGAAGGTCCTTAATCCATCCGTAGAACCGGTATCTGCTCCTTTGTGCAAGGAGGAACAGAATGAGCACTGTCAGAGACCTACAAAATTACCTCCATCAATACAGCATTTTAAACTTGCATTTATATAACATATAATATAGCAATTTAAAATGCTGTTTTGATGAAAACTAAAAAGTAAATTAAAAATAAAACAAAAAAACAAAATGACCTCCAGCAGGCCACTGGTGTGAATGTCTCTGACCAAACAATCCGAAACAGACAGACAATCGGAAACAGGACCCGACGTCCTCTAGTGGCCCCTGTGCTCACTGCCCGGCACTGTGGAGCTCGATTGGCAATTTGCCATTTAACACCAGAATTGGCAGGTCCACCACTGGAGCCCTGTGCTTTTCACAGATGCGAGCAGGTTCACCCTGAGCACATGTGACAGACCTGAAAGGGGTTGGAGAAGCCGCAGAGAGTGGTATGCTGCATATAATATCTTTTAGCATGACCGGTTTGGTGGTGGGTCAGTGATGGTCTAGGGAGGCATATCCATAGAGGGACGCTCAGACCTCTACAGGCTAGACAATTGCACCCTGACTGCCATTGGGTATTGGGATGAAATCCTTAGACCCATTGTCAGACCTTACACTGGTGCAGTGGGTCCTGGGTTCCTCCTGGTGCTTGACAATGCCCAGCCTTATGCGGCGAGAGTATGCAGCCAGTTCCTGGAGGATGAAGGAATTGATACCATTGAATGGCCCCCACTCTCTCCTGACCTAAATAAATAGAACACCACTGGGAGACTGTTTTGGTCCATCCGCCGCCACCAAGTTGCACCTCAGTCTGTTCAGGAGCTTAGTGATGCCCTGGTCCATAGATGGGAGGTAATACCCCAGGAGACCATCCATTCTCATTACGAGCATGCCCCAACCATGTCTGGCATGCATACAAGCATGTGGGGGGCCATAAAAACAGTACTATTTTGAGATTCTGCAATGACATTTTATCAAAATGGACTGGCCTGCTGCATCATTTTTTCACTTTGATTTTCGAGGTGTCTTTGAATGCAGCCCTCTATAAGTTGATCATTTTCATTTCCATCAAATGATGTGGCATCCTTTCATTTATAACACATTACCCAGTCCATATCAGTATAGATATCCAGCATGAGATTTTTCCCCATTGAGATATGATTTGTTTTCAAAGAGTTCCTTTCATTTTTTTGAGCATTGTAGTTTGAATCTTGGAACAAGGGTTTGTTGTATGGGTGCTTCCGTGGAATACAGCAGGCTTTAGGTGAGACACTGCACTTCGGCAGCACTGGAGAGGAGAAGCTGCTCTGAAAGTGATAAAGATAAAAAGACAAGGCGCCTCTAAGTGCAGTAGGCTCTGAGTATTTATTAGGTTAAAAGTATAAAAGCACTCGCATTTGGTAAATGTGACATGGGCATAGCAAAGATCTGTCTGGAGTCTTCTTATCCGCTGTGCTGAGTGTTTGAAATGAGGACATCCGGTGATCCGCTTCCTGTAGATGCGTCCTTTTGTCTGTGTCTCTGCCTGGTCGGCAAAAGATTTCTGCATCCACACCCTGCCTTCAGGAAATCTCATGCCGACCAGGCTGAGACACAGACAAAAGGACGCATCTACAGGAAGCGGATCACCGGATGTCCTCATTTCAACCACTCAGCTCAGCGGATAGGAAGACTGCAGACAGATCTTTGCTTATGCCCATGTCACATTTACCAAATGGGAGTGCTTTTATACTTTTAACCTAATAAATACTCAGAGCCTACTGCACTTAGGCCTTGTCTTTTTATCTTTATAGTTTGAATCTTGACCGGTTCCAACTGAACGTGCTGAGATTCTAACCGTCTTTGGCCGGGTTTATGGTTGAAGGAGTAATGTCAGCGCTCTCCTTAGTGTCTGACTTTAGCCAACAAAGGGCTTTTAGTTCTAGCTGCATTGGAGGTAAGATCAGTGGTTACGCACTCTCAAGGTGAGTTTGGAGGGAGAGGTGGAGTTTCACACGGCAAGGTTTTTCTTTTAATCAGATAGGAATTCATTGGTAGTTTCTATCTTCGCCTATTCGCAAAAAGAGACTTTTGAGAACTTCTGTGTTTGTGGGGTTTTTTCTCCTTCCAGGCTTATTGTAATTGCAATAAAATGAATCCTGTGGGAACAAAAGCTGCTACACCTTTTTTAATCTGATGAAGTAGTGAAGATCATTATCTCTAGTTTGGCTAGAGGGATTCTTTGTGCCTTACTTTTTTTTTTTTTTTCTATATCCAGCACATCTCTTTAGAACTGACAAATGATTATCTCCTCTTCCAAGAATATAATCCAAAACTGTATATCTATATCAATATCAGAAGTGGATTTTTCTCAAAAAGAACCATTTACTGCAGCTCCAGCGGTTTTGTGTTTTAAATATCAAAATAATTTTCTTATGTCTTTTTGTACAGTCAAGAACTACTGTATGTTGTGTAGGGGCCTACCTAAAAGTCTATTGAAACAGTTAGGCCTGTACACTGCTGTTATTGGTCAGTAGTAAGCAGATTGTAGAATTGTAATGTGTTTCACTAGAATTCTTTTTTGGGTAAACAAATAATTTGCTGTGCTTGATTTTAGTCCACTTTTCCCTGTTGTGACTGCTACATTTTGGTTAGCAACATTGAATCCTTTCTAGTGTTTTATTTGTGTTTCCTGTTTATATTTGCTATTTTGGCAGTTTTGTTTGCTATTATTCTCCTTCTACATAAAATAAATTGAACAGTCCTCTGGAATGTCATATGGAGTCCTCTTCCTCAACTCTCTTGGGTGGCGGTGGGTGATCCTTAATACTATAGAGCACAGAAGGGCTGTTTTCTGCAGTTTTGTACTTCGCATAGGTTCAAAATGGTGTTGCATGTCCAGTATTCATGAAATACCATGGTCACAGGAAGTGAGTTGAAGTGACCTAGCATCCTTCCACACAGAAGAGGACTGATGCTGGACTTTTGTGAGCCTGCAAGGAATAACCCTGGAGTCGTGAATTTGGTAGCAAAAGCTGCGTGTCTTTCTAACCCATTCAGGGACACAGGAAGTCTTTAAACGTTCAGATTAAACTGCTGCATATAGAGAAATAGCCCTCCTACTACCAATGTGCCTCAGTTTTTGTGTGTGCTAGAAAGAATGAATGGTCTTTCTTTGCCCTGCTGATTTAACACTTAACCCTCCTTTTTTTTTTTTTTTCTCTCTTCAATCAAGATTCATATCTATGTAGTTGCAGGAAGTCTCTTTGCTTCCCTACAGCAATCCAATGGAGTTGAGCTTTAGCTTTGACGTTTGGTCTTACTCTTACTAGACCTTGTTGAATTAGACATCTTGGGGGAACCTGGAAGTGCCCCTGGGGTATGGCTTGAGTCCATTTCATCTTCTGGCTAAGTTGGCTTTGGACTCCGTATATACTTGCAGCCTTGGCTGCTTCTGAGCCTTTGGCAGGGAAAATTCTGCTCAATGCCCAATTGCTCAAGTTGCTTACTGATGAGCTTTCTCACAAACTCAGTCTTTTGCTGTTACTCCTAGATTGAACAGATAATTTTGGCCATTATTGATGTGGTGTTTCACAATAAAATAAAGATCATTTTGTCACTTCTGCCAGTTCTGTATTTAGTCTTTGGTCTTACAGGGGTCCAGAAGAGAACCTTCTCTTTTTTTTTTTTTTTTTTTTATACTCCCTTTTTTTTGAGTTTTTGCAGGTTTCCAAACACTTGTTGGTGCTATACCCTCACACTAAGTGGCCCATCTCTCTTACCATTCTAGCTGAAGGTGTTCTATAGTGGAGGATCCCACTGACAGACTGGGAACTCTCTCTAAAATATTCTTTGGCTGGGTCCAATTTGCACGTGGTTCTGGCTGTAATTCTCTTTTGCCACACCATTGGTTAATTGGTTTGACTGAAGACTCTGGAATGTGCCTGCCAGAAGCATTTACCCTGCATGACCTCTACGGGACAACATCTTTACTAATCAGCATTGGATACTACTGGGAGTAGGAGTACTCACCTTCCCCAGTGGAAGAAGCCCAAGGGGCAAGCTTGCAAGTCCTTCCCCCTTTTCCACTTCTCATAAGCATTCCTTTTTTTTTCTTTTTTTTCCTCTACACTTCTTCCACGTTCTGACCCCCTTTCTTCAGCTTTGTTCTCCTTCCACACATAAGACCTAGCATTGTAAGTCTGCCAAAGCCAATGATGAACCCTCTTTGCCATGAAAGTGTACCTCCCAATTAGTGCAGAAACTTGGACGTCTTACACCCTTGATCCTTGGGTGCAGGGGGTGGTGTCCTGCTTCCCTCTTTTTCCCACCTTTTCAGTTTTTCAGTGTCTCCATTTTTGAACCTAGCCCCTGCTTCTGAACATTTTCAGGGCCTTTACTTCAGTCTGGTCACTGTTCCCAAGGACATTTGTCCTATTCCGGACCTCGGACTCTTAATTATTTCCACTTTTGCAGCCAAATTAGGACAACAACCACTTTTATAGTTGTCACGTGCCCACATGCACATAGCATAAAATAAAAACCGCAGCTTACGTTTTTTTAATGCTCTGTTCTGGACCCTCCAACAGGGAACATCCTTGGAAGTTCTCTTTAAGAGGGGGCTGAGCAGCTGTGTCTGCCATAATGAACCCTGTCTAGTGGGAGTGATCAAATAAACTAAACAAGTATAGTAAAACCCAGCTGCAGGCACACTTCATGATATCAACTTAGTCACAAAAAACTTAAAATACTTTGCTGCGCTAAACAAAATAATTATAATGCAAAAATTTGTGAAATAGCAAAAAACTACAAAACCTAGGAAAGTAAGAACATGTCCACTCAAAGTCCATGTGATCTCTCCTCAGGGGAAAATTAAATCCTTGCTTCCTCCACTAGTGTAAACCATCACCAAAAATGAATGTATGAAGACTTACCAGAGTTCCATGACCTCCTAAGTTAATAGGTCATAACCCCCAATGAACAGAAGCTCCCTGGCACCTGTAGGAAACAACTTGATTGTAGATCAGATGCAAAAAACATCCAAAGATGTTACTTATTTTTACATTTTAATTTTATTTTTACCCTAAATATGCTCCCAAAACACTTTTTTTCTATTTAATTTCAAACTCAGCTTAAAATGATTGTAAAGTCTCGTTTTTTTCAAAAAAAAAAAAAAAAAAACTTAAATGACAAAGCTGTTATACTTGCCTCCTCTGTGCAGTTGACTTTGCACAGAGCAGACCAGATCCTCTTCTTCTCGGTTCCTTTGTCAGCTCTCCTGGCCTCTCCCTCCCAGCTTGCTTTGGGGGCACCCGAGCTGAGTCACAGCTCCCTGTGTCCATTCAGACATGGAACCGCGACCTGGCCCTGCCCCTGATTGGCTGAATAATTTTGATTGACCGCCGGGGGAACTAGTTGTGCCCACCAGGCAGCTTAGACTAACCCGCAACTTTGCTGAATAAAGATGGGCCCAGGTAAGTATGGGGGGTCTAAAGGGAGCTGATGCACGCACTTTTTATTTTTTATTTAAAATTTTACAGTACAACAAACCAGTAATAAGTACAGGTAAAGTGAACTACATTTTATCTTCATGCATAGCATGCGTATATATGGAATTACACCCCAAAATACATTCTGCTGCTTCTCCTACGTATGGGGATACCCCATGTGTGAGACTTTTTTTTTTTTTTTTTTTTTTTTTTGGCAGTCCAGCCGCATACAGGACCCCGAAAACCAATCACTGCCTTCAGGCTTTTTAAGGGTGTAAATTGTTGATTTCACTCCTCACTACCTATCAGTTTTGGAGGCCATGAAATGTCAAGATAACACAAACGACCCCTTTTTAGAAAGTAGACGGTACCATTCACATCGATCAATATGGATGAAGAAATCTCTGCCAGAAAGCGTATGGTATGCCCACCACTAAACCTCCCAGCATCCACCCACATCTAATGATGGGTATACATGCAATGTTCGTTTTTTTTTTTTCGTTCCATGGGCTGAACAAAAAAAGAACATAGCAGATTCCTCCATTCGCATCAATCAATGTGGATGAAGAAATCTCTGCCAGAAAGCGTGTGGTATGCCCACCACTAAACCTCCCAGCATCCACCCACATCTAATGATGGGTATACATGCAATGTTCGTTTTTTTTTTTTCGTTCCATGGGCTGAACAAAAAAAGAACATAGCAGATTCCTCCATTCGCATCAATCAATGTGGATGAAGAAATCTCTGCCAAGAAAAGTGTTAAATATATGGCGAAGCATAGAGGAGATCCGCCCTCTGTGTCCACCTTGTCCCCTATGCTTAGCCATTAATGCTCTTCTTCTTTAACTGCGGTGGTCAAATCACCTCCTACAGCGCTGCAATCATTGATTTTTAAATGATTGAAAGCAAACACTGTTGCTGTCAGAAGAAACAAATCAGTGCTGCAGCTGATGGGCGTACCTGCAAAGCAAACAATGGTTAACTAAACACTGTAACAATAAAACATTACAAAATAATAGTATACAATGCAGTAAGAGTAGAATGGTGGTATCTGCAACACCAGTTGCCGTTGCAATTTGGACTGTCGTATCTGTGTGAATGGAGGACAGAACGAAAACATTCAGTGTGTCCATCCACTTTACTGCAAGCAATTTATTACACTTCAAGCAGGCTCTCTCCCCCCTGTCGGGAAACTACAAGCCGTTGGGGGAAGCCCCAGAGATTAGGTCGCACGGTGCCACATACGCCAATTCCAGAATCAAAAAGGTGACTAAAAAGTGGCACACTTGTGTAATAATTGTCCGTGTGTAAATTGTACCCCTTTCTGAATAAGGGTGACACCAAGTCCCAAACAATCTTGCCACTACTTCCCATGTAGTCTGGGCAGTTGAGGGCTCCACATTGCTATCTTTTCCCTCGCAAATCTGGAAACCACATGTATAGCCCTTTGCCCTGTCACAGAGCTTATACATCTTGACCCCATAGCTGGCACGCTTGCTGGGGAGAAACTGTTTGAAAGCAAGGTGGCCAGAAAATCGAATCAGGGACTCAACGCAGACAGCTTGTTGGGGCGTATACAAAGCTGTAAACATTTGGTTGAAGTGGGGGGCCGAATTTTGTGGAGCCGGTCATATCCAGGGTCACCCTGAGGACAGACTTCATTGTCACGGAAGTGCATGAACTGCAAGATTTGCTCATATCTAGTCCTGGCCATGGCAGCAGAGAACACGGGCATATGATGAATTGGGTCAGTGGACCAATATGACTGCAACTCACTATTTTTAGTAATGACCATGAGGGGTAGGCCCAGAACGTTTCAAAATTCGGAAACAGTGATGCGTTTCCATACAAATTCTCTGGCAAGGGTCAAATTTGGATTTGCAGCGATGATATTGATCAGCATATAAATTGCTTTGGTCCACAATAGATCTGTACAGATCTTACATGAAAAACAGCTACAAAAAAAACCAAGGGGAGTAAAATCGGCTGTTTCCACCTGAATTCCGGGTTGGCCAGTGAATGGGGGAAGTATGGGCCATGCAGAATCTGTGGGCTCCCAATCAGGATTTGCAAGCACATCAGGAAGGACCCTATGGGCTCCACAGGCCTATCTTCGAATTATTGGTGGTTGCGGGACACTACTTGTGCTAGCCACTGCACCAGCTTGAACTGCACTTATGGGACTCGCCACGTCACCAAGTGTTACTGCAGTGCTGGTTTGACTACGACCAGGATGTACTAGGCCGCTGCTACTTGCCAGTTCACCAGAAGGTTAAGCGGCACTAGTACCAACACTCTGCTGCATCTGAGAACCCGGCGGTTCACTTCAGCAACAGAAGAACAGGATTGGGTATGCCTGACCTTAGCAGGGACCACAACTCCGTCGTCAAGAGCTCTGTCAGGGTGCTGCTGCTCTCTACAGGTTTGACTACTGAGCCTGATTCTGACAGTGAGGCTTCCCCCATCGCTCTTATCTGTCATGCTCCCCATCATGTAGGCCTCTTTACTAGTGTACCTCTGTTAGAACATTTTGGCCAATAAATTTATAGGTACCTAGTGTGACTCAGGCAATAAAGCACCTGGTTGTCAAGGACTGTTTGAACCACTGCCAAAAAACTTAACTACTAGTGCTAGCAGAGATCAGGCCTGACATTGCTAATGCTGCAGTTTTAGTGTGCTGTGTATTGGATGTGACCACTGATACTGCACTTCTTGGGGGATGGGCAGAGGGACTAAACACAGGTGCTGGTAGGTGTCGGGGCTGATCCTGCTAACGCTGTGTTTTGGGAACACTATACTAAACTATTGGACGCTAGTATAGTTCTGATCAAAGATATTGATCCACTCAGACACAATACTAGTAATGTAGGTGTTTGGTTTGTGTGTGGGTCACAGGCAATCAAAGGGTTAAAATGTATTACTAAATATGCGGCGGGCAATCAGACGCTGTCTTGTATTGACGCTAACTAACGTTAACACTAACTGATGTCACCTGTGACACTAATACAGTGATCAGAAAAAAGATCTGTACACTATAAAAGTGACACACTGACAGGGCAATGAAGGGGCTTACTGGGGGTGATTAGGGGGTTAAATCTAGTGCTTGTGTACTCTGTCTGATGCTCTCTTCTCTCACGCTGGAACCGAAAAGGGCTCCAGGACAGAAGATTGCACAATTTCCCGTGCCTGTGTTTACATTACACAGGCACAGGACACTCTGCAATTGGTCAGAACCGATCACCAGGTCCAAGCCAAAAATCATTTGGCCTTGACCTGATGACTGATCGATTCTGAAGTGAATCAGCATATCGCGGGGACAGCGATGGAATACCATCAAAAAGTGAAATGCCTGTTTTTATATAGAGGTGTTGCACACTGAGTGATATATTTTCAAGCATTTCTTTCTTTTAATTCTAATGCCTTTGGCTTACAGCTGGGGTAAACCCACAATTCGGTATCTCAGAAAATCTAAATATTACATAAGACCAATAAGATTTTTAATACAGAAATATTGGCTTACTGTAAAGTATGTCCATGTACAGTTGAGTATGCACTATACCAGTACTTGGTCGGGGGTCTTTTTTACATCAACTACTGCATCAAAGCGGCGTGGCATGGATGCGATTAGCCTGTGACACTGCTGAGGTGTTATGAAAGCCCAGGTTTCTTTGATAGTGGCTCTCCGCTCATCTGTATTTTTGGGTCTGGTGTCTCCCACCTTCCTCTTGACTTTACCCCACAGATTCTCTATGGGGTGTAGGTCAAGCAAATTTGCTGGCCAATCAAGCACCATGACCTGGGTTTTGACACTTTTGGCAGTGTGAGCAGTTGCCAAGTCCTGCTGGAAAACGAAAATTCTAATCCACACAGACAAATACCTTAAGTTTTTAGCAAAAAAAATACCAGTCTGGACAACAAACTGAAGCTACACTGCACGAAGGGTGCGTTCCCTCACGCACCATAAACCATAGGTATTTAAAATATAACGTTTATTCATTCCTATAAAACGTTGTCTGGACTGTATATATGTACAAAAAGGGAGGGTGTGTTTGTTGGTTTGAAGATAGGTGTACTAAATGAGTGCACACAATAATGAATAATCAAGCCGAAAGAAGATGGATAATAAGAAAAAAGAGAAGTGAAAACAATTCCTCTCTCCGATGGAGTCTCGAATTGTGCCTGTCTAGACAAGATGGTCTATAAGGATCTAGGTAGCCACTAGAGCTGCACGATTCTGGCCAAAATGAGAATCACGATTTTTTAGCTTGGAATAAAGATCACGATTCTCTCACGATTCTCTGTGTAACAAAAAAAAAATTGGGATAACTTTACTGTTACGTTTTTACATAAAATATTACAACAATCGCCATTTTATTCTGTAGGGTCTCTGCTAAAAAAAAATGTATAAAATGTTTGGGGGTTCTAAGTACTTTTCTAGCAAAAAAAAAACAGATTTTAACTTGCAAGCAACAAGTGTCAGAGAAAGGTCCAGTCTTTAAGAGGTTAAACTTCCTTTCTCCCTGGCAGAGGGAAGGAAAAGATACAATGTAATCATTTTTGTTTATAGTTACTGGGAGACTAATGCTGATAGGCGTTTGCAGGAGGAAAGATACAATGTAATCATTTTTGTTTATAGTTACTGGGAGGCTTTGCTGATAGGCGTTTGCTGGGAAGCTTTTTTTTTTTTTTTCTCCACAGCTGTTCTCTCTGCTATGCAGCTATGCAAAGAATCGAGCAAATTTCAGGTTTAGATCGTCAGGGGGGGTGAATCAAGATCGCGATTTTCATACGATTAATCGTGCAGCTCTAGTAGCCACACACCACTAATTATGCTTGCTCCTCTTACTCATCAAGTCAATCTAAAAGCTGTAAGGCTCTAGCTCTCTGGCTCATATCTATTCTAAATATCTTCTATTCTAGCAAAGCTATCCACTGAACCTACAATCTGTATGTTCACTGATCACAAAGCTAAATTGCTGTCTGACGTTTGAAACAGCAAATATTACCTTCCTGGTCTGAATCTGAAAGCAAAAAAGCTGTTCAAACCTGCCTCCATAAGGAATCTCTTTCTCTTTTTCTCTTTTTCTCTCTTTCTCTTTCTCTTTCTCTTTCTCTTTCTCTTTCTTTTTCTCTTTCTCTTTCTCTTTTTTTTCTTTTTCTCTTTCTCTTTCTCTTTTTTTTCTTTTTCTCTTTCTCTTTCTCTTTTTTCTTTTTCTCTTTCTCTTTCTCTTTCTCTTTTTTTCTTTTTCTCTTTCTCTTTCTCTTTTTTTTCTTTTTCTCTTTCTCTTTTTTTTTTTTTCTTTTTTTTTCTTTTTCTCGTCAAGTTTGTCTTAGAGAATACAGCCTGTCAGAATCTGGATAGCTACGCACTATTAGATAGGCTGGCTACTCTTGCTCACTGCTCACCGAGCTTAATGGCTGTCTGACATTTTAAAGCAGCAAATGTTACCTGCCTGGTCTGGATCTGAAGGCTAGAAGAGCTGTTTAAATCTGCATTCCAAGGAATCTCTCTCTCATAAGTTCTCATCAAGTTAGTTACGCACGCTAGCTACGCACTATTAAATAGATTGCTCATCAAGCCCTACTAATATCTACTGCTCTAAAGGTAGAAAGGGTGGCTAACAATTATACTGACAAATGATGTCCTGCCTAGTCTAATTCTGAAGGCTAGAAAAGCTGATCAAGCCTGCCTAATCAAAAAACTTAATGCTATTAGTACTGGTAAAGCCTGCCAACTCTAAAAAAGAAGAAAAATACCCTCACCACAAACCATGCTTTTACCCCAAATCATAATAGTGCTCCCAAAAAACTAAAACTCTACATGTTTCACTTCGTAAATAGGCTTCGCCAAGAGTGAAAAATAAATGCACCAAAGTAAAACTGTCAAAGTAAAACTGTCAAAAGATAAAGAGAGAACATGGAGGGGACCAAACTATTCCCACATGGTTGGAGTCCAAATGGGGCCTCCCCCTTCTTCCCTCTAATGAAATTAGCATCTCCATAAAGCTGGTCAGCAGAAGGAAGCATGAAGTGCTCTAGAATTTCCTGGTAGAGGGCTGCACTGACTTTGGACTTGATAAAACACAGTGGACCAACACCTGCAGATGACATGGCTCCTCAAATTTTATCACTGACTGGAAACTTCACACTGGACCACATGCAACTTGGATTTTGTGCCTCTCCACTTTTCCTCCAGACTCTGGGACCTTTATTTTGAAATGAAATGCAAAATTTTCCATAGTCCGTGATGATTTGGGGAGCCATGCCATCTGCTGGTGTTGGTCCACTGTGCTTTATAAAGTCCAAAGTCAGCGCAGCCCTCTACTGGGAAATTCTAGAGCACTTCATTCTTCCCTCTGCTGACCAGCTTTATGGAGATGCTGATTTCTTTTTTCCAGCAGGACTTGGCACCTGCCCACACTGCCAAAAGTACCAATACTTGGTTTCATGCTCATGGTGTCACTGTGCTTGATTGGCCAGCAAACTCTCCTGACCTAAACCCCATAGAGAATCTGTGGGGTATTGTCAAGAGGAAGATAAGACCCACCCGATCTAACCATGCAGATTAGCTGAAGGCCACTATCAAAGAAACCTAGGCTTCAATAACACCTCAGCAGTGCCACAAGCTGATCACCTCCATTGAAACAAATAGTCCTAAAATTAGGGCTATCTACAGCGCTTGCTAAAAATATATTAACATAACAAACTGAATCTGTGTAGTATTATATATATGTAACTGTAAAAACCACCAATAAAAGTGCAAATGTGCAAATAATTGTGCAAATCAATTTTTCAATACTTACAAGTCCATGCATAAATCAATAGAGAAATTTCCTTGTACACCAAAATATATGAGAATTTCAAAAGGTCCAGAAAATTTATATTATGAAAAATACTTCCGTGCAAATTGCTTTTTCTTAAATTAATGTGCAGGTGCTCTTAGTCATACTATAGTGACAAAGTGCAGGTGCTTGAATCCTTCTTCCCGTGCAGTAAATTATACGATGGGTAACTTACCAGATGAAGTGGGTCTCGCATATCTTATAATATTGAGACCAAATGTGCTTAGTGGTAAATTCCCTTTAAAATCCTCCTATGCCGTGGGCTTTCTCCTCAGCATTTCCATAAGGCAGCTCCGGTGGGAAAATATTGGGAGGAAGAAAAACTCCAGATAGTGTAATAATGTCAAGGTTTAGGTTTAATCCAAAGAACTCAAAAGGTTTAACAACGCTCTTTTAGCAGGTTCCGACAAGGAGCCAATGCGCTGGTGTCCGTTACATTCATTGCAAACATGCAGAGTGGCGAGCGGAGGTAAATCCGGCTTGCGTTCCAGTATTAGGTCACGTGACTTGCGTTGTGCGGTCCACGTACTGATGCGTTTCGTCACATCTGGTGACGTTCTCAAAGGCTGTCAGCATGATATGTAGTGTATTTTGGCGCCTTGCGGCGCCATCTTGTGTGGCAGACGATCGTTCCGAGCACATGTCGGCGGCCATTTTACCGAAGCCTCCCATTACTTTCAATAGGCATCCATTTTTTCCTTGGCCTGCAGCCTCAGTTCAGCCTCCGGCGGTGACATCACTTCCTTCTTTCTCTCAGGAGCGACCGAAGGCGGTGGTAACACACTTGTGGGGTTCTGTTTTGCTGTCCTTTCTTTTCCTACCTTGTGCAATCTTCCTGGCTTTAGTTTGTCCCTGCGGGGGGTCTGTGGTTACAGTCATTGTAGCGGTGTGCTGCGGGGGTCCGCGGCTCTCTTAAAGGGCCAGTACCATATATATAAAAAAAACAAAAAAAAAAATCCTTTTCTTTGCAATGGAATCCCAGGACCGCAAATTCCCTCCAGCTTTGGTGGGGGATTCAGGTTCCTCTGAATCCTCTACCCTGACTAATTTGGCTGCTGTAGTGGCGACCTTGGTGTCCAAAGTGGATGTGCTGATGACTGAACGTGCTGCTAGAAAAAGGCCTAGGATTTATTTTTCTTCTGATTCTGAATGTGACATGGTTGCTCTAGGTAGCGTGCCCCTTTCAGGGTCTCGCTCTTCTCAGGACCCTCCGGGCATTGTGTCCTCTTTTGGTACACACAGGACCCGCAAGACGGCACAGGTTTTTCATTGCCCCGCAGAGTTTCATCACACGGTGAATCAGCTATGGCGCAATTTTAAACACACCTTCGTGGTGCCTAAAAAGTTTCAACTTCTTTACCCTTTTGCGTCTACTACGGTTGCACGCTGGTGTGTGGCTCCTCAAGTGGATCGCAATGTAGCCAGATTGAACAAGGCTACTCTGGTTCCCACCGAACTCTCCGGTATTTAGGGATCCTACTGATAGGAGGCTGGAATCTCTTGCCCGACATTCCTACATGGTGGCGGGTTCCATGCTAAAACCTATTTTTGCCTCGGATATGGTAGCTCAGGCTGTGGCGGATTGGACCAAGGTGCTCAGACGCACCCTCGTGGCTGATTCTGCCCCATCTATTACCTTGGAGATGGTGGACCAGATTTATCAAGGGGTCATGTATTTGTGCGATGCGGCCTTAAATGAGGCCCTTTTAGCTGCGCGCCTGTTCAGTGTCGCGGTGATTAACCGTCGTCTGATCTGGTTGAAAAGCTGGTCGGCTGACCAGAAATCCAGGAAGACGGTGGCTGATATTCCCTATGCGGGGTCTCGCCTTTTTGGAGACTCTCTGGATGAATTGGTTAAAGGAGTCACTGGGGGCAAGAGCACTCTGCTGCCCCAGAATCCTAAGGGCAAGTTTTTCCGCGGCAAGCGGGGCCCCTCCTTTTAAACCTAATCAGGGGTCCTTTTGTGCCTTCAAGGCGCAGAACAAGGGAAAACCCTTCAAGGGCCAAGGTGGCCAGAAAAAGCCCTGGTTTGGCAAACCAAAATCCGGCCAAGCTGGGGTGGCGGCTCAGTCCGCCTCTGCCTGAAGGGGCGCCCTCACCCGTTTCAGGGGTGGGGGGCCGTTTGCACGGTTTCCTCCAACCATGGCTGCTCCGAATCATGGACAGGTGGGTTCAGGAAATTATTCGGTCAGGGTACAAGATCTAATTTCTTTCACGGCGGCAGACAGATTCTTTCCCTCAAATCTTCATTTGACCCGAGGGCAGTTGCAAGACCTGCATCAAGCAGTACAGGATCTCCTCACACGGGGTTATCGTCCCGGTGCCTCATCGGGACAGGTTTCGGGGGTTTTATTCGAATCTGTTCACTGTGCCCAGAAAGGAGGGCAAAGTGCGTCCGATTCTGGACTTAAAAGCTCTGAACCGCTTCGTGCGTGTGTCGAAAATTCCGCATGGAATCGCTCCGCTCGGTGGTAGCCTCCCTGAATCCGGGAGAATTCCTGGCCTCTATCGACCTGAAGGATGCGTATCTGCACATCCCCATTTTCGAGGGTCATGAGAGGTACCTCCGATTCGCTATCGCGGAGGATCATTACCAGTTTGTAATATTATATTTCGGTCTCGCTTCGGCTCCAAGGGTCTTTACCAAGTGTTGGCGCTGATAGAAGTTGTTCCCAACTGCCTTGGGTCTCAAGATAGGAGACTTGGCAGATCAGAAAGTTCTGGTTCCGGTTTCAAGGGAAGAGCAGGGCAGGGGTTTCTACTCCTATATTTTTGTGATAAAAAGCCCTCGGGGGGGAAATGTCGCCTGATATTGAACCTTCGTTCTCTAAATCACTTGATCAAATACAAACACTTTCGCATGGAATCAATATAGGGGGCCATCTATAAAATGAGATAGCCGAGGAAGAATGGTCTCCGGTGGAAGCAGTGCATCATCAAATCTAAGGGAGCTTCAGGCAGTGCAGAGGGTCTTAGAGGTTTTTCATGCAGAGGTCGCTAGTTACCATCTGCAGATTCGATCCGACAACATTGCAACAGTAGCGTACCTCAACAAATGGGGGTACAAGAAGTCGGACTTTGCAATTCACAGCCCAAAAGATTCTATCTTGGGCCGAGGTGAATCTAGTCTCCATTTCAGCACTTTATCTGAAAAGGGACTGTTTGGAAGATTTACCTTAGCCGCTACCAGGTGTGTTGGAACAATTGGTCCTCAACCCGGAAACTTTTGTGGAAATTGCCAGCAGGTGGGGTTTCCCAGAGGTGGACCTTTTTGCAGCCCAAACAAACAGCAAAGCAGAGATTATTTTCCCTGAATCCAAGGGATCAGTCTCTGGGGATCAACGCTTTTGTGAATCCCTGGTCATTCAGCCTCTGCTACGCCTTCCTTCCTATCAAGCTAATCCCGGCAGTCCTCCGGAAGTTTCTTCTGAAAAGAACCAATTTGATCCTGATAGCCCCCTCTTGGCCCAAAAGTCCATGGTTTTCACTCCTGCAGACCCTAGCCTCAAAACCTCCAGTGACTCTCCCTATGAGACAGGACCGGTTGTCTCAGGGTCCGGTATCTCATACTCGGGTGGCATCATTATGCTTAATAGCTTGGTATATGAAGAGCAGATACTAGGCTCCCAGGGGTTCTCCTACAAGGTTTCAAGACCCTAGTTAATTCCCGGAAGCCTGTGAAGAGCTATATACTACAAAGTTTGGAAGAAATTGAACTCTTGGTTGTCTGAAAATCGAAGATTTTCTCCCGCTGTTCCTTCTATTCTGGAATTTTGTCGAGGGTGCCGACAAGGGTCTATCCCTTACTTTAAAGGTTCAGGCTGCAGCCATTTGGTGTTTTTCCTTCAGTACTCCCTTTTTGGAAAAGCCTGTTACAGCGACGTTTTTCAAGGCAATTTGCCAGGTCAAAACCAATGGTTGTCAGAACATGTCCTACTTGGGACTGGTCTCTAGTCCTTCAAGCTTTAGTGACTGTTCCCTTCAAGCCCCTGAGGGATTTGACACTGAAATTGCTCACACTAAAAACAAAATTTCTGGTTGCAGTTAAGTCAGCTCGCAGGGTCCGCAAATTGCAGGCTCTCTCAATTAGGGAGCCTTTCCTCACAATTTTGGAGGATGGATTGGTGTTAAAAACTGACCCAGAGTTTTTGCCAAGGGTAGTCACTTACTTTCATAGATCACAGGATATTGTGCTGCCAACCTTTTTTGTAATTTTCCTAAAAATGAGGAGGAGAGGGATTTAATTTTTTTTGGATGACAGAAGGGTTCTTCTTGCATACCTGGCGGTTACTAAAACCTTTAGGATATGAGGCCTTATTTGTACTTTTTCTTGGACGCGCAAGGGTAATGGAGTCTCTAAGGCCACCATAGCCAGGTGGATAAAGCAGACAATTGCTGAAGGCTTATAGAGTTATGAATGTTTTTCCACCATTTTTCAATGAGCATTCAACAAGAGCCTTGTCTGCGTCCTGGGCTGAAAGGGCTGGAGCCCCACCGAAACAAATATGTAAAGCGGCCATCTGGTCTAATTTTTTCAACCTTTGTTAAACATTATCCGCCTGGACCTCCTCGCTTCCCAGGAGCAGGTGTTTGCTTGAAAGGTCCTCCAAGCAGTGATTCCTTCCTAGACAGGTAAGTTCTGGTTCATAGTCTCATGGGCTGTCCTGGAACTTGAGAAAAGCTGAGTTAGACTTACCGGTAATTCCTTTTCTGAGACAGACTGATTCCCATCCTGTGATGTCTTGTATTATGC
Source organism: Pelophylax lessonae (assembly GCF_965119305.1). Classification (NCBI taxonomy): domain Eukaryota; kingdom Metazoa; phylum Chordata; class Amphibia; order Anura; family Ranidae; genus Pelophylax; species Pelophylax lessonae. The sequence continues at coordinate 587,894,606 of NC_138771.1, forward strand.
ATATGTTTTGATGGGACGTCCTACGGTCCTCAAAATACTGGAGGGGGAGGACTAGAGGACCGCCTTTTATCTGGTGGGGTTAACGCGTTTCCTGTCCTGGTAGGAGGAGCCCTGGGTCTAATGGGCTGTAGTGGAGGACTCTCAGAAAAGGAGTTACTGGTAAGTCCAACTCAGCTTATTTCCCATATTGAGAAGACTGGGACGCTCGGTTGCACAAACTGGAAGGATAAAAACTCAGGCAGAAGGGACCTGTTTGGGAGGTACAGAAACTGGGTATATCTGAATAAATGATTGAGCGTTCTGGCTCAAGGTAAGAACATTCTCTGCTGAAAAGATTGTATTCCTTCTGTCTGGAGCTCAGTTTTAACTACAAATATTCTCTTGTGGTCTGTTTCTATAATCCTTCTTTTTTTTTTTTATTTTATTATTATATTAATGCCATCTCTCTGAATCCCAACAGTTTATCGAATGATGAAGATGAGGAAATTCTTCTGGAAAAAGTTAGAAGTGACATTGCTGTGTAAGTTCACTCTCTCGTTTTTATGTCTTGTGTATAGTAAAACAGAAGCTAATTATCTCTGCATTTTTACTTGAACTGCACTGTTCTTTACAATTTTTAGATTTGTTTTACATTTTTGTTTTCAGGTAAGGACAAATTTAGATGCGATGCATTTTGAGCTGCAGGCAGAACGCTTCTTAAAATAGAATTCTGAGTTTAGTTTCCCTTTTTAAACAGTTTATTTGCCTCAAATCGACTACACTCACCGGCCACTTTTTTACGTACACCTTGCTAGTACTGGGTTGGACCCCCCTTTTGCTTTCAGAACTGCCTTAATTCTTTGTGGCATAGTTTCAACAAGGTGTTGAAACATTCCTCCGAAATTTTGGTCCGTATTGACCTATCATCACGCAGTTGTGCAGATTTGTTGTCTGCCCGTCTATGATGCAATCTCCCGTTCCACCACATCCCAAAGGTGCTCTATTGAATTGAGATCTGGTGATTGTGGAGGCCATTGGAATACAGTGATCACATTATCATGTTCAAGAAACCAGTGGTGAGATGATTTGAGCTTTATGACATGGTGCATTATCCTGCTGGATATTCCCCCTCAGAAGATGGGTACACTGTAGTCATAAAGGAATGGACATGGTCAACAACAATACTCAGTTAGGCTGTGATGTTTAAACGATCCTCAAAGTGTGCGAAGAAAATATCCCCCACATCAGTATACAACCAGCCTAAACTGTTGATACAAGGCAGGATGGATCCATGCTTTCATGTTGTTTACACCAAATTCTGACCCTACTATCTGAATGCGAAGCTGAAATCAAGACTCATCCGACCAGGCAACGTTTTTCCAATCTTCTATTGTCCAATTCTGGTGAGCCAGTTTAACTATAGCCTGTTTCCTGTTCTTAGCTGATAGGAGTGGCAGTCTTCTGCTGCTGTAGCCCACCTGCTTCATGGTTCAATGTGCTGTCCATTCAGAGATGGTATCCTGTATACCTTGGTTGTAACGAGTGGTTATTTGACTGACTTACTGCTGCCTTTCTATCATCTTAAACCAGCCTGCCCATTCTCCTCTGACACCAACAAGGCATTTTCCTCCACACAGCTGGATATTTTCTCTTTTTTTACCTTTCCTGTAAACCCTAGAGATGCTTGTGCATGAAAATGCCAGTACATCAGTAGTTTTGAAAATACCCAGACCAGCCCATCTGGCACCAACACACATGCCACATTCAAAGTCACTTAAATTCCCATTTCTTCCCCATTTTGATGCTCAGTTTGAACTACAGCAAGTCATCTTCACCATGTCTAGATACCTAAATCCATTGAGTTGCTGTCATGTGATTTAGCTGATTAGCAATTTGTTTCCAAGCAATTGAACAGGTCTACCTAATAAAGTGACTAGTGAGTATATTTGTTACTAAAAGATGTGGTGGCACTGTGTGCGATAATGCACTGTAGTAGCATCTACTACAGTAAGCGGCACTATGTTCAGCAGCAGTATGGAAGGTTTTTGTTGCAACACTAAAAAGGTTACTTTCTCAGGGCATCATCACACACAAAAAAAAAAAAAAAAATGCAAAAAGCTCATAAACTCAAGTTTAGGAGCTGCTAGTGTACATGAAACCATAAACCCTTTCTAAGGTTTGTTGAGTATCACCACTACCAGTTCATGCCATTGGAATTTGGATTGCCCACTGCTTCCAGAATGTTTACCAAGGTGTTGGTTTTGGGGTTGTTGAGGACCTGGGGTATGCCGATTGTGTAGTACTTGCACAACTTTAAAAGAGCAATCGGCTCAGACTATGATTTTCTGTGGTTTTCGCCTTATCCAATTCGCATGACAACAGACTATGACCAGCTCTCAATAGAGCCAGTTCACACGCCTCTGGGGCGGCCGTGGTCTGCACTGGAAAAGGGTCCTGTGTGTCTTTGTCTTTGCCTCTGTTTCAGGTCCGAATTCAGGCAAAAAATTCTGACTGGAATCACGCCTGAAACGGAAAACAGGGATGCATCTGACCCCCTCGGCGGCAGCTAAGTGTAGACCTACCCTTAAACAGTTGTTATAGTACCTCCAGGCCCACCAAAACTTCTGCCAGGATTTCCAGAACACCTGCATTCAGAATCCCTGCCACTACTTTGAGCACTCCTACTTGTAAAATCCCTGCCAGTTCTTCCAATAGTACTTGGAGAATCCTTGTCAGCATTTCAAATGATGCTCCTAGAATCTTTGCCTGAACTTAGTCCTATCTGAAATGACACCAGGCAGGTCTTCTGACCCAGAGGGGTATTTACGCATCAGCCCTGGAAGGGGCTGGTGCTGTCTTCTTGCCAGCCACCGTCAGGCGATTTCTCGGTGTCTCCAATATTTGCACTTGCTTTAAATGTGCTTAGACAATGCCGTGGCATATATCAGTTACAAGGCAAAAAACTGCGCTGCTCAAGAGAGAGACCTGATCCTATCCTGGGTAAAGCTCTTCTTCTTTTTTTTTTTCTTCATTTTTTTAATAACAAAAATGTTTTCTCTTTCGTTCACTGACGGACCCAGCTCCATATTTTCTTAGACCCTTGGTCTTGTACTGCTCTCTCCACAGCAGTAGGCCTAGGTGGAAAAAATTTGGGTACACCCCTGGGGCAGTCCCAGGGGGTATACTCCCACTTACTGCTCTAGGACTTCAGTTTTTTTCTGCCTAGTTAGGAGTAAGGACCTGGTTCCCTGCTGGGATCTGCGTTTTTCTGTTTTAAATGGGATTTCTCTATCGTTGAGAGACGCAGCTTCATATCTTCTTAGTCATTGGGTTATGCTCCTCCCATAAGGAATAGAACACTAGGCAGGAAAAAGCTTTCACCACGCCTATGGGGCTGTCCCTGCAGGCATAACCCCACACACTCTGCTACAGCCCACAGTTTGTTTCTGCCTAGTTAAGGAGAAGGACCTAGTTCCCTGCTGGAATTCTCAGTCTTAGCTGTTTTGTTGGGAACCTTCTTTTTTTGTACTCTATTTAAGTAGAGTTCCTGGAGAACTACAATCAACAGCCAGCTGGGTTTCGGACTCTATATTCTAGATCCTTAAGGTCTCCCAGCCTGGCCAGCGATCGTGAGCAGGTTATAGTCCAGCACTAGGCCTCGCCTCGACAGAACCCCGATGGATGGGGATGAGCCCTCGATTGGACCGTTTCCCTGGGACGCGAACGGCCTGGAACTCCCCGAGTCGCAGCGTACCCCTTGGTTGGCAGCACCCCTATCCTGGGTGGGAGGTAGTCTGTTCGGAGTGGCGCCCACCTGATTCCGTGGTATGGTGAGTAAGTGTTCACCCAAATCTCTGGTGATCTCGAGGTGGACGTGGGCCCCCTCCATGGAATAGTCGGACTCTCGGATATACCAGGCTGCTGTCCCCCCTCCCCCCCCCCCCCCCCATAACAGGCTCCTAAATTTGGGGATCGGATATATATTGCGGGCGCTGCCGCGGTTTTGCCGGGAGGGGGGGTTCTGGTGGGGTCCCCTCCTGGGGACCATCTGATGCCTTTGTTGGAGATTCCCCCCCCCCCTCCCATGGGGGTCCTGAAGACTGCATGGCGTGGCGTGGAGCCCGCCATTTTGCTGTACATTTGCCCTACATTAATGTCAGAAGGGCAGCGATTTTCTGAATCCTCCCCATAGGAATGCATGGGGCGGCCATTTTCTTGTGGTTCACGGTGCTGGACAGCATAGGCAAGGACATCAGACACTCTAGGCATGACCCAGGTGTTTCTCTCTGCTGTACAGATCGTTCCTGCAAGCCTCTTGATCGGTTTGGTAAGGTTTTTTGGGGTTTCTTGTAGGTTTCCTCACACACTGCTAACAGACTTTGCTAGGGTGGGACTTGCAGTGCCGCTGTGGCAGCGGTGCGATTGTGTTTTTGCAACTTTTTATAAATTGACACTACATCCAGTGAAGACTGTATGAGTGGGCGGCGACTGTCGGAGGACTCGGAGAAAGGAATTTTACGGTAAGTTCTTAAAAAAATTCAGTTTTTCCTTGCCTATGAAGGGCAGCCACTGAATTAACCATTGTGTCCCTGGAGCAGGTATTGCCACCTGACCCACTCTCAGAAGCTGCGGGACCCTCCTGGGTCTCAGTCTGCCCTGGTGGTCGTAACGGCGAACAAAAGTTTGATATGGCCCTGCAAAAGCAGCCTGGCAAGAAGCACCCCCTCGCCTTCACCTGTAGCCTCTGCCCCTGAAGGCTCTGAGGTGGATTTGACCACCGAGGACGCTAGTCAACCTACTGGGTGCTCTGACCGTGAGGAATGAATCCTCTTCCACTACGGCCGTGCATAAAAAGGCGCTTGTAGAGGCACTGATTGTATCAGTGTAGGAAACTTTAAAAATGGAGGACACAGCTGCTGCTGCGCCGGTGCAATTTGGCACCCGTAGGCCATCCAATGTGACTAAGGTGTTCCCCTTTCCTGCCTATTTTAATGGGATTGTTGCTAGTCAGTGGAGGTCCCCGAAACGCATGGTTGGAATACCTAAGCGCATCGCTAGGAGGTATCCCACTTGGGAGTCTTTTTTAAAGAAGTTGTCGGTTCCACCAGCTGTGGACTCTCAGGTCTCCAGATTTAATAAGGCCACGCTTCTTTCAGTGGAGGATTCCCCGTCTTAAGGTCCCTGTGGACAAGAGAGCTGAGGCTCTGGTCCGATATTTCTTAACTGTGGTTGAATTTTGAGGCCGGTGTTTGTTATCATCTTGGTTTCCCAGACCTTAATGGAATGAAGCTCCTTTTCCAGGATCTGGAAGGGGGTCAACCTCCTCCTGAGCTGGCTAGCAGATCAGTTGATACAGGGGCAACAGTATATCTGTGATGCATTCTTGGATGCGGCCCCTTTAGCTTGGAGTATCTATGACTGCGGTGACCCTTTACCGCATGATATGGTTGAAGTATGAACAGAAATAGACCGGTGCACTACTCTAAACGAAAAAAATGAAATGGCTATATAATGTGAGTTGCAGCTCCCACTAAAACAAGCACTCCTAAAACTTGCCCAATGCAACAAATAAAAATGGAAAAAATGGTGCGCTACTCAATAGCGAACATGATCAATTATCTCCAGTTATAAATAGTCAGTGATAAATATTGGTGAATAAATAGGGAGTGAATGCAATGATGATAAATAGAACATAAATTCATAAAGCAACTTTAAAAGATTAGAAAATCATCCAGCAAAAAACTGGTTAATAAATAAAATGAATAGAAATGGGTAAAGTGCAGTCTATTGTTCAACAATGTGCAATATGTGTATATCCTTCAAATGATGACGGTGAATAATAGTGCAAACATTAGTATATACAGATGGTAAAAATGTGCCAAAATCCTTTCACCAAAAACTCAGCACCACCCCTGTGTGCAATTGCCGCTCACCTCCAGCACACAGAAGATGTGCAGCCAATGAATTAATCCGATGATCCTCCTAGAGCTTCTTTATCCTCCTATGGACTCCTTTTTAAAGTGCAACAGTACTAACGTTTGCACTATTATTCACTGTCATCGTTTGAAGGATATACACATATTGCACATTGTTGAACAATAGACTGCACTTTACCCATTTCTATTCATTATATTTGTTAACCAGTTTTTTGGTGGATGATTTTTCTAATATTTAAAAGGTGCTACATGAATTTGTTTATCATCATTGCGTTCACTAATATTTATCACTGAATATTTATCACTGGAGATAATTGATCATGTTCACTATTTGAGTAGCGCACCATTTTTTTCTAGTTTTTTTTTAATGGTTGAAGTACTGGTCAGCTGGCCAGGCTTCCAAAAAGGTCCTGACTGACCTTCCCTTTCCAGGAGACTGTTTGTTCAGTGCTTCCTCTTGAAGAGATCATTAGGGGAGGTAAGAGTACTCTGCTTCCGCAGGGTGCTAAGAACCAGGAGCCTCGTCGTAAAGGTGGTCCTTTTTTTTTTTTTTTTTTTTCTTGGCTCACAAGCGGCCCTTTCGTCCAGCAAGTTGCAGGTCAAGGGATTGAGATCCACCAAAACCTCCGCCAAGAGACTCTGGGTCAGTAAGTCAAAAGCGGGTCCTGCTGGCCCCACAGACAAGCCCCCCTCCTCTACCTGAAGGGTGCCATCACCCATATCTGGGGTGGGGGGGGGGTGTCTTTGTTTCTTTCCGGACCCGGGGACCTCGTTTATTCAAGACAAATGGGCCCACAAGTTGATTTGGCTGCAAGGTCTTTTTGGGGCGGTGAAGGATCTGTTATCACAAGGAGTCGGAATTTTTTCATGGATTGTATTCAAATATGTTTACTGTTGCCAGGAAGGAAGGCAAGGTCCGTCTGATCTTGGACCTCAAGGCTCTGAACTGCTTTGTGCGGGTTCAGGAATTTCCTCAAGAATGCTTTCCTTCATATCCCAATATATGTTGGGCATCAGCATTTCCTCTGCTTTGCTGTGAGAGAAGAGCATTATCAATTCGTGGCTTTACCTTTATGGTCTCTCCTCAGCCTTGCAGGTGTTCACAAAAGTGTTGGCCTTGCTCAGGCAGAAGGGGATTTCAATACTGGGTTACCTCGACGACCTTCTTTTGCTGGCAGAGTATTTGTCGGCTCTAGAGGGCCATCTGGATATGACTGCGAACTCTGAATTTTCAGAAATCCGCTCTGATTCAGTCCACCAAACTGGACTACCTGGGCCTCACTCTACACTCGGGTGTTTCTTCCAGGGGAGAATTTGCTGAAGTTGCAGGAGGCAATTCAGCTCCTGTTGTCCAACAGTCAGTCATCTCTCAGGACTTGCATGCAAGTGCTGGGTTTGATGGTCTCTACCTTCCAGGCGGTTCTGTCTGCTCAGTTTCATACAAGACCTCTACAGAAAAAGATTCTGGAAATGTGGGACAAGAATTCCCAATCATTGAACAACCTGATTTCAGTTGAGCCGGGATGCAAGGGGATCTCTGATTCGGTGGCTACGTTCCCCAGCGATTTGGCAAGGGAAATTCTTTGCCCCCTGTATTGAGAAAGAGATGTACACCGCTCAGGCAGTTGGAACTTCACAGCCAGCTATGGGTGCAGGACCTCGGATCGCCACCGCAAACAGGATACAAGAGAAATGGCCGCACACCAGGGTCACCACTTAAATAGAGGCTATAGTGTTGCCATCTGTGTCATAAGCCTAAATATCCTAAAGCAATTGCCCTACATTCCCTGGATGTAGTTCGGACAATCAGGGTATTAGTGGTGGCAACAGGAGTTGTTTCATGAATCGGAGTTGTTTCATGAATCGGAGTTGTTTCATAAATCGGATTCCTTGTTTGTTCTTAAGGATGTATCTCGTAAGGGGCAGGCCGTGTCTGCTGCCACCATTTCCAGATTAATCAGGCAAACGGTGGTGCAGGCATATTCCATCAGGGGTCAGGTTCCTCCTTTCCAACTAAAGGCACATTCTACAAGGGCGCTTAGTGCCTACTGGGCCTTCCGTCAGCAGGCGTCAGTGGTTCAGGTGTTCAAGGTGGCTACGTAATCGTCTGTACACACATTCACAAAGTTTTATAGGGTGGATGTGCTTGCATCTTCGGAAGCTCTGTTCGGCTGCAAAGTTTTGCAGGCTGCAATTGCTGAGGCTTCGGCCTCTTGAGGGTGTCATTTTTTTCCTGGTAGTGAGTTCCAGTTGTTCCTGGTTGAGCTCCTGGCTAGCTATGTTAAGGACTTTTTTGGGAATTATCTGTATTGCTGTGTTTTTCCCACCCCTCATTGACACTGCTTTGATGACGTCCCAAGGGAAGAAGATATGGAGCTGTGTCCGTCAGTGTATGAAAGAGAAAACCACTGGATTTTTGTCTTACCGTAAAATCCTTTTCTCTGAGGTTCACTGACGGACACAGTTGAGTTGGGTTATGTATTCCTCTGACACTGCTTGTTACTGAATTCCTAGAGCAGAAAGTGGGATTATACCCTCTGGGACTGCCCCAGGGGCGTTCCCAAAACGATTTCCGCCTAGTCCTTCTCCTGTGGAGAGTATAAACCCAAGGGTCTAAGAAGATATGGAGCGGTGTCTGTCAGTGAACCTCAGAGAAAAGGATTTTATGGTAAGACAAAAATAGTTCTACTTGCCTGCGCTCTATGAAATGGTTTTGCACAGAGAAGCCCACATTCTCCTTTTCTGGGGTTTACTGCCAATACTGCTTATTCCATGCCCCCTGTCAAATGCTCCCATTGCATTGCTGCTTGCTATGAAGACACTTGTGCTCTGTGTCCATAGGACTTCCTCGCCAATGGCTCCTGCTGCTGTGTCTGAACAAATGAGGAGTGAGCTTCAGCTCTCCTGCACATCGCTGGAACGAGATTGGGCTCAAGCATGTATTTGTGGGGGAGCTGCATGCAGAAGATTTTTTTACCTTTCAGCATAGAATGCAGTAGGGTAAAAAACCTTCTGCCTTTACAACCACTTCAAGCTCTCGGTCATGCACATTCTACCTCCATTGCGCTCCCATTACACTGAAACCGCTTTGTAAAGTATGTGTGTTTTCACCACTGTCTGCTAGTCCTCAGCCAAATTGACTATGTAGATAAGAAGTAGCCTATATGACCCATTAGCAGAATGTTTAGCACAGCTGAAAGACCTTTGGATACCACATGGCCCAATTCTGCATAAATGATTAAGGCTCTGCAGTGCAGTTGAGCATCATGGGAAATGTAGTCTCAAAGCATCTGGGGTGCCATGGTTTGCCATCACTGCTCTATAGTGTGTACTTGTCACAATTAAAGCGGAGTTCCGGGCACAAAATCGATGATTTTTTTTTTTGTGCCCGTCCGCTAGTTCTGGATAACCTGAAAAGGAGTTGGATAGTTAGGTTTTTTTTTTTTAAAACTCACCTTGTAATTGTGGATCGTAAATACTCACCTCAGGGTACTTCCTCCCTCGGAGCCGCGGCTCACCCCGTCACTTCCTGCCTCGCGATGATTCCTGGGAGCTGAACGTCATAGCTCCCAGGAATCAATGCGACGGTACCGGCCCCGCACATCATTTCTGGGCGCCGCGCCGGAAGTGACGAGAGGGGCCGGTGCGGCGCATTCTGGGAGAAGAAGACGCAGAAGAGGACCGCGCCAGCTTCAGCTGCCCACAAGAGAGATGGAAACGCTGTGGAAGAAATTTTATAAGTAAGTATTTCTTCTAAAAGGTAAGTGCGAACCGGGACAGATCAGAGGCTATCCATTGTGGAATGTACTAGCCCTGACTGTCCCGGGGGTATGCTTATTGAAAAATCCCATCTGTGCCCGGAACTCCGCTTTAAGGTCACAAAGTGTCCATTTTTGTCTGCTGCTTCTCTCCTCAGTATGAATCCCTTCTGACAAGTTTTCCTGACACCAAAAAAAAAAAGGGAGGGGGGGGGTTGTCCCTTCCCACATCTTCCCTTCCATCAGCTCTCCCAGCTCTATGCACTGTTTTTTTTTTTTTTTTTTTTTTTTTTTTTTTTTTTTTTTTTTTTTTTTTTTTTTAGTGCTCCACTTCCTTTTTTCAGGAACTCACAGACAAGCTTTATAAATTCAGCACTTTATCTGTTTATCTGCAGTATTCTATGCTCTACATCCGTTTAGATACAACTTATGTAGGAGGATTTGTTTAGTCTGTGTATCACCCGAGGCCAGTCAGTTCACTTTGTAAATGTAGGGGTTTACAACCACTTAACAGAGAATGCAATACAGTGTGTGTGGATTTCTGTATTGTCTGAAGTAATTTAGAGGGGGAAAAAAAAAAAGCCTATGTTAACGATTGTTTAGTAATAGATACAACCCTTTCAGGATAAATGAGCAACACTTTGTACTATGAAGGCATCTTTGCCCCCTTACGATCGTTCAAAGTGCTGTTCCTGCAGCAGAGATAGCCATCCACAAAATGGTAGATAATTGTTCAATTTTGCATGTGTCTGATTTTGGCTGTAAAAGAATGCTAGGAGGAGAACATCAGAAGGTTTTTCTTGTGCAATTAATGGGTTCCTTCTCGGCAGAAAGTCATCTGAACTGTGCACCATTAAGAAACCCATGACTGCACCGGTGGCAGCAGCTCGTGTTTTAAAAGCGAATAAAAAGAGAAAAGTCTGTTAATTGGCAATCTTCTGGAGACCTTACAGCAAGGATGAGCAACCTTCTGCACTTCTGCTGTCACCATCACCGCAATGCTCACTAATTCTGGGTGACTACAGTAGCTAAAATGGCTTATTCCTGTGTTATGGCTTATTTTATAAAGACAGATTATCAATAGATAAAATGAAAAATTGAGGAAGAGAAGCAGTCTGTCTCTGACAGTAGTCAGATCAAAACACAACTACAAAGTCTCAGTGCTAAGCATTTATTACAGGAACCTAGCTAAGTCTTATTTTTTTTTCTTTTCCAGGATGACCAGTGAGTGTCAGCAGTGGAAAGAGCTTTTGGAAGATTACAAGAAGAAATCAGAAGACATATCCAGGTTTGCTTTAATACGATGTAGACAAGCAACCCTATTTGAAATTGTGCATAATGAAAGCTTGCCTATATTTTTCTTTCTGTAACGTGTTAACCTCTCGAGGATCAGACTAATCGGGCTTATGCAAGAATCTGATTATGTGGAATTTTAAGCGCAAGTCCAGTAAAAGACTGTCAGTGTAAGTTGTCTGTCCGGCAGGCAGTTACATGAAGACAGGATGTATCATTTAACTACCTAGAATGCCCTGGTAGTTTGAGAACTACAAGCCGACATCCGCAAAGGCTATCTGCACTTGTAGTTCTCATCTCATTCCTAGCTCTGAGGAAGGGGGTGCGCCCTCGAAACATGTCAACTTGACACCATAGTAGTGGAGTACTTGCCTCCTGCACTATATGGCATCTTCTGCTTTGTTGGCTTTTAGAAGTTGCATTTTTGTGGGTATCGATTTGCAGCAATCTTTATCACTTTAACCACTTTAACACTAGCTACTGCGGCACAGTGGCTCGTTATCATCTAGCGATGTAGACCTACGTCGCTAGACTCCTCCCCCTGTAGGCGGCGCTCGCGCGCCGCCGGAGGCGCGCTCCCGCTGTTTTCATTCACAGCGGGAGTCGGGCCTGGGGAGGAGCGGCGGCGATCGCCGCTGCTCTGCCCGATCGTCGGGGAATCCAGTTTGGAGATCCGCCCGCCTGTGTAAACAGAGCAGGCGGATCTCCTAAGTGACAGGGAGTGACAGATCGGTGTTCAGCATAGCTGAACATCCGATCTGTCCCTGGCTCACTCAGTCACCTCCCCCCCCCCCCCCCACACGTTAGTAAGCACCAGGCATACATTAACCCCTCCCTCTCCAATAAAATTAACCCCTTCCCTGCCAGTGTCATTTTTACAGTAACAGTGCATATTTATAGTACTGATTACTGTAGTAATGTCACTGGTTACCCCCAAAAGTGTCAAAAATGTCAGTCAAGGGTCCGATCTGTCCGCCGCAATGTCGCAGTCCCGCAAAAAAAATTGCAGATCGCCGCCATTACTCGTTAAAAAAAAAAACGCCAAAAATGACAGAAATCTTTCCCTTAGTAAACGCAATAACTTTTGTGCAAACCAATCAAAATTCGCTTATTGCGATATTATTTTTTGTTTTTTTTTTTTTTATACCAAACATGGGTAGCAGAAAACAAATTGGCCAAAAAATTTAAAAAAAATTGTTTTTTACATCCTTTTTTATGGGGGAATTTCATATAAAAAAATGTTAAAAATATTGTTATTTTTTCAAAATAAACGCTCTTTTTTTTGTTTATAGCGCAAAAAGTAAAAATCGCAGAGGTGATCAAACACCACCAAAAGAAAGCTCTGTTTGTGGGAAAAAAGGACGTAAATTTTGTTTGGGTACGGCGTCACACGACTGCGCAATTGTCAGTTAAAGTCGCACAGCGCCGAATCGCAAAAAGTGGCCCAGGCGTAAGACAGCAAAATGCTCTAGTGGTAAAGTGGTTAATAAATGTTTTTTGGTAATGCACTAGGTACGTGCTCCTTCTGGTCCTATATTTTCCATCCAACTGTGGAGGACCTCATAAACGCTTTGTATCTGAATGATGCGGCTGTGTTTTTTTTTTTTTTTGGTGGGGGGGATTTGTGACTGTTAGTGTGGGGAGAAGATCCCCCCGCTCACTGTGTATGTGTTAAATGTTACATCCTGGATATGGGTGTAACATGTTACAAAGGTGAATTTTTCCTTTATTCTGCAATGGATTTGTAATGCTGTTGGTTCTTGTAATTCTTTGCTCAATACAAGTCACCCCAGCTTCATGGTTTAGCTTTGCAGCGTTTGGTGTCACCTGTCTGTGTCTAACCTGTTCCTTGGACATGGAATCCACTCGGTCACCTTCATCTACGCAGAGAAGTGACCCAGCTGTAAAGCTGAACCAGAAGGTAAATTGGTTTTTCAGAGTGTGCTGTGTGTCAGAGGTGTAAATCACAGGACTGCGATGATTGTAGCCCTGTGCTTTGAATTTTGTTCAGCTTTTCCCAGTAATTGCCCAGGGTCATAAACTCTAGCATGATTTCAACCATCTTTATTTTTTTTATTTATCTTGTACATTTGTAAATATATTTTTTTTTTCTGTTTTTAAATAGGCAGCTAGAGGAAAATGAAATAATTAGAGGTCCGTTAAAAAGTGATGCACACATGTCCTCTTCCCAAAAAAAGGAAATCCTCCAAAGCAAACCAGACTACAACGCAATATTGTGTCAGCAGGGGGCAGTGTTTGACAGCATGGAAATTGTGGTATGTGTCATAAATGTATGTGTTTTGCAGACATGTTAAACAGTCCTATGATCCTTGCTATGAGTGTTGCAGGAGAATCCAGACCACAGGTGACAATATAATCAGGTTTTTTAAACCTGTATACTGTACATGGCACTTTTTAACAGTAAAATGAACATACTAAATTGTTTACATTGCATTCTATGCATTAAGATAAAAAGCCGCCTGTGTGCAGTCGCCCCCCTAATACCTAACTGAGCCCCATCTCCTTCCAGCAATGTGCACGAGTGCCTCCGCTGTCTGGGACTCTCCCTTCTGATTGGCTGAGACACTGCAGCAGTGCTATTTGCCCCCACTTCTGTCAATCAGTTAGACAAGGATGTGAGAGAGGGGGCGAGTCCGAACCATGACTCAGTTTCTGAATGGAGACCCAGAGCTGCAGCTTGGCAGCCCTCATAGCAAGCAGTCTGCTGTGGGGGCACTCGACAGGAGGGGGAGGGGCTAGAAGCGCCAGCGAGGAAGAGGCGGGCCCAGGCTGCTCTGTGCAAAACCACTGAACAGAGCAGGTAAGTATAGCATGTTTGTTTTTAAAGAAAATAAAAAGGAGACATTAGTATCACTTTAATTGGAAGTCCAAAATTTCCTAACCTGAACCTATTGTTTTTACATACAGGGGTACAGCTTCTAACTTCAACTTGTTCAGTTTAAGCTTTGAGAAAAAAACCTGGAAGCTTATTGTTTACTATGCAGACCTGCACTAGATTTGGCGCTCCCCAGTTTTTACCTGCAAACATTGTTTTTTTTTTTTTTTTTTTTTTTTGTATTGAAACTTGATACATTTGAAAAAATGGGTGCAACAATACACTTGTAACTTGATGAATAAGCATGAAACACTATAGTAAACATTCAGAACATTCCTGGGGGGTCTTTCATCCCAGAGGAACACAAAGTCATGCAAGACATAGAGCGGTTTACAATAAAAGGGGGAACTCTTACATCAACCAGTGTGTCATGATATACATTATTGGAGTACCATAAAAACCATTGAGTTTACCAGGTGGTGTTAAACAAGTTGAGGAACTCAGTCCCAATTCCAGTACATCCATAGTCTCTGCAACCTGAAGCCATCTATCCCATATCTTGTGAAATTTATGTGGGCATCCTCTGTGGGTTTATAGAAATTTTTTATATGATTAGGTGCTGTTTATCTCCAAGATCCAATCTTTAAATGAGGATGGCCATGTACGCATCCACTGTTTGGCAATAAGCTTCCTAGCTGTAAAAAGAGTTTCATGAAGAGAGGTTTTGGTGAACTTATCCATGTCCAAGTCTGGAAGGATTCCCAACAGACAGGGTTTAGGGTGTAAAGTCAAAGGGGAACCCATATTGTCATGAAGGAATTTAATAATTTGCTTCCAAAAACCCTGAACTTTAGTACATTGCCATATTAAATGGTAGAAGGTACCTGATCTATCTCCACACATTGGACAAAGACTAGTTTGTTCTGATTTAAACCTCGCCAAACAGGGGTTATGTATGAGCGGTGTAAAATATATAATTGTGTTAGGCGATCCAAGAGTCTGGGAGATAACATTTTTAACAGGCATCTAGCGCCTCCCCCCCACTCCCCATCCTCCATACACTCAACATCCCTCTCCCATTGGGGTTTAAGAGCATACGCAAGTGTTGTTGAGCGTTGAGGGGGGGTACATTAAGTGCAGTGTAAAATGTTGAAATCAGTCCCTTAGGTTAATTTCCCTTTATCGCCTCCAGCACAAAGATGGAGTCGAGTTGGGGGGAAATATTGGCAAACTGTGTTTGAAAGGCATGGCAGACCTACAGATACCTGAAGAACATGTTTGGCAAATTAAACTCTTCTCTTAGGCAGTCTTCCAAGTTGAAAAACAAAAGGACCGCATATAGTGAAGTATATTTAAGACGGTTTATTGCCGAAAAAAGTAATAAAAACATACTCCCAAACCTATATGAAGGATTCACAAAGTATCACAATGGTGGTGGGCGCCGCATATAGCCTGCGTTCCATTATCAAACCAAGAAGTGCAACCGGAAGTGACGATGCATCAGAGCAGTACCGGAAGTTACGTCAACGCTTTTCGCCCGCCTATTGGGCGTTTTCAAAGACTAGCGCTGTTTTAAATTTGATTATATATCTCACCTAAGTTTTTACTTATAGCCATAGCAGCTGCATCACTTATATATTTATATAGATTTTCCATATATTCTTACAACATTTTATATATATATTTATATTTTGTCACTTGCACATATATATCTTCACTATTTTATTGTACCACAAGCGTGGGATTTCATTTGTAGTTCAAGGTACAGAAAGTTTCAGGAATCACTTAATCTACGAGTTTATTGATGTTCCAGCCATGCGATGACAGCCTCCGGATCCTCAAAGAAATGAGCATGAGCCCTCCACTCTTAACCATGCCAGGAACAACATAGCATATTTAATGTTTTATAAATAGCCTTCGCTTTTGCTTCCGTGAAGTTTACCTGCCGCCTTTTAACCTCAGCCAAGAAGTCTGGGAAGATCGCCACTTTACCATTTCTATAGGAGATGTTGCCTTTTTCCCCGTGCCATCCTCAGTACTGCATCCCTGTCCTTGTAGTTTAAGAACTTGGCTATGAATGTACACAGTGGTGCTCCCTGAGGTGGAGGCCTGCCAGATAATCGGTGCGCCCTTTCGATCACGTATGTGGGGGAAGAATGCCTCCCTGCCGTAAGCTTTAATCAGGAGGAGTTCCAGAAAAGAACTTTGGTCAGGTCCCTCCACTCCCTCAGGAAGCCCCACAGACCGGAGGTTGCAGTGACGAAGCCTGTTCTCCATGTCATCCTGCTTCTGCAGGAGCTGACTCACTTTCAGCTGCAACCTGTCCGAAATTTCCTGCAGTGGGGGGAGAGAATCCTCCACGTTGTTCAACCGAGTCTTGGCTTCAGTCACTCTTTCTCTGAGCTTCTTGAAGTCTTGTCTTACCAGGGATATGTCGATTTTGACTGCCTCAATCTTTGGTAAGGGATGTTTGGCATGCAGAGATAGCCTCCAGAACTTTTGCTGTATCTGCTCCCTGCTCCTCAGTTCCTTCTGCGCTATTTTGGGAAGCAGTGTCCTTTCTCTTGCCGACAGAATTTGTCCGTGCCGGCGGAGCTCCTCTCGCTAACGTCCAACTGCATGTCGCTCCAGGCCACGCCCCCGGTACTGCCCATTTTTAGTAAATCAACCCACAATATTGTTAGAAACTATTTTAGAATTTTATATGTACCAACAAAGCTTTCTCTAGCTGCTGCTACAGTGAACAGATATTCTATTATGTTTTAGCAATACTGTTGGGTGAACTTTGTCAAGAGAAATCGGTGTTGTAGACTAGATGGAAAGAATGTAGTATTGCTCCTTTTCTGTATCGTTCATCGAGAGTCGCAGCTCCATATTCAAAGACTATAGGGTTATGTTCCTCAAATCAGGAATAGGCACTAGGCAGGAAAAAAATCTTAACCACGCAGGCTTAACCCTACACACTCTGCTATCTGCAATCAGTTTGTTTGTCTAGTTTTAGGAATAGGACCTCACGTCCTGTTGGGACTTCTGTCTTGGCTTTTAACAGGGTCATTTGTGTTAGTTGGTATTTTTTATTTCTCCATTGACAGACGCAGCCTCATCTCCATGAGCTGAGTGGGTTGTACTGCCACCTGCAGGAGTAGTCTAGGCAGTACATTAGTACAAAACTTTTAACATGTACACGCCCACGGGGCTGTCCCTCCAGGCATAACCCCCACTGCCACAGCCCAGCACATCAGTTTGTTTCTGCCTAGAGAAGGGAGTAGGACCTAGGTTTCCTGCTGGGATTCCGATCTCAGTTTTTTTTATTCTTTTCAGAATATTTTGTTATTTCTCTTTACTCACTTGCTAGCTAGTGTTCAGGTAAGAATTTTCCTGGTGATCTACAAGCAACGATGCTGGCTGGGGGCTTCACACTGGATAATTGGTCCCCCCAGTCTGGCCTATGAGCGCGAGCAGATTATTGTCCTGACCTAGGCCTGACATGGTACCTTGGGCTTGCTGGTCCCTGTTGTGGTTCCTGAGGCCTTCATGTGTCGGTCCCAAGCCGCATTGGTCTCCATGGGTGCCGACATCTTAATTGTGGGCACTGTGAATTTTTCCCCATAGACTTGTATGGGACAGCCATTTTCCCTGTAGCTTCCTATTGATATGTATGGGCATCCATCTTTGTGTAGCCCTTGTGCTATGCTGGGCAGTGTGACCTTCCTCAGGCCACATTACTTCCTATCCATTTGTTTCCTGCTGCTAACCAAGACCACTTCCTGTCTTTCTCTGCATGCTGCTGGAAGAATCAGGAGGACGGTTTGTCTGAGGTGGTACTAACAGTACTTGGGGGGGTCCCTGCGGTTATATTCCTGCACTTTGTGCTGTCAGTTTAGTTTAAAGGGGTGGATACCACGCAGCGCTCTTAAAGCGACAGTGCTCAGTTTTTTACAAATTGCAATATGAAGTCCCAAACTGTGCGATCCCCCCTCAGACCCACTCTGTGAGATTCCCGGACAGTCCGGATCGCAGTCGTTTACCACGATTTTAGCAGCCCTGGAAAGTTGATTTAGTCATAAAAAAGGTTGATAGCCGAAAACAGCCGTTGCCTTCTCCATCTTTGGAGGTGTTCTCTGATTCAGAAGCCGATGGGGTCGCCCCGGACGCCCCCTTACCGGAGGGGTCGCTGTCCTCGCAGTCAGATCGTGAAGAGGACCTGTCCTCCTCAGCTGCAGTGCGGGAACTCCTCATTTGTGGAAGCCCTAATTATTTCAGCACGGGATACTTTAATATTGGCTGAGGAGCCCATGCTGGCAGGGACACGGGTTTCTTTTGGCTCTCAGAAGTCTCCAAAAGCTGACAGGGTTTTCCCTTGTCAAGACACTTTTCACGATATTGTGAGTGATCAATGGCGGCGCATTTAAGCACTTGTTAGTGGTGCCAAAACGCTTCCATTTTTGAAACCGGTTTTTGTGTCTGTGTTAATCTCAGACGGTGACAGAATGGATTAGGGAGTCTTTGGACCCCAAGACTGTTCCTCCAGAACAGCTGAAACTGTTGGACTAGGGGATCCAGGCTCTGGTGTTCCTGTGTGATGCGTCTATGGATGCGGCTGCTCTTGTGGCCAGGGTTTTAAGACGCATGGTTTGGTTGAAGAGCTGGTCGGCTGACCAAGCTTCTAAGAAAGTCCTAGCTGATCTCCCCTTTCTAAGAGAACGGTTGTTTGGCGACTCATTGGATGAGTTAATCAAGGGCCTGAATGGCAGGAAGAATACTCTTCTTCCTCAATCCTCCAAGAGTAAGACACCTTGTACTAAGCAGGGTCCCTCTTTTTCTGCTCATAAATGTTTTTTTTTCGTGCCTCTAGGGCGCAAGAAAAAGGTAAGCCGTTCAGAACTTCTAGGGGAACTAAGAAGCCTTGAGGCGATCTCAAGCTTGGTCAGTCCGGTGCTGCAGACAAGTCCTCTTCAGCACGAAGGGGCGCCCTCAACCATCTCAGGGGTCGTGGGGACGTCTGCGCTTCTTTCAGGAACCCTGGCCTTCATTCAGGACGATTGGGTTCACAAACTGATTTGCTCCGGGTACAAGATCGAATTCTGGTCCCGGACAGGGGAATCTTCACCTGTCTCCAGAGCGTTTGAAGGATCTGTGAGAGGCTGTGCGAGCTCTACCAGCTCAAGGAGTGATTGTGCCGGTTCCTCCGTAGGAACGCTCTCAAGGTTTGTACCTGTTCACGGTGCCAAAAAGAAGGGCAAAGTGCATCCAATCCTTGACCTCATGGCTATAAACCGCTTTGTGTGAGTGCAGAAGTTTCAAATGGAGTCCTTTTGGTCAGTGGTGGCATCTTTGAATCAGGGGGATTTTCTGGCTTCCATCGATTATCAAAGATGCATATCTCCACATCCGCATATTCAAGGGACACCAGCGATTCCTCTGCTTTGCGGTGGCAGAGGAGCATTTTCAGTTTTTGGCATTACCCTTTGGTCTCACCTCGACTCCCAGTTTTTACCAAGCTCCTGGCCTTGTTAGGTCGATGAGGTATCTCCATTGTGGACTATCTGGACGATCTCCTGTTTTGAGCAGTCTCCCATTCGGATGGACAACGTTTCTATCCCCATTTAGACCCTTCAAGAATTCGGGTGGACGATTGATGTCACCAAATCTGCCCAGACTCCGTCCGTGCGGGTCACTTATCTGGGGCAGATAAGTGACCTGGCAAGGGTCTTCTCTGGCCAGGGTCTTCCTTCTCTTTGACCAGCTTCAGAAGTTGCAAAAAGCGGTTTGGTTGCTTATGGGAGACCGATCAGTCCTCATTGCGGGCTTGCATGAGGGCCCTGGGTCTGATGGTCTCAACCTTCAAAGCGGTCCCATTTGCTCAGTCTCACACGAGACAGTTGCAGAAAAAGATTCTGGCAAAATGGAACAGAGATCCTTTGTCCTTTGGACCTGAAGATTCGGTTGAGCCATCTCACGAAGTCGGCTCTCTTGGTGGCTCCAGTCACCTGTCCTGTGCCAAGGCAAGTCCTTCCTGCCATTGTTTTGGACGGTGGTCACCATGGACGCCAGCCTGTCGGGCTGGGGAAGCTCTGTGCCCAGGGAACTTGGACAATGGAAGAGTCTTCCTTGCCGATCAATATTCTGAAGCTGAGAGCGATCAAGCTCTGCCTGCTTCACTGGACGAGTCGGCTACACATCTCTCCGGGTTTGGGTTCAGTCGGACAATGCCACAGCCGTGACTTGCATCAATCACCAAATGGGCCCCAGGAGTGCCCTGGCGGCCAAGAAGGTGGCCGAGTTTCTGGTGTGGCCGGGACACAATCGCGGGTATGGAGAATTGGCAGGCGGATTACCTGAGGCGTCAGGTGTTGGATCAAGAGGAATGGTTCCTTCATCCGGAGGTGTTTAGTCTCCTGTGTGTCCTGTGGGGGACTCCGGAGGTGTGCCTGTTTGCCTCTTGCCTCAACAGGAAAGTTCATAGGTTTTTGGCCAGGTCTCGGGATCCTCTGGCTGACGCCACAGACGCTCTGCTGGCTCCTTGGAGTCAGTATCGCCTGATCTCTGCCTCCCCTCCGCTTGTTCTCCTGTGAAAGGTTTCTTCGCCGGATGGCGATTGAAGGCATTCCGGTCATTCTGGTGGCACCAGACTGGCCTTGGCGGTCCTGGTACGCAGAACTGGTAAAAATGGTCGTGAATCCTCCATGGCATCTTCCTCTGCGGAAAGATCTACTATCTCAAGGACCGATCTTCCATCCTGCTTTACGGTCACTGGCTTTAATGGCTTGGCTGTTGAAAGCAAGGTGTTGAGGGCTAGAGGTCTATCTGATTCGGTGATTGACATCTAGGAAAATCTGTCATCGTACGTGGAAATCGTAAATTTCATGGTGTGAATCGCAGCAGCTGCACCCTTGCTCGTTCTCTATAGCTAGGGTTTGGCCTGTTTATAAAAAGGGGTTGAGCAGCGCCTGGCATTGGGCACTATATCAAGGGCGAGGTGTCATCCTTGGCAATTTACTCCCAACGTCCGTTGGCTGCTAATAGTTTGATTTGCACTTTCATTCAAAAACCTCCTTTTGAGAATATTAGGGAGATTTCTCTGCTTTCTTTGTCGCAGAAGGTTGCCTTCCTAGTGGCTATCCCTTCTGCTCAGAGTTCGGGGCGCTGTCCTGTCGTTTGCCTTATTTGGTGGTCCATAGGGATAAAGTGGTCCTCCGACCTAATCCGTCCTTTCTTCCTAAGGTGGTGTTAGATTTTCACCTGAATGAAGACATTGTGTTACCTTATGTCCTAAGCCTAAACATCACAAAGAAGTTGCCTTGCACTCTCTGGCTGTGGTTCGGGCGATAAGGGTTTATCTGACGGTTATGGAGTCCTTCCGGACGGTCCTCGCAAAGGTTTGGCTGCATCCGCTGCTACCATTTCGAGATGGGTCAGGCAGACGGTTGTTCAAGCTTATTCAATCAAGGGTCAGGTTCCTCCTTTCCCTGTGAGGGCGTATTCTACTAGAGCGCTGAGTGCCTCTTGGGCTTTTCCCCATTTAGGCCTCTGTTGTACACGTTTTGTAAGGCGGCGACTTGGTCGTCTGTGCACACCTTTACCAAATTTTACAAGGTGGATTTGTTGCCATCTTCGGATGCCTCTTTTGGCCACAAGGTTTTGCAGGCTACTATTTCATAAGAGAATGTTTTTTTGTTATTCTCTTGGGAGTCTCTTACCTGGGTGAGCTCATGTTGTTTGGTTGAGCTCCATGTTGCACGGTTGGATAGATTTGGCCTCTTGGAGTTGACGTTACTGTCTGGTTGTGTTTTTCCCACCCCTCCATGCCTATACTGCTTTGGGATGTCCCACTCAGCTCATTGAGATGAGGCTGCGTCTGTCGATGGTCGATAGGGAAAATACGATTTTTGTAAGATCTTATTGTAAAATCTTTTTTTCTCTGTCCATCGACAGACGCAGCACCCTCCCCTTTGTATGGGGATGGTTCTTTTGTCTTCACTGCTTGCAACAAAACTAATGTGCTGGGCTGTGGCAGTGGGGTTATGCCTGGAGGGACAGCCCCGTGGGCATGTACATGTTAAGTTTTGTACTAACGTACTGCCTAAACTACTCCTGCAGGTGGCAGCATAACCCACTCGGCTCATGGAGATGAGGCTGTGTCTGTCAAAGGACTTTAGTGGTAAGATCTTGCAAAAAAATTTTTTGCACAAGTTAGTTCCTGACGGACCAAGATCCAGAGGAAATACAAGCAACAGCCGGCTGTGGTTTTGCACAGGATAATCTAGATGCTTAACCACTTAAGCCCCGGAAGATTTTACCCCCTTCCTGACCAGAGGGTTTTTTGCGATTTTTTTTTTTTTTTTTTTTTTTTTTTTTTGCGGTACTGCGACATTGCAGCAGACAGATCGGACTTGACTGACATTTTTTACACTTTTGGGGGTACCAGTGACATTACTGCAGTAATCAGTGCTATATATATATATATATATATGCACTGTTACTGCAAAAATTACACTGGCAGGGAAGGGGTTAACTGTATTGGACAGGGAGGGGTTGTGTGTGTCCTAGGGGCGTGATTCTAACTGTATTGGGACATGGCTATTGGTGTAAAAACAAAGATCAGCGGTTCTACATAGTAGAACCGTCTGATCTCCATTTTTACACAGGGGAGAATGACAGGCGGCTTGTTTACATAAGCCGCTCTGCCTTTCTCCCGCTGTACCGACGATCGGCGAGTGACCGGCGGACATCGGGTCTGCCGGTCACACGCCCGCACTCCTCCCTGAACGAGCCTCAGCGGGCACGCGCTCGCCCGCTATTGGCTCCAATCCCAGTGACAGGCGAGTGACGTAGATCTACGTCACTCTGCGTGGCCGGGGCTGACTGCCGCAGTAAATATACTGTGCGCAGTCGGCAACCGGTTAAGATCTCCCAGCTAGGCCATGAGCAGGTCCAGAACTAGGCCTTGGCACGACTGTGCCCCGACGGATGGGGACGAGCCTGCAAGTGGACCGTCTCGCTGGGACGCGATGACCTGGAATGCCCTAGGTCGCAGTTTCCCCTCTGGCTGACAGCATCCCCATCCTGGGTGGGAGGTGTTCTGTTTCAGTGTGGCACCCACCTGGTATCGTGGGATGGTGAATAGTTTGTCCTTCCAAAACCTCTCATGGTCTCGGGGTTGACGTGGGCCCCCCTGGAATAGTAGGACCCAAGGGGCTCCCTCTGTTTCCCTGGCCTCTCGGAGCAGTGGGCCTGTATACCCCTCAGCACTCCCTTACCCCTAGCGGTTTACCTTGGGGGGTGGTAATATTGTGGCCGTTGTGGCGCTGCTGTGGAGGGGGTAGCTTGTGCTGATGGGGTCCCTGTTTGGCTTCTTCCGATGCCTGCCTAATGTTCTGGGACCCCTTTTGGGGGTCCTGGAGACCGCATGGCACGCCATGGGGGCCGCCATTTTGCTGTGGATCATGTATGTTTCTGTTCCCATTGTATTGCATGGGCAGCCATTTTCTATATCTCCCATTATGAATACATTGAGCGACCATTTTCCTGAGGGCAACAAGCTGGACAGGCGTGCGGTATGGCTTTTTTAAATATAGAGGCAGAGTTTTTTTCCTCTTCCTGTGCAGTCAGTGTCCCTTTCGTTTTGCATAGACACATTCTGGCAGTCTCCTGAACAGTCTGGTAACATTTTGCTGGGGTTCCCTGTAGTTTTTTTTTTTTCCCTCATCCACTCTTCGTTCTATTAGTCAAGGATTGAGGGTCCGCTGTGATTGTGGTGGGATTGCGTTTTGGCGGTTCCTAAAGGGACACTGCTCTAATATTATAATCGGTGTAACATCAAGTCCCAGGATACATTTTTACCTGCAGACCCCCTGGGAGTAACTGTGGAACCTTCTGGGTCACAGTCCCAGCCGGAAATCGCAGCTTTTTTTGCAAAATCTGATGTCTAAGGTGGATTTTGTCATTTCAGGTGTTGCCAGCCGCAAACGCCCTCTGCCTTCGCCTCCTCGGACTCTGAGGCAAATGTGGCAGCCGCAGACATAGCCCACCCTGAGGGGTTGGTGTCTTCACATTCTGATGGTGAAGAGGACCTGTCAACCCCCCCCCCCCCCCAAGCCACGCTCATTGATGGAAGCCCTTATAGTTTCAGTGCAGGAAACTTTAAAATTGGCTGATGACTC
Source organism: Pelophylax lessonae (assembly GCF_965119305.1). Lineage (NCBI taxonomy): Eukaryota > Metazoa > Chordata > Amphibia > Anura > Ranidae > Pelophylax > Pelophylax lessonae. The sequence goes on from NC_138771.1 coordinate 587,918,571, forward strand.
AACAGCGTCGGGTACGCAGGTGTCTTTTGGCTCCCGTAAATCGGGCAAGGTGTTCCCTTGTCAAGAATTGTTTCACAATATCGTGGATGAACAATGGCGGCACATTAAGCATATTCTGGTGGTGTCCAAGCGATTTGCACGCCGTTACCCCTTTGCGGAGGCAGTGTCCACTAGGTGGACTGTACCGCTGAAGGAGGATCACCCTGTTTCCAGGTTAAATAAAGGGACTCTGGTACCGGTCACCGACTTTTGCGAACCCAGTGGATAGACGGGTGGAGCACTTGTCCTGCCGTCTCCACGTGAAAACAGGGTCCATTTTAAAGCCTACCTTTTGTGAACATTCTGGTGGCGCAGACGGCTACTGAATGGTTGAAGTTACTTAAAAGTAACTTGGAAGCTGAACGGCTCTCCCTTGCGGTGCTGGAACTACTGGACCAGTTGGCTCAAGCTTTGGTGTTCATGGGTCCTAGAGTCCATTCCCCTGACCTTTTCTGAAGCAGAGAGGTTTGTGCGTTTGTCGCAGAGAAACTTACTGGGTTTATGCCCTTGACGTTTTGTCACCTGGGGGCATAAATGAGGAATTAGAATTTAATACGCTATTATAGAATATCTTTCTGGGTCTCTTTGAACATTATTTTGCGCTGGATGTGCGTTTTTTTCTTTTTTTTTTTTTTATTCTTTTATTTTTATATTATTATTATATTATATGTTCCTTTTTTTTACCTATTTTTGAACAATGCCCTGAGGGTGCATACTCTTTGAACTATTTCTTTATATACATTGTTATATATATTTTTTATGCATTTTTTAAATATTTTTAACATGGTAATGTAGTATTCACATGTGCTATAATTGTGCAATAGCTACCAGCTTTCAGGGGCATGCACATGCTATAATCAATTTCCTATCCATTTATTTACATGGGACAGTTGCCCAGTTGACAGTTGGGACGATTTCAGTTGCCCATATAAATGTCCTACCTCCAGCGGGTGGAGGCCTGATGAAGGAGCTGAGCTCCGAAACATGTAACCACCCACCATGCACTCTATTGGACACCGGCCGCTGCGTCCCCGCCCTGCCTTCAGGAAATCTCATGCCGACTCAGTTGAGACACAGACGAAAGGGCGCATCTACAGGAAGCGGATCACCGGATGTCCTCATTGCAACCACTTAGCACAGCGGACAGGAAGACTCCAGACAGATCTTTGCTATGCCCATGTCACTTTTACCAAATGTGAGTGCTTTTATACTTTTAACCTAATAAATACTTAGAGCCTACTGCACTTGGAGGCGCCTTGTCTTTATGTTCATGTGTGATAAGCCCCTGGATTCAGCTCCGTTGGTGGCCAGGACGTCGGCAGTGGGGATTGCTATTAGGCGCCTGGTATGTCTTCTGACCAGGCCTCCAAAAAGGCCTTGACTGATCTTCTCTTCACAGGGGAGCGGCTGTTGGATCCTCTCTGGATGAGTTGAACAAAGGTATTACAGAGGGTAAGAGTACTCTTCTTCCCCAATCCACGTCCTAGGCGGGGGCCTCCTTTTACTGCTCATAAGCAGCTTTTTTGTTCCTCCGGGTCGTAAGACAAAGGAAAAGCCGTTCAGGTCTTCTGGGAGTTCCAAGAAGCCATTGTCCGGTAAACCAAAGATCGGTCAGTCTGGATCTGCAGACAAGTCCTTGTCTGCATGAAGGGGCACCCTTATCTGCTTCTGGGGTGGGGGGACGTCTTTGCTTCTTTCCTGAACCCTGATCCAAACGGGGTACAAGATCGAAATCCAGTGTCGTCCGTTGAACATGTTCTTCCTGTCCAATATGCGCCTATCTCCAGATCGTTTAAGGGATCTACGGGAGGCAGTACAAGATCTGCTGCCGCAAGGGGTGATTGTACCAGTTTCCTCTCAGGAACGATTTCAAGGATTTTATTCAAACCTGTTTACTGTGCCTCGGAAAGAAGGCAAAGTGCATCCAATTCTGGATCTCAAGGCTCTGAACCGCTTTGTGTGGGTTCAGAGGTTTCATATGGAATCCATTCGCACGGTGGTGGCACCACTACACCAGGGAGACTTCTTGGCCTCCATAGATATCAAGGACGCATATCAACACCTCTCTAACTACGCTGAACACCACGCACGTTTTGCCATAGCAGAAGAGCATTATCAATTTGTGGCATTACCCTTTGGTCTAGTCTCCGCTTCCAGGGTGTTGATCAAAGTACTGGCCCCGATGTTGGCATTGTTGCGCCAATGGGGAATAGTGGTACTGGGGTATCTGGACGATCTCATGTTGAGAGCAGACTCTCATTCAGCCCTGATGAGCAACCTGTCGATCACTGTCGGCTCCCTACAGAAGTTCGGATGGAACATCAATTTCAAGAAATCCGCCCTGATACCTTCCTTGAGACTGAATTATCTGGGCCTGACTCTGGATTCAGCTTTGGCGAGGGTCTTTCTTCCACTAGACAAGCTGCAGGGGGGTGATCCCGAGTGTTGAAGAACAATCTGTCCTCGCGGCGGACTTGCATGCAGGCCTTGGGTCTGATGGTATCAACCTTCGAGGCGGTTCCGTTTGCTCAGTTCTATACCAGACCATTGCAAAGAGATTCTTATCAAATGGAACACGGATCCAAAGTCCTTGGACAATTTGATTCAGTTGAGTCACAACACGAGATCTGCTCTGTTTTGGTGGCTCCATTCTCCAGCACTGTGCCAGGGCAAGTCCTTCCTCCCGTTGTTTTGGACGGTGGTGACCACGGACGCCAGCCTGTCGGGCTGGGAAGGAGTACTGGGGAAGTTCTGTGCCCAAGTAATCTGGACAGTAGAATAGTCCAAACTGCTGATAAATGTTTTGGAGCTCAGAGCAATAAAGCTTTGTCTTTGGACGACTTGTCTGCAAGATTGTCCGGTTCGGATTCAATCGGACAACACCACGACTGTGGTTTACGTTAATCACCAGGGGGGCACCAAGAGTGTCTTAGTGGCCAAGGAGGTGGCCAAGATTTTGGTCTGGGCAGAAAAGTATGTTCCAACCTTCTCTGCTGTGCACATCCCAGGGATAGACAACTGGCAAGCAGATTTCCTGAGTCGTCAGGTGTTGGATCAAGGGGAATGGTCCCTACATCCGGTGGTGTTTGAGCACCTGCATGTCCAGTGGGGGACTCCCGAGGTCGATCTGTTTGCTTCTTGTCTCAACAGAAGGTGCAGAGGTTTGTAGCCAGGTCTCGAGATCCTCTAGCCTACGTCACAGACGCTTTGGTGGCTTCTTGGGGTCAGTATCGGCTGATCTATGCGTTCCCTCCGCTGAAACTCCTGCAGAGACTTCTCCGCAGGATAGAGGTGGAAGGGATTCCGGTCATTCTGGTGGCTCCAGACTGGCCTCGCCGAGCTTGGTACGCGGACCTAGTAAGGTTGGTTGCTGATGCTTTTTGGAGACTTCCTCTCAGGGAAGATCTGCTGTCTCAAGTCCCGATCTTCCATCCTGCTTTACAGTTGCTGGCTTTAACTGCATGACTGTTAAAAGCCAGGTGTTGAGGGATAGAGGTCTCTCTGATTCTGTGATTCCTACGCTTTTGAATGCTAGGAATTCGACTTCAAGGAAGATCTATCATCGTACTTGGAAATCGTACATTTCATGTTGTGAATCGCTGAAGATGCACCCTCGCTTGTTTTCGATCGCTAGGGTTTTGGCCTTCCTGCAGAAAGGGGTTGAACAGCGGTTGGCTTTCAAAGGCCTTTGGCTATATATTTCCAACTCCCATTAGCTACGGATGCCTTGGTTCGTACCTTCATACATGGATTGGCACCTCTGAAACTGTCCCCGCTACTGCCGTAGGATCTGAATTTGGTGTTGTCTGTTTTTCAAAAGCCTCCCTTTGAGAACATTTGGGAGATTTCTCTGCTTTCATTGTCTCAGAAGGTTGCCTTGGTGGCTTTCACTTCTGCTTGCAGTGTGTCTGAATTGGCGGCGTTGTCATGCCGCTCACCTTCTCTGGTGGTACACAGAGGTGAAGTGGTACTACGACCTAATCAGTCGTTTCTTCCTAAGGGGGTTTTCTGATTTCCATTTGAATGAAGACATTGTGCTGCATTTACTCTGTCCTAATCCCAAGCATCCCAAGGAAATTGCCTTGCATTCTTTGGATGTGGTTCGGGCGGCTACGGAATCGTTCAGGAAATCAGACTTTGTCCATACCGAAGGACCTTGAAAAGGATTGGCTGCGTCTGCTGCAACAAAATCCAGATGGATCAAGCAGACGGTTGTTCAGGCTTATTCACTGAAGGGTCAAGTTCCTCCTTTCCCTGTGAAGGCGTATTCTACTAGGGCGCTGCGTGCCTCTTGGGCTTTTCACCATCAGGCGTCAGTCCTGCAAGTGTGCAGGGCGGCAACATGGTCGTCTGTGCATACTTTCACAAAATTCTACAAAGTTGATGGACTGGCATCTTCGGATGCTTCCTTTTGGCCGCAAGGTTTCGCAGGCTGCTGTTTGAAGAGTCCCTTTTTTTTTTTTTTTTTTTTTTTTTTTTGCTTCTCTTTCAGGTTGTATGTTTTTCCTGGGTGAGCTCCAGTTGTTCCTGGTTGAGCTCCACGTTACCTGGTCGGCTAAGTTTAGTCTTTGGGGAATTATGGCTTCTTTGTGTTGTCTTCCAACCCCTCATGAATATACTGCTTTTGGACATCCATATAGTCTAATAAGAGAGCTGCGTCAGGCGATGAACGATAGAAAACTGGATTTTTGTAAGAACTTCTACTTTTGAGTGAATGGGGTTATTTTGTATTTTCTAAACACTGCTTGCAACTAAACTGATTGCTGATAGCGTGTGGGGTTATGCCTCCAGGGACAGCCCCATAGGGTTGGGTGAGCTTTTTTCCTGCCTAGTGCCTATTTCTGATTGGAGGAGCATAACCCTATAGTCTCTGAAGAGATGGAGCTGCGTCTGTTGCACTTCAGAGAAAAAGTTTACAGTAAATTCTTACAAAAATCCAGTTTTTCCCTTTTTTTACTTTACATTGTGTCATTTCTTCAGTTTTGTCACATGAGAAGATATAATAAAATATTTACAAAAATGTGAGGGGTGTACTCACTTTTGTGAGATACTGTATAAGTGTATATGATAGAAGTAATATCTCTTTCGTTCGTTGACAGACGCAGCTCCTTGTATTCATAATCATTGGGTTATACTGCCACTTACAGGAGTAGGACAGTAGGCAGAAAAATTCTGGCTACACCCATGGGCAGTCCCAGGGGGGTAAATTCCCTCTCTGCTATACCCACTCGGTTTTTTTTTTTTCTTCCTAGCCAGGAGTAAGGACCTAGTTCCTTGCTGGGATCATTGGTCTTGGCAAAACTTTTTGATAGGAATTTTTTTCCTGTGAGATCTACAGTCAACTGCCAGACTGGGTGACGAGCTGAATAACTAGATCCAGTGGATACCCCAGTCTGGCTAGTGAGCATGCGCAGACCTCTGCTCTAGGTCAGCCGTGACCTAGCCCCACTGGATAGGGGTTGGCATGCGAGTTAAATGCCTAGCGAGGACACATAGGACCAGGTCTCTGCCTGAGTCGCAGAGCATACTAGCACATTATGCCATTGTCCTGCAGGTTTTTTTTTTTTTTTTACTCGGGATACAACTGCTTTAATGACAAAGGTAAAAACAAACCTTGTAATGATTGTAAAGGCAATTTTTTTTTTTTTTAATGAAAAACGTTCTACTTACTGCTGTGTAATGGTTTTGCAGAGAGCAGCCCTAAACCTCCTCTTCTGGAATCTCCCACTGACACTCTTGGCTCCTGCGGTCTGCCCCAATAACAACATAGCAAGCTGCCTGCTCTGGGAACAGTCGTATGTGTTTGTTCCTCAGCCCTGTTTCGTGTGTCCATTGATCGGCCAGTGCCCTGGCTCTCTCCTCATTGACTGTGATTGACAGCAGTAGGAGCCTCCCTCTTGTGCACATAGAGATGAGGCTCAGGTAAGTAAAAGGGGGGCTGGGGGAAGCTGCATGCAGAAGTTTTTTTACCTTCATACATAGATTGCATGAAGGTTAAAAAAAAAAAAAAACCTTGTACCTTTTTTTAAAACCACTTTAACACCTAAACACAGTTTTGCAATTTTGGCATGTTTGTTTTTTTTTTTTTTTAATTTCTCAAAATTGGGCTCCCTTTTGGTGGTAAATGGTAATCCTCCTCCTGGGTTTCTTTGCCATTACCATGATTCACCACCAAAAAACAACTTCTAAAATTCTCTTATTCCTATTAATGGTGATACCTCCTATATATGGGTATTGTTTGTATCTGGAGAGTGGCCCAGAAAGGTTGTTAAGAGGTTTATGATTAACCCCCATTCCTGAACAAGTGGGATGTTTATTGTATAGGATCATTAAAACGGTGAAGCTTACAGTATTTCTTTACAACATTAATCCAAGTGTTAACAGGTTGAAGAGAAAAATGTGCAACTCTATTGCTGCTGTATATCCAAGCGCATGTCCCTTTTTAACCTGTGTATTTGTTTATAAAGCTGAAATCCAGCCTTGCCTTCAGTCTTGCACAGTTGTACAGGCTTCTATTCTGTACTGATACTTATTACGCTTATTTTATTGCCCACTTTTCATAATGTGCATAAAAAGCTGCAGCAAATCAGAAAGAGCCTGCCTCATTTCCTAACTGTTGGATGTCTAGCATCATCTAGCTGTTCTCTGGGCTGCTCATTTCATTGATTGGATTTCAGTGTTTTCAATCATGGAGGCTCAGCAGAACATGTGGTTGTTAACAAGCTATGTGCAGCACCCTGCTAGCCCCTTCCACCAGCCATGATCTGGCTGCATTGCCTAGAGCAGCCTTTTTCAACCAGGGTGCTCTGAGGTTTCTATAGGGTTGCCTTGGCAAAATGCCTAAAATTGGCCCAAAAATGTATACAAGCCAGGTGAATGAAGCCTGCCTTTTTAGTTTCATAAAGCCAAAGGTTTTTATGGTGCACCATTTCAACGTTCAGCCACCAGCATCCTAACAACCAGTGATGTCATCAGTGTTAATAAGAAGGATGTTGATCGCCTGCACAGCCTCCTTGTTTGACCCTTCCCTGCCCCTCTCCGTCAACACTGAGGTCACATTAACTAAGTGATGGAGAGAAACTGAGGGAGAGGAGAAACACGAATACTAGTTGGTACCAGTGTACAAAAGTGTATTTGTTTGCTTTGGAGGAATCATTCACCTCTAATGTTGGGTGTCCTACATGTGTCGATGCTGCCGCATTATGTAAAACTATTGGAATAGTTTTACAAAAAAGGTTGAGAAACGCTGGCCTAGAGAAGCACCGAGACCTAGTAATGTCATTGGGCTAAATAACGTATATGTTATAAAAACTGGTTTTATTTTATATGAAAAAAAAAAAAGAAAGTGTGTTGATGGGGAGAAAAGAGACACAACAAAAGCAAAATATAAACCGATTCAGCTTTAACATGCATATTTCATGTATAGCTGGTATTTTTGTATCTTTTTACGGTTTTCCTAATATTGTCTTGTATTTGTGGCTTATGTTAATACATTTTAAACTGGAATGTTTTTGTCTTTTCTGTTACAGTTGGATGAAGTTCAGCAGTCTGTCCAATTATTAGATTCCTTCTCCAGTGAAACCTCTTCACACTTGCAGCAACTCTCAACTCAACTTAGTAAGTTTCTGTTAATTGCAATGTGTTTGAAAATCAACCTGTGGTTTAGCCGGAAATCTGTAGGCTACACACCCGTAAGTGATGTGCACTCAACTGAACAATCTTCACTTTCCTCTATAAGGAAAGTAGAATATTTTTGAATTCAGGTATTTTACTAAAGGGACAAATGTCCTATATTGAAGCGGTTTCTAAAAATCTAAAATGGCTTTATTGTTCCAGCATTACAGAGAATAGTCAACCCAGCTTCTGCTGACGTATTTTGTCGCCTACTAGGTCTTAATAGTAAAATAAGAGGGAGCAAAAGTTGTGTAACTATTGACATGATGTTATGTGCGTAATAACTTGTTATTTCTCTTTCGTTCATTGATGGACCCAGCTCCATAATCTTCTTGACTATTAGGTTATTCTGCCTCCTACAGGAGTAGGACACTAGGCAGGAAAAAACTTTACCACGCCTATGGTGTAGTCCCAGGGGGTACACTCCCACCTCCTGCAATAGACACTAGCAGGAGTAAGGATGCAGTTCCTTGTCGGGAGTAAGGATGCAGTTCCTTGTCGGGAGTAAGGATGCAGTTCCTTGTCGGGAGTAAGGACCGACCTAGTTCCTTGTCGGGAGTAGGGACCGACCTAGTTCCTTGTCGGGAGTAGGGACCTATGGGGTAGTCCCAGGGGGTACACTCCCACCTCCTGCAATAGACACTAGCAGGAGTAAGGATGCAGTTCCTTGTCGGGAGTAAGGACCTAGTTCCTTGTCGGGAGTAAGGACCTAGCATTTTTTTAATAGATTTTTTTCCCTCCTTTTATTTTCTGTTCCTGTGAGAACTACAATCCAACTGCCGGAATGGGTGACGCACTGGATATTCTAGTTCCTTACAATCTCCCCAGTCTGGCCAGCGAGCGCGACCCGATCTAAACTCCTCCGCGCTAGGTCGGCGCGACATAGCCCCACTGTACGGGGATTGACGAGTTAAACGCCTCGTGGGGACACTCAGACCTGGTCACGGCCTGAGTCGCAGTGTACCTCTGGCCCACAGCACCCCCATTCCAAGATGGTGCGGTGGCCTGCCTGGAGTGGTGCCCACCCGGTTTCCATAGGTGTGGTAAGTAGTGTCCCCCCCCTTTCACTGGGGGCCTGTTGGGGTGGACGTTGGTTGGACCCCCCCGAGTTCTCATCCTTCCCACATAGCATCCCTCCTCATTTATGGGGGTCACGCTGTGGACCATCCCCCATTTGCCCACACCCAGCTCCCCCCCTCCCTTCCCAGCTCTAGAGGTACAGGATAAGCTGTTTTTGGGATGTTGAGCGGGTGATTTGGCGCCGCCGGCTGCAAAAAAATTTTTTTTTGGGGGGGCATGGTTCTGGTGGGGGCTCCTGCCAGGGCCCCCCTTCCTGCCCATTCATTTCTGGGGGTCTCGGGAGTCGCGTGGAGCCGCCGTTTTGTCATTGATGGCTGCTGTATCTACACCCATGTTTGTGTAGTCCGGAGGCCATTTTCTTGTAGTTTCCTGTTGCATAAAGTGGCAGCCATGTATTTGAAGCCTACAGAGCGGTAATTCTGAGGTGGGCCTCTAGTGTTAGCTCTGCGCTTTCTCCTTCTCTCTGATTGCCGCACGGCGTGCAGCTGGACACTCTGCTCTGTACCTGGGTCGGTGGTGGTGAGTCCCTGTGGGTGTAAACGGCTCTCCCTCTTCTGTGCTATAGCAGCAACTTGGTGTGATGGGACTTGTGGTGCTGTTTTTTTTTGTTTTTTTTGTTTTTTAAAGGTAGTCTCTGGGTTCAAAATAGAGTCCCTGAAGCATGTTTCTCCACCTGACCCTCTTTCACAGTCTGCAGGGCCCTAGCGTCCAGGGTAGATGTGGTCCTGCCAAACAGGACAGGCAAAAAGCGAAAGAGAAAAAAAAAAAACCCCTGCAAGACAAAGGCATAATGAGCTAGTATGCATCGCATACTAGCTCATTATGAAACACTTGCCTTAGAACGAAGCCCCGACACGGACCCCCGGACACCGCTGTGGGAGCTGACATGATCCCTCGGCGTCTCTTCCGGGTTCGGCGGCTCCGGCGCTGTGATTGGCCGGAGCTGGCAACTTCCAGGCAAGGAACTCTGAAGGTCCGCGGGTTCACGTCAGTGGCTGCATGCAGTGCAAATATCTCCTAAACCGTGCAGGTTTAGGAGATATTAATCGTACCTACAGGTAAGCCTTATTATAGGCTTACCTGTAGTTTAAAAATCACAAAAAGCGGTATACTACCGCTTTAAGGTGTATTATACCAGGGTGCTTATTGTCTGTCTCTTGGGCCTTTCATCATCAGGCGCCTGTGGTGCAAGTTCGCAAGGCAGCCACTAGGTCATCTGTGCACACTTCAAAAAATTTTACAAAGTGGATGTGTTGGCAGCTGTGTACGCTGCCTTTGGCCGCTAGGTTTTGCAGGCTGCTGTTTGAGAGGACTAGTCCTCTTTGAGGGTGCATTTTTCAGGTGAGCTCCAATTGTTCCTGGTTGAGCTCTTGTTTCCTGGTTGGCTAGGTTTAGCCTTTTGGAAATTGTCTTCTGCTGTTGTGTTTTTTCCCCACCCCTCATGTTTGACACTGCTTTGGGACATCGCAATGTTCAAGAAGATTTTGGAGCTGTAGCCGTCAATGAACATCAAAGAAAAGGATTTTACGGTAAGACAAAAATCCAATCTTTTAGTTGGGGGTGTATGTATATGGGTTAATTATCGAATGTATTCCAAGAGATGTAGAACTGTGCAGAAAGTCTTCTTTTTTTTTTTTTTTTTTCTTTTAAGGGTTAGGTAGAATTTAGACACTTATATGTATAACTACTCCTATTCTTCCATATCCTTCTGTTCTACGATTAAGCCCCAGTAAGGTGAGGAAACTTATCAGAAAGAGGAACTTGGTGGAGTGTTCTCTGCACGCTGGAACAATAAAAAAAAAATTCAGCTTTTTGGAGACAGCAGTGTTTTGCTTCAGTATATCACACTGACTTGTGTGGGAGGAAACCTGGCCTTCACCCACCTGGTGGTGGTGATGATTTGAATCTTGGCTGGTTCAGCAGGGACTGGCTGCGATTCGATCCTTGTATGGCCAGGCTCCTTGTACCAAAGTCAATCAGTCAACCTTGTACCAAATACAATTAGCATGTCGGATCTCTAGCATGCAGTTATTGCCAGTGCTATAACCGCCAGCAATAATCACACTGTTCTGCAGGGAGAATACAGTAGCTCAGTGGGATGTATTAACCCATCAACACTATGCGTAATAAATTGTTTTAGTTGGGGGTATATGCATCATAAGGTGCAGGAAAGCAAATTGCATCATCTATGGCCTGCCTAAGGCTGGCCATAGACAATTTGAACCATGTATAGGCAGGTCAAATGTACCAAGTTGATTGATCAACTTGGGTACAACCAGCCTGCCGGGTTTTACATGTGATTATCGCTAGCGGCTGCTATAGCCGCTAACAGTCATGAACTTCCTCTGCCAAGAAAATACAGTGGCTCTGCAGAAGGGATTCCCATGACAACACTGTCTGTGTTGATGGGGTAATCGTGGTTGCAGGAAAGAAAATTAACACTGTGTATGGGCCTGCCTTACAGTGGTAGTAAACCTTAAGGCTCAGTACACACTTTTGCAAATTGGATGCGGGCTTCCGTGCATCCAATTCGCATGACAGGAGACTGTGCCTGACTCTCAATGGAGCTGGTTCACACAGCCCTGGGGTGGCCGCGGTCCACACTGGAAAAGGGTCCTGTGTATCTTTGGCTCCGTTTTCAGGTCCGAATTCAGACCTGATTCGCACCTGAAACAAAGAACAGTGACACACCAGACCCCCTGCAGTGAGCTGTGGCCGCAGCTAGTGTGAACCCAGCCTCAAAGTGAGAGTTCAGGGAGCGTTCATTCCTCCTGCTGATATCGGGGGTGGGATCACTGCTATCTGAAGCTTTCACATGTTGTCTATATTTCCATATTGCTGGTCGAGGTTTTACAGCCCTCCTACAGAAAAGAGCGGAAACACTGTCCCGTCGTGGAGTATATGCTGTTTTTTCACTTTAATTCATACCTGTTTACTCACCTTTTATCTTGCATGTTATTTAGTGTAAACTGTTTGTTTTTTTCCCCCATTTACAGAAACCAAATCTTTTAAGCCAATGGAAGATTCTCCAGTCCGAATGTTCCTGAAAGTTTCTCAAAAATAGGAGGTTTTGAGATTTTAAGGACAGTATGTGACATTTTGAATTTACTGTGTGGAGAACCATCTTCTCCTCTGTGGGTTGTGCTGCACATTTGAAATGCAGTGTTTTTTCTAGTCTGGGCTGCATTAAGAAGACAGCTGTAAGCAGTGGTAGTATAAGAGCTCCTTGCCATCAGCTGACCAGCAGTGTTTCTGAGACACGAGACCCTTGCCAATTCAAGGTTCTTTTTAAGTATAAAATCTCATTAAAAGTTGATGAACTCAAACTTGAGCTTCTGGAGAACTGAGCCTTGCCTTTCTGTCAGATTGCTTGTCACTGAAACTGCATCTGAGATTCACTAAATCATACAAGCAACACTCCCACATTGTAATCCAGTAGATGACTTGCGGATAGTGAAGTCTGAGGAGCTTGGGATCATCACCCATTCACATACTTTCTCTGACTTCAGAAAAGCAGTCAATCACCGGTTTTCACTTGAGCTCTACCAGCCGGTGGCATGGCCATCTGAGCATAGCCAGGAGTGTCTCCAAAAGCCTGAAACCTAGCGTGATTGGAATATACACCAAATGTTATGTTCTATGTAAGGAAATTGTATTTATACTTCAGAATTAGTATTGTTAAGAGTTATGTTGTAGCAAATAGATGAAGCTGAAGCTTTGCAAACAAATAGCTTTTCTATTTTTTTTCTATTTTTTTTTCAGTATGTATATTCATTGTGTTATATGGATGCATAAGAGATGGTGACCTTAGCCTATAAGTTGCTTGAGGGTAGGGACTGATGCGAATGTGCAGTGCATATTGTTGGCGCCACATGAATGCCTGAAATAAAGTTATTAAATTGTTCTATAGGTAATTGGTTATATTCTTCTTATGGTTTCACAGTTTTTTTTTTTTTTTTTTTCAGACTTCTTGCATTAAGAGCCGGTTCACACTACTCCGACTTGTCAGGTGACTTGGTGGACTGACAAGTAGCGCTCCATGCTGTGCAAATGAACCGTTCTAATCAGAGAGACTCAAGTCACTCCAACTTAGAAAAAGGTTCCTGCACTACTTTTGGGCGAAGTCGGAGCGACTTGCATTGACTTCTTTTATGAGAAGTCGTTTGCAAGTCGCAATGAAGTCGTGCTGCACGGGCGACTTCAAAGTAGTAGACTTTGATTTGTGGTAGTGTGAACCGGCTCTTAAGCAGTAATAAACCCAAAAACAAATACATTTCAGCTTACCAATTATTACATGTAGTGGCTGCATTCATTTTAGTTTCTTTCGGCTTTTTCACCTGGTGATCCTGCCAGTAAGTCTGTTGTTTTTCAGCTTCTTTTAACAGACCAAGCTGTCCAGACAAAGTAGCAGTTGTGACAAACCATTTACCAATGACAGTGGTGCTTGCAATTGTTAGCTTTTGCATTCATTTGTGTAAATCTTTATCCCGAAAGGAAAAATAAAAACTTTGCTGTAACGGCTTAAAAATTTTAGCTGGAGTTTGACCTCAATTTGTTAGTCAAATCCATCTATATCTGCTAGTGCACCTAAAACTACCATCCCTCCACAGTGAGAAAGCTGCTGTCCAAAGGTCCCTGCTTTACTGTACCCAAAATTCAGACATCTAAGAGAAAGTGTGTTACTGGCTGGATCACCAGATTAAAAAAAAAAGGGAAGAAAAAGCCTGAAAAAAGACATTTAATGCAGCCACGACATCTAAGAATTGGCAAGTTGCAATATTTAATTGTTTTTGTTTAATACCGCTTTAGGCCCCTTTTATGACTTGGGACTGCAAAGTGGCATGACAAGACGTACCCCATGATTTCTAATCGTGTACCATTTATATCTGTGCGACATCCAAGTAGCCCCTGCACTACTATGGTCCAACTGATGCGACTATAGACCTCAAGATTACACAGGCATTGTTTCAAGTTGCGTTAGTCATGTGGCAAAGTTGCACGACTTTCAGGTCGTACAAATGTGAAAGGGGCCTTAAGCTGATGGTGAGATAATGAAAAGGGGAAACAGAGGGTTGACTGACAAACCCTTCACACCACTTGCCCTTGGAATGTAATTCTACATTTTTTTAAGTGCTTCTTTTTTTGTAAATTTAAGCTTTTTGATTACCTTTTTATTGAGCTAACAATCAAAGTAAAAGGCAGTAAAGAGAGGATAACGGGTGAATTATTGCATAAACATTTGCAGATAAAAGCAACAATGGGCTAATCTACATGAGTCCCAACTATAAAATCCTCATGCGCTGGTATCGGGTGCCCTCCCCCACTGCACAAATTTTACCCACATACCTCTGCTGGAGATGTGGAGAGGAACGGGGAACATTGCTTCATGTCTTCTGGTCCTGCCCGGAACTCTCAATACTGGCAGGCAGTTAGTGACCTTCCTAAAGACTTCACTGAGTATGAGATTCCGAATGACCCTGCTATTTCTCTGCTCTATCTATCCAATATCCTGGTACGCAGATATCGGAAATCTCTGGTACGACACATTCTCAATGCCGCTAAATCTTGCATTCCGATGCGTTGGAAAACCCAACACCTCCCGACTATCAGGGATTGCATACGCAGGGTTGAGGAGGGTAAATAGCATGGAAAATCTTATTCTCACTGCCCAACCTGACAGGGAAAAGTATGACAAAACTTGGACGATTTGGAATCTGTTTGTCCTATCGGACAAGGGGAAAAATCTTATGAGCTCCACTCCAGACAGGGGTTAAACCTGCACTCTGCATAGCATACTCTATCCCCCCCTCTCCATTCCTTATTCCCACCTTCTTCCCTCTTTATCACTACCCCCCCCCCCCCCCCCCAATTTTCCTTTTCTCTCCCTCTCTCTCCTTTCCTTTCATCTTTCTTACTATTTCGCTATCTCACTTTGTATTTCCTCTCTTCTTTTTCTCTATTGCCTTGCCTTTCCTTTCTATTTCTCACTTACCTTGCCTCTCACTGAGTTATTCGGGGAGAGGGGAGATGCACGGGTTAGCGACAGAGTACATATCCTGGCTGACGCTGTGGTTTCCACAAAACAACAATATCTCTCCTGCGCTCAAGTGGTATGCGGGAAGGTGAATCTTCTAGGCGGTTTTATGACACAGAAGAAGTGGTCTTGCTGCCCCCCTCAGGACCAAGGGTATCCAAAAGGCACTACAAGAAAACAACAAGAGAAGGGCGCACCGACCTTGTGCATTACCACTTAAAAGTTTATTAAAATCAAAGAAGGGTAGCGTACAATATACTCACAAACGTAGCATATGAACAAGCATATAGGAAATGGGCACCGCTCGCTTCCAGGACACTTCTCTACTGCTGGATAGCGTGATGGCGTCCTCAAAACCTGATGTGGCTTACGCGTTTCGAGGGAGGACCCTCTTCCTCAGAGCCAAAATCGCCACATCACGCTATCCAGCAGTAGAGAAGTGTCCTGGAAGCGAGCGGTGCCCATTTCCTATATGCTTGTTCATATGCTACGTTTGTGAGTATATTGTACGCTACCCTTCTTTGATTTTAATAAACTTTTAAGTGGTAATGCACAAGGTCGGTGCGCCCTTCTCTTGTTGTTTTCTTGTGACGCTGTGATTTACCAGCCATGATTTCTGCTGCCATCTTTTTCTGTTGGTCATATGTCTGGTCATACTTTACATTTCGGGGTGTTTTTGTTGACTGGGGTTTTTTTTTTTTTTTTTTTGCTACCATAATAATTACTACAAGCAGGTGACACCTCATTGTTACCATATATGTTTTGTTCTGTACTCCTGATATTGTTTGTTTACTAATATTTTTTTTTTTTTTTTTACACCTATGCATCTGTTCTCTCTCTGCACTGAAAATTAATAAATAAAATATTTGCAAAAAAAAAAAAAAAAAAGCAATAATGAACAAAATTAAAAAACAATCACAAATGTGTTTTGTTCTTTTATACTGAGACCGTATACTGTAACTTTAGCATGCCTCAATTGCTTGCATTATATTCAAACCTGAAAATGATACATAAATTGCAAAAATGGGCAACTCTAAAACACAACAAAAAATGTGGTTTTCCATAATTGACAATCAGATTATATTACTGCTTCTGCAATCCACTTCTGCTAAAGTCATGGAGTTTGGGGTCCTGGTGGATGTCAAAGCACCCCAAACCTTTTTGTATGCACCCTCCTTTAAAAAAAAAAAAAAGAAGTTTTTGCCACCAAAACGGTGCAAAGTACCCCATGGAGAAGTTCTCAGATAAGTGGGTTCTCTGGCGCTAGACCCAGCTATTTCCTATCTGAATAAGACTGATGGTCCCAATGGATGAGGGCCGGTCTTCAAAAACATTACAAATAAGAGATTTGAGGCCCTCTTTCAGGCACTTTTCTCCCTGATGGGGAAGTTCGGCAGCCGGCAATAGTTACAGGTTAGTCTGCCAACCTCTCAAAGTTTGGGCAAAGCGTTATGCTTCTTTCCAGAGAATCTGATTTCACAGAAGAAGTGCCTGTCCCTACATTATCAGATGAGGTCCCTGAAGTCTCTACAGAGCCCATAAATCATTTCTGCATGAGGGAGTTGGAAAATATGATTGCGTCAAACAATGTGTAACTCTGTTTTCTAAGTTCCACTCTAGGGAGTTGCAACTCAATATTCTTTTAGCTTTGCATTGGAGGAACAATTGCATTCCCTGATTTTCCAATGTCTCTACATCCCAAAACCAGGTTGGCTCTGGTATGGTGGATCTCAACAGACCTTGGATGTGGGGAAATGGTTCCTTTGGGTAACTGTTGTGTGTGCCTGAGGGTCCTTGTAAGGGCCCGGCTGCTTTTCCATTCATTTTTTGTCTGTGGATTTGTCAACTCACTGCTCAAGCATATGGCCATGCTGGACAAGATTCCTCTTTACCTGGTCAAACCCCAATGCACCAGGGCCATTTGGTACTTCCTGGGCAATTGAGTATCAAGCTTCTGTTTAAGTTTTAAGGCTGCTATCTGGTCTTCTGTGCACACATTTACCAAATTTTTTTTTCTTTTGCCAGGTAAATGTTCACACCTCTGGATGTTTTTTGCAGAAAATCTGGCAGGCAGCTCTGTAGCGGGGCTTTTCCTGTTTGGTTTGACATTTGGGCTTGCTGTAGTGATGCCCATCCCTTATGTTCAGTAAAGTAAAATGCTTTCTTAAAGTATGTTACAGGGATGCATTCCCTCTTTATGCATGTTCTTATTGCTTGCTGCAAAACTAAGGACACATTGTGTCTATTTATTTGTTATGCCCATGTGGGAAAGCCTTCCTTTTTTTGGCTGCTGTCCATTCAACTAAAGGTGGCAGCATAACCCATTGGACATTAATTTGAAGATGTCTTGTGATGTACTCCAAGTAAAGTAAATCAAAAATCCTACTTTATGTAATTTCTTCGGACTTGCCAGGTGCTCCATTCTTTTTGCAGTTTCCCTGCTAATGACCAGTACTGCTGGGGCTGTTTGCAATATTTGTTAGCCTTGGCATGATTCCCTGCCATTAGCTGCTGGCGGGAACCCTGATTCGAAGCAATGGAAGACTGACGGCATGGGTAGCTATTTGTGGAGGTTTACATGTAATCGATCATGCAGCGATTTACCTCCGATCTGATCATCTGCAGATAATTGCTGCATGACCGATTTTACATGTGCATAGCTGCAGGCGCTGTCAGTCCCCCCTTGCTTTAAATTAGAGCTATTCTGTTGATTCTCCTACAGGTAATCAAAGTCAGCACTTGCGAATGGGGCCTTAACTTTAATAAAAGTCTGTCCTGAGAGAAACGTGAAGGGTGCCATTGCTTACCTTCTCATTCTGTGAATTCTGGTTTCCTAGATGTCTGCCAAGCCTCTGGTTTTATCACTCAAGTCTGAGACCTGGAGACAGTGTTAAAACTACTGGCACAGGTGAAATAGCCTCAATTAGGTACTGCCTCCCCTGCGTGTAAAGTGATACCGCACACTTCTTCCTGTCTCATCCTGTAGTCGCAGTCGGCGTGCGTTCCACAGGCGTGGAGGAGGTGACGTCACTGGTACTATGTATTAAGAAATTCTCACGCACCCACATATCAACCCATAGATTGATATTTCAACCAGCGCCCACTTTCTATATTACATAGGAACAAAAGGATGCCACATCGTTTAATGGAAAGGAAAAGTGTCAACCTACAGAGGGCTGAATTCAAAGACACCCCGAAAATCAAAGTGAAAATATGATGCAGCTGGCTAGTCCATTTTGCTGAAATTTCATTGCAGCAAATCAAAATGGTACTCCATAGTTTGGATGGCCCCCACATGCTTGTATGCATGCCTGACAACATCAGGGCATGCTCCTTTTGAGACAATGGATATTGTCCTGGGGTATTTCCTCCCAGATCTGGACCAGGGCATTACTGAGCTCCTGAACAGACTAAGGTGCAACCTGGTGGTGTCAGATGGCCCAAAACATAATTTCCCAGAAGTGTTCGATTGGATTTAGGTCAGGCAAGCATAGGGGCCATTCAATGGTATCAATTCCTTCAACCTCCAGAAACTGGCTGCATACTCTCCACACATGACGCCGTGCATTGTCATGCACCAGGAGGAAGCCAGGACCCACTGCATCAGCATAGGGTCTGACAATGGGTTCAAAGATTTCTTCCCAATACCTAATGGCAGTCAGGGTGCCATTGTCTTGCCTGTAGAGGTCTGTGCATCCCTCCATGGATATACCTCCCCAGAACATCACTGACCAATAACCAATATTGTCATGCTGAACAATGTTAGACAGCCTATGGTTCTCCACGGCTTCTCCCAGATCTGGACCAGGGCATCACTGAGCTCCTGAACAGACTGAGGTGCAACCTGGTGGTGTCGGATGGACAAACCTAATGCCCCAAAGGTGCTCTAAGGCAGGCGAGTGTGGGGGGCCATTCAATCAATTCCTTCATCCTCCAGGAACTGGCTGCATTGTGGTGCACCTGGAGAAACCCAGGACCCACTGCACCAGCATATGTCTGACAATGGGACCAAAGATTTCATCCCGATAACTAACTAATGGCAGTCATGGTACCATTGTCTAGCCTGTAGAGGTCTGTGTATCCCTCCATGGATATGCCTCCACAGACCATCACAGACCCACCACCAAACCAGTTATGCTGAACGATGTTACAGGCAGCAAAATGCTCTCCACAGCTTCTCCAGACCCTTTCACGTCTGTCGCATGTGTTCAAGGTGAACCTGCTCTCATCTGTGAAAAGCACAGGGTGCCAGTGGCAGATTCTAATGTTCAATGACAAATGCCAATAAGACTCCATGGTGCTGGGCAGTGAGCACAGGGTCCACTAGAGCAGTGGTTCTCAACTCCGGTCCTCAGGGCCCACTAACAGGCCAGATTTTAAGTATTACCTTGGGGAGATGCAGACTAGAGTACTGCAATCACTGAGCAGCAAATGATATCACCTGGAATGTATTTCAGTTATCTTGCAAACCTGGCCTGTTAGTGGGCCCTGAGGGCCAGGGTTTAGGACCACTGCACTAGAGGACATCAGGCCCTCGGGTCACCCTCATGAAGTCTGTTTGGTTGTTTGGTCAGAAACATTCACACCAGTGGCCTTCTGGAGGTCCTTTTTTAGGGTTCTGGCAGTGCTCAATCCTGTTCCTCCTTGCACAAAGCAGCAGATACTGGTCCTGCTGATGGTTTAAGACCTTTCTTTGGCCCTGTCCAGCTCTCCTAGAGTAACTGCCTATCTCCTGGAATCTCCTCCATGTTCTGGAGACTGTGCTGGGAGACACAGCAAACCTTCTGGCAATAGCACGTATTGATGTGCCATCCTGGAAGAGTTGGAATGCCTGTACAGCCTCTATAGGGTCCAGGTATCGCCTCATGCTTCCAGTAGTGATGCAGACACTAGCCAAATGCAAAACTAGTAACAAACAGTCAGAAAAGATGAGTAGGGAAAATCATTTCAGTGGCCTCCACCTGTAAACCCATTATGTTTTGGAGGTCATCTCCATTGTTGCCCAACTAAATCCCCCTGTTAATTTCATTAACACTAAAGCAGCTGAAACTGTTTAACAATCCCCTCTGCTACTTAACTGACCAGATAAAGATCCCAGGAGTTTAGTTGATTTGATTCTATACTCTGATTAAAAAGTGTTCCTTTTTTGAGCATTGTATGAGGGGGGACTGCTGTACACAGAACGTTTTTATATCTTAATACATAAAATGCATTAAGATAAAAAAAAAAAAGATTTTACAATTCCTTTAAAGGAATGCATATATTTTCCAATTTTACACATTCATGATAAATCAAGACTAAATCAAATTCTTTGGTAAATATTGAACTATGCGCATAATCAATATGCATCCGTATTTAAGCCATCAGGTGAAGTTTTTAGGATCCTTTTCACGTTTTCAGTTTTTGCCCGCCTGCTGAAGAAAAAAATGTTTACAGGACTCCGTAACTCCAATTTTTTTTTACTTTTTTTAAAGAAAACCTTAGTGCTCTGGGAAACCCTTTTTCAGTGATGTTTTCAGTGATTGTTTATAAATGAAAAATTGTGTGTGTTTGTAAACAGTTTTAGATCTGATTTGTACACAAAGTTAAAAAAAATGAAGTGAACCAAACCATTAGGCTGCATTCACACTTGAGCGTAGCGTTATACCGCCTGTCAGTTTTTTTGGCGGGTCTGAACGGTCACCCCATCCATCTCTATGGGGCATCGGATGTCAGCGGAGACATGTCCGCTGACATCCGATCCGTCAAATCTGGACGCATTGGAAACCCTATTTTCCATCCGTCCAGTGGATGGGATCGGATGAGAACGGACATACAGTCCGTTCCCATCCGATTCCTCCATAGAGATGCATGGGGACCTGACAGCTGTGTCTCAGAACACATCACGGAGAACATCTGTCATCCTGCTCAGCGGGGGATCGGCGGATTGATCCCCCGCTGAGAAAAACGGAGTCCATCCCATGGGCTCCATGTGTGAAAGAGCCCTAACACTAATGTAACTTGGAGCTGACCCAAGCTAGAAATGTTTTAATTGTCTTTTGAATATTTACAGTAAAAGCTATTGGTGGGCTCTGAGGGCTGGGTTGAAGAATATGACTTTACACCTTAACTCCAGATAAAAACCCGAAGAACAGATAATCACACGAACCATCCAGTTTTAACCACTTCCCAACCACCCGCCGCCTTTTTTTTCTGCGGCAGGGTGGCTCTTCTGCGCAAACTGACGTAGACCTATGTCGGTCGCGCGCGGGAAGCTAGGGGCCGAGCTCGGCAGTGGGGAAGCCAATGCATGGGTCAGGCGGCTCCGATTGCTGCCCGACACCCGCGATCGCTCCCTGTTGTAAACACAGCTGACCGTTGTTCTCCCTGAAATGATAATAGAGCCCATGTGATCCTTCTATATAGGATCACATGCCTCTATGGTCATTTCAGAAGCCACGACCCCCCACAGTTAGAATCACTTCCCTTGGCTCACAATTAACCCCTTGATCACCCACAGGGTTAACCACTTCCCTGCCAATGGCATTATTAGAGTAACAGTGCATATTTTTAGCACCGATTACTGTAGTAATGTCACTGGTACCCCCAAAAGTGTCAATGTCGCCGTCCCGCAAAAAATCGCAGATCGCTGCCATTACTAGTAAAAAAAAAAAAAACAGAAATGACAAGTCTTTCCTGTAGTTAGTAGACGCTGTAACTTTTGTGCAAACCAAACAAATTGGCCTAAAATGTTAAAATAAAAAATTATTTTGAATTTTTTTTTTTTTTTTTAGAATGGTCATATAGCAGAATGTAAAAAAAAATTTTTTTTTTTTATCAAAATTGTCGCTCATTTTTTTTTGTTTATAGCACAAAAAATAAAAACCGCACAGGTGATCAAATCCCACCAAAAGAAAGCTCTATTTTGTGGGAAAAAAAGGACATCAATTTTATTTGGGTACAGTGTCGCACGACCACGCAATTGTCCGTCAAATTAACACAGTGCCGAATTGCAAAATAGGGCCTGGTCAGGAAGGGGGCAAATCCTACCGGTCTTAAAGTGGTTAAAATTTACACAGTTGTGTCATGCAGAAAAGCCCTTTAACTGCTGCTTGACGTTCCCGTAGCCTAGCTTGTAGCCCTGTGATAGAAAAAGGAGTTGCAGCAGATTGATATTATTTCTTTTCCGCTCTCTCTCCTCCTATCAGCATGTTCCTTCTTATGACCCAGAACTGATTAGCTCATTGTGCGGTTTTTCCTTCTTCAACTCTGAGCTCTGCTGTACATGGGACTGCAAGAGGCTGATACTAAGTCAAGTTCAGGTCATGTAGTAGTTGAAGTGAATAAAATGCATTTAAAGGGTGGTCAGAGGCAAAACTTTTTTTTCTCTGTCGCTCATTGACAGACGCAGGACTCCTATCTTGATATCCGTAGGGTTATACTGCCCCCTACAGGAGTAGGACACTAGGCAGAAAAAAAGTTCTGGCTACGCCTATGGGCAGTCCCAGGGGGGTATACCCTCTCACTTCCTGCTATAGGATGTCAGTTTTTTTCTGCCTAGTCAGGAGTAAGGACCTAAGTTCCTTGCTGGGATCTCTGGTCCTGGCAAGCTTTTTATAGATATTCTTTTTTTTTTTTTTTTTTTTTTTTTTTAGTTAGTTTTTTCTCCGGATTGTTCCTGTGAGATCTACAGGCCTTATGCAATGTTTTCTTCTGTTATCCCACCCCTCATTTATGGCACTGCTTTGAGACGTCCCTATGGATATCAAGATGAGTCCTGCGTCTGTCAATGAGCGACAGAGAAAACTGGATTTTTGACATACCGTAAAATCCTTTTCTCTTAAGCTCATTGACAGACGCAGTACCCGCCCCTCTGTTTCAGTTGGGTTGGTATAATTTCTCTGACACTGCTTTGATACAAAACAGACATCCTATAGCAGGAAGTGAGAGGGTATACCCCCTGGGACTGCCCATAGGCGTAGCCAGAACTTTTTTTCTGCCTAGTGTCCTACTCCTGTAGGGGGCAGTATAACCCTACGGATATCAAGATAGGAGTCCTGCGTCTGTCAATGAGCTTAACAGAAAAGGATTTTACGGTAAGTCAAAAATCCAGTTATTTTTCGGATCGAGCGGTGAATCTTTAGACCTTCAATTGTCTGTGTCTTTACTCTTTTTGAAAAATTTTTTCTACTCTGTCCACAAAAAAAAAAAGTTTGGACTTTGTGCACACTTTGATGCAGCTTTGTATTGAATACAATATTAATGTGTCCTTATATCTGCCTGGAGTTCCGCTTTAATAGATACAATGTAGGGTGGTACCTGAAGCAGAATGTTATTCTTAACCTGCAGTTTGAAGGAAGCAGCTTTCCCCCAGGTACCAAAAGAAATATGGAGTAGCAGAGAGAAGATCTTGTTCCCGCTGCCAAGGTTGTTAAAACAACAAATCTTTAAGTCATGTAGAATACCAAGTAATGTTGCTCATGAAAGTATAATTCAGGTAGAGCTTGGGCCTGTGATATTTTTATTTATGAATATTATTGAACTGAGTGTGTCCCTAGAGAGGGCTCCAGTCCTGGAGTGCCAATAAGTGGACTATATTATCATATGTGCTTTCAGTAAGAATCCTATTTGTTTGAATCAAACCCTGCTAGAGCCAAACAATCTTTATATGGAGCTTATTACACAAAACTGATTTGGATCTTTTATTGTATTAGGTTTATTACTTTGAAATATAGGTTAACCACTTAAGCCCCGGAAGATTTTACCCCCTTCCTGACCATGGCCTATTTTGCGATTCGGCACTGCGTGACTTTAACGGACAATTGCACGGTCATGCGACGCTGTACCCAAATGAAATTGACGTCCTTTTTTTTTCCACAAACAGAGCTTTCTTTTGGTGGTATTTGATCACCTGTGCGATTTTTGATCATGCGCTATAAACAAAAAAAAAAAAGCGACAATTTTGCAAAAATAACAATATTTCTCTGTCGCTCATTGACAGACGTAGTCCTCTTTGATTCTCATCAATAGGGTTATGCTGCCTCCACAGGAGTAGGACTAGGCAGAAAGAAAAACGTTCTGGCTCCACCCTAGGGGCAGTCCCAGAGGGTATATCCTCCCTCTCTCAGGATGCTACAGGATGTCAGTTTTTTTCTGTCTAGTCAGGAGTAAGGACCTAAGTTCCTTGCTGGGATCTTTTTGGTCCTGGCAAGATTTTTTTAGAAAAAATATTTCTTTAGGTAGTTTCTCCAGTTTTTTTCCTGTGAGATCTTCAAGCAAATTACGCCGGATCTGGGCGACGGGCTGGATGTTGAGATCCGGTGGTCACCCCAGCCGGCCTACGAGCGCCCGCAGACCATAGCATCACGCTTGGTCGGCCGCGACACATTCAAGTAAGTATGCGGGACCGGGCGACGGGCTGGATGTTGAGATCCAGTGGTCACCCCGGTTCAGCCTACGAGCACGTGCAGACCATAGCTCCGCGCTGGGTCGGCCGCGACAGAGTCCCATTGGAGGGACTGACCTTGCGAGTTAAACGTCTCGCTTGGACGCCAGGAACCAGAGGGTCAAGGCGTCCGGATTGGTCGACAGCCCCCCACTTCGGTGGAGAGGGTACTGTGAAGAGAGGGTGCCTGTCAGTCCGGTATGGTGAGTAAATGTTTCCCTTTCCTCTCTGTGAGGCGTTTTGGGATACGGGCCCCTCTATACATGGTCGGATTCTTTCTGACACTAAAGTCCCCCTTGTAACCTATGTTAAGTTCACATATCCTCAGTGATAATGTGCTCGGTGGGCAGCGGACTTGGTTTGGGAGCTAACATTCTAAACCAGCAGGCTTGGTTTGTAACTGACTTCAGTACTATAGCATACATAGGAGGTATAGCCTACCTTGACTGTAGTGGATCGTCAGACTCCCGCAGGCCGACAAGCCGCCATTAGCTTGGAGCATGCAGGCTGCTGTGCTGAGAACGCTACATCGGCAGTCCGCCGCCATTTTGCTGTAGACCAGGTACACAAGCATCCGCAGGTCACGCCGGCCGCCATTTTTTTGGAGCCTATTGTCTCCTGCATGGGGGCGGCCATGTTTGAGGTGCCCAGCTAACCTCGATGAGCAGCTGGGAACGCCGGAAGGCGTACACAGGGGGCGGAGCCACTTCCTTCTACCCGGGAAACCTAGCACAGGACTTCCCAGTCTGCACAAGACAAACGCTGACTGCAGTTGATGGGAAACTTCTCTGCATCGGGTGGTGAGCCTTTGGGGTCCCTCTCTCTCTCTGTAGGGCTCAAGAAGCAGGTACACTGGGGGGCGCTATTGCGCTAGTGGGATACATATAAAAAAAAAAAAAAAAATTTCTGGCAAGTGTCCTGGATTAACATGGACCCTGCCACACATGTATCTCCACCTGATCCCCTCGAGGTGGCTGCAGGATCCTCCAGCACCCCGCTTACTATTGAGTCATTATCAGCAGTTATGGAGACCTTTGTATCCCGGGTGCAAGTGGCTTGTCAGGGACAGGGCGCAAGGAAGCGACCCCCGCCTACCCCCATTTTATCTGCAACTTCGGATTCAGAGTCTGAGCCTATTCCTGCAGTTGTAGGTACCTCATCTGGGATTTGTGTCTCGGGTACTGTCTCTTCAGACAGTGAGGAGGATGTTTCGGCATCAGCCATAGCCCGAGAGGTAGCGTTGGTAAACGCACTAATTGTATCTGTCCGAGAAACCTTAAGATTACAGGTTACACCGTCGGAAGTAGCTGAGACTGAAATTCCCTTTGGTACTAAAAAACGCATCAAAGTGGCGAAAGTATTTCCATTGCCCAAATGTTTCGGTAATCCGATCAAGGAAGAATGGAGTCAGCCAAAACGCACTCCTGCTATTTCCAAACGCATTAGTAGGCGTTATCCGTTTGAGGAAGCCCTCCTTAAGAAATGGACAGTACCACCGGTGGTGGATTCACCAATTTCTAGATTAAATAAAGCCACGGTCATTCCATTGGAAGACGCTCCGTCTTTTAAGGATCCGGTGGATCGCAAGATAGAAGCTATGTCTCGCGCCATGTTTTCCTTGATTGGATCAGCTTTCAGACCAATAATTGCTATTGGGCTGGTTTCGCAGACTGTAAATGAATGGACCAAGTGGTTACGCCGGGACTTAGAAGATGTCCCTCAGGCGGTATCAGATTTGTTGGAACAGATGATACAAGGGTTACAGTTTGTTTGTGATGCGGCGTTAGACGCCACTCCATTATTGGCGCGAGCATCAGTTTCAGCAGTGGTCCTCAGGCATACACTGTGGCTAAAATGTTGGTCAGCTGACCAAGGTTCCAAAAAAGCATTTGCTAATCTTTTTCTAGGAGAGCGTCTATTCGGAGCCAACTTAGATGAGATCATCAAGGATCTCACGGGGGGGAAAGGGCACTTTTTTACCACAAAGTACTAAGGGTAAAGGACCTCGTCAAAGACGGGGGCCTTCTTTCTCCGCTCATAAGAAATTTTTTCGTCCACGGGTGAGAAAACAAAGTCCTCCAAAGCTCCTTCGGGAGGTTTCAGGGGACGCTGGTCGGGCAAGCAAAAGCCCGGCTCTTCCAGACCTGAAGATAATACTACTAAAGCCTGAAGGTGCGCCCCCACCCATAACTGGGGTGGGGGGGACGTCTTCGCCGGTTTACGGATCCATGGCTTTCCAGAATCTCGGACAAATAGTTTGCGAGGTCATACGGTCAGGTTACAAGATTGTATGTCAATCTCTCCCAGTGCGATTCCTCCTTCCCAATATTCGACTATCCCCGGATCGCTTAAGAGCTTACGGGGGGCAGTCACGGATTTAATGCAACAAGGAGTGGTGGTCCACGTTCCTTGGACAGAGCATTTCAAGGGTTCTATTCAAACCTTTTCACAATACCCAGAAACGAGGGCAAAGTGCGTCCAATTCTGGACTTAAGAGCACTTAATCTTTTTTGTCAGGGTACAAAAATTCAAGATGGAGTCCATTTGCACAGTAGCGTCCTCCCGGCATCAGGGGGATTTTCTGGCGTCCATAGACATCTAGGATGCCTATCTTCACTTTCTTATTTATGCAGGACATCAGCGTTTCCTGCGTTTTTCCGTAGAAAGAGTATTATTATCAGTTTGTGGCGTTACTCTTTGGTCTCGCCTCGACTCTCCGGGTCTTCACAAAGGTGATGGCCCCAGTCTTGACGTTGTTACGACAACGAGACCTATCGATTCTAGGTCACCTAGACGATCTTCTGCTCCGTGCGGCTCTATTACTAAACTTAGAGATCACCATGACCTCTTTTACAAGAGTTCGGGTGGCTGGTGAACCTGCAGAAGTCATCTTCGGTTCCCACCGAGAGACTGGAATATTTGGGTCTAATTTTAGACACATCCAGGCTTGCATGAGGGTCCTGGGTTTGATGGTGGCTTCCTTTGAAGCAGTACCATTTGTCCAGTCCCATATCCGAATCCTTCAAGGAGAGATTCTTCTCAAGTGTAACCGGAATCCAGATTCCAGGACTATCGGATCCGGCTGAGCAAGCGGACCAGGGAGTTCCTGGTCTGGTGGCTTCGGTCTCCGATGCTCAGCCAGGGGAGGTCATTCCTACCAATATTTGGACGCTTATCACCACGGATGCCAGTCTATCCGGGTGAGGAGAAATTCTCGACTCGGGGGCTTGGGTCCCTGGAAAAGTCCAGGTTACCGATAAATGTATTGAAACTGAGAGCGATCAGACTTTGTCTGACTCACTGGACCGAGCAGCTCCAGGGCAGCCCGGTTCGGATCCAGTCGGACAATGCCACAGCAGTAGCTTATGTCAATCATCAAAGGGGCACCTGGAGTGTCCTGGCGGCCATAGAAGTGGCCAGCATTCTTCGTTGGGCGGAACGATTGTTCCAGCTCTCTCTGCGGTATTCATTCCGGGGGTGAATTGGCAGGCAGATTATCTCAGCCATCAGATTCTGGATCAAGGGGAATGATCTCTTCATCCAGGGATATTCCACCAACTGTGCCTCCGTTGGGGCACCCCGAATGGGAGCTGTTGGCATCTCAGCTCAACAGGAAAGTGCGGAGGTTTGTGGCTCGCTCCCACGATCCTCTAGCAGACACCGCAGACATGCTGATCGCCCCGGGGGGGGCAGTATCAGCTACTGTATGCCTTCCCTCCTCTCAAGTTACTGCCGAAGCTTCTTCGCAGGATAGAGGTGGAGGGAATCCCAGTTATCCTGGTAGATCAGGACTGGCCTAGTCGGGTCTAGTATGCCGACCTGGTCAGGCTGGTCGCAGACGTTCCTTGGCGACTTCCTCTTAGGGAGGATCTGCTTTCGCAGGGACCGATCTTCCATCCTGCTTTACGATCGCTGGCTAACGGCCTGGCTATTGAGGCCCAGGTGCTGAAGGACAAGGGATTGTCGGCTTCAGTTATTCCTGCTCTAGTTAAAGCAAGGAAAGCGACTTCCAGAAAGAGTTATCATCGCACATGGAAGTCTTATATTGCGTTGTGTGAATCCCTTGGGTTCCCTCCACGTTCTTATTCGGTGGCCCGAATATTGGTTTTTCTGCAACAGGGAGTTGAGCAGAAGCTGGCCTTGAGTGTTATCAAGGGTCTGTTTTCAGCATTAGCTATCTTCTTTCAGAAGTTTTGGCTACTCATTCCTTGGTGCGGAATTTCATCCAGGGGGTGCGACACCTGGCTCCGCCAGTGCGCGCGCCGTTACCATCCTGGGATCTTAATTTGGTGCTGTCGGTTCTTCAGACACCTCCCTTTGAAAATATCAGGGAGATTCCCTTGCTTACTTTATCCCAGAAGGTGGCCTTCTTGGTGGCTATCACTTCTGCACGCAGGGTGTCAGAACTGGCTGCATTATCCTGTTGTTCCCCAGATCTGGTGGTTCATAGGGATAAGGTTGTTCTTCATCCGAATCCATCCTTCCTTCCTAAGGTGGTTTCAAAGTTTCATTTGAATGAGGACATTGTATTGTCTTTCCTATGTCCTAAGCCCTATCATACTCGAGAATTGCGTTGCATTCTTTGGATGTAGTTCGGGCGATCAGGATATATTTGAATACTACGGATTCATTTTGTAAGACGGATTCACTGTTTGTGATCACGGATGGCCCTAAGAAGGGGTTGCCTGTTTCTGTCGCGACCATCTTTAGATGGATCAGACAGACGGTGGTATAGGCTTATTCTATCTAAGGGTCGGGATCCCCCGTTCCCTGTTAAGGCACATTCTACTCGGGCGCTTAGAGTTTCCTGGACCTTCCGCCATCAGGCGTCAGTGGTTTAGGTTTTCAAGGCGACTACCTAGTCGTCGGTTCATACCTTTACAAGATTGTATAAGGTTTATGTGAGGGCATCGTCAGATGCCTCTTCTGGCCGCAAGGTTCCTGCAGGCCGCTGTTTGAGGAGACTGTTGGTCTACCTCGAGGGTTTGTTGGGTAGGTCTCATCTGTTTGTTCGATGAGTCCTTTGATACTTCTGGTTGGCTCCGGTTGGGCCTTCTAGATTGGATTTTGATTTCTGTCAATCCCACCCCTCATTTGTGGCACTGCTTTGGGACGTCCCTATTGATGAGAATCAAAGAGGACTACGTCTGTCAATGAGCGACAGAGAAAATTGGATTTTTGTAAGATCTTACCGTAAAATCCTTTTCTCTTAGCTCATTGACAGACGTAGTACCCGCCCCTCTATCATTGAGTTGGGTTGGGTTAAATTCTCTGACGCTGCTTTGTGACATAACGGACATCCTGTAGCAGAGAGAGGGAGGATATACCCTCTGGGACTGCCCCTAGGGTGGAGCCAGAACGTTTTTCTTTCTGCCTAGTCCTACTCCTGTGGAGGCAGCATAACCCTATTGATGAGAATCAAAGAGGACTACGTCTGTCAATGAGCTAAGAGAAAAGGATTTTACGGTAAAATCTTACAAAAATCCAATTTTTTCATTTTTTTTTTTATATGAAATCCCCCCCCCCCCCCCCCCCCCAAAATGTAAAAATCTATTTTTTTTAACATTTTAGGCCAATTTGTTTTCTGCTACATATGTTTGGTAAAAAAAATCGTAAAAATCGTATTTTGAATGGTTTGCGCAAAAGTTATTGCGTTTACTAACTAAGGGAAAGATTTTTGTCATTTTTATTGGGGGGTCCGTGAGCGAGTAGGAGCGCGCCTCCAGCGGTGCTCGCTCCCTCCCTAGAGCCTCACAGGCTAGTGACGTACCCCTACGTCACTTTGCCTGTGAGGGGCTGACCGCCGACGTAAATCGTCGTTAGGCAGTCGGCAAGTGGTTAAATAAACATTAAGACTTAGAGCCGGTTCACACTGGGGCGACTTGTCAGGCGACCAGGTCGCCTGACAAGTCGCCTGCCATAGATTAGCACAGGACCTGTTCTAATAGGAGCGACACAAGTCGCTCCGACTTAGAAAAAGGGTCCTGAGCTACTTTGGGGCCCCAGCAAGTCGGGTTGCGCCTATGTGAACTGGCTCTAAATAAGAGCAAATGTAAAATAAAATAGCTGTGTCGCCCTAAGTCACCTGTAAGATTTTATTTTACAATGTCCATTTGCTATGGGTGCCTTTGTTCTAGTTTGTATTAGTGTACCCCGGTATTATATTTAAAACTGTGGCTTGGGCTGACTAAAATGTAAGTTTTAAAAGCCAGCTTTGCTCAAATTTCTTTTCAGTTCTGGATGGATGCCAGTGGGTTAACTACTTGGCCCTCAGGCCTTTTCTGGCACCTTGTTTACATGTAAAGTCTTGTACACATTAGTATTTTTTTTTTTTTTCGTTCATCCTAGCAGGGCTAACAAAAAAAAAAGGCAGTTTAGGAGAAGACGCCTGTACTAACTATCTGATGTTTGTACAGCTATTGCCCCTGCCATTTTATTGTGTTCTGACAACCCCCTCCCCCCAGAGGCTGATTGGCAGATCATTGGCAGATCATTTTTGGTCATGCCTTTGGACTCTCTCCAGTACACATGGTCCAAATGTCGGCCGGTTTCTATTGAACCTGGCTGATGCCACCTGATATTCAGCCTGTGTATACTTGGCTTTACAATCAGTATTTTTTTCTAGAAAATTTAAGAACCCCCAAACAATATATTTTTTTTAAAGCAGAGACCCTTGAGAATAAATTGGTGGTTTTTGCAATTTTTTGTTGTCGTGCAATATTTGTGGGAAAAATTGTTTTTGAATTTTAATGCACAGAAACACAAAACATAACTGAATTTTTTGGGAAAATATAAACAATGATTTAACGCTACATAAATAGATACCAAACCTGTCATGCTAGCGATTGTGCAATGGTGACAAATCTACTTCAATTTCCATTAAATTCTACTATCTGGAGATGATGCTGTAAAAACCTCTAGAAGTTACCACTTTAGATTTACACAGGAGCTCTGGTCATTGATGTTTGTGGGGATGCGTTAGCCTCTTGCATGGGGGCATCTTGCATTTTATTTACATTTTTATACTGTCTCAAAAAAAAAAATCACTTTTATTGCCTGACCCAAGATCCCTCCCCTGTTCTTTAAAAGCATTTGATCACACCAAGATTGGTGTGATGACATGCTTTTCATTTTTAAAAATGGTGTATTTTATATTGGGGTAAACTGGAACTAATATTAGGTCATCACTTCAGCCTTACTGTATCATAGAGCCATAAAAAGCTGAGTCACTGTTTGTTTGGGTCTATGATCAGCCTGCTACTTGTAAAAGCAATCCAGTGGACAGCAGACACCAGAGCACTATACGGGTCTTTTCACACGGGGTGGACCGTTTTTTTTTTGATCCGCTCTGGCACTTTTTTTTTTTACGGACACGGGTGACACTTGTGTCATCCGGTCCGTGTGTCCGTTTATCATCCCATCCGTTTGCGGATGATAAACGGAGATAATGTATGTCAATGGGATTGCGGATGGCACCGCTGACATCCATTTTTGCGTCCTGTCCGTTTTTTAAATGGAAGAAAAATAGGGTTCTCTTCCGTTCCAAAATTTGATGGTCATCCGCCATCCCATTGACATGCAATATGTCTGTTTTTTCATCCGCAAAAAAATGGGATGAAAAACAGACATACGGACTGCCCGTGTGAAAGGACCCTAAGGATAGAAGAATGCAGTCAATCCGGGCTTTTGGGATCAGGTGTTTCTAGTGAAGACCGCTGCTAATGCTACAACACAGAAAATGTTTTAAGACAATTGTGCACTTATAGCCTTCTGGCAACAGCTTGAGGAAGGTCTATGTACAAATAGACATATGTGGATGTATTTCTGTGCTAAATATTAAATAATTAATATATCTAATTTAAAAAAAGGGAAGCTGCACACATGGACCTATAGAAAATCCAGAAAAAGTGTATGTGAATATGTGCAAAAGTGAATATATCGGCACAAACAATTGACTGTATGCTATCAACTAAATGTGCTAAAATAAGCTGCTATACCAACTGCATTCAGTGATGATATGTAAAAATAAAAGAACATATATCTATGCAATATTAAGGTGCTATAATACATAAATCTGTGCAGTATTAAAGTGCCATAGTACAAATAACTGTGCAATATTAAGGTGCTATAATAGAAATAAAGTGCTTGTAATGAATCAAATTCATATAATATATAAATAATTGATGGATCCAAAGAGTCCAGTGGTCTTGTGCTAGAATTGGTGTAAAATTTAAGCCCCGTACACACGCACAGATTGTTGGCCAACTGATCGGCCAACTTTTGTCCAGTGTTTGTTGGTTGATATGTGCTCTAGACGTGCACTGGACTTTTGTTGGCCAACAAAAACCAACTTCAGAAGTGATGTCATGTTCTGGTTGACTTTCAGTGTGTTTTTTTTCTTCTCTGACCATGCCCAGTCTTGCTCATCTGATTTTTGTCTGCCGAAATCTGTACTGACTGAGGAACAAACAGCCGTTCTTTGTTGGCCAACAAAAATTTTATAGCCTGCACACCAGATTTTTTTCGGCCGAAAATTCGCAGTTGGTTGTCGGAAGCATCATACTAACAAGCCTACAATCGGCAGATCGGACGTTGGCCAACAATTTACGGCCAACAATCTGTGCGTGTGTACGGGGCTTTAGCTTGGATATTCTCACTGAATGCACCTTATTAGCGCTGTACCGTTGTTTAGGAGTATGTGAATATGTGTTGCGCTTAACCCAATAATAAATGAAAACAGTGAAGTGATATCAACAAGTGATACTCAAAAAGAAAATATATAAAACGTAATATGTGAATAAACAGTTATTGTGGATATGAGTCCTTAATAAATTTACATAAATAGTCACAATAATTGTGCCAATACAAAAAAAAATATTGATTCGAAGAACCACAAGTCCCAGCACATAAGCGTCACTTGTTTGCTAGAAGAAAAAACACTCTAGGATATGATCCAAAAGGGCTGCTTACCAGATGTAAATGGTCATCCAATTAAATGGATAGACCTAGGTTTGCTTAATTGATGATAATGAGATCCACCAGGTGTAGTTCAATATAATATGTGGTAGAGGATATTCAGTAGCAGAAGCTTAGAAACCATATGCAAAAAAAGGAATTCAAGGACATAGTGTCATACCGTACACACAATCCCAAAATAAAACAAAAATATTGCACTTACATGGAGACTTCAATATTAAGTGTATATTTTATTCAAGACAAAAAAAGCAGAGAGAGGAACCACAAATCCCAGCAGGCAAGATACCACTCCGTAGGCAAGTATAGAAGATGTAAAGCACCCGTGATCAGGTCACCACAAGATATCCAAAATGGTTGCTTACCAAATCAATATGGTCACCCAGTTTAACCACTTGCCGGTACGTCACTAGCCTGTGAGGCTCTGGGGAGCGAACGCGCGCTGCCGGATGCGCGCTCCCGCTCGGTCACGGACCCCCCGCGTGTGCCCGGTGGACCCAATGTCCGCCGGTCACTCGCGATCGGCCGTTAGAGCGGGAGAAAGGCAGGTGGCTAATGTAAACAAGCCGCCTGTCATTCTCCCCTGTGTAAGAATAGTGATCATACGGTTCTACTATGTAGGACCGTTGATCACTGTTCCTACACCTCAAGCCACAGCCAATCACAGTTAGAAACACGCCCCTAGGGACACACTTAATCCCTCCCTCTCCAAAAAAGTTAACCTCTTCACTGCCAGTGTCATTTTACAGTAACAGTGCATATGTATAGCACTGATTACTATAGTAATGTCACTGGTAACCCCAAAAGTGTAAAAAATGTCAGTCAAGGGTCCGATCTGTCCGCCGCAATGTCGCAGTACCGCAAAAAAAATCGCAGATCGCCGTCATTACGCGTTAAAAAAAAAAATGACAAAAATCTTTCCCTTAGTAAACGCAATAACTTTTGCGCAAACCAATCAAAATACGCTTTTTGCGATTTATTTTTTTTAACCAAAACTATGTAGCATAAAACAAATTGGCCTAAAATGTTAAAAAAATTTAGATTTTTACATTTTTTGGGGGGGAATTTCATATAAAAAAATTTGAAAAATATTGTTATTTCTCTTACGTCCTCCAACAGTCGCCGCCCCCTTCCAAGTCCTCACCAATGGGTATTGACCTTTGCTCCGTAGGAGTAGCTAGGCAACAAGAATTGTTAATACAAAAGCTTTTAACATAGACACACCCCTAGGGGCTGTCCCCTCAGTCAATACCTCCCTGCACCAGCATTCCCAACTCAGTTTGATTTTGCCTAGCTTAGGAGTAGCTGGCTTTCCTGTGCTGGGGCTCAGTCTCAGCCTTCTACCCTTTCTTTGATTTTATTTCAAGTATTTTTCTCTTTTCCTTACTAGCTGTTATTTTGTCAGCCTTAGTTTAGGGATCTTCAAATGAATAATCGTCATGCGGAGCTGGGTCTCGGACTGGCCGCCCTGGATCCCAGGGCTGAGAGCCAGATGGATCCCCAGCCTGCCATCGAGCGTTCAGCTTAGGTTTTACCCTGGCACATTGAACGACCCATCCCTGTTCGCTGCAGGGATGCTGCCTGTGGGGTGGCTACCTCACTGGATGCCATGACTGCGGTCTACAAGCGTCCTGGCTGCGGCACTCCCTGTCTGCCTTGATAGCGGTTTGTCGCTGGAGACGGCTCCCCACGCCATCTGGTATGGTAAGCACCTTCTGTGTGGGTGTCAGTCTGTGGCTGTGTAGTACCCCCCATGTCTGTGTAACTGCGGGCTCCCTGTCGGATCCCTGTGTGGCTGCACTGCCTGTGGGCTGCGAGGGGGGGCCATCCTGCTCTGCTGTTTATTATGCTCTGGTGCAGTTTTCTGTGCAGACGTGTGTGTGCGGCGGTCGCTGCGGCGATCCGCCATTTTTTCTTTGCCTGAAACACTGTGACCGGCTCTGTCCCTGTGCAGCGCCGTGTTTTGGCGCCATTCGCCGCCATTTTGGCGGGCGGTACTCGTCCATGCACATGGCGGCGCCATTTTATTGTAGCCTTCTCCCCCAGCCGAGCGGCCATTTTACCGGAGCCTTCAATAGGCTATATCAGTCAGCCAGCATTGCATCACTTCCTCTTTCTCTGGGAACAGCGATCGGTGGCAGCAGTCTGGTGTGCTCTCTCCAGGTTTTTACCTTCTTGTCCTGTTATTCCTTGCTCAGTGTTGTCTATCCCTGCGGGGTCAGTGCATACAGCAGTGTGCGGTGGGCTGCGCTCGCCGTGGTATTGAAGGGCCAGTACCTTTTATTA
Organism: Pelophylax lessonae; assembly: GCF_965119305.1. NCBI lineage: Eukaryota > Metazoa > Chordata > Amphibia > Anura > Ranidae > Pelophylax > Pelophylax lessonae. The sequence goes on from NC_138771.1 coordinate 587,954,081, forward strand.
CTTTTTTGTACTGGGGCATGGATTCTCAGGATAGCAAGTTTCCCCCCGCCCTGGTGGGGGACCAGGGGGCTGCTGCACCCCCCGAGGGGGCCGATCTGACCGCTGTCGTGGCTTCCTTAGTGTCACAGGTGCAGATGCTGATGGCTGAACGATCCGCTAAAAGGGCCAGGGTGTCCGTTTCCTCTGATTCAGAGGGCGATGTGGCTACTGTGGCTGGCGTATCCTTCTCGGGGTCCCGCTCATCTTTGGACCTTCTGGGGTCCGAGGGGGAGGCTGAGGTGGAGGGGGTTGATGTTTCTCCCCCTGGCTCGCCTGAAGAGCTTGCACTCATGAATGAGCTGATTACTTCCATAAAGGATACCTTGCACCTGGAGGATGAGCCTACTCCTCCTGCTAGGGTGTCCTCTTTTGGGACACAGAGGGCTCGCAAATCAGCGCAGGTTTTTCCCTGCCCTGCTGAATTTCACCATACGGTTAATGAACAGTGGCGCAATTTAAAGAAGCCTTTTACTGTGCCGAATAAGTTTTTAAACTGCTTTATCCGTTTGCGCCTTCCACCGACGAGCGTTGGTGTGTGGCGCCTCAGGTGGATCACGCGGTGGCCAATTTGAACAAAGCCACTGCGGTGCCTTCTGAGGATACCCCGGTTTTCCGGGACCCTACGGACAGGAGAATAGAGTCTCTTGCCCATCATGCCTATATGGTGGCTGGTTCTATGCTGAAGCCTATTTTTGCTTCCATTATGGCGACACAGGCTGTTGCTGATTGGACAAAGATGCTCAGGCGCACCTTGGTGGCTGATTCAGCTTCCCCTACCACGTTGGCTATGGTGGACCAGATCCATCAGGGTGTCATGTACTTGTGCGATGCGGACTTGAATTTAGCTCCCTTGGCTGCGCGCCTGTCCAGCGTGGCGATACTGAATCGTCGTCTGATTTGGCTGAAGAATTGGTCCGTCGACCAATCTTCTCGCAAGACACTGGCGGATTTTCCCTACGCGGGATCTCGCCTTTTTGGCGAGGCTTTGGATACCCTGATAAAAGGGGTTACGGGGGGCAAGAGTACTCTCCTCCCCCAGTCTCACAAGCATAAGTCTTTCCGTGGAAAACGGAATTCCTCGTCTAGGCCCTCTCAGGGGTACTTTCGGTCGCAGTCCAAGGGCAAGCCCTTCAAAGGCCAAGGCTCCCAGAAGAAGCTGTGGGCGGGGAAGCAGAAGTCCGGCCAGTCCGGTTCAACTTCCCATACCACTTCCGCCTGATGGGGCGCCCTCATCCGGTTCTGGGGTGGGGGGACGTCTGCGCGGTTTCCTACAACCTTGGCTGGCCCGCATTCGGGACAGATGGGTCCAGGAAATCGTTCGATCTGGTTACAAGATCGAATTTCTCTCTCGGCCGGCGGGCAGATTTTTTCCCTCAAATCTTCAGCTGTCTCCGGAGCGCTTGCAGGATCTGCACCTGGCGGTGCGGGCCCAGGGGTTGGTGGTCCCGGTGCCTCATCGGGACAGATTTCGGGGGTTTTACTCCAATCTGTTCACTGTGCCCAGAAAGGAGGGCAAGGTGCTTCCGATTCTGGACTTGAAGGCTCTGAACCGCTTTGTGCGGGTTCGCAAGTTCCGCATGGAATCCCTGCGCTCAGTGGTGGCTGCCCTGAGTCCGGGGGAATTCATGGCCTCCATCGATCTGAAGGATGCGTACCTACACATCCCCATTTTCGAGGGTCACCAGAGGTACCTTCGATTCGCCATTGCGGAGGATCATTACCAATTTGTGGCGTTACCTTTCGGGCTCGCTTCGGCTCCGTGGGGTTTTTACCAAAGTGCTGGCGCCGGTTCTGGCCCTGTTGCGAGCACAGGGCATTACTGTCTTGGGGTATCTGGACGATATCCTGATAAGGTCAAACGCCAGTCAGAGCCTGGTGACCGACCTGTCCACCAAGATGCGGACACTGCATCGTGTTGGACTATAAACTTTCCGAAGTCGACTCTGTGTCCTTCGGTTCATCTTCCTTACCTGGGAATGATTCTGGATTCTGTCCAGGCGAAGGTCTTCCTGCCGGAAGACAAGCTTCGGACTCTAAAGGACGAGGTCAGGTCCCTCAGGGACAACCGACACTCGTCTCTCCGGACATGCATGAGATGTCTAGGTTTAATGGTCTCTTCTTTCGAGGCGATCCCCTTTGCCCAGTTTCACACGCGGGGTCTCCAAGCGGAGATTCTTGCCGAGTGGGACGGGCGGCCGCAATCCCTGGATCTGCGGATCTCGTTGAGCCTCAGCACCAGAAGGGATCTTCTGGTGTGGCTCCAGTCCCCGGCGGTGTCGGGGGGCAAGTCTTTTCGTCCATTATCGTGGACGGTGCTCACCACGGATGCCAGCCTGTCGGGCTGGGGTGGTGTCCTGGGCGTTCTGTCCGCCCAGGGAACTTGGTCCGATCAACATTCTGGAATTGAGGGCGATAAAGCTTTGCCTTCTGAGATGGACGGACCGGCTTCGGGGCCGTCCAGTTCGGGTTCAGACGGACAATGCCACCGCGGTAGCCTACATCAACCACCAAGGGGGCACCAGGAGTGCCCGAGCGGCACGGGAAGTAGCCGACATTCTGTCTTGGGCCGAGACGCACGTCCCGGCGATAACGGCAGTTCACATTCCGGGGGTGGAGAACTGGCAGGCGGATTATCTGAGTCGCCAGAACCTGGACCAGGGAGAATGGTCCCTTCACCCGGATGTCTTCCAGATGTTGTGCGCGAAGTGGGGTTCCCCGGATGTGGACCTTTTCGCGTCTTGTCTGAACAACAAGGTGGAAAGGTTCGTGGCAAGGACGCGCGATCCTCGGGCAGACGCCTCAGGCGCGTTAGTGGCGCCCTGGCATCAGTATCGTCTGATGTATGCCTTTCCACCGATTCAACTACTGTCCAGGCTTCTTCGCAGGTTAGCCTCGGAACCGCACACGGTGATTCTGGTGGCACCGGACGGGCCTCGCCGGTCTTGGTACGCTGACCTCGTAAATCTGGCAGTCGACGCTCTGCGGCGTCTGCCGCTTCGAGAAGACCTCCTGTCTCAAGGGCCGATATTCCATCCTGCTTTACAGTCGCTGGCTTTAACGGCCTGACTGTTGAGAGCCAGGTCCTGAAGGATAGGGGTCTCTCCCCTGAGGTCATTCCCACTTTGATCAAGGCTAGAAAAGCCTCTTCGGGTAAAATTTACTACCGTACTTGGAAAGCGTACTTTGCCTGGTGTGAGTCCAGGGGGTATTCCCCTCGCTCATACTCGGTGTCTAGAGTGTTGGCTTTCCTCCAAACTGGAGTGGACCAGCGTTTGGCGCTGGCCACCATTAAGGGTCAGATTTCTGCGCTGGCTGTTCTCTTTCAATGTCCTGTGGCGTCTAATTCTTTGGTTAGCACCTTTGTTCAGGGGGTGCGACATTTGGCCCCTCCTAGGAGGGAACCTTTGCCCCCGTGGGACTTGAACTTGGTTCTATCCATGTTACAACAGGCTCCTTTTTGAAAAGATCAGGGAGATCTCGTTGTCTCTGTTGTCCAAGAAGGTTGCCTTTTTGGTGGCGATCACTTCGGCTCGCAGGGTGTCGGAGCTGGCGGCTTCGTCCTGTTGCTCTCCCTACCTGATGATTCACAAGGATAAGGTGGTCCTGCGACCTAACCCATCCTTTCTTCCGAAAAGGATCTCGGATTTTCACCTTAATGAAGCCATTGTCTTGCCTTCGCTCTGCGCAAAGCCTGAGCATCCGAAGGAGGTTGCCTTACATTCCTTGGATGTTGTCCGGGCGATCAGGGTTTACCTGTCGTCCACTAAATCCTTTCGCAAGTCGGATTCCCTCTTTGTCCTTCCTGAGGGACCTCGGAAGGGCATGGCGGCGTCGGCTGCGACCATCGCCAAATGGATCAGACAGATCATTGAACAAGCCTATGCCTTGAAGGGGAAGGTTCCTCCCTTCCCTGTGAAGGCGCACTCTACCAGGTCTTTGAGTACGTCTTGGGCTTACCGTCATCAGGCTTCTGTGGCCCAGGTGTGTAAGGCGGCGACTTGGTCGTCCGTTCACACCTTCTCAAAATTCTATAAGGTGGATGTTCAGGCATCGGCTGATGCCTCCTTTGGCCGTAAAGTTCTCAGTGCGGCAGTTTCTTAGGGACCCTTGTTTTTGTGGGCCCTTGGTTATTGGGGTGTTTTACCCCTGGATTACTTGTTTTCCTGGGTTGTTGCTCCTGTTGAGCACGTTTTCCTGTTGCCTAGTTGGTTCTCTTACTGTGGTAAGGTTCCTTTCTCTGATGTGGGTACTGCGTTGCCTTTCTACGGTTGCGTCTCCCACCCCTCATGTCTACACTGCTTTGGGACGTCCCATTGGTGAGGACTTGGAAGGGGGCGGCGACTGTCGGAGGACGTAAGAGAAAACGGAATTTTTGTAAAATCTTACCGTAAAATTCCTTTCTCTGAGTCCTCCGACAGTCGCCGCCCCCGCCCCTCTTTTGGGGTTTTTGTGTACTCTTACTGCTATGCTACCAAACTGAGTTGGGAATGCTGGTGCAGGGAGGTATTGACTGAGGGGACAGCCCCTAGGGGTGTGTCTATGTTAAAAGCTTTTGTATTAACAATTCTTGTTGCCTAGCTACTCCTACGGAGCAAAGGTCAATACCCATTGGTGAGGACTTGGAAGGGGGCGGCGACTGTCCGAGGACTCAGAGAAAGGAATTTTACGGTAAGATTTTACAAAAATTCTGTTTTTTGCAAAATTGACGCTCTTTTTTTGTTTATATGATCAAAAAATCGCACAGGTGATCAAATAGCACCAAAAGAAAGCTCTGTTTGTGGGAATAAAAGGACGTCAAATTTGTTTAGGTACAGCGTCGCACGACCGCGCAATTGTCCGTTAAAGTCACGCAGTGCCGAATCGCAAAATAGGCCCTGGTCAGGAAGGGGGTAAAATCTTCCGGGGCTTAAGTGGTTAATGGATAGACCTCAACTAACTTAATATCTGCAGAGGAATCCGCCAGGTGAGTATCTTTGTGACTGGTGAGTATCTTAGTGACTGGTGAGTATATTAGCGACTGGTGAGTACCCCAAATTTAGTACCAGGGGAGATAGGTAGTGTAGGTAAGGAATAGCAGGTCGTTAATATTATCCCCATAGAGTAGTGGGTAATAATGTCCGACAGGATTACGGATGCCACTCAGTGCACTTCTTGCGCCATGTATGCGTTCCTTGATGAACCAATCGAGGGCAAATACTGCTGTGCAAGATGTGAGCGACTTGTTGCTCTGATAGACCAGATCCTGGATCTAGAGAACACAGTGGCAACACTGCGTGGCATCAACAACCTGGAAAGGAGCTTGGACATTACCCATCAGGCGCTGACAGGGGCCAGCATAGAGGAGGGAGGAATAGAGGAGACGCGAGCAGCAGAGGTATGCAGCTGGGTGACCATTAGGAAGGGTAGAGGGATGAGTGTCAGGGAGGCCAGTCCTGAGTTGGTACACCCTAACAAATTTGCCGAGTTGCAGGTTGAGGGGGATATCAGCTCAGGGGTGGCAGTGCTGGAGCAGGCGCCCTCCCCCAGCTACCAGGGGAGGGGCGGCTCCAGGAAGAAGGGGGGCCGTAACTCAGGAAAGGTTAGACAGATTGTGGTAGTTGGGGACTCAATTATCAAGAAGACAGAGAGGGCAATCTGTAAAAAAGATCTCGGTAGCCGAACAGTATGTTGTTTACCGGGCGCCCGAGTTCGGCACATCGCAGATCTGGCAGACAGATTATTGTGCGGGGCTGGGGATGACCCAGCGGTCATGGTGCATGTGGGCACTAATGACAAAGTAAAAGGAAGGTGGAGGATCCTAAAGAACAATTTCAGGGACTTAGGGAACAGTTTGAGGAATAGGACCTCCATGGTGGTTTTCTCTAAAATACTGCCTGTACCTCGAGCCACACAATAGAGGCAGAAGGAGATTAGGGAACTTAACAAGTGGCTGAGGAATTGGTGTAGGAAGGAGGGGTTTGGGTTCCTGGAGAACTGGGCTGACTTCTCAGTCGGCTAGCGGCTCTTTAGTAAGAATGGGCTGCACCTTAATGCAGACGGTACAGCTCTTTTGGGGAGAAAGATGGCCACCAAGTTGGAGGGGCTTTTAAACTAGGAGACGGGGGGGGGGAGGGCTAAGAAGTAGAGTCAGTCAGGAGGGAGAAAAGGACTGAAGGCAGTTGTAGGGTCAGCAACGACAGTAGGTCCACAACGTCAATTGGCAGGTCTGTGCGGGAAAACCTCAGACCAAACAGGAATAAACATAACCGCCAATCACGTTTAACTTCCGTAAAACTAAGAGGGGTATATGCTGATGCCAGGAGCCTAGCTAATAAAATGGATGAGTTGGAAATGTTAGTACATGAGGATGACATAGACCTTGTGGGAATAACAGAGACGTGGTTCGACCCCCCTCATATGACTGGCTGGCCAATATCCAAGGGTATTCGGTGTACCGGAAGGACAGGGTAGGAAAAAGAGGGGTAGCGGTATGTCTCTATGTCAAGAACAATATAAAGGTGATAGAGAGGAGTGACATTACGGATGGGATGAGCATAGATTTGGAATGGGTGTGGGTAGAACTCCATAGGGAAGGAGAAAAGGGAAAAGTAATTGTGGGGGGTTGCTATAGGCCACCTAACCAAGGGGAGGAGGTAGAGCTGGAATTTTTAGCACTAATGGGTAAAGTGGCAAAATTGGGATCAGTCATCATATTGGGGGACTTCAATTATCCCGACATTGACTGGGATGAGGGGACTGCACACTCACAGAAGGCCCGTCTATTCACGGAAACCTTACTGGATAATTACATGTCACAGTTGGTGGATTCCCCTACCAGAGAAAACGCAGTCCTGGATCTATTGATCACTAATGACCCAGACATAATCTCGGAGGTAGGAATCCAGGACTACCTGGGCTCTAGCGATCACAGGATGATCACATTTAGTATAAATAATAATATAACAAGGCAAGTGGGGAACATAAGAACCCTAAACTTCAGAAGGGCAAACTTTCCAAAATTGTACTCATTGATGGAAAGGGTAAACTGGGACCAAACCCTGGGATCACTGACCACAGAGGAAAAATGGGAATGCTTTAGGAACATATTAAGCAAATGCATCGTGTAGTGCATTCCTATGGGAAATAAATTTAGAAGAGACAAAGCCAAACCTGGCTGGTTAAACCGTAGCGTTAAAAAACTTAGCAGGGGATAAAAATTGGCCTTCAAGAAATATAAATCAGAGGGCACAGTATCGGCTTTCGAGCAATACAAGGAGGCAAATAAGAAAAGTAAACAAGAAATCAAGATGGCTAAAATCAACTTTGAGAGACAAATAGCGGAGGATAGTAAAAAAAAAACAAAGAAATTCTTTAAATATATCAACAGCAAAAAAAACTAGGACAGAGCATATTGCACACATAATTAACAATGATGGGAGGATGGTTACAGAGGACACTGAAAAAGCAACCGTGCTGAATTATTTTTTCTCGTCAGTCTTTACACAGGAAAAGGAGGGGTACACTGACCATGACTTTATGGGGTACACTGACCATGACTGTATGGTTAGTAGTAATACACAGGACTTGCCACTATGGCTAACTGAGGGTGAAATCAGGGAAAGGCTGGATAAACTTAACACAAACAAATCACCAGGCCCGGATGGCGTACATCCGAGAGTACTTAAGGAACTCAGTAAGGTTATATCTAGACCACTGTTTCTGATCTTAGCTGACAGTATTAGGACAGGAGATGTACCAGGGGATTGGAGGAAAGCTAACGTGATTCCGATATTCAAAAAGGGCCAGAGGCATATCCCGGGAAATTATAGGCCTGTCAGTTTTGACATCAATAGTATGTAAACTTCTGGAGGGGATGATAAGGGACTATATCGTAGAGTATGCTAAGGACAACAACATCATCTGCAATAATCAGCACGGGTTTACAAATGGGCGTTCTTGTCAAACCAATCTCTTAACATTCTACGAGGAGGTGAGCTGTGAGCTAGATAGGGGCAGACCAGTAGATGTGGTGTACTTGGATTTCGCTAAGGCGTTTGATACAGTTCCCCACAAGCACTTAATTTATAAAATAAGGTCTGCAGGTATCGACAGCAGGGTTTGCTCTTGGGTGGTAATAAACAGCGCATACTCAGACTGGTCTGAGATAGTAAGCGGGGTGCCCCAGGGCTCAGTCCTGGGACCAACCTTGTTCAATTTATTCATAAACAGCATTGAGGACAGGATCAGCAGTTCGTTATTAGTTTTTGCAGATGACACAAAATTGGCCAGGGCAATTACTGCACAGCATGAAGCAGATATCCTACAGAATGACCTGGACAAAATAACGGAGTGGGCAACGACATGGCAAATGAGGTTTAATGTGGAGAAGTGTAAGGTTTTGCACTTGGGGACTAAAAACATAAAAACACAATACACGTTAGGAGGGGAACCCTTGGGGGAATCAAAAATGGAGAAGGATCTGGGAGTCTTGGTTGATGATAGATTAGGCAACAGCATGCAATGTCAAGCGGCAGCTGCCAAAGCCAGCAGAATATTAGCATGCATAAAGAAAGGGATGTATTCCAGAGATAAGACTATAATCCTTCCACTTTATAAAACTCTGGTTCGACCGCATCTGGAGTATTCTGTCCAGTTCTGGTCGCCAGTCCTCAGGAGGGATGTGTTTGAGCTGGAGAGAGTCCAGAGAAGGGCAACTAAACTGATTAGGGGATTGGAGGACCTTAACTATGAAGAGCGGCTGCAATCGCTTGATTTATTCTCCCTGGAGAAGAGACGCCTGAGGGGAGACATGATAGCAATTTATACATTTCTCAATGGGGATCTCAGCTTAGAAAAAAAGCTGTTCATTCGAAGTGATCGCATGAGGACAAGAGGGCATACCATGCGATTAGAGGAGAAGCGTTTTAACCTCAGGCAACGAGGGGGGTTCTTTACTGTTAGGGCTACAAGATTGTGGAATTCTCTACCACAAGAGGTGGTTTCTGCAGGTAGTATGGTGGCTTTCAAAAGACTCTTAGACTTACATCTCAAGGATCAGGACATTAACGGCTCTGTGAGATGATTACAGCCACACACATCCACACAGGTTGAACTGGATGGACTATTGTCTTTATTCAACCTCACCTACTATGTAACTATGTAAGGTATGGTTCACTTGTTGTATAACGCATGTATATGAAGATACTCATAGGAGAAGCTCCGGTGCCAAAAAGATAAAAATGGGCAAAGACATAGCGTAATAACACATACAATCATTATTAAAACAAAAAATATTGCACTCACGTGAAAACTTCAGTATTGAGCATATATTCCATGTAAGACAAAAAACAGGAAAAGGAACCACAGATCTCAACAGGCAAGATACCACTCCGCAGATAAGTGTAGAAAATGTAAAACACTCAAGATCAGATCACCAAAAGATATCCAAAGAGGCTGCTTACCAAATCAATATGGTCACCCAATTCAATAGATAGACCTCAGCTAACTTAGTATCTGCAGAGGAATCCGCCAGGTATGGTTCACTTGTAGCATAGAACATGTGTATGGAGATGTTCAAAGTCGAGACTCAGGTGCCAAAAAATAAAAATGGGCAAGGACATAGCGTGATACCGTACAACTAAACAATTTATTAAAAATAAAACAGTGCACTCACATGTACAGTGCCAATAAGAGCATGTATTCCCATGTAGCAGATGTAAAGAAGCAAGGATGCAGTGTCCTCACAAACAATCGTAGGCCGGCTCTGGGGGCGTGGTTATGTCACGTCTGACTCCACCCAACGTGTTTCATCATAGGCTTGACATCGTCAGAGGAAGATCTCGAGTGGCTTGCTTTGCTCAATCCTACTGAACACCATTGGGATAAAACTGAACACCGACTATGAGCCAGGTCTTCTTCTTTAACTTCATTGCATCTCAGCACTGATACTCTTTTGGATGAATGGGCACAAATACCCACAGACACTCCTGGTGTGGAAAATCTACCCAGATGAGTGGAGTCTGTTAAAGTGGCAAAGGAGGAGAGGGTCAACTCTATATTATTGCTAATGGTTTTAAAAAGCTCATATATGTGAAGGTTATATGACCACAAGCCTTTGGCCATATAGTAAGCATCTCTGGAGTCCACTGGTGAGATTTATCAACAACCCCTTTGTAAGACTATTACATAATTACCATACATAATTATCTATGTCATTGAGCTGGGGTCTCCAGTTATTTATTCTACATGTTCTGACCATGGAAAATAGATAGAATTGGTAATTCTTGGGGAAGGTGGGGTGGATTACCTTATCTCTGAAGTTCATAAGACATACAAAAAAGGTAATGTCATAAGGAGAACCAGAATTGTGGAAGTTGTGCCCAACAAAGACAAGCAATAGACCACAGTAAGGCACACTTTGAGAGGTGGAGATATACCTAAAGGATATCTAAGATCACTGGAGTTCGGCACCCTTCTTTTTTTTTTTTTTTTTTTTTATGATGAGCTAGCAAGACCTAACTAGTAGTTAGGAAAATGTAGAAAAATATAAAACAAATGTCACTGTAAAAATATAAACTTTACAGTGTCAGTTGAACAGTGGATGTGTCCGTAGGGCAGTGGATGGTGTTGGTTGTTTTTTTTTTACAATTTGTATTTTAACAGCCTTTTGGGGGCTTTAGTGAAATATCAAGACTCCAAACAAGCCCCTGATGTCTCAATTTTGAGACAGAGAAAGGAGATTGAGGACACAATCCACAATCTCCACAACCTCAGCTGTACAGAATGAGTGACCAGGAGGAGCTCTGCACAGTCTCCATTTTCATGCACAAACTGAACCATAGTAAACGCTGTTTACTATGCTTCAGCTATAAATGAACACAGTGCTTGCTACCACTGCCAGCAGCCTATCAAAATTATTGACAGGCAAAAATACACTTTGACTTCGGTGGAACTCTTGTATGGGGATGTATGCTCCAAATTCAGAAAGTCCACTTTCAGAGAATATGGCTCTGTATGTGAGTAGTGCTCAGATAAGCATATAGCTGAAGCATTTTAGCCTGTCATTGACTTTCACACGCTGCTGGCATGCAGTACGCACCACCCATCCCTCAAAATATGCCCATTTTATGCTCTATTGGCAAAAGCACCTGTGTGCATGAGGCCTCTGAGTTCAGGTTCACCTCAAAGACCTTTTGCTCTGCCCATTGATTTCTAAAATTTGGACCTATAAACTCTATGGAAAAATCCTTAAAGAAATATGTTAAACAAAAATGAAATGGATGGGGAATGGTGGAGTTTTTTTTATTGGTATCTACTTTTTGTGTTTGGATGCCCCACTGGGGAAAAAAATATTGTTCCATAAATGTTTGTACCTGTAGCAGGAACTAACATTTTTCTCAGCATCTCCCCCTGCTCTGAGTTTAGGACAATATGCAACACTTTCCAGCAGAAAACCATAAATTATGGTACCTCAATTGAGAATTCCTTTAAATTATTATTCAACCCTCTTTCCTCATTGAAGATATTTGTTACTTGGAAATTCAGATGGTCAGCTCTGTTATCCTGCACATCCATAGTGATGTACAGAAGTGGATTATTTCTCTGTTGAACACTAGTTTTCTTTTTTGTTGGTCTAGTAAAAAACTGAAGAGAGTACCTTAGCCAAGTTGACTGTGAATGGGTACCTGACAGATACATATCTGTGAATCTGGAGCTGTAAAGTTAGTGTAATAATCCTGCTTTACTCATAAATCCTCTTATCATATTTGGATATTCTGGATCCCCTGTTCAAAATACCCACAAAAAAGGTCATGTGGTTGCATCATGCAACAAAATTTGCGTTTTGGGCTACATTAGGACAGTTTTTCAATAGAACAAAACTGAGCACCTTGGAGAGCCTCAGTGCACCACGTTAGGATTTAATATTTCCACCGGTGCTTGTATGACTCAGTGTATGAAATCAGCGCCTGAAACTCCTCCCTAAGCATTTCACATCAACAGAGGGTGTCTGTACGTAAGTTCTCTCTGAGGACATCTTACGGTGATGAAACAAGTAGAATGGACCTTCCGGATGCTGACATTACATATGCTTTACCCCTCTTGCTTTGGGACATCCCTATGGTCAAGAATGTGAAGAGCTGTGTCCATCAATGAACAAAATAAAAAAATGGTAATTTCTCTTGCGTCCTCTGACAGTCACAGCCCGTTCAGTTAGCCTTCACGAGTGGGTAATGCACATCTCCGCAGGAGCAGGCTAGGCAGTGAAAAGGTTAGCAGAAGCTTTTACGCATAACACACCTCTAGGGGGCTGTTCCCCAGCTATTACCCATCAGCCACTAGGTGCTGCTCTTCAGTTTTCTTGCTGCCTAGCGTAGGAGTAGGACATAGGCTTACCTGCTGGGACCTATGTCTCATTTTTTTTGTCTTTTTCTTTGAAAAAAGTTTTTTTATTATTATTTCTTTTCTCACTCACTATCGCTAGCTAGTCAGAAGGATCCCTGGAGGACTACAAGCGACAGCAGAGCTGGGCCTCGCACTGGATAATATAGATCCTTACGGTGTCCCATCCTGCCAACGAGCGTCGCAGGTCATTGGTGCGCCCAGGCCTCGCAACGACAAGACTGCGGAGATCCATCTTCACCGGGATGTGTCAACTTCGGAACGCCCGTGTGTTGCTAGCATCCCTTCCTGGCTATCGGCACCCCCACTCAGGGTGGGTGGTGTTCCGTATCGGAGCGGAGCCCGTGATCCGTGAAATGGTGAGTGATGCTACCCCCGTGTCCCTGGGACAGTTTTGTTTATGGGGGTGATATGTGGGCCCACTCCTGGGGATGACAAAACACAGGTAGTCTCTGTAGTATCCCCCTGGCCGTTTTATGCGGCCTCTACCTCCCCCCACTGGGGTCGCACTGCGGTGTACTCTGTTATGGATGGGGGTGTGGGGGCTTTGTGCATGTTTGGGGGGTATTTTATTATGTTCCCCGTGGTGGCCAGCTCCTGGGTTTACTCTATTTGGCACCGTTCGATCGGCCGCCATTTTGGGGCAGTCTTTTCTGGCCTCTTTGTGTGGGCAGCAGCCATTTTTTCTATCATTTTGGCGCCGGTTCGGCTGATGAGCCCACCCAGTCAGGTAAGCGGGTTTCCTTTGGGTCCCGCAAAAGCCCAGAAGTTGGGTCAGATTTTTCCCTGCCCCGAGGTGTGTAATGTAACTGTGAACGACCTATGTTGTCGCATCAAGCACATGCTGGCAGTGCCTAAGCGGTTTACATGCAGTTATCCCTTGGGGAATGCTGTGGGCTATCGTTGGACTGTGTCAACAAAGGTGGACCGCACTGTTTCTAGCTTGCATACATCCTCATTGATGCCCGTGGAGGATTTCCTGGGTGTTCGAGGATCCGGCGGATAGGCGCGCAGAGCCGCTTTCCTGCCACATGTATTTGGTAGCAGGCTCCCTGCTCGCACCTATGTTCGCTTCGGTGATGGTTTTCTTAAGCTGTCTCAGAAAGGTCCAAGGTGCTTTGGTGTACCTTTAAGTAGGCAAGGGGTTAATGGATACTAAAATCCGTCATACCTGCTTTGTGCAATGATTTTGTGCAAAGTAGCCCCGATCCTCCTCCTATCGGGTCCCCCGCCAGCACTAGTGGCCTCCCCCCCCCCCCCCTGCTGAGTGCCTTCATAGCAATCTGTGTGCTATGGGGTCACTCGTGCATGCCTGCTCGCTCCTGAACACCACTCCATTGACACAGAGCACAGCTCTACCCTGCTCCCTCCTCATTGGCTGTGATTGACAGCATCAGAAGCCAATGGCCTCTAAGCCAATGAGGAGACTGAGCTTGTGCTCTTGCGCATATCACTGGATTGAGATTGGGCTCTGGTAAGTATGGGGGGTCGGGGTGAAGCTTCATGCAGAAGGTTTTATACCTTAATGCATTATGGTTAAAAAAAAAAAAAACTTCTGCTTTGAGAACCATTTAAAAGGAAAGGTTCACCTTTTACAAAAAAATATTTAATGCACATTTTTTTGCAAGTAAAAAAAATATGCATGTATTTTTTTTTTTTTTGTAATGGACCTGTAAAGCATTGCACCACCATCAGATGATCATAGGTGTAATGCAATGCCATGCTCCTGCAGACTGTCTGTGTATCTGTCTGGCCATACCTCTGATACAGCCAGGCAGTTTCACTGTGACAGGAATGAACCATCACAGCACCCGTGGTAGTCCATTGAGAACTACAAATACAACCCAACAGCCACAAAGGCTGTTGGACTCTGTAGTTTTCCCATTTACAGAACACTGTGAATTGATGATCTTTTTTTTGCAGAGTGTGACAGCTAGCAGGGTGGGGGGAGAAGATCCCCTGCTAGCTGTCAGAATGGGGGAGTGCGGGCTGGTGCATCTGTAACATATTACATGTCACACCCTAAATATGTGTCTAACATGTTACAAAAGATGAACTTATCCTTTAATTTCATAAATGGGCACACATAAAAACTATAGGAAGAAGTTAGGATATATTTATACTGCATCAACACATACCTGTACATTTGTACTCGAAGCATGCTTTGAGATGCTTTTTGGAAGTCTTTAAAGTGCCCTTCAGATCCAGTTTGGGGATGTTAAAATTTAAATTGTGATGGGAGTTACTGCTGTCATTTTAAACACGCTGTTACCAGGCTATCACTAAGCTTCAGCCCTATTTGAAGCTTGTTGAAAGCCTGCTAGTAGCTTGTTTAAAGTGACAGCCAGCAGTCCCATTAAGAACTGTGTTTATAGGAACTGTGATGGGAAGTTAATGGGGGCTTCCATTACTGAGCTCTCCTTTGAGAATGTTAGTTCCTTAGCTGTCATTTTGACGCTTTGACTGCTGACTGAATCGCTGATCTAGCAAAACTATAGAGATGGTAAAAAAAAGGTAGTTCTGACACTTTCCTGGCACTCGTTTACAGCATGCTTGTTCCAGGTCTGTAACTGAAACAGTAAAGTCAGAGACTGCCAGGAATCTAGCATTTTCAGGAGATATGCAATGGCAATCCCCATACATCTCTTATGACAGAGTTGCTTTAACATCTCCAACCAGAGCGGAATGTTGCTTAAACCCCTTTTTTTTTTTTTTTGTAATGATCGCTACCTGGATGACTAGATTTAGCAGTGTTAGTAACTTGATAACTGACTAATTTTCTTGTGTTTATGTAACACTTTTATTGGGTTTTAGAAATAAATACAGGAACAAAATTAGAAGCATACAATAATGCACAAAAAAACAGAGGAACCCTAATTTTGTTTATGTCTTAAATCATTGTATTAGGTTATAGAAATAAATACAGAAAAACATGAGAAATACAATAAAGCAGACAACATTACCAAGAAAAATATACCTACCTAAATTTGCCTACCTAAATATATTTTACATTTCACAAAGGACATCTAGGGATTTTATTTGGTATACTGTTATAGTAAATAATAACATGCTTTCATTTGTTAATACAAAAGCAAAATCACATTCATTTTTATGCTGTAATTGTGTCTTACTATTACAGTCTTGAACAGAGGTTAGTGTGACCTCTGAAAGCTGCCAGGTTTGTATGTAAACAAACCTGACCACTTGCATTTGATTATGGTTTCATAGCTGAAGTAGTGATCACATGATCAGGAACCATGCTGATTAATAACAGCTAATCCCTTCATGTGTGCATAGACAGGAAGCGGTCCAAAGAGACTGAAGGAGACCAGCAATAATACGATGAAAAAAAAAGTGAAAATAGTATTTCATGAAGAAAAATGTCACTTTGATACATTGGGCTTCAGCAAACTAGTGATGCAGTCAGCCTTTTTCGGACCACACCCCCTGTTAAGCAGATCGGTGAAGCCATTTTAGGGTCATTTCACACTGGTCTGACATGTGCTCCAACTTCCAGAGTACAAGTCACATGACATGTCAAAATAAATGGTTCCCTATGAGAGCCGACTTAACTAGTCCGACTTTGAAAATGCTTCCTGCACTACTTTGGTCCGACTTTTGGCATGATTTAAGCCCATTGATTTGAACGGAAGTCGGGATTATCATCCTAACTGATCCCACTTGTGGCATGCGACTTGTTCTCTGAGGATTTTGAGGGGAAGCCCCACGCAGAAATTGTTTTAAAAAAAAAAACAGCGTGCGACCCCCCCCCCCCCCCAAAGTCCATACCAGACCCTTATCCGAGCACGTAGCCTGGCAGGTCAGGAAAGAGGGGGGACAAGTGAGCCAGGCCTTATACCCTCAACATGGGGACGGTCGGTGCTTTAGGGCAGGGGGGCTCCGCACCCCCCACCTCCCTCTGTTGTGTCATCTGCGATGTCTGCCCGTTCCTCTATAGCCATGGACCTTGGGCATCCGGTGACGACACCATGAGACTTGGCCCTTTGTGACTTCTCATGATCATCACAAGGATCGAAATCTCATGATGATTTCACCAGAGGGCCACTCCCCATGGCTATATAAGAACAGGCAGACATCGCAGATGACAAAACAGCAGGAGCCAGCATTGGAGGAGGATCGGGTTGGCTGTGGAGAAGACAGGAGTGGAGGAGGAGACAACCAATTCAGATAATCCCCCTGCCTCCAGACCACCACAACCTTCCCAGGGTTGTCAGGAAGAGGCCCTTGTCCCCACCACCATGGCACCCACCCCCCCATGTTGAGGTCATGTGACCTGGTATGGGCCAGGAGAGAGGGGGAGGTGGGTGCTTGCTTACCGGACCTGCCAGGCTGCATGCTCTGATAAGGGTATGGTATGGATTTTGGGGGGGGGGGGACCCGAAGCAGTTTTTTTTTTAATGTTAGCGTGGGGTCCCCCCCCCCAAGATTCATACTAGACTCAAAGGCCCTGGTGTGGTCGGATTCCGTTCATTGAAGTCGCATAGAAGTTGGACATGAAATCGCAGGGCAAAGTCGGATCGGAAGTCATACTACTTTCATGTCGGATCAGTGTGAACATAGCCTTAATGGAAGAGTTAGGGGTTAGTAATTTTGGCATAATTTGGTGGTTGCAAGGGAGCAGCAAAATCTGTCTCATTGATTTGCAAGTGGTGGTTATTCAGCACCATACTCCTGGAAACAATCTTTTTATTGTAGCAAATGTCACAAAGCCAACTTTGTACTCCAAGCAAAACAAGGTAGTGGGACTGACCAAGACTGATGCTTGTTCTGTCCCACTTATATGTATTTTTTCTGTGTTGTCTTGAACTACATCAGGTTTTTATTGTTTGGTGTATGCTGACATCTAGTGGTGGGTTTTTGCCAGTACAGCTTGTTTACTATGTGATTTGGTTCATCCCTCTTCCCTCTCTTTTTTTCTTTTTTATCACTAGTTAGTTCAGTCCTAGCTAGACCCTCCCTGTTTTTTCTATGTTCCCTCAGTCAGTGTTAGTACTTTGCCTAGACAGGTTATAGAAAGTCACTTCATACAAAATCCTCTGTACTGAAATGATCTGAAGCAAAATTGCATTTGATTCAACTTCTGTGTCTTACTAAAGAGTTAAGGTGCCTGCAGATGATGCAAAGTCAGCAGGTAACCATATTGTCAACACAGACTGAGTCTAAGGAGGTATGTCAATAAATAAAGTGGCATTTGAAACACAACAATGCTTTCAACAGCAGATCAGTGAGAAAGGTCACACAGCTAGAAGGATGCCAGGATGTGGACTCCTATGGTGCCTAAAGGTACAGAGATTAAAAAAAGAATAATCTCAATTCAAACACAAATATCAAAGTTGTTTGCACAGCTCCTGTTTATATGATTTTTGTGCCCATAGTATAGCTTTAAAAACTTTCTAAAGGCCAAAATGGTAGCAAAAAAAAAACACTGATCCCCCCCCCCCCAAAAAATATTAAGAGTTAAATAAAATCAGCTGACGCTCACAATCGGGCAATATTAACTGGCATCCCACACCCTCTGCTGTGCTGTGTAAAGATAAAGAGCACATTAGTACATAGAGCTGCTTGCTCTGCAGTGACTGGAAAGCAGAAGTAATATGTATTGTTGCCAGCCCTGGATACGCTATAGAGAGAAATCAGCAGTGTATCGGAAATGGCTTGGAAGAGAGTAGTTGGGGCCTCATCCAGCTGGCACCGTTCCAGAGTTTATTCTTTGTATACTGTTCGTTAATCTTGGTTTGTAATTATCATGGCTGAATTCTTGTGGCTATTTAATGGCAAGCATAGAACTGCTGTTCTTTTTCTGTCAAGAAAAAAAAAAAACGCCATGCTCATGTAACACTTCTATCTAAATGATAAAGAATGTTTTTCTTAACCGTTTTAATTGTCAAGCTGTGGTTTAATTTTTCATTGTCAAAAGCATACCAGATGCATAAGATGACATGAAACAAGAGGGCCTGTGTTGTATAAACCAACCAATCTGAAACACTCTGTCATTTGTCTGATACAGACTGATAGACCAAAAAGTAAATATCAATCGGCTCTGGCAAAATAGATACTTTTAGAGTAAAAAACACTTAGGCTACATGTACACGGGACGTTGTAAAAAGTCCTTTGAACGCTGTAATTTAAAGGACGTTTAAAACGTCCGTTGTGTCGCATTTGCAGCCGCGTTTAGCGGGCGTTTGCCCTCAGATCCGTTTTTAGAGGTCAAAAAATTATTCCCCTTTAAAATAGAAAAACGCAAGCGCTAAACGCGGGTGATCGCGTTCGGTCCTGTTTTGCGTTTGAAGCGCCGGTAAACACACGTTCTGAACGCAAATAATTGCTTTCCAAAAAACGACACTGAACTCAACTGCCTTTAAATGACTGTAAACGACCCAGTGTACATGGACAGATAAGATAACATAGAGGAGAGTTCAGGGGCTTCTGAAAAAAAAACGCCCAACTGCTCCAAAACGGTCGTTTACAAGTAGCAGTGTACATGAGGCCTTAATGTCCTGGAGTTCTAGAATCCCATTAGAATTCCTAAATCAAAGTACTACTAGTTTTGGGTCTGTATTCAACAACATGCTGCCATAAGCACGTGGTGAGGCCCCTTTCTACACTCTCTACCCCTTTTGATGATTATTTTTGCAACAACTAAAGCAAAATTACGCCATTGGTGGCATGTCTCTATTTGCATCAAATGCAGAACTATAATTAAAATGTACTACAGACCATCAAACAAGAAGGGAAAATGGTTGCCATGGGATAATTAATGACCAAGAAAAAGAATGCAGCTGTTTCTCCGTACACTGGGATCCACTGTTCTGTTATAGCAAAATTTCTATGAATGCCGCCTATGAATTATTTAGCAACTAGTGACATCACTGTGGCGTGAAGTACAGGAAATTAATAGACCAGTAACAGGTTCAGACTTTTGGTTTGCAGATGGAAGTCTTGGTATAGCATAATACAAACCTTTCAAAGTCCTGCAGTCCTTTGCATTTGTTTGCTCTGCCTGCTGGTTTATTAAATTAACTGTAATTCTGATGGTATTTTAGATTAGCTGAAGGTTTTTCCACATCAAAATAGCGTATCCTTTACCTCTAACCTACCCCTGAAAGCAAGGAGTTTTAACCATTCTCTAATCTCTAAAATTCAAAAATGATTTTGACCAGAGATTACGCTTTAACTCTAATCTCACCTAAACACCTAATCTCAGAGTCTAATGACCAAGCACCTTAAACTAACCTTACCACATAAACAGTCAGCCTTACTTTATTTCATGCTGAATGTATTTGTGTTTTGAACATCGTGTCAGACATGTGCACGCTCATAGGAACAGGTGCACAGGCATGTCCACCACAGATGCTGACGCCTAGCGGCCTATTTAATCTAGGGCCCTGTTTGGAATTACAGTGAGGGAACAAAGTATTTGATCCCCTGCTGATTTTGTATGTTTGCCCACTGACAAAGAAATGATTAGTCTATAGTTGTAGGTAGGTTTATTTTAACAGTGAGAGACAGAATAACTTAAAAATAAAAAAAAAAACAAATGCATTTCAAAAAAGTTATAAATTGATTTGCATTTTAATGATTTGAATAAGTATTGGACCCCTTTGCAAATAATGACTTAGTACTTGGTGGCAAAACCCTTGTTGGCAACCACAGAAGTCAGACGTTTCTTGTAGTTGGCCACAAGGTTTGCACATGTTTCATGAGGGATTTTCTCCCACACCTCTGTGCAGATCCTCTCTTAAGTCATTAAGGTTTCGAGGCTGATGTTTGGTAACTTGAACCTTCAGCTTTATGGTCCCCCATGGTTTTTTATTGGCCCATCACTCTGATGGGCCAATAAAAAAGCTCTGGGCCCAGAGCTTTCCCAGCGCTCTATACCTAACGTGTGAGAAGACAGCAGCGGCAGTAGCGGCAGCAGCAGTGTTCCTGACCATGCCAGCTCCAGCCCAGCTTGACCATCGCCTGTAGCCACTCGCATGTTTCTGTTGGCCAGTGTGGCAGGCCATCAGAGTGATGGGCTAATAAAAAACCATGGGGGACCATAATGGAGTGGCCTTATCAGGAAGCATCGGAGCCTGATCAGAAGAGAGTGACATTCTGGCAGAGTGTTTCTACTGAAAGCTATTGCAGGACAGATGCATCCATGCAAACACACTTAGGAGGAGCACCAGTGCTGTCACCTCATTAATCTGAAGCCGTACCCACAAGCTCATCATCTTTAATGGACACTGCAGCTGTGAGCCAAGGCTTTTGAGTGCTGAGTTCAGTGACAGTCTATTGGAGTACATCATTGATTACCGGCTTTGTGTACAGAGAAATCTGGTAAGAGTTTAACCTTTAGGAATCTGCACGTGGTGAGGTGGAGGCATACTACCAGCAACTATATTTACTTGGTTGACTGTTTCCTTCCCATGACCCCATTGGGAGCAATTTTTTTGTGATGGACTTTTGTCACAATGGACTCTGACACCCTATCCTGTTTCACATATTGTATTGTGAGAGCTGTATTGGTATAGAATCTTATTATTGACGTTTTATGGATTTATAGCGCTGCTTGTGCATATTAACATGTTGGTACGCACCTTTTTTCTATATTAATCATTTTAGGCAGCTGCTTTTTATAAAATTGTAATATCTTTTTGTCTATATGCACATGAGACATTTGCATCTGCTATTAAGCGCTGGGTGATCGAGTTATAAGATTTCTCTTAGCACTTGGTCCTTTTTTACATGTCACAGTACATGTTGGCATTCATGGTTCCCTCAATGAACTGTAGCTCCCCAATGCACTCATGCAGCCCCAGACCATGACACTCCCACCACCATGCTTGACCGTAGTCAAGACATACTTGTCTGTACTCCTTGCCTGGTTGTTGCCACACACGCTTGGCACCATCTAAACCAAATAAGTTTATGTTGGTCCACAGGACATGGTTCCAGTAATTCATGTCCTTACTAGTTTGCTTGTTTTCAGGCTTTTGGGCTTTTTTGTGCATCATCTTTAGAAGAGGCTTCCTTCTGGGGCGACAGCCATGCAGAACAATTTGATGCAGTGTGTGGCATATGGTCTGAGCACTGACAGGCTGACCCCGCCCACCCCTTCAACCTCTGCAGCAATGCTGGTAGCACTGAAACATCTATTTCTCAAAGACAACCTCTGGATATGACGCTGAGCATGTGCACTCAACTCCTTTGGTCGACCATGGCGAGGCCTGTTATGAGTGGAACCTGTCCTGTTAAACCTCTGTATGGTCTTGGCCACCATGCTGCAGCTCAGTTTCAAGGTCTTGGTAATCTTCTTATAGCCTAGGTCATGTTTATGTAGAGCAACAATTCTTTTTTTCAGATCCTCAGAGAGTTCTTTGCCATGAGGTGCCATGTTGAACTTCCAGTAAATAGTATGAGAGAGTGAAAGTGATAACACCAAATTTAACACACCTGCTCCCCATTCACACTTGAGACCTTGTAACACTGAGTCACATGACACCGGAGAGAGAAAATGGCTAATTGGGCCCAATTTGGACATTTTAACTTCGAGGTGTACTCACTTTTGTTGCCAGCGGTTTAGACATTAATGGCTGTGTGTTGAGTTATTTTGAGGGGACAGCAAACTTACACTGTTAAATAAGCAGTACACTCACTACTTTACATTGTAGCCAAGTGACATTTCTTCAGTGTTGTCACATGAAAAAATATAATGAAATACAGTGCCTTGCGAAAGTATTCGGCCCCCTTAAACTTTGCGACCTTTTGCCACATTTCAGGCTTCAAACATAAAGATATAAAACTGTAATTTTTTGTGAAGAATCAACAAGTGGGACACAATCATGAAGTGGAACAAAATTTATTGGATATTTCAAACTTTGTTAACAAATAAAAAACTGAAAAATTGGGCATGCAAAATTATTCCGCCCCTTTACTTTCAGTGCAGTAAACTCTCTCCAGAAGATCAGTGAGGATCTCTGAATGATCCAACGTTGACCTAAATGACTAATGATGATAAATAGAATCCACCTGTGTGTAATCAAGTCTCCGTATAAATGCACCTGCACTGTGATAGTCTCAGAGGTCCGTTTAAAGCGCTGAGAGCATCATGAAGAACAAGGAACACACCAGGCAGGTCCGAGATACTGTTGTGGAGAATTTTAAAGCCGGATTTGGATACAAAAAGATTTCCCAAGCTTTAAACATCCCAAGGAGCACCGTGCAAGCGATAATATTGAAATGGAAGGAGTATCAGACCACTGCAAATCTACGAAGACCTGGCCGTCCCTCTAAACTTTCAGCTCATACAAGGAGAAGACTGATCAGAGATGCAGCCAAGAGGCCCATGATCACTCTGGATGAACTGCAGAGATCTATAGCTGAGGGGGGGAGACGCTGTCCATAGGACAACAATCAGTCGTATACTGCACAAATCTAGCCTTTATGGAAGAGTGGCAAGAAGAAAGCCATTTCTTAAAGATATCCATAAAAAGTGTCGTTTAAAGTTTTCCACAAGCCACCTGGGAGACACACCAAACATGTGGAAGAAGGTGCTCTGGTCAGATGAAACCAAAATTGAACTTTTTGGCAAAAATGCAAAACGTTATGTTTGGCGTAAAAGCAACACAGCTCATCACCCTGACCACACCATCCCCACTGTCAAACATGGTGGTGGCAGCATCATGGTTTGGGCCTGCTTTTCTTTAGCAGGCACAGGGAAGATGGTTAAAATTTGATGGGAAGATGGATGGAGCCAAATACAGGACCATTCTGGAAGAAAACCTGATGGAGTCTGCAAAAGACCTGAGACTGGGACGGAGATTTGTCTTCCAACAAGACAATGATCCAAAACATAAAGCAAAATCTAAAATGGAATGGTTCACAAATAAACATATCCAGGTGTTAGAATGGCCAAATCAAAGTCCAGACCTGAATCCAATGGAGAATCTGTGGAAAGAACTAAAAACTGCTGTTCACAAACGCTCTCCATCCAACCTCACTGAGCTCGAGCTGTTTTGCAATGAGGAATGGGCAAAAATTTCAGTCTCTCGATGTGTAAAACTGATAGAGACATACCCCAAGCGCCTTACAGCTGTAATCGCAGCAATAGGTGGCGCTACAAAGTATTAACTTAAGGGGGCTGAATAATTTTGCACGCCCTATGTTTCAGTTTTTTATTTGTTAAAAAAGTTTGAAATATCCAATAAATTTTGTTCCACTTCATGATTGTGTCCCGCTTGTTGTTGATTCTTCACAAAAAATTACAGTTTTATATCGTTATGTTTGAAGCCTGAAATGTGGCAAAAGGTTGAAAAGTTCAAGGGGCCTGAATACTTTTGCAAGGCACTGTATTTACAAAAATGTGGGGGGTATACTCACTTTTGTGAGATAATCTATATATACCATAGTTTGTAGACACTATAACTTTCACGCAAACCAATTAATATACACTTATTGGGATTTTTTTTTAGCAAAGACATGTATCAGAATACATTTTGGCCTACATTTATGAAGAAATTTGATTTTATTGGATATGTTTTATAATAGAAAGTAGAAAATATTGGGTTTATTTTTCAAAATTGTCGGTTTTCATTTATATATTAAAAAATGAAAACTCAGAAGTGATCAAATATAGTGTGGCATGACTGTATAGTTTCCAGATAAAGTAACACAGCTGAAAAGCAAAAAATGCTCTGGTCATGACTTTCTGGAGCTCAAGTGGTTAATAGTATGACCAGTTATTAAAGTATTTATCTAAAGACAAAAAATTTTTTTTTGGATACAGTGGGGAAGATTTAAAACCACTGTCTGTTTTTCCCATATGGAAGGTTTTCTTTCACAACCAGTTGAAAGGTAAGCATCAGAAGCACACTATATCTGAAAGAGTTAGAGGAGCTCCATTCTCTTTAGTGAAAATGAATAGTCAGCAGCTACAAAAACTATAGCTTCTGACTTTTAATAAACAGCCACTCGCCTGCCCCACGATCCAGCGGTGTGCTCACCCGAGTCGTTTTCTCCTGTGTCTTCCTGTCGCGGACAACTTTACATCTTTCCCTCTGCCTTTCCATGCTCAGCAACTCGGGGAGAGGGGAACCTTGGTAGTCTTATTGCGAATATGTTTTTTGGCACTTCAGATGAGTAACAAGCTTTTACCAGGTCTGATTGTCCTCCCACATGATTCAGAGGGCTCAGGGTTTCACTTTGCTAGGCAACAAGTCAAACATAAAGGCCCATCAAGACCTGCAATGGGCCCAAAGCAATTTCTGTACAGCTAGCTGGAAGCAGTCTGGACAGGCTGGTGAGAAAATCTCTGAGATCCCATACTGAAATAGGCCAAATTCAAACTAGGCATGAAAACACAGCTGTAGGAAATATGAGACAGAATGTAGTCCCACAATCCAATAGCATCCAGCCTTTAAAGCCACAGACTCCACCAACTCCTTAAAGTTAAATTTTAGCTACCAATCTTGGAACCCAACACAATTTTCCAATTAACAGGCAGGTAAATATGGTGTAAACATGTAACCAAGTGGAAGGCCTGCTTCCCCTTGGGCCCAGGATAGGAGACACCATGTTGGTGGTTGCAGAGTACCGCCTAGTTGTATTTGGCGAAAGACCCACAGGTATAACTACCAAAACTCACTTGAACACAGTCTAATTCTCTGGAGGTGAGCTCCCTTCCTTTAGAAAAACTTCTACAGACTGACTTTTACTGGTTCCCTCTACATGTATTTTAGGAATCTCTTGTCCCAATTACACAGGCATAGCCTATGAGCATAATCATGAGCACTCACTTTACCCCATGCAAGGACAGAGTGGACAAAAGGCTTCTCAGTCCTCACTACATGAACAGTCCCCAGACCAGTGCTTAATACCTTTCACTCTCTCTTCCTCCTGTCAAGTTCATATGATAAGA
The DNA here is from genome assembly GCF_965119305.1 of Pelophylax lessonae. NCBI lineage: Eukaryota > Metazoa > Chordata > Amphibia > Anura > Ranidae > Pelophylax > Pelophylax lessonae. The sequence goes on from NC_138771.1 coordinate 587,979,420, forward strand.
ACTGAGGCTTTACAAATGATGGTAATAAATAGAAAAATAAATAAATTAGCTTCTTCCTTCTTTAAAGAAGAACTCTGGGGAAAAAAAGAGTTTATCTTCACTTCGCAATTCCCTAGACCAAAAAGAGCAGTTAACCCATGCAGTGCAGGGACTGCGGGGTGGAGATATACATACCTAATCCTATACGCCGACTGCAAGACTGGTCCCCACCGTTGCTGCCCCCAGCACGCTAGCAGTCTTGTGAATGAATTGTTCCTGATGTCATCATGCCCATAGACTTGCTCTGGACGTAAGGACCGCAGGAACAGTCCACCACTGAACGTGAGGGGAGTGTGGTTTCCCGGAGGATCGAAGGACTGGGTAAGTACAGCTTTCCTTTGTGCCCCTAGACAAAATGAGCTGTTAACCTATGTGGTGTGAGCAGAGCCCCACTGCATGGGAGAATAACATTTTATCATTGCGTTATTTTTTAATAAAGTTGAAATACATTGCATCCAAAGTGGTACAAGACACCACTCTGGTAATTTGATGCCTAATTAGTCTTAAAAATTAGGGTTATCCATTTCCCTTCTGATGAGGTATGCAGTAGGATATACAGTACAGTAAAACCTTGGATTGAGAGTAACTTGGTTTGAGAGCTTTTTGCAAAAAATAAATGAGTGATGTCTTGATATACAAGTAGCGTCATGTTACAACTGAGTATAGAAGAGAAGAGCGGTGCCTCTAAGTGTAGCAATATAGTTACATTTGATGAAGGTACAACATTAGGCAAATCACATGGTTGATAATTAAGAGGCACATTTAAGTATGCAGGCGTCTGGGGTAAAGTTGTCCACATAGACCATCCTCCTCACTGCCATCAACGTCATCTCTTCCACACTGCGGTCCACACCTCGTTTTCACATCGCTCTACTGCAGGGTAGTCTTCCCAGTCACGATTGCAGACTGACAGCGGTGGGAGTCGACGGTGAGGAAGATGGTCTATGTGGACAGCGTTACCCCAGTTACCTGCATTCTTAGATGTGCCTGTTTTCTTCATCAACCATGTGAGCTGTTAAATGTTATACCTTCATTAAATGTAACCATATTGGTACACTTAGATGAGCCTCTCTCCTTTTTTATACACTGTAGTTCCTGCTGGATTTTGCTTCTAATCCCCTTGTGGAGGCTGCCATTTGTGGATGGACATTTTATGGTTACACAACCTATCACAATGCTATAATCTTTTTATATGGACTATAAACTGAAGGACTTATGAATAAATGGTTGTGGAACGAATCATCTGTGTTCCCATTATTTCTTATGGGGAAGTTTGCTTTGATATACAAATGCTTTGAATTACAAGCATGTTTCCGGAACTAATTATGCTCTCAATCCGAGATTTTACTGTACTTGCATTGTGACATCTTACACTTATGAAATTTTTTTTTTTTTTTTTGTTAAATGCTTTTAAATACTTAACAGAAAGCATGTGCTATATAGCAGTGAAGATTTGAGCTGCTGAAGTCAACCAGATATTAGGACCAACCTAAAGGTTGATTTGTATTAATATCACAAAGGTGAAAATATTCTTTCTTAGTAGTAAAAAATATTCAGTAAAGGAACGACTACATTATTTTTAATCACTACTGCTGGTATTATTTGCACGGCAGAACCACATGCCTCATTTTCTGCAAGCTATTTCTCCTTTATAAAGCACCAGCATACTCAGAATTGTTCAATAGGGAAGGATATTGCACCGAAATTTGCCACAAAAGAAATTTAGAGCACATTCATCGAGAATGAGACAAGGGCTCGCTTCGATTGAGCTCTCGTCCCAGAAGGGCATATTTCAGGAGGTAAAACAGATTTATACAATGCTATTTTGGGTCTTCCACTACCCTGCACCCCCCTTTCCCTCTGCTCCTGCAGCGTGTGTGAGAATTTCTCCATAAAAAGGATATTTTTAAAACTTGGCAGTCAGAGGTAGAAAGACATAAGCACTTAATGATCTTTGCAGAAACTCGCAGTAAACGGATGTGTCTTGAAATGGTTGCCAGAACTCCACTTACAAGGTCAAACTCTTGCACACGGCAGCTAAGCAATCATATGTGTATAGGAGGTGAAGGGTCAGCGCTATGTAGACATATGAAAAATGCAATCATTTGGGGAATGAAAAATCTCTCTGTAGATTTTCTACCCGGCGGAATAATAATTGAACATTTTTCTTCCAGATATGTCCTTTTCTAATGAGTAATGAGGAATTTTATAAAGAAGGATTTTTTTTCATTTTGTAGGCTTTGGCAGCTGCGTGATCCAACATGCAAGACTACATCCCACCACTGACACCCCAATCAGAGCCGTTTCTCTATATCATCGCTGGAGGACAAAGGCTATGCAGCTTTGGATGTTTGTGATTTATGCATGACCAATAATTCATCCACCTCTCATCGCCTTTTATATAAAAGAGGTGGTTATACTAAGAACACAGCAATTAACCAGGTCGTGCAAGGTCCAAGCCTGCCCACATTTCACTGAAAGAGTTTTGTTGTAAGCAAGTAATATGTGAAAATAAGAAAAATACAAATATCTTTAGTTTACAATGTGCAAAGAGCAGCAATGTGCACTAACCCTTAACAGAGATCAGCAGCTATGCAGTCTAGTAGTCTAATGAAGGATGGTGGCTGGTTGGTTGCTATGTGTTACATATCGCCATTGACATATATTGACCATGTCAGCCCCCAGAAGGTTTTACCCTCTTCCTAATAAATAAATAATGCAGCGCCAGAGGTAAAATTAAAAGTGAATGATATAGTAAACTAAGAAAATCAATCACAAAAAAAAAAACAATATCAAATAGGTGAATATTATTCAGTGATAAATCACTCAACCAACCAATAATGACAATTGGTCCAGTACAAACAAGTGAAAAAACGAATAATCAAAAAATAATATAATTCACGTGCAAATTAATAGTGTAAAAAGAGTCCATAATAAATGAATAAATATCTTGAAGATTAATAAAAGATCCTTCCGTGCTGTGCAAAAATTATAAAGTGCTGGTGCTCCATCCACACACAAGTGCTCCGTGTGTTTCAAATCAGTGCTCGCCAGCAGCTCACCTTACTATCTGACTCATATGTTCCAATGAGTCAGACAGGCTGTTACACCCAATGGTATCAAATGCAATAAGATAACCTTCTCCTCCTTCCTCCTTTGTAACTTAGGGGTATGCAGGCATAAATTCCGTAATATATGTAAAGAGAAAAGAGATATCCTCTAGTGCTCTCTGAAAGGATTTTATTTAGCCAAGGCACAACAGAAAAAACGCTCACGATTTCAAGCACCTCAGCAGTGTTGGCTATCACAGGCTCGCCTGTCACTCCACTTGGGAAATCAACCTAGATGCAGCGTCCGCCCCATACGCGTTACGTCACTCAAACGACTTTGTCCGCAAATATTTGTTTATTATGGACTCTTTTCACATGAATAATTTGCGTGTGAATTATAATATTTTTGGATTATTAGTTTTTTCACTTGTCTGTACTGGACCAATTCTAATTATTGGTTGGCTGAGTGATTTATCACTGAATAAAATTCACCTATTTGATATTGTTTTTGTGATTGATTTTCTTAGTTTACTATATCATTCGCTTTTAATTTTACCTCTGGCACTGCGTTATTTATTTATTTGGTTTACTATTTGTGTTTAGTGAAGACACAGAATGTAGGCTGCCATTGGGCTGTAAATTTATTTATTCACTTGTGATTGCGCTGATTTTATTTTCTATTTAGTTTTACCCTCTTCCTGAATCCTGACCAGGTAATTTTTCGCGATACGGCACTGCGTTGCTTTAACTGACAATTGTGCGGTCGTGAGACACTGTTTATAAATACAAATAAAATCAATGTATTTTTTTCCCCACAAACAGAGCTTTCTTTTGGTGATATTTGTTCACCTCTGTGGTTTTCATTTTTTGTGCTTTCAACAAAAAAAAATAAAAACGACAATTTTATTTAAAATAAAAACAATATTTTTTTACTTTCTGCTAGAAAACACATCCAATTAAAAAAAAAAAAACTATTTTCTTCATCATTTTAGGCCAATATGTATTCTGCTACATGTTTTTGTTAAAAAAAAAAATCCCAATAAGCCTATATTGAGTGGTATTGTGTCTAAAAACTATTCGATAGATTTATGGAATCTTTATGTTTTTATTTATTTTTGTACTATTATTGGCAGCGAACAACAATTTTTAGCAGGACTGCGACATTGCGGCAGACAAATCTGACACTTAAGCCCCGTACACACGTACCGATCGTCGACCGAACGATCGGCCGTCTTTTGTCCGAGGGCTGTCGTGTCTGTTGAAAAGTGCAAAAGACTGCACACAAATTTTGTCGGCCAACAACAGCCGACTGCAGAAGTGATGTCATGTGATGGTTAACTTTCCTTGTCTTTTTTTCTTTTCTGAGCATGCCCAGTCTTGCAAATCTGCTGTCTGTCGGCCGAAATCTGTACTGACTGGAGAACAATCGGCCGTTCTGGTGTCGGCATACAAAAATTTTAATGCTTGCACGACAGATTCTGTTCGGCCGAAAGTGCGCTGTCGGCTGTCGGAAGCATCATACTAACAAGCCGAAAATCGGCCGATCGTTCGGCGGCCGAACAGTTTCGGCCGACAATCGGTACGTGTGTATGGGCCTTAAGAGACACTTTTTGGGGACCAGTGACACCAATACAGTTATCAGTGCTAAAAAAAATGCACTGCCATTGTATAAAGGACACTGGCAGGGAAGGGGTTAACATCAGGGGCGATCAAAGGGTTAAGTGTGCTCCTAGGGAGTGCTTTCTAACTGTGTGGGGGGAATGCTGCGACTGGGGGAAAGCAGAGATCTGTGTTTCTGATTAGCACTAACACAAGATCTCCATTTTCCTCCCTTACAGAACAGAGATCTGCCTTGTTTACAAAGGCAGACCGCCGTTCTGCCTCACCTCTGAACAATAGGTGGGTCCCGACGGCCGCTGGACCCACTAATTGACTTCTGCTGTGTCCAATCCCAGCGGGAGCGAGTCGCCGGCAGCATGTGGGCCCCAGACCTCGTGTACGAAATCAAGTACATGTAGGTGATCTTGCGCAGCCGGGCCACCCTTCTGTAGTATATATGCGGTAGGCGGCTAGGAAGTGGTTAAATAGTATTTCTGTTTTTATTGAAATCCCATATTTGATTCTGATATCTCTGTGGAATAAATACAAATCCCACATTCCTTGGACCTTAAAGAGACCCTGTCACCAATTAAAAAAAACTAAGGTAAAAGCACAGAAAAAAATCACTTTAATCACTTCCTGACCGCCTAACTGTAAATATACGTCATGTTTTGATGTTAAATACCGGGGTTATTGTTTCAGGTAGCTGCTATAACCCCGGAATCTTTATTTACAGCAGGTGGCTGGGTTTCAGATAAAAGTGGTCCGAGCAGCAGATTTGCCACAGGATCACTTTTCTAGGCTGTGAAGAGGTGCCCCCCACCGCTTCCTGGTAGTTCCTGAGCTTACCGGAGCCGTCGATAACCTGGGAACCGATCCGGTGTGGACGATGGTTAGGCAGGAAGCCGAGTGAGGGCAAGATAGCCTCCACTCGGCTCTATGCCCTTGGAGAGCCAGAGCACATCTGGCGCCACTTCCGTCTATCAGGCATACACAATGGATTTTTTTTCCCCTTAAAGGTGAAATTTAATTTTTTATTTTTGCTTTTAAAGTTAAATGAGAGAACTCCAGTTTTTTTTTACCCCAGATCTCTCAATAAAGATGACCTGTCATGCTTATTTATATTACAAGGGATGTTTACATTCTTTGTAATAGGAATAAAAATGAAAAATTAAAAGGAAAGTATAAAAATATAAAGTAAAATAAATAAATTAAAGTGCCCCATCCCTCCGAGTTTGCGTGCACAAATAAACGCATACATAAATGCAAATGTAAGGTATGGCTGCGATCGTTAGGGCAAGAGCAACAATTCTAGCGCAAAACCTCCTCTGTAACTCTAAACATGTAACCTGCAAACATTTTAAAGCGTCACCTATGGAGATTTTTCTGTCGTTTTTCGCCATTCCATGAGCATGCGCAATTTAAAGTGTCACAACATCATCTTTTACACTATACAAAAAAATTGGGCTAACTTTAATGTTTTTTTTTTTTTTTTTAATTATCTAAAGTGTATTATTCCCCCCCCCCCCCCAAAAAAAAATTTGAAAGAGCGCTGCGCAAATACAGTGTGACATAAAATGTTGCCATTTTATTACCAAGGGTCTCTGCTAAAATATATATATTATTTCAGGTACTTATATAGTGGTGTCAATTTACGCAGTGCTTTACATATATATTACACATCAGTTCTTGCCCTCAAGGAGCTTACAATCTAAGGTCCCTAACTCGAAAACATACATAGTAGGGGCAAATTTATGCAGGATCCAATTAACCTACCAGCATGTCTTTGGAGTGTGGGAGGAAACCCACACAGGCACAGGGAGAACATGCAAACTCCAGGCAGGTAGCATTGTGATTCGAACCAGCGACCCTCATGCTGCTAGGTGAAAGTGCTAACCACTACACCACTGTGCCGCCAGATGCAGATGCAGGTGCAGCAGCGCCTTGCAACATTTTCTTTGTAGATATGCAGAGGCAGAGGAAATACACAATTATTTCTTAGGAAAACAACTAAAGGTTAATATTTCAGGGCGCTGCTTAGGTACAATTAGCATTTGTAGATGTTCCCTATAACATAGAAAATATTCCCTTTTTTTTTGTTCAGTTCCCCTTTAGAGTAAATCATCACTTATGTTAAAAAAAGATAAAAAAATATATAATTGCAACATATGCCATTTGCATTTTGGCTTTAAAAAAATACCTTTCTCAAAACATTCCCTGCAATATGGAAAAACATTTGTGTACAAATCATCCCCAAATATTTTATTTTCTGGTTGCATGATTGGCTCACAAACCAACCACCCCAGAACCATTTTTGCTGAAATACTTTCTAAGACTAAATGATTAACGAGAAGGCACTTCTTGGGTTATTACAACGCTGAGAATGCTGAGGTGGTAATAATGAATCCAGATCCCACCTTTTCTCAGGTCAGTTTGAGTATGGACCTAGTCAGCCATACATAATTTTCTACCAAACAGGTGAAACTTTTTTTTTAGCTAAAACTTTTTTTTTAGCTAAAACTTTTTTTTAAGTTTTGGATAGTGCAGGAAAATGGTTAGAATCTCTGTTGTTTTTATTATGGTCTGCGTACTGCTTTAACCATTCGCCGACCGCCCGCCGCAGATATACAGCTGCAGGCTGGCTCCGTACAGGTACAGCGGTTCGCGGGAGCGCTCCTGGGGGCATGCCCGCCTCCATTAGGTAGCGAGTAAGCCAATCCACGGGTCCGGCGGCCGCGATTGAAGCCGGACACCTGCGATCGCTCCTTGTGGAGAAAGAACGACAGTCTGCCGTTGTAAATACAGCACACTGTTGTTCTCTCTGGAATTAATACAGAGCGCCTGTGATCCTCCTATTTAGGAACACAGGTCTCTGTGTTGATTCCACAAGTCCCTCCCGCTCACAGTTAGAAAGCACCCCCTAGGCTCACACTTAACCCTTTAATCGTCCCTGGGTTATCCCCTTCCCTGCCAGTGTCATTATTACAGTAACAGTGCATATTTTTAGCACTGATTACTGTAGTGTCACTGGTCCCCCCAAAAATGTCAGTTAGGGGTCCGATCTGTCCGCCGAAATGTCGCAGTCCCGCTAAAAATCCCAGCTCGCCGCCATTACTAGTAAAAAAAAATAAAAATGACATAAATCTTTCCCCTAGTTTGTAGAAGCGATAACGTTTGCGCAAACCAATCAAAATACGCTTATTGGGATTTTTTTTACCAAAAATATGTAGCAGAATACAAATTGGCCTAAAATGATGAAAAAATATATTTTTTTTATTTTTGGGGGGGAATGTTATTTAGCAGAAAGTGAAAAATATTTTTTTTTCAGAATTATTGCTCTTTTTTTGTTTATAGCGCAATAAATAAAAATCAAATACCACCAAAAGAAAGCTCTATTTGTGGGAAAAAAAGGACATCAATTTTATTTAGTTACAGCGTCGCACGACTGCACAATTGTCCATAAAAATGAACGCAGTGCCGAATCGCAAAAAAACGGCCTGGTCATTAAGGGGGCAAATCCTTCCGGGGCTGAAGTGGTTAAGAAGATTCAACCACTCGGTTTGTCATGTTGACCCTTGTTACCAGAACAAAAAGTATAGAAAAATCCAAAATTTTGTCAGTAGACACCAGAACAGGAGGTGAAGGGAAATCTTCCAATGGGGATACCTGGGACAACTGTCTCACGGGGGTTTTACCCTCACTTTAGAGCAATTTTCTCTCATTGTTGTACTCCTTAAATAGAAAGTGTAGCAAAATCTACCTGATGGGACCCAAAAAAAATGACAAAGGTCCTATTGGAAGGATTGCTTTTTACTTTACATTTCAGTGAAATGATTGTCTAAACAGAGATAAATAAACAAAGCCATTTATCTCAATCAAGGACTCTCCTTAAAGCGGAGTTCCACTGGCTTTTGTGTTTAGTAAAAGTCAGCAGCTACAAAAAGTGTTGCTGCTGACTTTTAATAAACACACACTCACCTGTGCCACGGTCCAGCGATGCGGCCGAGGGGAGCCTCGGTTCTCTCCGTCCTCTCCGTCTTCTCCCTGTGGCATCTCTAGTGTGGGCACCCGGCTGTGACAGCTTGTGGCTTCATAGCCAGGTGCGCACTGCGCATGCACAAGTTGCGCTGTGTGTCGTGACTGGCCAGGCAATCTCCTAGAACCTGTGATGTTTCCCTGAAGATTGCAGGGAGGGAGGGGGAGAGGAGAACTTCTGCCCGAGCCGCCTAAGCGGCCCGAGCGGAAGTGGGAGCGGGTACCTGTCAAATCTAGGTGCCCGCTCCCCCCAAAAAAAATGACATGCCAAATGTGGCATGTCAGGGGGTCAGGAATACTTAAAGCGGAAGTTCGACTTTTTTTTTTGTCTAAAAACGTTTATTGAAAGTGTTTCGGTACAAAATATACAATGCATAATAAAACATCCATACATCATAGTTTTGTAATATAAATATGAAAATATAAATCCAAAAAAAAATAAAGGTTCTCTTCTTCTTTTTAGAAAAACCAACAGTAATATCAGTAATAGCAAGATATTTAAGTATATCAATGTCAATAGGACTCAGAAATGAACAAACGGTATATTGAGGTAAAGGTTAATGCTAACATATAGTATTAGGGATTGACTGGAGGTGCATCAATTTGTGTAGCTTTGTACGTGAGCCAAGGGTTCCACTTAAGGTCATATATGTGTTTGGTGTTTGGTGATCTCTGATCTCAAACCCTCCTCCGGGAGCCTCATTCCTAGGTGACCCCAGATTTGTGGAAGCTTGGAGGAGTATTTCTCCCTTTTACCCATTTTTCCAATTCATACAACATGCCAGATTCTGAGAAATCAAACTATCTACGAATTAGACAATTTTTTGAATCATCTCTCCCTAAGCCCTCCGGTTCTCCAGTAACAGGCTTCGAACATATCTGCTCTACAACACCCGGGGGCAGAGGTCTCATCTCTATCATATACAATGATCTTAACTCTCAACACTTAGATGTTAAATTATCATATATGCTGAAGTGGGAGACGGACCTTGATGCGGTGTACTCGGTTGGTGAATGGAATCAAATGTGGTCAAACTTGCGCAAATGCACCAGATCCCTTTCTATTAGAGAGACGGCAGTTAAGCTATTCACCAGGTGGTACTACACGCCGGTCCAATTAAATATATTCTTTCCAGACACCTCCCCTCTATGTTTTCGTGGTTGTCCAGACCTTGGGACACTCTTACATATATTCTGGGAGTGTGGCAGGGTCAGACAAATATGGTCTGAACTGTTCAAGATTGTGGACAAGATGGCTGGTAGGAGTCTTGAACTGACACACTTCCACTGCATATTTTTCCAGAACATACATGATACACCCTCCCAGTTCCAACAACTTGTCCACACGATCTGTGTTGCCGCTCACTGGACAATCGCTCTACACTGGAAAAAAAATGTTGTCCCCTTACCACAGGTTCTTAGTAGAGTTGAGGAAATAAGACATATGGAGTATTTACAACACTCCATTTCTAACGGAAGTTCGACTTTTGAGTGGAACTCCGCTTTAAAGAGACCCAGTCATTAGACTGTTTATTTCAACAGAAATGTTACTATTGGATTATGTGTGGATTTAATATACAGTATGTTATGCTTCTTATTTATCTGTAAAAGCCTCCCTTGGGTAAACATTCAAAACCCTGAGCCTGTCATCTTAGTTGCAATGTCAGCAACCCCAGGAGACTCGGAGTTGTAAATCAAGTGACGTTCCATAGTTTATCCCTTTGCTCCTCCCCTGGCTACTACATAACAGGTTATGCACAGAAGAGTGGCCAGCATTGACCCAGAAGAGGAGAAGGCTATGACATACAAAGGGAGGGGGCTGTGCTAGGGAATTGATTCTTCCTGGAATAGTCAAACTTTCTAGCAAGTTCAAAGGCTCATTGCAAGACAAAATATAATTTATGAAAAGGAAAAATGCAGCAAGTAAGCATTTAACCACTTGCTAACCCTGGCCTTTTCTGACATTTGTTGTTTACAAGTTTAAATTAGTATTTTTTGCTACAAAATTACTTAGAACCCCCAAACATTCAATATATATATTGAATTGATTAGAATGCATTAAGATAAAAAAAAAAAAAAACCTTCCTAACTTTACAACTCCTTTAAACTTCTTTACCACCAGAGTATCCATCACCCTACACCAAGTCACCCATTCCACAACTGGTTGGTTGCCTTAAGCAATGACACATGTACAGTTGTCTCTAGCAACAGCAGTTGTCTAAAGCCTGCGCTAAACAGCAAATGGCATGCTGAACTAAAGTGTACTGTATCTCCTCTAACCTATAATCCCCTTGTTACATGCCCTGTTCTTTAGATACGCCATGCAATGCACCACTTAGAAAGACTTCAGACCAGGCATTTAAAGGAACACAAACAGTCTTTACCGAAGAAATGTAAACATAGAAGAACAGTCTTTGCAATGCAACTTCTTACATGAAATTGTGAGCAGAGGTGCTTTAGTACCCTTAGGGTAATCATACCTGAGTTAGCAGCAAGTTCATAAGCAGTCCCTAACGGCAAAAAGAGGTAGTACGTGTTCTTAGAGTCAATGATTGGCAATAATCGTTAAACCAAGTTAGTCCATAACTGATAACTGAAAGTCCTCAGGTTCCCAACCCCTCAGGAAACCCTGACTGGCCACCAACGGGGGCACAGTCCAGCAGCATAACATCCTACATTTTGGCAGTATTTCCCAGGCAGGGCTCCTATGGCATTTCAGTGAGCTATTTTCATGTGGATCTCTATAAAATTGACAGAAAAATCTAGCCAATCAATTACACAGAACCACCACATAACATGACGACAGACAGAAAAAACTGAAACACATAAAGAAAAACACATTACCCCTTTGTAGGCACCTGCCTACACATGGTAAATCTTGCCATTCTTTGATTGGAATTTGTCCGGTTTAGCAGCGAGCAGCCAAATTTCAATCAGTGTCTGGCCGCCCCAACTTGACAGAAGTCGATTGTTCCCTTCCTGATTTTTTATTTTTTTGCATATTTGTCACACTTAAATTATATAAATGCAGCTTTTACGTTTTTTCAAGGAAAAAAGCTTTTTAAACCTGCCTGAATCTATGTAAAAAAGTAATTGCCCTCTAAAGCCCCTGCTGGATAACCCAAGTGTGCTTGAGCTTGAGGTCATGAACTGATGGCTGGAAATTCTCCTTCAGGATTTTCTCTTAAAGCCCAGAATTCATGGTTCCACCAATTATGGCAAATCGTCCAGGTCCTGAATGTGCAAAGCAACCGAAGACCATCACACTACCATGTTTGACTGTTGGTATGATGTACTTTTTATGAAATTCTGGGTTAGTTGTACGCCAAATGTAACTTGATGCACACCTTCCAAAAAGTACAACTTTTGTTTCATCAGTCCACAGAACATTTGCCTAAAAATTTTGTAGATAATTAATATGTTTTTTGGCAAATGTGAGACGAGCCTTTGTGTTCTTTTTCGTCAACAGTGACTTTTGCCTTGGAACTCTTCCATGGATGCCATTTTTGCCCAGTCTCTTTCTTATTGTTGAATCATAAGTACTGACCCTTATTGAGGCAAGTGAGGCCTGCTGTTCTTTAGATGTTGTTCTGGGTTTTTTATGACCTCCTGGATGAGTCATCGGTGTGCTCTTGGAGTAATTTTGGTAGGCCGGCCACGCCTGAGAAGGTTTCCCACTGTTCCATGTTTTCCCCATTTGTGGATAATGGCTCTCATCCTGGTTCGCGTTAGTCCCTTTTGTAACGCTCCTGCGTTTTCTGAAACAAGATGGATTTGCAGCTGCAGAAAAACTCCCCTCAGTAGTCATGTAGAGATACGTTGAAATACCAATTCCAACTCCCAAGACTCATCACTGTGGTCTGTCTGATTCAGCATACAAACATACACACTCAATAAGATGTTCCTGGAGTGATAGATGTATATAGCAGTATAGTGGTGATGAGTTGAAGAGACAGGTATGAACAGTGACAAATAGGTGAACAGCACTTGAGAGAAATGTTCATGAGAGTATAGATGGTAACAGGTAGGATGCAGATAGGTTAGCAATCATGTATGGTAGTAGGTGGTAGGACAGCAGATGACATACAGGAGAGACTAACCCAGTGCAAGGATAGATGTTAGTAGGCTCAAGAGCTAGCAATCTAAAACAACAGTGCAGATGATAGTTACAGTCCTTAATATGCAGAGCTAGATAGTGTAAGCTTAGTAGGAAGGTTATGGAGGATTCCCCTGCGGGGTACTTATCACTAATAGCAAGCAGTAGTAGAGAGGTTCGGGTATGAGCGAGTGATCCGGTAGCGGGATACAGGGATCAGCGGAGAGGTTCCGACAGCGAGGTACGCTTGTAAGCATATGAGCTTCAAGGCAGGTTGAACGAACATGTGAGTGAGAACGCCGGCGGTTGAAATAGCCGCTCTGCGGCGCTCAGTGATGACAGCATCGGTCTTAAAGGTGTATGCGCACTCACCAGAAGAGAATGGTGGGACGCATACACTCAATTGGAAAGTGGAATAAGGGTACCAGAGGTACCAGAACATTACAGTACCCCCCCCCTTAAGGCCGGCTCCGGAAGGCCTCTAGAACTGGTTTTTCCTGGTATTTCGCGTGAAAATTGCGAATCAGCCTAAGGGCATGTATATCAGAGGTATCCAGCCAGGTGTCGTCTTGGGGTCCATAGTTCTTCCATCGTACTAGATATTGGAGTCTTCTTCTGTGGATACGAGAATCCAGAATCTCCTTTATCTCATATTCCTCTCCGCCTTCAACTTGTACAGGAGGTGGAGGTGGGATGGTAGGCCTTATTCCTTGGTCAGGAACATGGGGCTTCAGTAGCGACACATGGAAGATGGGATGTATCTTGAGGTCTGTTGGTAATGTGAGCTGTACTGCAGCTTTTCCAATAAGTTTCCTGATTGGGAAGGGTCCCAAGAATAGAGGCCCAAGCTTTTTGCTAGGGATCTTTAATCTTAAGTTTTTTGTTGATAGCCAAACGAGGTCCCCAATAGCATACTGAGGAGAAGGTCTTCTACGAAGGTCATAGTACTTTTTTTGTTGACTATGAGCGTGTGAGATGGTAGTATTAAGTGAACCCAGAGAGTCTTTTATTTGGGTAAGATAGTCTGAGGCTACTGGGTTACTTGATGGAAGGATGCGTGGTGGAAGAATAGTGGGATGAAACCCATAGTTCAAGTAGAACGGACTCTGTTTGGTCGTACTGTGGGTTGCGTTGTTGTAGGCAAATTCTGCCAGAGGGAGGACATCCACCCAATCATCCTGTAGGTATGATGTATAGCAACTTAAATATTGCTCGATGCACTGGTTGACTCTTTCAGTCTGTCCGTTGGTCTGAGGATGGTAGGGAGAAGTGAGCTTTCGCTCAATTCGTAGTATGTGGCATAGTTCTTGCCAAAACTTGGAGATGAATTGTGATCCACGGTCAGACAAAAGAGTTTTTGGAATACCATGTAACTTAAAGACATGTTTCATCAGTAGTTCCGCTGTTTGTTTGGACGAAGGTAGTCTGCGAATAGCAATGAAATGTGCCATCTTTGTCAGATGGTCCACTGACACTAAAATGGTATTAAATCATTTGGAAGGTGGTAGTTCTACTATAAAGTCCAAGGACACAACTTCCCATGGAGTCTAGGGTATTGGTAGACTGCATAGTAGACCGGATGGTTTTGTAGTGTCAATTTTGGACCTGGCACAGACGTTGCATGAAGAGACAAATTTTTGTATAGATGTCTTCATATCAGGCCACCAAAACTGCCTGGTAAGCAAATTAAGGGTCTTTGTCATACCCATATGTCCTGCCATAGGCACATCATGTGACAATTCCAAGATCTTGGTGCGCATAGTAGGGGGTATGTAGAGTTTGTCGTTGTAGTAGAGGAAGCCTTCTGCATCAGCAGTTAGTTGTGGTGGAGGTGAATCCAAACCTATACTGTGCAGAATCTCTTCCTTCAAGGAACGGACAACCCCAATAATACGCTTGTAGGGTATTATAGGAACGGAAGGGATTTCAGAGCAATTATCTTCAGTTAATCGTGATAGCGCATCCGCTTTTTTATTCTTGTCTGCAGGTGTGTAGGTCACTAGGAAGTTAAATCTTAGGAAGAATAGTGACCATCGTACCTGCCGGTGGGAGAGGGTTTTGTTAGTCTGAAGATATTAAAGATTTTTATGATCTGTATATATGAGTATTGGTAATCGGGTGCCTTCAAGTAGATGTCGCCAATTCTCCAGAGCCAATTTTATAGCAAGCAGTTCCTTTTAACCCACTGGGTAATTCACCTCTGGGCTGCTTAGAGATTTAGAGAAGAAGGCGACTGGATGGAGTGGTGAAGTATTCGTTGGTCGTTGGGAGAGTACTGCTCCTACTGCCATATTTGACGCATCTACTTCCAGAATGTATTGGAGGGATGGGTCTGGATGGCGTAGTATGGGAGCAGAGGTAAAACTTGTTTTTAACCAGCGAAAAGCTTCATTTGCTTCATCTGACCATTTAAATGGTTTCTTAATACTTGTGAGTTGTGTGAGAGGTCTCACAATGGCAGAGAAGTTCTTGATGAACTTCCTATAGAAGTTTGAAAATCCAAGGAATCGCTGTAGTGCTTTGCGGGTGGTTGGTATAGGCCAATCCTGAATACAGGATATCTTACTCATATCCATCTTGATTCCTGTTTTGGATATGATGTATCCTAGGAATAATACTTCTTCTTTATGAAATAAGCATTTTTTTAGTTTCCCGTATAGATTGTGTGTGAGTAATCTGGATAACACAAGTCTTACATGTTTTATATGTTCAGACAAGGATCGTGAATAAATAAGTATATCGTCCAGATATACCACAACACAGACATCAAGTAAGTCTCTAAGGATATCGTTTATGAATCGTTGGAAGGCTGCGGGAGCGTTACTTAGCCCAAATGGCATTACAAGATATTCGAACAATCCGTATCTGGTTCTGAATGCTGTCTTCCACTCATCTCCATCACGGATTCGGATTAGATTGTATGCCCCTTTCAGGTCCAATTTTGAAAAGTAGGTAGCTCCACGCACTTGTTCAATGAGTTCAGGGATAAGCGGCAAAGGATAACGATCTTTTACTGTAATGGCGTTCAATTGCCTATAGTCGATAATAGGCCTGAGACTTGAGTCTTTATTGCGGACAAAAAAAAGTCCTGCAGCTGTGGAAGAAGTGGAAGGTCTAATAAAAACTTTTGTCAATTCTCATCCAAGTATTCCTTGAGATGGTAAAGTTCATCCTGCGAAAGAGGATAAACATGACCAAAAGGCAATTTAGAATTAGGGAGTAGATCAATAGTGCAATCATAATCCCTATTGGGAGGCAGTGTTTGAGCATTTTTCTCAAGAAAAACTTCAGACAGATCCTGATAGCATAGTGGTGCAATCTCATCTGACACCACAGACAGGATCTTTCCATAAGACGGGAGGTTACACGTACTCTCGCAATAGTAAGAGAGGAAGGTTAGGGTCCGTTTCTTCCAATCTATGGTTGGTTGATGTGTGTGTAACCAGGGAAGTCCCAAAACAATGGGAAAGTGGGGCGAAGACAATAGGTCGAAGGTAGTGGTCTCCGTATGAGACTCGTTAGTGGTGACTAGGAGTGCTTGTGTCTGATTAGTGATTGGGCCAGAAGATAACGGAATACCGTTAATAAGACTCACAGAGACAGGCTTAGGTTTTGAAATAATAGGTACTTTATTTAAAGTAGCAAAACGTATATCGATATAATCCTGTGTCGATCATGGCCTTAGTGGTAATCCTAGTCTGGTCCCACTGCAATGTCAAACGAACAAAAAGATAAGGGTTAGTAAATGAAGTTGTCAATCCCCCTAGGAGGACATGTGAACACTCACCCTCTTTTTTGCGGACAAGGGGACAGACGCTTATCATGTGATCCGGGGATGCGCAGTACAAGCAAAGATTACTGGATCGTCTCCTGGCTCTTTCAGCACTTGATAAAGGTGGGCGTATGGTTCCTACCTCCATAGGAGTAGGGTCAACGGCCGAAATCCGAGAAGGACTGGACAATGGCATTCCCATTTTTTCAGCCTTTCTTTCTCGCAGCCTCCTGTCTATGTTGATACTGAGTTGTATCAAAGCATCCAGGGTGTCCGGTAAATCCGCTCGGGCAAGCTCGTCTTTAACGGCTTCTGATAGGCCGAGTCTAAATTGAGTTCTCAGAGATGTATCATTCCACCCTGAATCAAGGGTCCATCTTTTGAACTCTGCTACAAAGTCTTCTACAGGTCTCCTACCTTGTTTCAAGGACCTCAATTGAATATCGGCAGTACTCTGCCTATTGGGGTCATCATATAGACTAGCGAGTTCCGCTAGGAATAAAGCATAGGAGTTGAGAAGCTGATCATTTTTCTCAAAAAGAGAGTCTGCCCAGGCCCGTGGATCACCCGTTAGGTATGGAATAATAGTACAGACTTTGATATGATCAGTAAGGTAGGTACGAGGTTTTAGCAAGAAAAGTAACTGACAGGCGTTTTTGAATTCACGAATTTTTTTGCGATCACCTGTAAACACTAGAGGAGGATTTATTTTGGGTTCAGGGGGCTGAGCAGTGGCAACTTGTGATAGACGGGTTACCTGCTGCTTCAGAGCCTGATTATCTTCTTTTAATTCAGTAAGAGCGTGTATTAACGCAGTCACTTGTTGTTTTAATTGTGTCACTTGAGTGGGTAAATCTGCTGAATCCATTTTAGGTTCGTTCAATCTGTAACGCTCCTGCGTTTTCTGAAACAAGATGGATTTGCAGCTGCAGAAAAACTCCACTCAGTAGTCATGTAGAGATACGTTGAAATACCAATTCCAACTCCCAAGACTCATCACTGTGGTCTGTCTGATTCAGCATACAAATATACACACTCAATAAGATGTTCCTGGAGTGATAGATGTATATAGCAGTATAGTGGTGATGAGTTGAAGAGACAGGTATGAACAGTGACAAATAGGTGAACAGCACTTGAGAGAAATGTTCATGAGAGTATAGATGGTAACAGGTAGGATGCAGATAGGTTAGCAATCATGTATGGTAGTAGGTGGTAGGACAGCAGATGACATACAGGAGAGACTAACCCAGTGCAAGGATAGATGTTAGTAGGCTCAAGAGCTAGCAATCTAAAACAACAGTGCAGATGATAGTTACAGTCCTTAATATGCAGAGCTAGATAGTGTAAGCTTAGTAGGAAGGTTATGGAGGATTCCCCTGCGGGGTACTTATCACTAATGGCAAGCAGTAGTAGAGAGGTTCGGTATGAGCGAGTGATCCGGTAGCGGGATACAGGGATCAGCAGCGAGGTTCCGACAGCGAGGTAGGCTTGTAAGCATATGAGCTTCAAGGCAGGTTGAATGAACATGTGAGTGAGAACGCCGGCGGTTGAAATAGCCGCTCTGCGGCGCTCAGTGATGACAGCATCGGTCTTAAAGGTGTATGCGCACTCACCAGAAGAAAATGGTGGGACGCATACACTCAATTGGAAAGTGGAATAAGGGTACCAGAGGTACCAGAACATTACACCTTTCCAGACGGATACATTTTAATTACTTTTTTTTTTCATCTTTTCTTGAATTTCTTTAGATCACAGCATGATGTGTTGCTGTTTTAGATCTTTTTGCAGGCTTTACTTTGTCAGACAGCTTCTATTTATGTGATTTCTTGATTCAACAGGTCTGTCAGTAATCAGGCCTGGAAGTGGCAAGTGCAATTTAATTCAGCTTTCCAAAAATATGGTTAATCACAGGTCATTCCTTCTTTAGCGAAGAAAGGGGGGGTGGGGTGAATCGTTTTTTTGCAAAAGGCCAGGCAGGTTTGGACAGCTTTTTTCTTTAATAAATGAAATCATAATTTAAATACTGTATTTTGGATTTCCTTAGGTTATCTTTATGTAATATTAACATTTGTTTGATGATCTGAAAAAATTGGGAAGGGGCAAATACTTTTTCGCAGCACTGTATGTCTCTGGTTCTTAAAATCACCTGTACCCATATGCTTTTGCTACTTTCTTTTTTTTTTTTTTATTGAAAAAATGTGTAGCAATATGAGCAATGTAAAATATTGCTTTAAGCCTCCGTTCACATTAGGTCGCTCCGTCTTAGGGGGCGACCTGTGAAGTCATCTATAGCGCGACTTCGGCGTGTCTTGCACAGACTTCACATAATGGAAGACAATGCAAGTCGCCTCCAGGTCGCCCAAAGTAGTACAGGACCCTTTTTCTAAGTCGGAGCGACTTGTGTAGCTCCTATTAGAACCGGTCCTGTACTACTCAATGACCGTGACCGTGCACGACTTGCCAGGCTGACCAAGTCGCCTGACAAGTCGTATTAGTGTGAACCGGCACTTAGAGGTTGTTTGATATCAGTGGTACATAGTTTTAATATAGTGAGAAAAAAGAGGGGGAAGGGGTAGGGAGGGTACAAAAAACAAAAAAAAAAAACAGCAACAACATATCCATAAGGATAGGGTGAGGTTTGGTGTGGATGGGGGTCCCCAAGCCCATGATTCCAGTCCAGGTTAAACCTCTTGTTTTAAAATGTATATAGTGGTCAAAATGAATTCTGACTATATCTTATAGTTTCACAAAGCCTGAGGAAGGGGTGGATACCCACGAAACACGTCATAATTATTGTATTGTTTCCCCCTAGCAGGCCCTAATATCTTTTTGGGAGCCTCACTGTTGAATGGAGGGGAATACATAGCGATTGACTGTGAAACACATGGGATTAGGTTTTATGCATTCATATTATGTACTATACCTACAAAATAAATGGAACTAAGTTCAATCACGCATGTTTTAACTGTTGTATAATAAAAGTTGAGTTTTACCAGTAGAACATATTTTGTTACAATGTTTGGCACCGTTAAAGTCCCACAACTAGAAGAAACTGTGTTTGTATCTAATAACCCTAAAGCTGATCTTCCATTGCACTCTCCTCCTCTCCGCCCTCCAACACAGATATCGGTCAGTTTTTTTATTTACTTTTTTGTCTATAAAAGGTCTTGGCCCGCCCCTCATCCTCCGACATTCACCTAGGCAAATGATTTCAGTGCCTCCAGCACCTCTTGGGATGCATGATGTGCATATTCCAGGAGGCACCAGGAACACTGTATTAGTTCCCTGCAGTAAAGGTGGTGGAGGGTGGACCTAGCGGCACCTGCACCCGGAAGAGCCGGCAGCTGTCACAAGCCAACATGGCAGAGGGTAGGATCCCTGCAGGACAATGCTAGATCAGCTGGCTAGGTGATTACCCTTACTGTACTGTGTACCCTTACTGTACAGCAACAGGTAAGCAGGGGGAAAAAATAATGAGGGGGGGGGGGGGTGTAGGCTGAGTCCCTTTAAAAGGATATCCACAGATTTGTGATAGAAAAAACATCATTTCTTACTTAGTAGTACAGCAAACAGAAAAGGAGCTCAGTATTTATAAAACGTAAGGCATTAAGTATGCCTCTGTTCTGATTCCTACATGAGCCACTTAAATAAAAGGAAACGGGGTAGTATTGGCACGGGAAGTTGTGGGTGTAAAAGCATTTGCTATTTTCATATCTTGTATCGTACTTTTGATAACATGTACTAAATGGGCTGCTTCCAATATACTGTTGATTTCTCCATGCCTGCTCTCCCATATGCCATTTTGTTGTTGCTATGTATTCAGCCTAATTATGTACCATACATCTGTTTATTATCTATAATAGATCTTGCGTATATACTGTACTTAAGATTCTAATACAACTTCTACTTAGTAGCATGTTTAATGCACCTATTGCACCACTCACTTCTTTTTTTTTTTAAAAAAAACTCTCAGCATAACAAGCCATGCAGCTGCTACGAATTTGCAGGAACATCAGCCCATTATTAAAATTCCTTACCCCCCCCCCCCCCCCCCCATCAGAGATTTCCAATGACCCCAAATAGAAAACAATCACAGGGGTGTGTTTTTTTTTTTTTTTATACTTCCATTGATACTGTTTTTTTTTACTCTCACTGACCTTCAATGCTGGGGCATATTATTTACTTTGTCCCCCCAGCAATCTAACAGACAGTAAACTGGTATTTTGTTAAAAAAAAAAGGTTGATGACCCCTTCTTTAGAGGTTGCAAATGTGATATAGATTTTGAGGGCATGAAAACGAGGGCACCATCTATTCCTTTATATTTACTAGTGCCAAAATCACATTTTCTTCTGTGCAAAAAAGAATTTTATTTGTGTGGCCTTCACATCCCTTATCTGCTGCTAGAGACACTGGTAGGCTAATTGCTGACGTTTTCTGAAATTCGGTAGAATCTGGCTCTATTTTTAGACCTCGTTTGTGTTCTACTAGTACAGATACAGAGAATGTCATCAACATGTCTGGATTATATTGTTTAATTTTACTGCACAAGGTCCCCAAGCATACGTACTGCAGGCAGCTAAGGGTCTTCGTCATAAGAAGCGATGACTAAAGTCCCTTACAGCTATGACTAAGGACCCTTAGTGTTCTAAAAGATGTCAGACTGGGTCCCCTGTGTTATCGAGGACTTGCATAATAAGGCTGGAATACAGTATAGCTCACGCATGTTGCTGACATCTTCTGTATCATTGCTCTGACAATAGGGAGTGTCAGTTCTGTATTGCTTTAGGAAAGCCCTGGGCTGCAAACAGGTAGAGCGCTGTGCTTACACAAGTATGTTCATGGAATAGAGTCACTGTATTGCATGTCAATACGTTTGGTTTGTTGGTGGTTTTCTGGTAACAGATGTAAAGCAGAACTAAAGTTAAAACTTTATTTTTTCTATCTTGGATTGTGCGCCACATCACAATTTCTGCGATCCGGATGTGTATCTGCATTCACGTTTTTGATGGGTTACTGTTCGTTTTTTATGTGTGTTTTTTTTTTTACAAACTTTTATTCAAAGTTATATTGACAATACAGTAAGAGAATAAGCTGAAAGAATATAGACGAGTGGTAAGACCATTGTTGTTACAAGCTTTCCAATAAAATAGGAGACATCAATCCGTATGGTCACGACCGGTACCCCAGGCGGTGACAAACAAAATCTAACATTAAAATGAAAAGAACATCCAATAAAGTCAAAGGTCTACTCTGCAGCATATGACCAGAACGAGTCTGATCGCATGAAGCAGATGGTACTAAGACAGAAGTTTACAGAAGAAGGCAAGGAAGAAGGCAGGTGCCAAGTCCTGCTGGAAAATGAAATCAGCCTCCATAAAGCTTTCCTGGTAGAGGGCTGCACTGAGTTTGTTATTGATAAAACAGTGGGCCAGCACCAGTAGATGACATGGCTCTCCAAATCATCACGGACTGTGGAAAATTTTGCATTTCATTTGGAAAACAAGGTTCGAGAGTCTGGAGGAAGAGTGGAGTGACACAGAATCCAAGTTGCATGAGGTCCAGTGTGAAGTTTCCACAGTCAGTGATGATTTGAGGAGCCATGTCATCTGCTGGTGTTGGCCCACTGTGTTTTAATAAGTCCAAAGTCAGTGCAGCCCTCGACCAGGATATTCTAGAGCACTTCATGCTTCCCTCTGCTGACCAACTTTATGGAGATGCTGATTTCCTTTTCCAGCAGAACTTGGCACCCCCACACTGCCAAATGTACCAATACCTGATAATGGTATCACTGTGCTTAATTCAGAAGAAAGACAGGCGCCTCTCTGAGTGCAGACTGTTATACTTTAATAACAACACAATAGGGTAAAGGACTCGCATGTAGTTAAAGGTAAGTAGGCACAATGTATAACACCAGTGAACCGGAGCTGCGCGTCCATCTTAGGAATTGTCCTGGGAGCAGGGATCCGCTGTGTGTAGGACTGTCCTGGCCAGCAGAAAGTGGCAGCGTTGATGTTACACAGGAACAAGGGCTAGACCACAGGCTGGAACACAGAGTGGACCATAGTCTGATCCATGATGACGTCACCGGCGTGCTCGCGGCGCGTTTCGGAGTATGCGCACTAGGGGGCAGTACCAGAGCACACTCCTTCTTCAAGCTATTATATTAGGAACAGGGTGTGCCTTATATACAAGAAGATATACTGCCATCTTGTGGGGAAATACAAAACTCCATAACTAGTACATTTCTTAAAAAATATGCAAGAAAAGTACAGATTTTTAAGCAGAAATAAAAACGATTTACAATATAAGAATACTCAACAATAATGTATACAAAATTACATATGTTCATAATAAAAATTAAAAAAGAAATAAATAAAAAAAAAATGATAAAATACATGCATGACTGAATAAGAATATTTAGGGATGTTAAAAAAAATTAAAACATTTCACAAAAACCTGGATATGTGTGTGTGTGTGCATGTAATAGATCACTAGTATCCTTAGAAAATTGTAAAAAGTAAATTGGGGAAAAAAGAAAAATAATATTATAACAATCAATATATTAGAATCAGGGGTTCATTTTTTGTTTATATCTGACTTATTATGTTGTGTGTTCTATGGATTAATACTGCAAGTACTTGGAATAAGAGGCTATCACTAAAAAAAGGACCCCTGATGTGGGTTTAGGAATAAATGATTAATACTGTTAATATCTGGGATATCCATGTATATGTTGAATTCTTATGATGAGATGATGATGTAACAAAAATTGGGACAGTGCCCAATTTTTTGTATGCCCGACAGCATACATTCACAGCCCAATGTCTGGTGGGGGGGGGGCAGGTAGCTCGTAGCTCAGGAACCACTATTCCTCACATTCTACCCTCTGGATGTAGTAAGTCGACTAATTACAACAAAGTACAGAGTTTTGAACCCCCTCTACCCAGATTACAACATTTGTCCAGATCACCACCCAATGCCTCAATTTCATCTCCAGTGGAGGTCAGCTCCCAGATGTCATCTACCTCCAAAATGATAACCATGTAGTGTCAGTAGAGCTTTTTTTATCAATTCACCCCTTTCCAGCTATCCTGCTAAAAAGAAAATACGAAAGAGAGGCTGTAGAGGGGGAAGAAATAGAACTAAGCGCCAACCTACCCAAGAAATGCAAACTGTAAAAATCTTCAATATTTCCACACATACCCTTTCCAATCCCGAAATATCCCTTCCCAGCAAGGGCCTCAATTTTGTTCCATGTAACAAATCTGATACATATTTACTGTTTAAAGATTTAAATAAATAAATCAGAAACCTTACACTCAAAAGCTTCGTTTAGATAAAAAAAAAGTCTACAAATAGCTAAGTCCCTAATAATATACCAGATGATGAACCTCTGAATAGATCAGACCCACAAGCCAATATCCTAGATATGTTAGAACGGCTATACCATGAGAATTCTCTGACAGACTTAGAAATATTCACTCAGCATTTGCATACCCCCCCAGTTGTACATTCCACTCTTAAACCCAGATCAGTGTTTTATCCCTACCAGGCAAAAGGTCCATATCCCACCACATTCTATAATATGGTATATTTGGACCTTCCTAAACTTTGTCATCAATCCAGGACTAATCAACTTGGCCTTGGTACTCTTACCCCTCAAGAAAATATAGCACTAAAATCCCTTACCAAAAATGACAATATTATCATCAAAAATGCTGACAATGGTGGCAGCATTGTTATCCAGGACCGAGCCAACTATATTATTGAAGCCAATAGACTTCTTGCTGATTCCACCACCTATAGAAAATTAAAAAAAGATTCATTACCTGAATATAAAGATGAATTACAGATAATTATTAATCATGCTATTCACAACGAGATCATAGATAAGGAGGAGGCATCCTTTTTAAGAAGGATGTTCTATCCAACACCCTATTTTTTACCACATTCCAAAAATTCATAAGGATCCTGTTAACCCCCCCCAGGGAGACCTATTATTGCACCCATGGAAAGTATCACTGTAATGTTCTGGTACCTTTGGGTACCCTAATTACTCTTTCATAAGTGTATGCGCCCCACCATTCTCTTTTGGTAAGGTGCGCATACACCTTTAAGACTGATGCTGTCATCACTGAGCGCCGGACTGGATGGCTATTTAGATCGCCGGCTCTCACTCACATGTGTTCGTTAAAACTGCTTTGTGCCTTGATGCTAACCTGTCTTGAAGCTCTCATGCTTGCAAGCATACCTCGCTGTCGGAACCACGCTGCGCTGATCCCTGTATCCTGCTACCGGATCATCCGCTCTTGCCGAACCTCTCCTCTGCTACATTGCTATTAGTGATAAGTACCCCACAGGGGAAACCTCTATAACCTTTATACTAAAGCTTACACTATCTAGCTCTGCATACTAAGGACTATTACTACATCTGCATTATCTAAGATTGCTAGCTCTTGAGCCTACTACCACCTGTTCTTGCACTGGGTTGATCTCTCTTGTATGTCCACCTGCTACTCTGTCATCTACTACCATACATGATTGCTAAACCTATCTGCATCCCATCTGCTATTATCTTACTTTCAAGAACATTTCCTTTCAAGTGTCTGTCATCTACCATCTCTACCCAACCTGTCTCTTCAGCCTATCATCACTGTGTTACTATATACATAAGTCACTCTAGGAAACATCTTATTGAGTGTGTGTATTTACTTGCTGAATTGAGATCATCCACACATGATGAGTCATTGAGAGTTGGGAATGGTGTCTCAGCGTTTCTCTACATGACTACTGAAGTGGAATATTTCTGCAGCTGAAAATCCACATCATACGTAAAATGCAGGAGCGTTACAGATTGAACGAACCCACAAATGGATTCAGCAGAAATAACCACTCAGATGACACAATTAAAACAGCAAGTAACTGCGTTAATACACGCACTTGCTGAATTAAAAGAAGACAATCAGGCTCTGTCGCAGCAGGTAATTAGACTGACACAACTTACCACTGCTCAGTCCCCTGAACCCAAAATAAATCCTCCTTTGGTATTTACAGGCGATCGCAAAAAATTTCGCGAATTTAAAAACGCATGTGAGTTACTTTTCTTGCTAAAACCCCGTACCTACCTTACTGAGCACATTAAGGTTTGTACTATTATTTCTTACCTAACAGGCGATCCTCGGGCCTGGGCAGACTCTCTTTTTGAGAAAAGTGATCAGCTTCTCACCTCCTATGCCTTGTTCCTAGCAGAACTCACTAGCCTATATGATGATCCCAATAGGCAGAGTACTGCCGATCTTCAATTAAGATCCTTGAAACAAGGTGGGAGACCTGTAGAAGACTTTGTCGCAGAATTCAAGAGATGGACCCTTGATTCAGAATGGAATGATGCATCTCTGAAAACCCAATTTAGGCTTGGCCTATCAGAGGCCGTTAAAGACGAGCTCGCCCGAGCGGATCTGCCAAAAACCCTGGATGCATTGATACAACTCAGTATCACCATAGATAGAAGACTACGAGAAAGAAAAGCTGAGAAAATGGGAATGCCATTATCCAGTTCTTCTCGGATTTCGGCTGTTGACCCCGTTCCTATGGAGGTAGGAACCATACGCCCACCTCTATCAATTATGGAAAGAGCCAGAAGACGATCTGGTAATCTCTGCTTGTACTGTGCATCCCCGGATCACAAGATAAACGTCTGTCCCCTAGTCTACAAAAAGAAGGGTGAGTGTTCACATGTCCTCCTAGGGGGATTGACAACTTCAATCACTAACCCTTATCTTTCTGTTTGCTTAACATTACAGTGGGACCAGAACAGGATTACTACTAAGGCCACGATTGACACAGGATCTTGTGGAAATTATATTGACATACGTTTTGCTGCTTTAAATAAAGTTCCTATTATTTCTAAACTTAAACCTGTCTCAGTGAGTCTTCTTAACGGTGTTCCTTTATCCTCTGGTCCGATCACTGATCAGACACAGGCACTCCTAGTCACTACTAACGGGTCTCATATGGAGACCACTACCTTCGATCTAATACCTTCACCCCACTTTCCCATTGTTTTGGGACTTCCCTGGTTGCACACACATCAACCAACCATAGATTGGAAGGAACGGACCCTGACCTTCCTCTCTTGCTATTGCGAGGGTACGTGTAACCTCCCGTCTTTCGGGAAGATCCTGTCTGTGGTGACAGATGAGATTGCACCACTATGTTATCAGGATCTCTCTGAGGTTTTTCTTGAGAAAAATGCTCAAGCACTACCTCCCCATCGAGACTATGATTGTAGCATTGATCTACTCCCAAATAGCAAATTGCCGTTCGGTCATGTTTATCCTCTTTCACAGGATGAACTTCCCCATCTCAAAGACTATTTGGATGAGAATTTGGAAAAAGGTTTTATTAGACCTTCCACTTCTTCCACAGCAGCAGGACTCTTTTTTGTCCGCAATAAGGACTCAAGTCTCAGGCCTATCATCGACTATAGGCAATTGAATGCTATTACAATAAAAGATCGCTATCCTCTACCGCTTATCACTGAGCTCATTGAGCAGGTGCGTGGAGCTACCTATTTTTCAAAATTGGACCTGAAAGGAGCATACAATCTCATTCGAATCCGTGATGGACACGAGTGGAAGACTGCATTCAGAACCAGATACGGATTGTTCGAATATCTTGTAATGCCATTCGGGCTATGCAACGCCCCTGCAGTTTTTCAACGATTTATAAACGATATTTTCAGAGACTTACTAGATGTCTGTGTTGTGGTATATCTGGACGATATACTTATATATTCACAATCCCTGTCTGAACACATAAGACATGTAAGACTAGTATTATCGAGATTGCTTGCACACAACCTTTATGTGAAACTGAAAAAATGCTTGTTTCATAAAGAAGAGGTACTGTTTCTAGGCTACATCATATCCAAAACATGAATCGAGATGGACATGAGTAAGATATCCTGCATTCAGGATTGGCCTACACCAACCACACGCAAGGCGCTACAGCGATTCCTTGGATTTTCGAATTTCTACAGGAAGTTCTTTAGAAACTTCTCTGCCATTGTGAGACCCCTCACACAGCTCACTAGCATTAAAAAAACATTCAAATGGTCAGATGAAGCAAATAAAGCTTTTCACCTGTTAAAGACAAGGTTTACTTCTGCTCCCATACTACGCCATCCAGACCCATCCCTCCAATACATTCTGGAAGTAGATGCGTCAAACATGGCAGTAGGAGCAATACTCTCCCAACGACCAACTCACACTTCACCACTTCATCCAGTTGCCTTTTTTTCTAAATCCCTAAGCAGTCCAGAGATAAATTACCCCGTGGGTGAAAAGGAACTGCTTGCTATAAAATTGGCTCTGGAGAATTGGCGACATCTACTCGAAGGCACCCAATTACCAATACTTATATACACGGACCATAAAAATCTCCAATATCTTCAGACTAACAAAACTCTTTCACACCGACAGGTACGATGGTCACTATTCTTTCTAAGGTTTAACTTCCTAGTGACCTACACACCTGCAGATAAGAACAAAAAGGCAGATGCACTATCACGACTAACTGAAGAAAACTACTTCGAAATCCCTTCCATTCCTATAATACCTCACAAACGCATTATTGGAGTTGTCCGTTCCTTGAAGGAAGAGGTTTTGCATGGTATAAGTTTGGATTCACCCCCACCACAACTAAATACTGATGCAGAAGGCTTCCTCTACTACAACGACAAACTTTACATACCACCTACCATACGCACCAAGATCTTGGAATTATCGCATGATGTGCCTATGGCAGGACATTGTAACGCTCCTGCGTTTCTTATATGGTGTGGATTTTCAGCTGCAGAAATAGTTCCAACGTCAGTAGTCATGTAAGAGATATGCTGAGATACCATTCCCAACCTCAATGACTCATCATGTGTGGAAGGTCTTATTTCAGCCAGTAAATACACACAATTAGCAAGCTGGTTCCTAGAATGACTTTATATATGTGGTAACACAATGATGAAGGTTGAGGGATAGGTTGAGTGGAGGTGGTAGGTGATAGACACTTGAAGGTGAGACAGTAGCAGATGGATGCAGGAAGGTTTAGCAATGTTGTATGATAGCAGATGATAGAATAGCAGGTGGACATACAAAAGAGATCAACCCAGTGCAGAAAATTAGCAGTAGTCTCAAGAGCTAGCAATCTAGTTATGCAGATGTGATAAACAGTCTTTACTATGCAGAGCTAGATAGTGTAAGCTTAGTATAAGTTTATAGAGAATTCCCCTGCGGGGTACTTAGCACTATTAGCGAAACAGCCGAAGGGTGGTTCAGGAGAGGCGGATGATCCAGTAGCGGGGTACAGGGATCAGCGCAGCGAGGTTCCGTCAGCGAAGTAAGCTTGCAAGCATGGAAGCTTCAAGCAAGGTTAGCATCCAGATAAGGGTGTTTGAACGAACACATGTGAGTGAGAACCGACGCCTTAAATAGCCATCTAGTCCGGCGCTGAGTGATGACAGCTCCAGTCTTAAAGGTGTATGCGCACCTTTCCAAAAGTAAATGGTAGGGCGCATACACTTGTGGAAAGTGTAATTTAGGGTACCAAAGGTACCGGAACATTACAGACATATGGGTATGACAAAGACTCTTAATCTGATTACCAGGCAATTCTGGTGGCCTGACATGAAAACATCTATACAAAAATTTGTCTCTTCATGCAATGTCTGTGCCAGGTCCAAAATTGACACTACGAGACCATCCGGTCTACTATGAAGTCTACCAATACCCCAAACTCCATGGGAAGTTGTGTCCTTGGACTTTATAGTGGAATTGCCTCCTTCCAAAGGATTTAATACCATCTTAGTGTCAGTGGACCATCTGACAAAAATGGCACATTTCATTGCTATTCGCAGACTACCTTCGTCTAAACAAACGGCAGAACTCCTGATGAAACATGTCTTTAAGTTACATGGTATCCCAAAAACTCTTCTGTCTGACCGTGGATCACAATTTATTTCCAAGTTCTGGCAAGAACTATGTCACATACTACTGATCGAGCGGAAGCTCACTTCTCCTTACCATCCGCAGACCAACGAACAGACTGAAAGAGTCAACCAATGCATCGAGCAATATTTACGTTGTTACACTTCTTACCAACAGGATGATTGGGTGGATCTTCTCCCTCTGGCAGAATTTGCCTACAACAACGCAACCCACAGTACGACCAAGCAGAGTCCGTTCTACTTGAACTATGGGTTTCATCCCTCTATTCTTCCACCACGCATCCTTCCTTCAAATAACCCAGTAGCTTCAGACTATCTTACCCAAATAAAGGACTCTCTGGGTTTGCTTAATACTACCATTGCAAACGCTCATAGTCAACAAAAGAAGTACTATGATCTTCGCAGAAGACCTTCTCCTCAGTACGCTATCGGGGACCTCGTTTGGCTCTCAACAAAAAATTTAAGACTGAAAATCCCTAGCAAAAAGCTTGGACCTCTGTTCTTGGGACCTTTCCCAATCAAGAAACTTATTGGAAAAGCTGCAGTACAGCTTACATTGCCAATAGACCTCAAAATACATCCCATTTTCCATGTGTCACTACTGAAGCCCCATGTTCCTGACCAAGGAATAAGGCCTACTATCCCACCTCCTCCTCCTGTACAAGTTGAAGGTGGAGAAGAATATGAGATAAAAGAGATTCTGGATTCTCGTATCCACAGAGGAAGACTTCAGTACTTGGTTCGATGGAAGAACTATGGGCCCCAAGACGACACCTGGCTAAACACCTCTGACATACATGCCTCTAGATTAATTCGCAATTTTCATGCGAAGTACCCAGACAAACCAGCTCCAGAGGCCTTCAGGAGCCGGCCTTAAGGGGGGGGGGGGTACTGTAATGTTCTGGTACCTTTGGGTACCCTAATTACTCTTTCATAAGTGTATGCGCCCCACCATTCTCTTTTGGTAAGGTGCGCATACACCTTTAAGACTGATGCTGTCATCACTGAGCGCCGGACTGGATGGCTATTTAGATCGCCGGCTCTCACTCACATGTGTTCGTTAAAACTGCTTTGTGCCTTGATGCTAACCTGTCTTGAAGCTCTCATGCTTGCAAGCATACCTCGCTGTCGGAACCACGCTGCGCTGATCCCTGTATCCTGCTACCGGATCATCCGCTCTTGCCGAACCTCTCCTCTGCTACATTGCTATTAGTGATAAGTACCCCACAGGGGAAACCTCTATAACCTTTATACTAAAGCTTACACTATCTAGCTCTGCATACTAAGGACTATTACTACATCTGCATTATCTAAGATTGCTAGCTCTTGAGCCTACTACCACCTGTTCTTGCACTGGGTTGATCTCTCTTGTATGTCCACCTGCTACTCTGTCATCTACTACCATACATGATTGTTAAACCTATCTGCATCCCATCTGCTATTATCTTACTTTCAAGAACATTTCCTTTCAAGTGTCTGTCATCTACCATCTCTACCCAACCTGTCTCTTCAGCCTATCATCACTGTGTTACTATATACATAAGTCACTCTAGGAAACATCTTATTGAGTGTGTGTATTTACTTGCTGAATTGAGATCATCCACACATGATGAGTCATTGAGAGTTGGGAATGGTGTCTCAGCGTTTCTCTACATGACTACTGAAGTGGAATATTTCTGCAGCTGAAAATCCACATCATACGTAAAACGCAGGAGCGTTACAATCACATCTGGTCTTTCCTTTTATGTAGACCAATATTTACAACCATTAGCTCAGGGGCTGCAATCCTACATTAGAGATGGTACCCACTTATTGGAACAATTATCGCCATACATATGGGAAAAAGAAGAAGAGAACATATGGGACTTTAAAGGCAGCCACTTATAACCTCGTGGAAAAGCCAAACTCAAGTAATAAGATAAAAAATACATTTTATTCAAAAATCATTAAAAATTACAAATTACATAAAAATCCATACATCAAGCATGTCTAATATTTCCCTATTATGAGTCAAGCTCTCTCTTACAAATAGGGAGAGGCCTATAGAGATACCCGTATTGTAAATGTATAGTACCTTTAAGTTATCGAAAAAAATCTAAGTATCACGGGTATCTCCAAGGATTGCTACGTGTTTCGCTCGTAGCTTCTTCAGGGGATTCGGTCAATACTAGGAGATATAAGTAAACAACACATTAATAATCACATTATCATATCACATTTTCAAGATTAATTCAAATAAATTTGTATACAAAAACTCTTGAGTTCTAATGTCCATAATATATCAACGACAAACCCTAACATGAAATAGATACTCTTAAAATACCTACTCTGCTTCCAAGGGAAGGGAATGAGTATGGAGCACCTGGAGCCATAGGATGGAAAAAACGGGAGGAGAACAAAACCTGGACACACTTATCCCCTAAAGAGAGAGGCCTACTCCACGGGCCTCATTGATAAGGATACCAGGAACTATTTGAATGTGAAACATCCGTTAACCCCTACCTTTTACGCCTTGCCCAAGGTCCACAAAAGTTTGGTGGACCCCCCCAAGAAGACCAATAGTATCGGGTCTAGGATGCCTAACTGAACATGCTAGCAAACTCATAGATGATTATCTGAGACCATTTGTTTCCTCTCTACCATCCTGCAGGATACAAGAGATTTACTATGCACCCTGGAGGACCTCTCTGTCCCCAGGGGCACGTGGTTAGTCACCATTGACATAGAGGCTCTGTACAGCTCCATACCCCATAGGAGGGGGTCCTCTCTGTCATTGGTGACTTTCTCAAAGAAAAACAGAG
The DNA here is from genome assembly GCF_965119305.1 of Pelophylax lessonae. Taxonomy (NCBI): domain Eukaryota; kingdom Metazoa; phylum Chordata; class Amphibia; order Anura; family Ranidae; genus Pelophylax; species Pelophylax lessonae. The sequence goes on from NC_138771.1 coordinate 588,011,813, forward strand.
GTCCTTGTGGCTCTACGATGCATTTGTTCTCCAGCTCTTGGAATATATTTTATTCCACAATGTTTTTGTGTTTAGGGGCTCCCATTTCCTCCAGGTACAGGGTGTAGCGATGGGGACACGCTGTGCCCCATCGTACGCGAACCTGTACCTGGGGGGATGGGAGCGCAAACTATTCTACAATGAAGACTCCTCGATGGGCCTGTGCCATGTCATATCGTGGCACAGGTACATCGATGATGTCTTCATAATCTGGGACGGCACGAAATCTGAACTGGATGTCTTTATGGACTAATTAGGCCATAACGACTTTAACCTAAAGTTCACTATGGAATGCAGTCGGGAAAAGGTGATGTTCCTAGATGTCAAGGGGTGAGTCAAGATGGTACCCTGTTCTCCGATCTATGCAGGAAACCATCTTCTGCGAATACAATCTTACATGGCACAAGTGCCCACCCCAAGCCTTTGGTACAAAGTATACCATACGGACAGTATCTCCATTTAAGGAGGAACTGTACCAAAGAAGAGGATTTCCTGATAAGAGCTAAGGAACTACAAACAAGACTCCTCAAACAAGGTTATTCCAAGACCTGTTTGAAGAAAGCATTTAAAAGAGCGAAACAAAAAGACAGACAATTTTTTTTACACTCTAAAAGGCAAGACAGTTCTACCCAACCTACCAGACGGATTACTAGATTTTCTAGAAAATACTCACTAATGCACTCCATCCTAGCACAACACTGGCACTTGTTGACTGATGATGCAATTGTTGGGAGATATGTCAGTCCTAGACCCTCGAAAAATTAACCAAAAGCCATCTCCCAAAAAGCTATGCACCATCAAATGTGAAAAACAAGAGGAGAGGAACATTTCCATGTGGGAAGTGTGAGTTTTGCGAGTGGGTAAAACCTAACAGCAGGATAGTCTTGCCAAATGGGCACTCATGGACTCCTATGTACACCATAGACTGCCAAACAATAGGGGTAGTGTACATTATGACCTGCAAATGCAGGGCTTTTTACATCGGAAAAACTAGGAGACTATTTTGGAAATGCATCCGAGATCACGTTTATCTGATCAAAAATGGCAAGATGGAATCAGCCATAAGCAGACATGTGGGATTATATCACAATTTCAATCTTTCGGTGATTACATTTTTTGGTCTCAAACATGTCCCTACCTCAGAAAGAGGGGGAGACATCGATCCTCAACTATTAAGATTAGAAACAAAATGGATAGTGACTCGGCAGGCTACGAAATCTCCAGGGCTTAATTAATTTATTAGTTATAAATCCTTTTTATAATCTGTCTGTACAATACTTCCTTTGCTCTCTCTGAGATTAAAAACATCTAGTGACATACGTAGGAGTATGATCTATCCAGAAGTCATTTACAATCTTGACTTATGTTTTTAGCTTTTTGTTCTTTGTATTAGGGCCATTATTATCCTGTTATGAGCATGGAGCATATTTGGAGCCCGGTGGGGATCAGTGATGCCCTGTTCTGCCGATAGGGGCGGGCGGACACCACACACACAACTGATATAGTATTGTTTGAATACATATTTATATACATATATATTTTTTCTATAATATTTTTTATATTTTAATTTTTTTTTTATCTGAGAGTCCACTGAGGGCATGAGGGGCCCATAGTGTCCCCAATTTAGGCTTTCCCTTTTCCAATTCTTTTTTTGTTTGATCCTATTTTGGTATTGGTATCTATCTTTGTGCTCGTCTTAGCTCTAGTGTTGTTGTGTCTTTTCCTTTATGTCATCCTTTATCATGGGGACAATGTACGCTCCTTGGCAGGTAGAGCAGACCTGGCTCTGATACTGACATCCTCATCAGAGAGAGGTAGAGATGTGTATTCTCGCATGTCACTTCCGGCAACAGCTGGTCTTGCCGGAAGTAATACATCGGAGCCGTCATCTGCCCGCCCTGCCATTTCCGATCTTGCGCATCCGACTACCGAATGTGCTAGATCGGAAGCTTACCCACCCACAGTCCCGCCGCCAGGTAGACAGCATGGCGGATGTGGGGGCGGGGTTTCTTGATTTGGCACCCTTTCCTCTCCTGTTTTAAACAGGAGAAGCAGATAGGATCCTTGAGAGATGGTCTTCTGGATCTATGCTGGGGAGGGGAGCATCTAAGGGACCAGCACTTTATTCAACAGGTTTACCATTTTCACTATGCTGGACACTGATATGCCACACATAGCTTATTAGCTTATTCACTTTTAATGGTGTGGTACTCTCTTGTTTATTCGTGTATTATTGCTCTCCTAGAAAGGGGTAGCCAGACGGACTACCCTCTGTTCAGAGGAATGATTGGACTCATAAGCTTATATAATGTACTGGCTCATTATATTGTGCATTGATTTTACCTTATACGTCTTGCTGGAGTTTTTCTCCATCTTTGAATAATGTACCCCTCCTCTTCCCCTGTTGGTGTGAGCTTATAGGTGTCCATGTTTGGTTGTGCACACATGAGCACACCTACTCTGGGAACAGATGCTAAACAAAATGTTGATATGCACCTTCCTGAACAGGCAGTCACTCAAAACCTTTTCTGACATTATACACGGTAGGTGATATCGGCTCATGACAGACACCCCTGAATTTGGAAATCTCAGAGTAATATCCATGGCATGTGGGCTCTCTGCCCTCTCTCTTTTGGGGACAAGTGTGTCCAGGTTTTCTTCCCCTTCTGTTTTTTTCACCCTTTGGCTCCAGGTGCTCCATACTCATTCCCTTCCCTTTGGAAGCAGGGTAGGTATTTTAAGAGTATCTATTTCATGTTGGGGTTTGTTGTTGATATATTATGGACATTAGAACTCAGGAGTTTTTGTATACAAATTTATTTGCATTAATCTTGAAAATGTGATATGATGATGTGATTATTAATGTGTTGTTTACTTATATCTCCCAGTTTTGACAGAATCCCCTGAAGAAGCTACGAGCAAAACGCGTAGTGATCCTGCGATCCTTGGAGATAGACGTGATACTTAGATATTTTCGATAACTTACATGTACTATACGTTTACAATATGGGTATCTCTATAGACCTCTCCCTGTTTGTAAGAGAGAGCCTGTCTCCTAATAGGGAAATATTAGACATGCTTGATGTATGGATTTTATGTCATTTGTAATTTTTATTTATGTTTGAATAAAATGTATTTTTTATCTTAATACTTGAGTTCGACTTTTTCACTGGGTTATAAGTGGCTGCCTTTAAAGTCCCATACATTGTCTTCTCCTTTTTTTTCCCCATTATACTTGGGGATGTGGAACCACAACTTATTGAGTTTTTTTTTTTTCTTTGATGCCATACATATGGGAAAATAGTTTCATTTGGGTCTCTCTAGACGTAAGTTCTTTATATACACCCTGCGGACTCTTGTTGGGCCCCAGAGAGACCGTAAATTAGGGGTGTGAACCAAGAAATGGGATTTTGAAGGTGAAGCTTGCTGAGGTATATAATAGATAAATAATAATGAGACAAAGTAAAATAACAAGGTTTTATTACAATGTTTGTAAAAACAATCACAGACAGTGATAATAATTCAGTGCATAAAGATACATAGTATACAAGGAACCATAGTTGTGTGGTTAGGGCCACTTATGTCCGACATGTTTCGCCAGCAGGCTTCCTCTGGGACATTGCAAACTGGTGACCTCAACACAGGTTCAAAGGTTGTATCTAAAGCATTGCACATGTATCCATATACCAGGGATCTCTGCCGTGTGTCCAATGGTGGGTAAGCACCCTGAACTCGAAGTCCAGCCAGGTCAGACCTTGCTATATTAACAGGAACCGGACCGGGCTATGCCGAATCACAGCATATCTTGAGTACTTGAGATCGAGTGGTAACAAACAGCCGCGCCACTGTTCAGGGTGCTTACCCACCATTGGACACACGGCAGAGATCCCTGGTATATGGATACATGTGCAATGCTTTAGATACAATCTTTGAACCTGTGTTGAGGTCACCAGTTTGCAATGTCCCAGAGGAAGCCTGCTGGCGAAACATGTCGGACATAAGTGGCCCTAACCACACAACTATGGTTCCTTGTATACTATGTATCTTTATGCACTGAATTATTATCACTGTCTGTGATTGTTTTTACAAACATTGTAATAAAACCTTGTTATTTTACTTTGTCTCATTATTATTTATCTATTATATACCTCAGCAAGCTTCACCTTCAAAATCCCATTTCTTGGTTCACACCCCTAATTTACGGTCTCTCTGGGGCCCAACAAGAGTCCGCAGGGTGTGTCACACCGCTTTCTTCTCCTTCTATGTTTAAACAGGGATGTGGTGAAAGCTTGCTGGGTACATTGGCTATTTAGGCTTGGCGTTCTCCTTCATACGTAAGTTCTTTATATACGTCCATTCCACATAATTTTGGTCTCACAACAATAGATCATTTCTTGCCTAACGATCCGTATTTGAGCCAGAGACAAGCTGACTTCATTATTGAGTGTACAAAATTCTGTTTGACTCATAACTATTTTTAGCTTCAACGATCAATTTTATTTGCAAGTACAAGGAAAAGCCATGGGTGCTAATTTTGCACCCTCATATGCTTATCTAGCTATGGACCTGTGGGAATCAAAATATATATGGCAAAACAACCCATATTCCTCAAATCTCATACTTTATGGCAGATATATAGATGACATCCTAATCATATGGTATGGCCTCAGGGACACCATTAATGACTTTGTAACCCATTCCAACAATAATCCACATGGTCTATCATTTACTCATGTTCTTGATCCTGAAAAACTGGCTTTTCTGGATCTAGAACTATATCATATTGAAGATTAAATCCATGCAAAAAAATATTATAAACCCACAGCCAGGAACTCTTTATTACACTATAAAAGTTGCCATTACAATAAATGGACAAACAACTTACCCAAAGGACAGTTTTGAAGGCGGAACTTCACCAGATTAGACGATTATTAAGAGCAAAGCCACGGTCTCAAAAATAAACTCATAGATAAGGGGTACCCAGAATCCCTTATCAACCAAGCTTATACATACTATCTCAGAAATCCACCATCGCCCCAAAAAAGAGCGGCATTTAACAACTCTGTCCGGTTCATCACGAAGTTCTATTATGAACACAAAAAAATGGAATTAGTCTTAAAATAATTAGAAGATCCCCATCTAAAATCCTTTCTTCCCCCCATGCCTCGGGTGACATATAGAAAGTCCCCCAATCTAAAGAACAGAATTGCACCCAGAAAACTAAAATCTTGTGTAAAAAAAAAAAAAACCTTTCCTAGGATCTGCCTCATACCATTGTCAGGAATGTTTCAGTGTAAAAAACACTCTCTAAGACCTGCATATTCATTCAGCTTGATAAAAGACAATTTACCATGAAAGGAAAAACATACAAGCTCGATGATTTCTATAACTGTTCCTCTGACCACATGGTATATTGCCTCAGCTGTCCTGTAACCTATTGTATGTGGGCCGTACCATCCTTCCACTCAAAGAAAGAATTGGTGAGCATAGAAGAAAAGTTGAAGAAGGCAAAGATAAGCACAGTGTATCTCCCCACTTTGTGGAATATCACAAAATATCCACCAGGGGACTAGAAGTATGGATTATTGAGCAAATCCCTAAAAATCTCTCTAAAGGGGAGAAGTTTCATAGAATTTGTGAAAGCGAGACGTTCTGGATTTATGCTCTTGACACTCCCTCGCCCGGAGGGCTTAATGAGGAATTAGAGGTGTCTACCATCTTATGACCTCTGAACGTTAACATGGAATTGGAGGTGTCTACCATCTCATGACCTCTGATTATTAATATGTCCATTTCTCTTTTCACTCAGGCGAAATACATAGTGTACCTATCTTCCTATGGTGGATTTGGTGGTGGGCGTCCCCTTCTAATAGTAAGTAACCACGATAATCAGTACATATATCTTTACAAACATACATTATTCAACTGTGAGGTAACTAACACCACCTACATAGAGGTACCTTGGGCCTTAGAAGTATAGTGGTACCTCTAAGTGACTTCCCATGGTTAATCATGAAGTGGGTAGGATATCTCCAGAGGTTGTACATTAATAGTATTACATCATCCACAGCCCAATTTTTGTTACATCATTCATCATCTCATCATAAGAATTTAACATATACATGGATAATAACAGTAATATTAATTTATTCATAAACCCATATCAGAGGTCCTTTTTTAGTGATAGCCTCTTATTCCAAGTACTTGCAGTATTAATTCCTTGAACACACAACATAATAAGTTTGATACAAACACACAATGAACCCCTGATTCTAATATATTGATTGAAATAATATTATTTTTTTCTCCCATTTACTTTTTACAATTTGCTAAGGATACCAGTGATCTATTACACACACACACACGCACATCCAGGTGATTTTTTTTTTTTTTTTAACATCCCTAAATAATCTTATTAATATCATTTATTTTATCATTTATTTTCTATTTTATTTAATTTTTAATTTTTTATTAATTTTTATTATGAACACATGTAATTTTGAATACATTATTGTTGAGTATATAATATTGTAAATCGTATTTATTTCTGCTCAATAATCTTTATTTTTCTGCATATTTTTATGTAATGTACTAGGTATGGAGTTTAGTATTTCCCCACAAGATGGCAGTATATCTTCTTGTATATAAGGCACTTTCTATCCCTAATCTAATAGCTTGAAGAAGGACTGCACTTTGGTACTGCCCCCTAGTGCGCATGCTCCGAAACACGTCGCGAGCATGCCAGTGACGTCATCACGGACCAGACTGTGGTCCACCCTGCGTTCCAGCCTGCGGTCCAGCCCTCGTTCCTGTGTACCATCACCACTGCCAATTTCTGCTGACCAGGACAGTCCTACACACGGCAGATCCCTGCCTCCAGGACGGTTCCTAGGATGGAGAGCGCAGCTCTGGGTCATTGGTGTTTTACATTGTGCCTACTTACCTCTAACTACATGTGAGTCTTTGACCCTATTGTGTTGTTATTATTTTCTTTTCTTCTTTTTAAACGGTTTTTATTAAAGGCAAAAGAAACATGGTACAGCAATATGCAGTGGTAATAGTAGGTACACGCCTAGGTAAAACAAGGCACATTGAAATACAAAACTGCTGCATATAACGCACAAACATGTAGCAAATGCAATATGTATATGGGATCGACCCGGTGTCCCGTCTGGGATGCAATGAGGGTGCGCTCAAGCTGTAGGTGTGGCCGAGGCCACGCTGCGTGGATGGACCCCCACACAGAAGGGGTCTCAACCAAAACCAAAGTATAGCTCTAAAGTGGGTACACCAGGGGCCGAGTGGGAGGGGGGCTGGGTTGGCGGGGTAGGAATGAAAGTGGGGTAAGCAGGGGAGGGTCGTGGGGGGGGGGGGGTATCAGCAGGTGCCCGGAGGGAGCCTCGAACCCCCTTGGGGGCCCAGGTGGGAAAAGAGAGAGCCGGTAATGAGGGTAACCAATCAGGTGAGTACAAGGCTGTCGTCAAGGCCCGGTGGTAGGCAATGGTCAATCCAGGGTCGCCAGAGCCGTTCATAGGGGGCCAGCTTGTCCAACAAAATTGCTTCCGTTTTAGCAAGGAGCATGGCTTGGGTAACCCTGTGTGGCATAGCTAGATGACAGAGCGTGGGAGTTTTCCAAGCTTTCGCGATGGTTTGCTTTGCAGCCGTCGTGACATAAAGGTAAAGTTTGAATTAACGGTGTGTAAGGTTAGGTGGCTTGCGATTCAGGAGGGCAGATGCCGGGTCAGGGGCAAGAGGGATGCCAAACATGGTAGACAGAGTTTCGTGCACTTTGGACCAGAAGGCTTGAACCACAGGGCACTCCCACCAGATATGTGCGTGGGTGCCTGGAGATTCGCATCCCCGGAAGCAACGCGGGGAGTACTGAGGTGCAAATTTAGAGATCCTAGCGGGAACCAAATACCATCTAGTGAGAACCTTGTAATTTGTTTCGAGTGCAACAATATTTGGGGATGCCGACTTGGTAGCCTGCCAGATTTGTATCCAGTCCTCATGGTCGAGTGTGATGTGCAGGTCACGTTCCCATTTGACTGTGTATGTGGGCCGGGTGGTCTCCTGAGCTGACAGGAGGTGGGCATAGAGGTCAGAGAGGAGTCCTCCTCTGTGAGGGTCAGTTTTGCACGCGCGTTCAAAGGTCGAGAAGGTGGTTGAGTCCTCCCTAATCGAAGCAGCTTGTGTAAAGAAATGTTTGAGTTGTAGGTAACGGAATATTTCCCCAGAGTGGAGATTGTAAGTTTCCCGTAGGGTAGGGAATGGGCAGAAGGTGCGCTATTGTGTTATTATTAAAGTATTATAGTCTGCACTCAGAGGCACCTGTCTTTCTTCTGTTTTTTGCATGTTTGGAGTGCGATTCTGCTCCCCTCCAGGCTGGCCCTGGGTTATAAGACTGTGCTTATATTATCAGAGAACTGAACTATCCGCTCTAGAGACTTTATTATGGACTTTGTAATAGTCCAATAATGCACACCTGCTTGCGCCACTATGTTTGTTGATCACTGTGCTTGATTGGCCAGCAAACTCGTCTAAACCCCATAGAGAATCTGTGGGGTATTGTCAAGAGGAAGATGAGAGACACCAGAACCAACAATGCAGATGAGCTGAAGGCCGCTATCAAAGCAACCCGGGCTTCCATAATATCTCAGCAATGCCACAGGCTGATCGCCTCCATGCCACACCGCATTGATGCAGTAATTCCTGCAAAAGGAGTCCCGACCAAGTATTGGTATAGTGCATACTATACTGTACATGGACATACTTTTCAGTAAGCCAACATTTCTGTATTAAAAATCCTTTTTTTTTATTGGTCTTATGTAAAATTCTAATTTTCAGAGATACTGAGTTTTGGGTTTACACTAGCTGTAAGCCATAATCATCAAAATTAAAAGACAGCTTAAAAATAAAAAAAAACAGTAGTGATCAAATACCACCAAAAGAAAGCTCTATTTGTGTGAAAAAAAAAAATTATATTCATTTCATTTGGGTTCAGTGTGCAATTACCAGTTAAAGTAGTGGAATGCCAGATAGCAAAAACTGTCCTAGTCATGAAGACGGTAAAATCTTCTGGAGGTCAAGTGGTTAAGGACATGTGCGTTCTGGTACGTTTTTGGTTCATTTTGCTACATCCTAGATGTCCTCTATAGAGAGAAAATGCAGCATATTCTACTTTTGTTGCACATGTGTGAACTAGGGGAATCGAAATCCATGTTAAAGGAGAAGTACAGCCAAAGGTCCTTTGGCTGTACTTCTGCTGTGTATCACATGAGTACAGTTCGTTTTGCACTCTTGTGACCCGGTTTCAGCACACAGCGGGCTGAAGCCCGTTGCCAGCTGACATCACAGATGGTCCAGGCTCGGGCAAGATCACAACCATATGGTCGGGATCTGCCCACATGCCTTGACTAGCACCAGGCTCAGCCTCTCATTGAGCCCTTAAGAGTCTGAGGCAGCCACTCCTGCCCCAGTGAGCTTGGGGGAGCGTGGGGGGGAGGGGGGGCAGAGCAGAGAGCTGGTGACTGACAGTGTTGGAGCCCGCAGGGACAGATGCAGCATCAGACCGATGCTGCATCCACCTAGGTAAGTATGAGTCTGCAAAAACCCTTGTTCTCATACTTCTCTTTTAAATACTGTCTATTTGTATTTGATGCAGAATAAAATTGCACTGGACTGCACCTGGTGTGAACCAGCGCAAAATAAGGACTGCCTGCCTTTACACGCACATGAACTTTAGTAGCATCCCTGTCTTAGTCCGACACACTTAGACACACTACTAAACCTTGTGAAAAGCCTTCTCAGAAGAGTTGAAGCTTTTATAGCTGCAAAGGGTGGGTCAACTCAATATTGAACCCTACGGACTAAGAATGGGATGCCATTAAAGTTCATGTGTATGCAAAGGCAGGCGTACCAATACTTTTGACAACATAGTGTATGTCTCTTTGAGTCGATTTCCCTTCACTGCCTGTCCCATTGCCAAAACAGGAAGTGGGAAGAAATCCCTGGTTTTCCCTCTATTTTGGTGACAACACAAATTTGGGATTTTCCTTCACTATCTCTCTTAGGGCCGCTTCACACAAGATGCTGGCCAGTGCTTATTTTCTTTCTGTATCAAAAACGCATGGACAGTGGATTATCCACTTGCTGTCCATATAACTTATACAGCGGCAAGGTGGCACTAGTGCGCAATTCGTGATCCGAAACTTCTGGGTCTTGGTCTGGGGCGCACAGGCATGCTGGGGACCCGCTCCTGCTGTGATGATACACAGGGTGAGCTTATCTGTGGGTACCGTAGACTCGATGTCTCCAGGCACCCACCCATCATTCAGCACAGAGGCGATCTATCAGTAAGGAGGGCATGGATTCTGTGTTCCTGCAAAGCAGGGACATGGTTTCATGCCTTCCCCTAGTAAAAGCACCTCCCACAGTACACAAACACACTGGCTAGGCACACAGTTAACCCTTTGATCGCCCCTGATGTTTAACCCTTTCTCAGCCAGTGTCATTAGTACAGTGATAGTGCATATTTTTAGCACTGTAATAGTGTCACTGGTCCCCAAACAAAGGTCAAAAGTGTCAGTTAGTGTCTGACTGTCCACCACAATATCGCAGTCCAACTATAAAAAAATAAAAATGTCCCATCATTTGTAGACGCAAAAACGTTTCCGCAAACCAATCAATATACACCTATTGGGGTTTTTTTACCAAAAGTATATGGCAGAATATATATTGGCCTAAATTGATAAAGAAATTTGATTTTCCTATTGGATATATTTTATAGCAGAAATTAAAAAGCATTGTTTTTTTTTTTCCAAAATTGTCTGTCTTTTTTTGTTTATAGCACAAAAAATAAAAAACGCAGAGGTGAAATACCAACAAAAGAAAGCTCTATGTATTAGGAAAAAAGGATATACTTTTTTTTTTTTTTATGGGTACAGCATTGCATGACTACGCAATTGTCAGTTGAAATAACGCAGTGCGATATTGCAAAAAATGGCCTGGTCATGAAGGGGCGTGAATCTTCCACAGCTTCAAGTGGTTTTATGGGTTCCAATAGCTTAGCTCACACCAGTGTGGTCAGTTCCAGTGCGTTCAAGTGCAAGAAAAAAGTATTATATGCTGTATTTTTCAGCATGTGCTGAAGACATTAAGTACTTAGCTTTTCCTTTGCCTATGCCACCAAACCTTGCTACAGTGAAAAGAAATCATCTCCTGAAGTCTCTGAAAAAATGACACGTAGAAGTGTCAATCTGTGTCCCAATTCTGTTCTCAGTGGTTCCTGCCATGGACCCCCATATCACTGCAGGACACAGTAACAATGTCTTGGAATATCATGAACTCTGCCCAATCAGAATGGCATGGAATTTAGGAGTAGAGGGGGCAGTGAAGGCTGTGGCAGGTATGTGCCGTTACCTCTAGGCCTTTAGTGTCTGTCTCCACTTTATTCATGCTATAATCTTTATTTTTTTTTAAGTGGCACAGTCAATTGAAAATACAGGAAAACAAAATGTACTTTTTTATTTTACGAACAAAGAATCTCTTTATCATGCTCATAACAATATATAAAAAGCCATGTTTAGGAATTGGTACTTGCTCTTTTTACTTGCCTGACTTCAGGTCGAATCTATTTTCAGGAGCCGAGTGCACCAGCTGCCTCAGTGGAGGAACTTATGAATGATTCTATTACCTTAAGGAAAACTATTCCATAGATGTCGCTGAATATGTTCCAGTGAGTGAGCCTGCCATGGGCTGGAGGTGCTATGGATATATCCAATTTAAACAGTAATCTAGATGTAATCTAAAATATTCGATAAGTAAAAGCAACATTTTTTTTTATTATGCTTGTGAGTGGGACGAGCTGATGCTCTCCAATCTGTTGCATGTTTTCCAATTTGACAAGCATCATTTGCCTGGAGGAAAATTACTTCATCTGCAGACCCTGTAAAAGAATACTTATGTGTTTTAAACATAAAAGCATACATTTTTGTTTTTCTTGATGGGCAATAGGAAGTAAGTTTTAGTTGTGCAGCTTAATACTTATAGTATATTGGCAGCCATGTTTAGAAAGGCCCTAATATTTGCATGAAAGCGGTTGACTTAGGATGACTGGTTTTAGGCTTTCCTTGTATCTAACTTATGACCACTATTGCTAAAAACTAAACAACATTGGCCTTTTGTTTGTGAAAACTGGGTCCCTGGTCTCAATTTACAGCAACTAGTGAAAGGAGATCATAACTAAGATATATAGGCAGGTGCAGGCTCTCTTCCAGCCTGTAGATGGCATCACGCCACTATTACAGGCGGGGTGGGTGAGATAAAGGAAATTGTTTTCCATTAAAGACTCCAATGGCGGGCGTGGCCGGGATGTGAAGCTGAACGGTCGCACTGTGCCTGAGCTCCGCTCCTACCGATATCCTGAACCCATTGCAGCGTGCTTTACTCTCCTCTCGGCACCCCTTACCACACACCCTGGGTTCCAGGCGACGGTGCGGTACCCCGCGGGCTCCTCCGCTGCCGTCAGGGAAGCTGTGATCCGGGAAGAAATCCAGCTCTTCATCTCCTCGGGGTCCCGCGGCGGCCTGCTTCTTCCACGATGTCCACTGGCACTCAAGCGGTGGCGGACGCCAGGGGCTCGGCGGATCCCTCTCCATCTGACATCCTGGAGGCCATTAAAGCCTGCAAAGACGCCCTTACGGTAAAGATGGACTACATGGCGACAGACATTAGCCTCATCCACCATGACCTGGACAAGTTCCGGTCCAGGATGACAGAGGCTGAAGGCCGCATCTCCCGCCTGGAGGATTTCACCCGGGCTGACTCCAGGGAGCTGCGAGCTCTGCAGCTGCAGGTCAGGGCCCTTCAAGACCAGGCGATGACACAGAAAATAGTCTTAGGAGGAACAACGTCCGCATGAGGGGTCTGCTAGAGTTGCCATCCATGCCCCCCACGTTTGTGATGGAGAGGGCGCATCGGATTCCCCCGACCCCCCCAATACCGGGGGCTCCGCCACGACCTTTCCTACTCCGGCTGCTCAACTACCGAGACAGGGATTGGATCCTTTCTGCTGCCAGGGCCAAGCAGGAACTGACCTATGAGAACTCGAAGATTATGCTGTTCCCCGACTACTCCCCGGAGGTCCAACAGAAACGGCGCCAATTTACCGAGGTCCACAAGAAGCTCCCGGATAAAGGTATAAAGTTCAGCCTTTTGTACCCCAGCAAGCTCCGGGTGGTGGATGGTGATCGCACCAGGTTCTTTGAGGACCCGGAGGCGGCGACGGCTTGGTTGGATGTCCGTTAGGGTCCGCGGCTTCCCCCTGAACCCCTGAATGGAGCTGCAACCCCTTCCTTGTAGTGATCCCTGAGGCTGGCCGGCCTTGCTCCAGGTACTGTGTCTGTCTCCCCCTCTCTCTCTCCTTCCCATGCCTGCCATCCTGGATTGTGCCCCCCCCCTGGATCCTGTCCCGCTTCGCATCCATCCCAGCCCTGATCCGTTTTTGGACTGTGGACTGCTGCTGGCTGGCCTCCCACTACGTACTCCCGCACTTCCATTTTCTTGCCCTGCTCCCCCCTGCAGCCCCGTTCTTTCCTCCCCCCCCTTCCCATGGTCGGTGCCGACCCCTTTTTTCTGTCCTTGCAATTACCAGCTGTAAATGGCGACAATTCAATGGAGCGGAGCTGGGACCCGTGTGTTAGAACTGTTGCCAGCTGTACTACTGTGCGACTCGGACTACAGCTCCCCCCCTTGATTTTTTCCTTTGCTCCCCTATTTTTGACGGTGGCTGAGGCCACATGACTGTCCCCATGGTAGGCTAGCCGAGTTTCTAGCCCTGCCAAAGGTTTTTTTTTTGTTCTGGGTCAAAACTGTCCCCGAGCACCCCCCCCTGCGTTTTAGGGGGGTGCCCGGGAACGGTAGGATAGGCACGATGTGTCTGGGTACTGTGCTCCCCATGTTGGGGGGGTTTCTACTGTTTACTTGTTGTTTGTTCTATGTGTTGGTGCATGGGTCTCTCCATATTTGCTGCTCCCCTGATGTTCTGGGTTATCTACGGGTCACTGGGGGTGTTTCTCCTCCTACACGCTTGTCATGGCATCACCTAGGCTAAGTACTTTTTCGGTGGTGTCCTGGAATGTCCGGGGCCTCAATTCTAAGTTCAAGCGGGCACTCCTCTTTCAATATGTGAGACAACACAACCCCTCCATCCTTATTCTTCAAGAGACCCATCTGGTGGGCAGCAAATTGCAATCATTGAAGAGACCCTGGGTACATCGGGCTTTCCATGCTTCAGATTCCTCATATGCTAGGGGGGTCTCTATCTTATTGCATAAGTCTTTACCATGTGTGATCGAAGGAGGTTCATACTGACCCCCTGGGTAGATATGTGCTCCTGGTGCTCTCCATGTGGCAGCAGCGCTACGTAATAGTAGGTGTTTATGTCCCACCCCCCTTCAGGGCAGATGTCCTCTACGCACTTATGGACCGGATCTCCCATTACAGCCCCGCTAAGTTGCTCCTGATGGGGGATTTCAACGCCATCCTATCTCCTGACCTGGACAGGCCTGTACCCTCCGGGGACCTAGTTCGTTGGTCCTCTGCGGCCAGGGTCCGGGAGGTGTGGCGTTGGAAACACCCCCAGGTGAGGGCCTACTCCTGCTTCTCCATGACCTACAAAACTTCATCTAGAATTGATTTTGGTTTTGCCGATCCAACTCTTTTGTCGGATGTGGAGGAGGTTGAGTACTTGCCCTGTGGCATGTCGGATCATAGCCCCCTCAAGGTGGTGCTGCGCTCTGGTTGGGACCGTAGCGGTTCCATGTGGCATTTGGGAGCTCAGTGGGTTGATCAGCCAGATGTTGCGGCGCAGACGCCCGCGATGATTCGGGAGTACTGGGATCTGAATGCGGGCACTTCCTCTCCGGAGCTAGTGTGGGACGCCTTTAAGGCGGTTACCAGGGGTCACTACATCTCCGCCATCAAAGCAGTGAAACTGGAGCAGGCGGCGGAGGTGTCTACCCTGGAGGCGGTGGTCGAGTCGGCCGCCTCCCGTTATGGGGGGGACCCCTCGGCCTCCAACTTCGAGCAGATGCAGGGGGCCAAACGTGATTTACATTTACACATGTCTGAGATTACCCAGTTAGCCTATTATCAGTCTAAACAACGGTTCTTTGAACATGGTGATCGCAATGGGCAGTTGCTGGCGTCTCTGTCTCGACAGGATGCCCCGCTCACCTTGGTTCCGGAGCTTACCTCCCCTGCGGGGGAGGCCCTCACCTCCCCGGAGGAGATCTTGGGGGCCTTTCAGTAGTTCTACACTAGGTTATACTCTACTACTCTCCCCCCTGATCTCCGCCCGGGGGACTTGTGTCGGCTCCTGGACCCGGTGGCGTTGGGGTGGCTGTCGGATGCGGAACGCTCCGACTTGGTCCAGCCGGTTACGGAGGAGGAGGTTCGGGTGGTGATTCGGTCAATCCCGGGCGGTAAGGCCCCTGGCCCTGATGGGCTACCCATCAAATTTTATAAAACCCACTCGGGCATCCTGGCCCCCCTATTGGCCGCTTTGTACAATGACTGCCTTGCAAAGGGCTCACTCCCGCAATCTATGGCCGAGACTCACATCATTCTGATCCATAAATCACCCAAGGACCCCAAATGATGTGCCTCTTACAGGCCCATAGCCCTACTCAATAATGATCTAAAAATTTTGACCAAAATTCTCGCCTCCAGGCTCCGCCCTATCCTCCCCTCTGTGGTTGACCAGGACCAAACGGGTTTCATGGCCCACAGGTCTACCGATATTAATCTCCGCAGGTTGTACACTAATCTACAGGCTCCCCACTCCAATGCTGGGGCCAGGGTTGTCGCATCCTTAGATATTGAGAAGGCATTTGATTCTGCTGAGTGGCTCTTCTTGTGGGAGGTGCTCCGCAGGATGGGCTTTCCCCTTCTCTTTATCTCCTGGCTGCAAACCATCTACAAGTCCCCGGAGGCCGCCATCCGTCTCGGTGGCAGGCTGTCCGCCCGGTTCTGGTTGTCCCGAGGCACGTGGCAGGGGTGCCCTCTCTCTCCGGCCTTGTTTGCTATTGCCATGGAGCCACTGGCCGAGGCGCTCCGGATCTCCCCGGAGATCCGGGGGCTGCGGGTGGCATGGCTGGAGGAGAGGGTGGCACTGTATGCGGACGACCTCCTGCTGTTCCTCCAGGATGCGGGGCCCTCCCTACAGGGGGCTCTCCTCATTCTGGACAGCTTTTCCCGGGTGACAGGCCTGCGGGTCAATTGGTCCAAGTCCCAACTACTTGCCATAGATGACGGGGCCAAACGCAGTGCTCCGGCGGACTTGTCATTGCAATGGGTGGACAGCTTTGTGTATCTGGGGGTGCGGGTCTCTAGGCATCCCTCTGATTTCGTTTCCCTCAATCTGGATCTGGTGGTGAAGGAGATTAGGGCCAGGCTGAAGGCGTGGGAGAACCTTCCACTTTCCCTGTTGGGGCGTATTAATCTAGTTAAAATGAAACTTCTTCCCAAACTTACGTATTTGTTTCGCCATTCCCCTCAATGGATCCCCAAGGTATTTTTTTCGAATCTGAATGCTCTTTTTTCCTCGTTTTTGTGGGGCTTCCACCCCCCTGGATTAAATTTTCCACACTGATGTGCCCCCTCTCACAGGGGGGATTGGATTTTCCAGACTGCCAGAAATATTTTTAGTCCTGCCAGTTGGTTACGGCGGCGTGGTGGCTGACTCCGGATGCCTCTAACTCAGCGGTGGTGGTGGAGGCGGCGGTGCTCGGGTCTATGGAGGCGCTTTCTCATCTTTTATTTAGGGGCCCCAGGGCCCCCTAACATTTGACTTCCTCCATGCGCACGACTCTCCGAGCCTGGCGGCAGGGCCTGGCTCTGGAGTCATACCCGGCCACCGCCGTCTCCCCCCAGGCGCCCCTCTGGATCAATCCCACGTTGCCTCACCTGTTTTCCCTCCCAGACCCAGCGGGCTGGACGAAATATGGCATGAAACGGATATCGGATCTGTCCTCGGATCTTACCCTTCCCACACTTGACCAATTGATTGCCTCGAAGGGTGTGCCCCCCTCCCACCTTTTCAGGTATCTGCAGTTGTCCCACGCCTTCAGGGCTCAGTTTCCACGAGGGGTTGCGCAGGTGGTGCAGTCGGACTTGGAGAGGGTTCTCCGATTCGATTGCTCCGAGCGTGCCGCCTCCTCTCCTCCGGGTCTTTTCTCAGGAGCTCTCGGGCCTCCACTCTCGCTGGGCCCGGGATGTCCCAGACATGGACGCGGAGGACTGGTTACAGGTTTGGGACACCCCCTTCAAGATCCTGGTCTCACTCAGGGATAGAATGGTTCAATATAGAATTGTCCACAGGACCTACCTCACTCCCCATCGCCTGCACAGGATGAGTATCTCCCATTCCCCGGACTGTTGGCGCTGTGGCCAATCCCCGGGCGATTTCATTCATATCTTCTGGAGCTGCCCGAATATTGTACCCTACTGGCTGCGAGTGTTTGAGGTGGCCAACGCAGTGCTGGGGACCTCCTTTGATCCCACGCCTGCGGTGGCGCTTCTGGGCCTTCTTGACGATCTGCTTCCCAGGGTGGCCGATTGCACCTTGAAGGGTCTCCTTTTTTCTATGCCCGGAAAAATATTGTCTTACACTGGAAACAGCAGTCTCCCCCATCGCTTCAGCGGTGGAGGTCGCTGGTGGACTCGGTGATCCCACTTTACCGTGACACCTATCAGCATAGGGGATGCCCGAAGAAACATGACAGGGTGTGGGCCCGTTGGCTCTCGGACTCCACCTCGGAGGTGCTAGCTAGGGTGGGGGTTTAGTCCGTTGCTGCCTCCCGATAAATTCCCTGCTTCCCTCGCTGCCAGGTTATATGACCCGCTTTTTGATATGACAATCTGTGCCTTACTATGTGTTTTCTCTGCTTAATGTCACATGTATATCGTGCTGTGTACCCCTGCGTGGGTGACCTTTTACTTTGTATTTTGTCTTCGTGTGCTTATGGGTGACTCCATGCACCTTGTTGTATTTGGTTGTTGTTTGTTTGTTGCAATAATAAAAAAGATTTTCAAAAAAAAAAAAGACTCCAATGGCTATCTCAGGGAAGACAGTTGCCAGACTGGACAACTGTCTTCCCTAAAACAAATCCTACAAGATCTCAGATGACCATCTTGACAGGGGGACCTGATATTTAGGGTGCCCCACCTCATTCAGGCACACCTTGCATGAGTGCTAGGTCAGGGCCAGGTACCCACTGTTTAGAGAGCGTGCTTAGTGCAGGGGAAGGTTCCTGACAAGTAGGGATAGATCAGGGAAGTCACCTTCAGTTTGATATATTGTCTAGTGCCTGAGTGTGAATGATCCTCATACAAAACAGTTCATAGAATACCAAGATGAAATTAGTGCAGTGCAACACTCCAATCCCCCCTCTTATCACTTATACCAAAACAAACCATATATGCAGTGATAACAATCTCTTATCAACAATCCTTAAGAAAAAAAACAAAAAACTAAAATTGTCCATATAACTAATACAGTCCAAAGTAGTATCCAGTATCCACAAAGTGTTAAGACACCACGGTGCATTCTATATTACTTCGGATTCCCTTTTTTTTTTTTGATCAGCTGGTGAAAAACCTGCTCACCTCAAGGGCATATGAGACATGCATTTGTCATCTAATCCCCACTGCTGGAATCCTCAGGGCAAAATTGGTTCCTTATTCCTCTACAGTCTGACAGCAGACGGCTACCTCCTCTGCCTTCTCCACTCTAATAAAGCTCCCACTCGTGGGCCATATGAGATAAAAGTACCAAGATAGTGTAGTCTGCTTTAAAAAGGTCTTCAGACCTGCTGAAGAAGCCCAACCATGGGATGCAAATGTGCCTAGGAGGGAGGAACCGAGCCTGTGATGTCAAGCGGCCTGTCTGGCTCCCGTTTGACTTGTATTACTGTGTGCTGTGGACTTGGATGTAGGTGCAACACTGTTTGCCAATAAATCTGCCATACGTACCAATACCTAGTTTAATGATCATGGTATCACTGTGCTTGATTGGCCAGCAAACTCGCCTGACCTAAACCCCATAGAGAATCTGTGGGGTATTGTCAAGTGGAAGATGAGAGACGCCAGACCCAACAATGCAGACAAGCTGAAGGCCACTGTCTAAGCAAACTGGGCTTCCATAATACCTCAGCAGTGCCACAGTCTGATCACCTCTCTGGCATGCCGCATTAATGCAGTTATTCATGAAAAAGGAGCCCAGTATCGAGTACATACTATACTGTTCATAGACATATTTTTCAGTAAGCTAACATTTCTGTATTAAAAATCCTTTTTTTTATTGGTCTTATGTAATATTATAATTTTCTGAGATACTACATTTTTCACTAGTTGTACGCCATAATCATCAAAATAAAAGACATAAATGCCTGAAAGTTATCACTCTGTGTGTAACGCCTCTATATAAAATATAGGAGTTTCACTTTTTGAATTGAATTACTGAAAAAAATTAACTTTTTGATGATATTTACATATATACAGTATCTCACCTCTCACATTTTTGTAAATATTTTATTCTAACTTTTCATGTGACTACACTGAAGAAATGACACTTTGCTACAATGTAAAGTAGTGAGTGTACAGCTTGTATAACAGTGTAAATTTGCTGTCCCCTCAAAATAACTCAACACACAGCCATTAATGTCTAAACCGCTGGCAAAAAAAAGTGAGTACACCCCGAAGTGAAAATGTCCGAATTGGGCCCAAAGTGTCAATATTTTGTGTGACTGCCATTATTTTCCAGCACTGCCTTAACCCTCTTGGGCATGGAGTTCATCAGAGCTTCACAGGTTACCACTGGAGTCCTCTTCCACTCCTCCATGACGACATCACGGAGCTGGTGGATGTTAGAGACTTTTCGCTCCTCCACTTTCCATTTGAGGATGCCCCACGGATGCTCAAAGGGGTTTACGTCCTGGAGACATTCTTGACCAGTCCCTTTACCCTCAGCTTATTTAGCAAGGTAGTGGTCGTCTTGGAGGTGTGTTTGGGGTCGTTATCATGTACGAATACTGCTCTGCGGCCCACTCCGAAGGGAGGGGATCATGCTCTGCTTCAGTATGTCACAGCACATGTTGGCATTCAAGGTTCCCTCAATGAACTGTAGCTCCCCAGTGCCCGCAGCACTCATGCAGCCCCAGACCATGACACTCCCACCACCATGCTTGACTGTAGGCAAGACACACTAGTCTTTGTACTCCTCATCTGGTTGCTGCCACAAACGCTTTACACTATCTGAACCAAATAATTTAATCTTGGTATCATTAGACCACAGAACATGGTTCCAGTAATCCATGTCCTTAGTCTGCTTGTCTTCAGCAAACTGTTTTTGGGCTTTCTTGAGCATCATCTTTAAAATAAGCTTTCTTCTTGGATGACAGCCATGCAGACCAATTTGATGCAGTGTGCAGCGTATGATCTGAGCACTGACAGGCTGACCCCTCACCCCTTCAACCTCTTCAGCAATGCTGGCAGCACTCATACATCTAGTTCCCAAAGACAACATCTAGATATGACGCTTTGCACTCAACTTCTTTGGTCAACCATGGCGAGGCCTGTTCTGAGTGGAACCTGTCCTGGTAAACCACTGTATGGTCTTGGCCACCTTAATGCAGCTCAGTTTCAGGGTCTTGGCAATCTTCTTATAGCCTAGGCCATCTTTATGTAGAGCAACAATTCTTTTTTTCAGATCCTGAGAGAGTTCTTTGCCATGAGGTGCAATGATGATCTTCCAATGACCAGTATAAGGGAGGGAGAGCGATAACAACAAATTTAACACACCTGCTCCCCATTCACACCTGGGACCTTGTAACACTAATGAGTCACATGACACCAGGGCGGGAAAATTGCTAATTGGGCTCAATTTGGACATTGTCACTTAGGGGTGTACTCTGTACTTTTATTGCCAACGGTTTAGACATTAATGGCTGTGTGTTGAGACATTTTGAGGGGACAGCAAATTTACACTGTTATACAAGCTGTACACTCACTACTTTACATTGTAGCAAAGTGTAATTTCTTCAGTGTTGTATGAAGGGGTATGCGAAGTGATTGGCGCTGCCTGTGTTATGTCAATAAAGGTGTGATATACAGTGGGTACGGAAAGTATTCAGACCCCCTTAAATTTTTCACTCTTTGTTATATTGCAGCCATTTGCTAAAATCATTTAAGTTCATTCTTCTTCCTCATGAATGTACACATAGCACCCCATACTGACAGAAAAACACAGAATTGTTGACATTGTTGCAGATTTATTAAAAAAGAAAAACTGAAATATCACATGGTCCTAAGTATTCAGACCCTTTGCTGTGACACTCATATATTTAACTCAGGTGCTTTCCATTTCTTCTGATCATCCTTGAGATGGTTCTACACCTTCATTTGAGTCCAGCTGTGTTTGATTATACTGATTGGACTTGATTAGGAAAGCCACACACCTGTCTATATAAGACCTTCCAGATCACAATGCATGTCAGAGCAAATGAGAATCATGAGGTCAAAGGAACTGCCTGAAGAGCTCAGAGACAGAATTGTGGCAAGGCACAGATCTGGCCAAGGTTACAAAAAGATTTCTGCTGCACTTAAGGTTCCTAAGAGCACAGTGGCCTCCATAATCCTCAAATGGAAGACGTGTGGGACGACCAGAACCCTTCCTAGAGCTGGCCGTCCGGCCAAACTGAGCTATCGGGGGAGAAGAGCCTTGGTGAGAGAGGTAAAGAAGAACCCAAAGATCCCTGTGGCTGAGCTCCAGAGATGCAGTGAGGAGATGGGAGAAAGTTGTAGAAATTCAACCATCACTGCAGCTCTCTACCAGTCGGGGCTTTATGGCAGAGTGGCCCGACGGAAGCCTCTCCTGAGTGTAAGACACATGAAAGCCCGCATGGAGTTTGCTAAAAAACACCTGAAGGACTCCAAGATGGTGAGAAATAAGATTCTCTGGTCTGATGAGACCAAAATAGAACTTTTTGGCCTTAATTCTAAGCGGTATGTGTGGAGAAAACCAGGCACTGCTCATCACCTGTCCAATACAGTCCCAATGGTGAAGCATGGTGGTGGCAGCATCATGCTATGGGGGTGTTTTTCAGCTGCAGGGACAGGACGACTGGTTGCAATTGAGGGAAAGATGAATGCGGCCAAGTACAGGGATATCCTGGACAAAAACCTTCTCCAGAGTGCTCTGGACCTCAGACTGGGCCGAAGGTCTACCTTCCAACAAGACAATGACCCTAAGCACACAGCTAAAATAACAAAGGAGTGGCTTCACAACAACTCAGTGACTGTTCTTGAATGGCCCAGCCAGAGCCCTGACTTAAACCCAATTGAGCATCTCTGGAGAGACCTAAAAATGGCTGTCCACCAACCTTTACCATCCAACCTGTCAGAACTGGAGAGGATCTGCAAGGAGGAATGGCAGAGGATCCCCAAATCCAGGTGTGAAAGACTTGTTGCATCTTTCCCAAAAAGACTCCTGGCTGTATTAGATCAAAAGGGGGCTTCTACTAAATACTGAGCAAAGGGTCTGAATACTTAGGACCATGTGATATTTCAGTTTTTCTTTTTTAATAAATCTGCAACAATGTCAACAATTCTGTGTTTTTCTGTCAGTATGGGGTGCTATGTGTACATTCATGAGGAAGAAGAATGAACTTAAATGATTTTAGCAAATGGCTGCAATATAACAAAGAGTGAAAAATGTAAGGGGGTCTGAATACTTTCCGTACCCACTGTATAGATGGAGTGTTATTTAGAGTACTATAATCACATATAATTCACAAATAAATCAAATGAATAGTATCACATATATCCAAATAGTATATCATGTGCAAATTGTGCAATAAAGTGACAAGTGATAAATATATACACTGTATATAAAAAAAGAAAGAACAGAATGTGGGACTTTAAATGAGGTCAGTTAGACATAAATTTATTGAAATTGGCATACGCCAGCAACAAAGGCACCCACAGAGAGGTAACATGTAATCTATGTTACCACAGTAAAACACATAACAGTAGTGTCGTATGTTCAGACAGCAGTCCAATCTTAGGAGGCAAAGGCAGGGTCGACTCTGGGAGCGCCTCACTCAGGGCTGAAGCATGGACACACCCCAGCACAGAGGGGGAAGGAAGGGAAAGCACCACATGAATAGATGGCCACAGTAAGATACAGGTCCTTAGATTTAGGGCAACCTTCCAAGGGATGATGATTTAGGGCAACCTTCCAAGGGATGATGAAACAAGTATAATAAGGTGGAGCAAATACTGCAATTAAATAATATATATATATATTCATTATATCTGTATTTTTATATACTTGGGAGGTAAATTAAATGAGACTATCATCGATCTAGAATTTCGTATGGATGAGAAGGTATACTGGATACATGTAGATTGGCCCAGGGAAGATACTAATAGTAAACAGCCAATGACTAAACAAGGGATAAAAGGTGTGAAATGGTGACATTTAGAAAGGAGTGCGTGCAGATTTGGAAGGATGAATGAGGGTAAAAAGGATTGGAGCGATTAAAAACAAACAAAAGGAGAGAGAAAAAAAGAGGGCTGGAGTGCCTATAAAAAGTGCATAGTCTGATTGGAATGGAAAAATATATAAGGGGAAGGGGGGGGGGGGGGAGGGGAAATGTTGGGGAGTAAATAGAAAAAAAATTGCATAATGAGTGATCACAAACATCACATAACAAGGACATGTGCAAACCCGTGCTCAAGGGAAGGTGCATCAATGAGTGAAATAGCGGGACTGCATAAAAAAAAATGTAAATATATTTACCCGGTTTTTTGTAGTAAAAGGAATAGAAGCTTATGAAGATAAATGGTGGTAGCTCTCCATATTACTGCCCCGATGTGCGATGGTAGATCATATTTTTCTTGTTATGATAAATATATATATATATATATATAACCAATTAAATAATAATAATAATAAATATGTCGAAGTGACTCAAAGTGCTGAGTGGGGGTGAAAAATTAATCAGGTATAGATTAAATAAATAATCTAATAATAATAATAATAATAGTAATAAAGGTGAATATTGTGGAATATAGATATAAATAAATTGAACGAATAAGGTGCAAATGCTAAAGCATACAGGTGTTGGGGTGACAGATATAATAAATGGCAAACTAAAGGCCACAGATATAGGTGCAAATGAAAAAAAAATAGTTGGTTAAAGTGACACTAGTAAAAATGTTCTGAGTCCACAAATTGGTGGCTCAGCATAAAAAAGAATAAAAAATGAAAATTGAAAAAAAATTATAAGTGCTGGATCAATAAGTGGTACAATGAATAATTAAAAAGTTAAAAAAGTCCATAGATAATTGATAAGTGCAAAATCCCCAACAAATAATAATGAGTGCAAAGTCCAAAAAACTGTGTATTCTATAAGGTGCTCTCTTGACGTGATTCGGAGTGGATGTGCGGGTGAGGAATCCTGTGCTCCCCTCTCAATATGGCCCACGCTTACCAGAGCTAAGTATCCCTACAGGGGTGGACAGCTTTTGGATAATGGGGTGTGATCCCATGTAGCAGGGGTCACCTTAGCTGTGGTCCTCCTCTCCAATCATTTCTCAGGGGTATAGTATGGACTCATAAGCATCAGTGGACATCAGTATTCCAAGGGTAATGCAAGGTAATCCCAGGTCATGTGTAAAGGAAGAATGCTTCATATAGTGAAGTATTGCTACTTTAAAAATCCCTTTATTAAATAAAAATCACCAGGTACTCACATTACTAGTAGATTAACAGACAAATCTGTATTTGGAGCCGCAACTTCCTCGTATGGCGGTACGTATCCGGAAAATTATTTTTATTTCTGATCATAAATGAAGAAATTACGCACAAACAACTATACATTTTCCTTAATTCAAAAATAATTGCAGGTTTATGTGATCAATGTCTTTGGAGGTCCTCTCACTAAAATGTTACAATTAGCTTTTCTAGTAGAAGATCGCAAATACAGTATCTACCCCTAGTACGATGCTTCAAAATGCTACTTGTAAAGTTACATATCAAATCACTTTAAATACTTAGTTAAAATATCAATTAACTCCAGCCTTAAGGTCTGTACATATGGGCTGAATATCAGGCGACATTAGCCGGTTCAATAGAAACGGCAGCCGGTCCGACAGAAGCCGGCCAAACGGGGCAAGACTAAAAAAGGTCTGCCGATCGGCACCTGATCAGCGCTCTCAGTCAATGGCTGAGAGCAGTGACCCCTGTGTTCTGGCAGGGGGGCAGCATCCCCTGTCAGGACACAATAGCACAGCAGGGGAGATCACTGTACTAACATCGTTTTTTTATTTTCGTTTTTTTCGTTCAGCCCGCTGGGTTGAACGAAAAAAAAAAACTACTAGTGTGCTAGGCTCATGCAAGAGTTTCCTTTCCTGTTGTGAGAAACCTATCTATAGCTGAGTGGTCAGCAGTCATCTACATAGTGGAACAGAGTCTGGCATGTGATGAGGCTCAAGCAGTCATTAGAAATACCATCATTCAGGCTGTTTTCCCGGTGACTCTTTTGCTGGTTTCTTCTGGTATTTTTTCTGGTTTTCTCCCTGGGTATTGCTTCTTTTTGACTCCCTCTATTGAATCTTCCCATATTCCAGATTTTCTCCCTGTGTCCAAGCACTTGTGTCAGTATTCCTCTTCTGCCCTCACAATCCATATGCACATGAAGTGGAATACCCAAGAGCAACCAGGGGGCAACAGGCATGAGCATGTGCCCTAATTGGTTAATCTTTCTTTTAACGTGCAATCAACTTTGCTACGTTTTAATAGATGACTGCTGCTCCATTGCAAAAACAGCAGCACTCTAATAGATTTGTTGGCAGGTCTTTCTTAGTGCAAGGAGAACACCATACTTGTAAGTGTCTTGTGTTTTTTATAATATATAGGGGATTGTACAATAAATGGTGGTACACTATGATGGCTTCCCCTGGTTTCTATGATCGTGTATGGATATATCGGTTGTACTATTCCCTGAACTATCGTAAAGAAGCACAAGGCCAACAACGGTGGTTATGATTCAACATTGAGTGCAGCATGACCTTCCTAATTCTCATACAGCGGAGCAAAAATTACCGGTGAGTGCTCCAGTCTCCTTTGGGGGGAAGGTGGTGGTAGCAGTCGAAGGATTGCTTGTCTGATGAACTGCATTGAGCACCATTCACTTTTCTTAAGATTGTTTTTTATAGTCACGATTTCATCCTTTATGTACTTTGAGGACTATTGTGGCTTATGAGGGTTTTTTTTTTATTTTCAGTATATCGCCTCCAGGACTTTTCCAGAGCCTCTCCAATCCTATGGAACACCTTACCCATATCTGTCCGATTATCTCCTACTCTATTAGCTTTTAGGCGATCTCTGAAAACCCTCCTTTTCAGAGTAGCCTATCCTACCCACACTTAACAAATATACTTCCATTTTCTCCATCAGCCCATCCCCCACAGTTATTGCCTTTTGTTTCACTTGACCCTCCCTTCTAGATTGTAAGCTCTAACGAGCAGGGCCCTCTAGTTCCTCCTGTTTTGAATTGTATTGTAACTGTATTGTCTTCCCTCACATTGTAAAGCGCTGCGCAAACTGTTGGCGCTATATAAATCCTGTATAATAATAATAATATGAAATTGTGAACTCTTAATTTATTTATTTATTTTGGATGAAGGGTTATATGAACTTTCGACACTACAGCATTTTAAGCTATTGCACTTTGTTTGTAGTCATTATAGTGTAATTGCAGCTCCAGTTGTTTGCATTGAGTATTTTACCTGAATAAGAATATACACAGTAAAGCGCAGCAGCTAGCCACAACAAAATTTGCTTTTGCGTGGGTTTTCTATTTTGGTTTTTATAGTCCTTATAGAATGGTAATTGCTTGTATCATAGTACACTTGAATTTTCATGCCTACAATCCTATCGGAGAAACAGACCTTATGGTAAAAAATGCAGAATTCATGACACAATGATAACATTTTACCCGACTTCCATAAAGAGATAATTCACCCATTATCAATTTAGTGTGGAATGAATGCACTGTGATCTTCATGGTGACAAAGTTGTCATTACTGGCATTATTAGCCCAGACTGTGAAGTCACATTAACCCTTTAATCTTTACATCTTTTATTCCCATGTGTATGTGTGTTTTTTTTTTGTAATTCATTACATAGTAACACGTTGAATCTAAAATGTCACTAATAAGTTAGAGGGACATTTTCATTCACCACTTAGTAATGTCTCTCACTGAATAATGCATCTTTATAGAATGTTACCTTGCCCTATCATGTGGTATGTAATCTAAAAGTACATTGTGACATGACCATGGAAACCTCTTGATAAAAGCTATTAGAGGTATAAAATTGTTTAACTTGTCAAATCAATCAATTTTCAGCTCTAAAGCAAGCAGGATAATTTCTCATATTAAAGAGACGTAGACTCCAAAGAGAGAGAAAAAAAAGTGATATAGTTTTGCTTCTATATAAAGACCTTTTCTTGAATATGAACTTTATTTTGGGCACTAAAACTAAACTAATAAAAAAGGCAGAGAAGAACAAGGACTGTCCCTGATTTCGAGGGACTGTCCCTGGTTTGGAACAAAGTCCCTCTTTCCTCCTCATTAGTCTCTCATTTTGGTCTGATCTATAGTTGTATATGAAATAAACTTTTTATCTTTCAAAAAGTGTTCCCAGTGCTAAACCTTTCACCCAATTTCTAATTAGCTGCATTTTTAAAATTCGAAAGTCAGTAAAAAAGGAATAGTAGAGGCAAAAAAAAAGCACTTGTGGGTTTAACCAATTATTTTTTTTTCTGTTTAATTCTCTATTAAGGGGGGAAGACAGGGGTGTTTCCTATGATACATAAGTTTGCCTATAGATGTCCCTTGTTCCCATCTCAAAAAGTTGGGAGGTATGCACACGTATCAGTTGATGTGCTGTCATAGGAGTCTTTCCACATTTTTTTATTGCCTGCTGCTGAAGCCCACTTGTGGTATTAGCAGACAGACATCCTTAATTGCTGCCATCCCATCCTGGTTGCAAAACAGCTTGCAATGGGGCACCTGACTGCCTAAAAGAGCAAAATGGGGAAGGTGCCACTGTAGAGATGCATAGGATCAGGGAACAGATAAGTATGCATTATGCTGCACTGGTCAGACCTTAGATAGTCATTCATAGGCAGATCTCTCCTCTATTTGTCATCAAACTCTTATCCATATCATGATGACTACGGAACATTTAATTCTGATGCTTTTTGTGGTCACAGAAGAAGTTTCATTTATTGATGTGTTTTACTTTTCATTGGAGGGGAAGGAAACATTTCCTTATGCTGGAAGCACCAATTACCTCCTACTACCTCAGCTCAATTCTCACACAAGGTTTATATTGGGCTGTCAAATCAGGGCTGGAATTACGCAGCTACCGGCCACCCACAAAGACTAACGTATATTGTCTTTTATAATAAAATCAACCTAACAGACATTTCTTTTTTCCAAGTAACTATATAACACTGTCAGTTGAGAGTGCAGATTTACTAAAACTATTGCATACTCAAAAATTAGAGATACAGATTTTTGGGACATTTATAGCAATGCATAAATTAACAGCAGATTACCAGGATTTATGCTTGCATTATACCTTGTGGTATTTGGAAATTACCTACCTTTACTTCTTGTGTTGATATTTTTTGTTAGTGTTGGCAAGTGTTGCCATTTATATGTCCTGCATTTTAATCATTTGTAATAAATGTTATATTTTATATACCTATGCCAGTAAATTCCATGTTTTCTCTTTCCTATTTCCCAATTTACCAGGAGGCATTTCTTTCTACTATAGGTACAGAAATGCACAAGAAACCCATATATATATATATTTACAGTATCTCACAAAAAAGTGAGGACACCCCTCTCTTTTGAAAATAATATATTCTATCTTTTCATGTGACAACTACACTGAGTACAGCTTGTATAACAGTGTAAATTTGCTGTCCCCTAAAAATGACTTAACACACAGCCATTAATGTGTAAACCGCTGGCAACAAATGTGAGGACACCCCTAAGTGGAAATGTGACTAATGTGACACATTAGTGTTACAAGGTCTCAGGTGTGGGGAGCAGGTGTGTTAAATTTGGTGTTATCGCTCTCACTCTCTCATATTGGTCACTGGAAGTTCAACATGGCGCCTCATGGCAAAGAACTCTCTCAGGATCTGAAAAAAGAATTGTTGCTCTACATAAAGATGTATATAACCAAAAAGTGGTGCGCAATTCAAAATGGTGGGGAATATGATCTCAACAGGTACGTGTAATAAATATGGGTATAAATACATCAAAAACAGTTCATGAAAGTGTAAATATGAATAAAATGAGTTCATCCAAAAAAGTTTATAGCAAATTATGAAAGTTCATCAAAAAATTCCTTGTAGTGCAATCCCAGATCTTCCACTACTCAGCTCACCTGAGATCTATACACAGTACTTAAAATGGTAAAACCAAACTCTTCACTCAATGTTAGTTTTTACATCCATGATACCCAATGTAAAAAGAAAAAATAGTGCAATATTGTCACAATAAAGGATCTCTAAACACGTGAATATAGTCCATCCGTGAAAAAAACCTTGTACACACAGAGTGAAAAATGCTCAAACCAGTGTGAAGTGATCCAACAAATCACAAGAAATTTTCCACCAGTGATATGGTTGTACTATGCTCTTACCTGCATCCCATAAATAAGTGCCTTGATAAACAGATGGTGATAGCAGGACACTGCTTTTCTTCACACAGAGCGTGTCAGGGATACCACATGCAGACATCCAGCAAGGGTGATCAGATCAGTTGGCTGCACCAAGGAATCAGGACTCAGATGGATAAAGATGTAAATAAGTTTATTAAGCAAAATGACACACTCCAATACCAACACCAGTGACCATAAACAAGTAAACAAAATATAAATGATAACAGTACAAAACCCCAATAGAACCTAACAAACTATATACAAAGGGATGGAGCAAACAATAGCAGGACAGGGACAGGAGACAAGGAAAGCAGGGAGCCAGGTACAGGAAGCAGGATGCAGGGAACAGGACTCAGGATCAGAATACAGGTTTCAGGATACAGGATCAGGCTCAGACAGGGACACGGCTAGCAGAGAAAATACTGAAGCACTGAGCCTCAGTGAAGGGCGGGCTATATTCCCTCAGCAGTCCTCCTCAGGTGCAGCTTAATTAAAAGAACAGTCCAGCTGCTGGGAGACACCCGCTGGTGGGCCCTGGAACTGCGCCCCTCAGTTCCAGGAACAACAGTGCCACCAGCAGGTGACCCACGTAATGACACAGATCCTGACAGTTCCCCCCCTTTAAGGAGAGGCCTCCGGACGCTCCATTGTGCTTCTACCCCCAAAGTACAAAAAGGTCTCCCCTCCATGTCTGTGGGTCTTCTAGCACTCTCTAGGCCAAAGTCCTTTAACTTGCCGGAAGGCGTGCCACCAGAGTCCAGCAATTGATCATGCACCCCTCCACCAGGGTCTGGAAGCCGTCTAGGCACCCCACAGGTCAAGTTCCTGAAGAGGCGTAACATTAGGGATACACCTGCCCTCATTGCAACACATGTCCCAACACTGGGACTGAAGGCAAGCTGGACATCAAGCAGGGGAGCACCAGCGGCATGCAGGATATCCGGCAGTGGCACACCAGGCTGGGCAACAGACAGTGGCACATCAAACAGGGCGGCAGACCGTGGCTCAGCAGGCACTGGATCAGCAAATACTGGGTCAGCAGGCACCGGAACAGCAAGCGCTGGGTCAGCAGGCACAGGATCAGCAGGCACGGTAGTGGTCACCAGAACTGCGGGCACGGCATCAGCTGGCACCGGATCAGCGGGCTGAGTAAGAGACACCGGATCAGCAGGCACCGGAACAGCAGGCACTGGGTCAGCGGGCACTGGAACAGCAAGCACTGGGTCAGCAGACTGGGTAGTGTTCACCAGAACAGCAGGCACCAGAACAGCGGGCACTGGATCAGCAGGCTCAGTAGGAGGCACCAGATCAGCGGGCACTGGAACAGCAGGCTTTAGAACAGCAGGCACTGGATCAGCAGGCTCAGTAGGAGGCACCGGATCAGTGGGCACTGGATCAGCAGGCTCAGTAGGAGGCACCAGATCAGCGGGCACTGTAGCAGCAGGCACTGGATCAGCAGGCTCAGTAGGAGGCACCAGATTAGTGGGCACTGGATCAGCGGGCACTGGAACAACAGGCATCAGAACAGCTGGCACTGGATCAGCAGGCTCAGTAGAAGGCACCGGATCAGTGGGCACTGGATCAGCAGGCTCAGTAGGAGGCACTGGATCAGCGAGCACCAGAACAGCAGGCACTGGATCAGTGGGCTCAGTAGGAGGCACCAGATCAGCGGGCACTGGAACAGCAGGCATCAGAACAGTGGGCACTGGATCAGCAGGCTCAGTAGGAGGCACCGGATCAGTGGGCACTGGATCAGCGGGAACTGGAACAGGCGGCATCAGAACAACAGGCACTGGATCAGCAGGCTCAGTAGGAGGCACCGGATCAGTGGGCACTGGAACAATAGGCATCAGAACAGCGGGCACTGGATCAGCAGGCTCAGTAGGAGGCACCAGATCAGTGGGCACTGGATCAACAGGCTCAGTAAGAGGCACCAGATCAGCGGGCACTGGATCAGCAGGCATCAGAACAGCAGGCACTGGATCAGCAGGCTCAGTAGGAGGCACCGGATCAGTGGGCACTGGATCAACAGGCTCAGTAGGAGGCACCGGATCAGTGGGCACTGGATCAGCAGGCACTGGAACAACAGGCATCAGAACAGCGGGCACTGGATCAGCAGGCTCAGTAGGACGCACCGGATCAGTGGGCACTGGAACAGTCTCAGTAGGAGGCACCAGATCAGCGGGCACTGGATCAGCAGGCATCAGAACAGCAGGCACTGGATCAGCAGGCTCAGTAGGAGGCACCGGATCAGTGGGCACTGGATCAACAGGCTCAGTAGGAGGCACCGGATCAGTGGGCACTGGATCAGCAGGCACTGGAACAACAGGCATCAGAACAGCGGGCACTGGATCAGCAGGCTCAGTAGGACGCACCGGATCAGTGGGCACTGGAACAGTCTCAGTAGGAGGCACCAGATCAGCGGGCACTGGATCAGCAGGCATCAGAACAGCAGGCACTGGATCAGCAGGCTCAGTAGGAGGCACTGGATCAGTGGGCACTGGATCAGCGGGCACTGGAACAACAGGCTTTAGAACAGTGGGCACTGGATCAGCAGGCTCAGTAAGAGGCACCGTATCAGTGGGCACTGGATCAGCAGGCTCAGTAGGAGGCACCAGCTCAGGGGGTACTGGATCAGCAGGCTCCGTAGGAGGCACCAGAACAGCGGGCATCAGAACAGCGGGCACTGGGACAGCAGGCTGAGAAACAGGCACCGGATCAGCAGGCTGGGTAACAGGTATAATTGTATGTGTTGGGAAAAATCTCCTTTTCTTTTTAGGTTTAGATACAGGAATCTTGCTAGTGGTTGCAGGGCTATGAGTAGATTGTGAAGTAGATGGAAGCGAAATGGCAGTATTGGGAGATGGTGGAAAAGGAGAGACAGTTACAGAGGAGGATTTCTGAGAGGTTGCTAGGGGCAACAGAGTAGTAGAGGAAGTTTTCACAGGGTTAAATGCAGGAAAAGTGCAACTCGTTAAGCCAGGATATGAACAAGCAGTGGAAAGCAAACCATACCTAACTGCAGCTGTGGTTGCTACGGGTAACGGAGAGGAGAAACTTTGAGAAAACTGGTGTCCAGAGGCAGAAGTGGATTGGTGTGAGTTAGCTGATGCTAAATTGGAAAGATCTGACCAGGTTTGCAGTAAGGGCTGAACAAAACTCAATTTACAACCCCCTTGTATGGTTAGAGAATATACAGCATTCATGCAATCCAACAGGGCCTCTGGAGAATACACTGAATAATGTTCAATAAAATAGGGTTTATCATCTTCCAAGAGCCACACAAGAGATACCACCTGAGAAGACACTAAAAGGAGGAGAATAATCATCACCACCCTTAGGGGTATTAGATACAGCCAACTCTGCACATAGCTGAATAAGTGGCTGAATCTCTTTGAACAAAACTCTGCCTTGGTCAACAAACGAGTGGGCCAGGCGGATGCATTCCAACAACTGCTCGCTAGTGTAAGTTTTCAAAATTTGGCGACAATATTCCCTGTCTTCTGTTACAAGCAAAGAAAAATAAAAGACCTCCTCTGACTGCATCTTGCAACAACCAGAAAATTCCTAATTCCCAGGTGCAACCGATCTGATCGTTAGTGGCTTCAGTATTCTGTCAGGGATACCACATGCAGGCATCCAGCAATGGTGATCAGATCAGTTGGCTGCACCAAGGAATCAGGACCCAGATGGATAAAGATGTAAATAAGTTTATTAAGCAAAATGACACACTCCAATACCAACACCAGTGACCATAAACAAGTAAACAAAATATAAATGATAACAGTACAAGACCCCAATAGAACCTAACAAACTATATACAAAGGGATGGAGCAAACAATAGCAGGACAGGACAGGGACAGGAGACAAGGAAAGCAGGGAGCCAGGTACAGGAAGCAGGATGCAGGGAACAGGACTCAGGATCAGAATACAGGTTTCAGGATACAGGATCAGGCTCAGACAGGGACACGGCTAGCAGAGAAAATACTGAAGCACTGAGCCTCAGTGAAGGGCGGGCTTATATTCCCTCAGCAGTCCTCCTCAGGTGCAGCTTAATTAAAAGAACAGTCCAGCTGCTGGGAGACACCCGCTGGTGGGCCCTGGAACTGCGCCCCTCAGTTCCAGGAACAACAGTGCCACCAGCAGGTGACCCACGTAATGACACAGATCCTGACAGAGCGTTTCTCATAGGCATAGGAATGCAAAGGGAATATCCATATTGTATTAAACAGTTAATATGTATTGAATAAAAAAAGTACTCACTTACATGACAGTAAGCAGTAGTAGATGTAACACTCCTCTTGGTAAACTGGCTTACTCAATGCCACCACGCCAGATAATCAGCTGTTCCAAAACACAGTGAGTGAGCTGCAAGCCGCATCATGGACACATGACTTCCTCAGGGTTTATTTTATTTATCTACATAAAGATGGCCTAACAGAAAAGGTTCCACTCAGAACAGGCCTCGCCATGGTTGCCCAAAGAAGTTGAGTGCACGTGCTCAGCGTCATATCCAGAGGTTGTGTTTGGGAAATAGATGTACGAGTGCTGCCAGCATTGCTGCAGAGGTTGAGGGGGTGGGGGGTCAGCCTGTCATTGCCTGGACCATATGCCGCACACTGCATCAAATTGGTCTGCATGGCTGTCGTCCCAGAAGGGAGCCAGTTTGCTGAAGACAAGCAGACTAAGGACATGGATTACTAGAACCATGTCCTGTGGTTTGATGAGACCAAGATAAACGTATTTTATGATGTTGTCAAGCGTGTGTGGCGGCAACCAGGTGAGGAGTACAAATACAAGTGTGTCTTCCCTATAGTCAAGCATGGTGGTGAGAGCGTCATAATCTGGGGCTGCATGAGTGTTGCCGGCACTGGGGAGCTACAGTTCATTGAGGGAACCATGAATACCAACATATACTGTGACATACTGGAAGCAGAGCATGATCCCCTCCCTTCAGAGACTAGGCCAAAGGGCAGTATTCCAACATCATAATGACCCCAAACACACCTCCAAGACAACCACTGCGTTGCTAAAGAAGCTAAGGGTAAAGCTGATGGACTGGCCAAGCATGTCTCCAGACCTAAACCCTATTGAGCATCTGTGGGGCATCTTCAAACGGAAGGTGGAGGAGCGCAAGGTCTCTAATATCCACCAGCTCCGTGATGTCATCATGGAGGAGTGGAAGAGGACTCCAGTGGCAACCTGTGAAGCTCTGGTGAACTCAATGCCCAAAAGGGTTAAAGCAGTGCTAGAAAATAATGGTGGCCACATAAAATATTGACACTTTGGGCCCAATTTAGACATTTTCACTTAGGGGGGTACTCACTTTTGTTGCCAGTGGATAAGACATTAGTGGCTGTGTGTCGAGTTATTTTGAGGGGAAAGTAAATCTGCACTGTTATACAAGCTGTACACTCTCTACTTTACATTGTAGCTAAGTGTAATTTCTTCAGTGTTGTCACATGAAAAGTTATAATAAAATATTTACAAAAATGTGAGGGGTGTACTCAATTTTGTGAGATATTGTAAAAAAAAAAAAAAAAAAATATATATATATATATATATATATATATATATATATATATATATAGTACTGTGCAAAAGTCTTAGGCAGGAGGGGAAAATGCTGTACATTAAGAATGCTTTCAGAAATACAAATGTTAAGTTTATTTTTATCAATGAAAAAAATGGAAAGGCAATAAACAGAAGAGAAATCCAAATCAAATCAATATACAGTATGGTTTTACCTTCTCAGTATACTTGCACATAGTTTTTGAAAGATCATAGCAAGTAGGTTGTTCCAGACATCTTGGAGAACTAATCACAGATCTTCTGTGGATGAAGGCTGCCTCAAATCCTTCTCTCTCTTCATGTAATCTCAGACAGACTCGATAATGTTGAGATCAGGACTCTGTAAGGGTCAAACCATCACTTTCAGGACTCCTTGTTCTTGTTTACACTGAAGATAGTTCCTAATGACATTAGTTGTATGTTTGTCCTACTAGTAGGTCATTGTCCTACTGCAGAATACATTTCGGCCCAATCACACGCCTCCCTGATGGTGTGGCATGATGGATAAATATCTGCCTGTATTTATTAGCAATGAGGACACCATTGATCCTGACCAAATCTTCACCTCCATTTGCAGAAATGCAGCACCAAGATGTTTGGAACAACCTACCTGCTGAGTTTCTTCAAAAACTGTGTACAAGTGTACCTAGAGGATTTGATGCTGTTTTGAAAGCAAAGGATGATCACACCAAATATTGATTTGATTTAGATTTCTCTTCTGTTCATTGATTTTACATTTTGTTAATTGATAAAAATCAACTATTAACACTTCTATTTCTAAAAGCATTCTTAATTTTTAGAACATCAAACCAATCTAGAATGCACACCAATTGTAGGCACAGAAGATTTTTATTTAAATCTTGAGATAACACCAAGGACAACTCTCACTTGGCATCACCAGGTTGCTTATGAAAGCAGTCACACTGCTTAAATAATACTGCCACATGTATGGAAAGGGTTAAGTCTCCTGACTCTCTCTCTCTCTCCAGCACAAGCCTTGGTGATCTACATTCTCTTCAGGATACTCATTAGCATCCCCTTTACTGACACCTGTGCACTGACTCTTCTAGCTGCAGGGGTGGCCCTTCTCAGGTCAGGCTCCCTGACACAGATCTGTACTCACTATACTTCAGAATCAGATCCTCCAGTATCTCCCCTCTGTCAGCTTCACAGGACCTCCGGGTTCAGTTCCTCTCTAGCTCTTTAGGCCCTCAGGTCGACTACCTGAGGCCGTCTGGCACCTCTACAGTGGAGGAGGCAGCCGCCCCCTCCCTCTGGGACTCTGCTGTCCAGACGAAAGACCCTGATCACATGAGCCCCATGCATTTATACAGTATCCCAGCATGCACCAATGCACTTTCTTCTGCCAAATCACCAGGGCTGTATTAAACGCATGTGCACTCATTTGTCAGGTTTCCTCCCACTGTCCAATATGCCTCCCTATTGGACCAGTGTGAAACACTCTGCAGACAGACTGAGTTGCACCTGTGAGCAGACCTCACTATCAGATCCTGCTCTCTGGTAGGCAGAGAACAATATAGATTTACCTGCAATTCCTCTGATAAGCAGACAGGATACAAAAACTATACTCTCTCCCTAGCACCTACCTAGGAGGGTGCTACGCTCTGCCACTGGAATGGAGCCATCCTACAACAAGAAGTATGATACTGGTTTGCTCACCAAGTGAAAACAAAGAAAAAAAGTCCTAAACAAAAGAAAACAAATGCAGCCACCACATTTAGGGAATCA
Source organism: Pelophylax lessonae (assembly GCF_965119305.1). NCBI lineage: Eukaryota > Metazoa > Chordata > Amphibia > Anura > Ranidae > Pelophylax > Pelophylax lessonae. The sequence continues at coordinate 588,048,984 of NC_138771.1, forward strand.
TAAGCTGCAATACATAACATTTTAATTTTTGGGTTTAATACTGCTTTAATTGATTCAAGCAGTAGCCTAAGGAAGACAGCTCAAATGTAGAGAACTAGCATTCAAACATATATCTACAGAAGTGAATCACTTTCAAAAGATGAGCCGGGAGATGGAGACTGCATGGATCATTACAGAAGACTGTAACAGTACCAAGTAACTTACTATGAACGGTTTTAGAATTTAGCAATAATAGAATCCACACTCATTAGCATAAATACAGCTAAATCGAAAAGCAGACACAGTGAAGTGAGTACAAAGATCCTAGAGATGTAGACCCTGTATTCTTCCCAGTACAGTTTTCCTTTTCAACTCTTCAAAAACACAATGCAACAGGAAGAAGTCTAGTTAAAGTGGAACTTCAGTGAAAACATATGGTGAACAGGCAGGGTTTTCTTTTCTGCATTAAAATTTCTTACCTCGTCGTACAGTTTCAGCATCTGCCAAGGTGAATGAACTCCTGCGCAAGGGTGAATTTATCTCGGCTTGGCCAACCAAAGCGACCAAATATGTCAGTGGCTGGTGAGGGTTCTTCAGGACACCACTGGAGTGGATGTGAGTATGGTTTCACTTTAACCACTTAAGCCCCAGGGGATTTGGATGTTCAAAGACTAGGGCCTATTTTGCGATTCGACACTGCATGATTGTAACAGACAATTGCGCGGTCGTGCGACACTGTACCCAAATGGAATTGATGTCCTTTTTTCCCATAAACAGGGCTTTCTTTTGGTAGTATTTGATCACCTGTGCTATTTTTACTTTTTGCGCTATAAACAAAAAAAGAGCGACAATTTTGAAAAAATAACAATATTTTTCACATTTTCTTATATGAAATTCCCCCCAAAAAAAAGTAAAAATCAAAATTTTTTATAATTTTAGACCAATTTGTTTTCTGCTACATATTTTTGGTGAAAAAAATTGAAATAAGTGTATTTTGATTGGTTTGCGCAAAATTTATTGCGTTTACTAACTACGGGAAAGATTTATGACATTTTTATTGTTTTTTTTTAACTAGTAATGGCGGCAATCTGCAATTTTTTTTGTGGGACTGCGACATTGCGGCAGACAGATCGGACCCTTGACTGACATTTTTGACACTTTTGGGGGTATCAGTAACATTACTACAGTAATCAGCGCTACACATATGCACTGTTACTGTAAAAATGACTCTGGCAGGGAAGGGGTTAACTTTATTGGTGATCAGTGGATTCAATGTATCCCTAGGGGTGTGATTCTAACTGTGGGGGGGCGTGGCTTGTGATGTAACCACAGAGACATACGATCCTACATAGCAGGATCGTACAGTCTCTGCAGTTACATCAGGGAGAATGACAGACGGCCTTTCTCCCTCTCCAGCGGGAGATCGCGAGTGGCCGGCGGACATCGGAGCCGCCAGTCACTCGCACGGGGATGTCAGGGAATGAGTGGGGGTGGGAGCGCGCCGTCGGCGGCGCGCGCTCGCCCCCTAGAGGCTCATGGGCGAGTGACGTACCCCTACATCACTTTGCCCAGCAGCGGCTGCCTGCCGCAGTGTATCTGCGGTGGGCGGTAGTTATGTGGTTAAAGAGAGATAGTCACAGCTAAAGATGTAAAATTTCCTGTAAATTTTGAAACCTTGGGGAAAAATGTTTCCCCTGTTTTTTCCCAGAAAAAAATAAAAATGTTGGAAACATTGAAAAAAAAAATCAGTGTGGAGTTGTTTTACAAATTGAAATCCATTTTGTTACACTAGGAAGGTAAATGCAGTGCATATTAACCTCTTGCTGACCGCCCACCATAGTATTACTGCGGCAGGGCTGCTCGGCTGTGCAAAATCGTGTAGTACTACGTGATTTTGTGCAAGAGATCTCGGTGGTTGCGGGAGGAGCAGTGATGCTTGCCGCCAGCCTCCCACGAGCGTCAGAGAAACTGAAAGAAGATCCACCTGCTTATGTAAACAAAGCAGGCGAGTCTTCTGTCAGACAGGCAAGAAGAGATTATGAGTTTCAGCTAAGCTGAAACCCCGATCTCTCTGTGCCTGTCACAGAGCCCTTCCCCCACACAGTCATTAAGCATATTTAGGCATACATTAACCCCTTTGATCACCCCCAGTGTTAACCCCTTCCCTGCCAGTGTCATTTATACAGTAACAGTGCATAATATTTAGCACTGATTACTGTATTAATGTCACTGGTCCCCAAAAAGGGTAAAACATGTCAGTTAGGGGCCCGATCTGTCTGCTGCAATGTCACAGTCCCGCTAAAAAAACACTGATCGCCGCCATTACTAATAAAAACAAAAACATTAATAAAAATTCCAAAAATCTATCCTGTAGTTTGTAAACGCTATAACTTTTGCGCAAACCAATTAAAACACGCTTTTTGGGATTTTTTTTTTACCAAAAATATGTAGCAGAATACAAATTGGCCTAAACTGATCAAAAAAAATTAGATTTATTAGATTTTTTTTATTGGGAATGTTTTATAGCAGAAGTAAAAATAATGGCGTTTTTTTTCAGAATTGTCGCTCTTTTTTTGTTTATAGCGCAAAATCTAGAAACCCCAGAGGGGATCAAATACCACAAAAAGAAAGCTCAATTTGTGGGAAAAAAAGGACATTTGGGTATAGCTTTGTACAACCGCGCAATTTTTCGTTTAAGTAAGGCAGTGCCGAATTGCAAGAAATGGTCTGGTCATTAAGGGGTAAAACCTTCCATAGCTGAAGTGGTTAAAATATTATGCTTGGAATAAAAATACAGCTTATTCAGTAAATTAACTAAACTTGCTTTCTAAAATTGTATTTTTTATTACAAATGGAACAATGAGGACTGTATATGATCAAAGCATTTCACCTATACATGAGAACAGGTCCCCCCTTTCCCTCATATTAACATAAAATCTTTCTGCCAATATGCATTTCCAGTTAGTGACAATGCTGGTCCGGAAGCATATATTGCTCTTAGAAATGCTTGATGAAAGAAACACTTTGTGATAATCCAAAAGCAACAGAAAGAGTATTTATGGAATGAGAACCCTGGAGGGAAAAGGCTCCTCACACTTTCATTCTAGTCCTCAAAATTGTATTCCATAAAGTATTTTTAATGTCTTTAGGGCACTTCTGTCATCTTTGTAGCATTTGGAAAAGAATATTTTTTTTTCAAAATATTTGCATTTGTAGCTTTGCTCTCAGCAGACATTTTTCCAAACTCTAGATGCTGGTCTCACCATTTTACTGATAGGTGGAAAAGACTATAGGGAAACATTATATTGTGATGGTGGAGAACATTAATAGGAATTATTTATAGGTTATATATAGAGATGGGCGAACTGTTCGGCCATGAGCATTGGTTCAGCCCCGAACAGCTCTCATTTGCTGTACAGTGCATTCTAGGGCCCTGATTGGCTGAAGCAATGCACCTGACTGCTGGTCAGGTTCAAGGCTTTGCCAAATCAGGGCACAGAGCACTGTCAGAGCCCTGATTGGATAAGGTCATGATGACTTTGCCCGGTTATGACTCAGTGCTCATAGTCCCACCTCACACTATAAAAGGTTCCTTCCCACAGGAACTTTTGCAGTGTGTTGTTGGAGAGCTCAGTGAAATTTAGTTAGTGTTATTGTGACTGAGTGTCAGTGTAGTGTTAGTGTAGCGTGTCAATGTAGTGTGAGTAAAGTGTAGTGTCAGTGTATTGCAGTGTTTAACCAACTCAATGCTGGGCACTTTCACCCCTTTCCTGCCCAGGCCAATTTTCAGCTTTTAGCACTGTCACACTTTGATTGACAACTGCGCTGTCATGCAACACTGTACACAAATACATTTTTTATCATATTCCTCCTACAAATAGAGCTTTATTTTGGTGGTATTTAATCACCACTGGGTTTTTTTATTCTTTGCTAAAATAACAAAAAAACACTGACAATTTCAGAAAAAAAAAGTTTTTTTTGTCAAGTAATTTTTCTCCTTCACCGATGTGCGCTGATGAGGCTGCACTGATGGGCACTGATAAGGTGGCACTAATGGGCACTGATGAAGCGTCACCGATGGGATGGCACTGATGTGGAGGCACTAATATGCAGCACTGATGGGCATTGATAGGTGGCACTGATATGCAGCACTGATGAGAACTGATAGGTGGCACTGATGGGCACTGACAGGTGGCACTGATAGGGGGCACTTATGGGCAATGATAGGTGGCACTGATGGATGGCACTTATGGGCACTAATGGGCAGGCACTGATTGGCACTGATAGGCAGCACTAATTGGCGTCACTGATGGGTAAAGATTAGCTTCACTGATGGGCACAAATTGGTATCACTGAAGGGCATTGACTGGTGTCCCTGATTGGTACAGGTTTACATCACAGATGGGCACTGTTAGGGCTACACTGTAATCACGGCACAGATGATCAGTGCCCTGATTACCTATACATGTCTCCCTTGTGAGGAGATGCCGCTGATCAGCTCTCCTCTTCAGACAAGGAGAGCCGATAAATGGCATCTCCATGTTAACATGTGATCCGCTGTCATTGGACACAGCCGATCACATGGGTAAAGAGCAGTGATCCCAGTAACACATCGCATCTGCAATCGCCACACTTCGCACCCCAGCGGGCTTGCGATCATGGTGAGACCCAGAATGAGGGCTGTCCTGCTCTGCCGTCATTTTACTATACGTCGGGCGGGAGGCGGTTAACAGCATTACATTTAGTGCTGTATACAGTGCTGTATACACACTTTTTTTTTTCCCTGACCCATTTTTTTAAATTGTCACCCACACTTACTGTGACTCTGTTGTTTCCCCTTTTTTATTATTATTTTTTTGTAATTATTTAATTTTTGTCAGCGGCAGTCCCCAATTGTTTAGTTTATTGTGCACAAAACACCACATTTCATTAAATAAAGTTCATCCAATCACTCATTTCCTATCATATAAATTTATGTAATAAGCCCCCCTCCATCATGTCTGGGAGGCAAACAAGGAGAGGCAAACATTCTCATGCCACTATGAGGGGGCCAGCAGCATTTGTGTCCACAGGCAAAGTTGGACGTAGTCCGTACTCAGGCAGGGCATGTTTGTCTCTTTTTACTAATGTTGGCTGTGTTATCTAACCACAGCATGCAGAGGAGGTGGTGGACTGGCTTACTAAACCATCCTCATCCTCCTCATCCTCTATCACCCAAAATGACACTAGTTTGCAGTCCACCGCAGCTGCCAGAGCAGCCTATTCTGCTTCCTTGTACACAAACACTCCTATCATAGCCCCACTATCATGCACAGAGGAGTCAGCTGAATTATTTGAACCCAGTGTCAGCCACTTGCTTCTTGAGGATGCACAGCCATTATTTGATTCTGATGTTGGTTCTGAGGTTAAGGAAAGGAGTAACATGAGCCTATAGAGAGGAGATAACACTGATAAAACACCAAATTGGCAGTCATGTTCCCCCATGAACTTGGGCCTGAGTGTACTATAATTTGGCTTCTTCACATAAGACTTGCTCACTGTGGTGCAAAACCTTTTTTTCCATCCAAAGTCTGCCAAAAAGACACCAGAATTTATTCAAAAAATCTCTAAGCTTGTTCTGAGTAAACTAAAATGTGTTGCCTCATCATACAGACTTGCTCCCCAAGCCATTGTTTACAAAACAAAGAAAGCTTGCACAGAAAATCAATTTAAATGTCATTTTGTTTTCTTTATGTAGCACAACCCACGCAGAAGCCGCTGGTGAACTGGGATCCTCCACCCTACACAGCCAGGCATACCACATTTTTACAGGCTCCCAGAGTCAGAAAACAGTCCAGTGTGTTTGTATTTTTATTGAGGGGATAAAACTTGGATGGGGACAAGGGGTATTATGAGATGCCCACTTGACTTTAGCAAACTCTTCAGGTACAACTTTCCTATATACAGTCTATATACAGCTCCTTTTCTTGCTCCAGCACACTTGCTTGCAGATATCCCAGCTGGCACACTGACAGTTAATCCGACAAAAAGGCAACATTCAGATTTTGAAGCAAAAGCCCTTTACAGGCAGGGACCCGGGCCCCTTTGGTTGTGTAAATTTTTGTGTCCAGCTTACATTCCTGTGGCTACTGATCCCAGCACCACCTCTTCAGTCACTGCCAGTCTGTCTGGCTTCAGCTGCCTCTCTCACTAGCCCCCCTGACTACTTCCCACAGTCCTCCCAGACTGCACACTTACCAGCCCACCTGGCTAACTTCTCCTGGAGAACTCTTGGATGTGCTGATTCTCTCCTGCTGTCCTCACACCTGCTCCAGTGCATCCAGGACAGGATTCCTCCATGTATTGTAGAGATCCCTGTCAAGGCACCAACAGCAGGAGACGGGCTCTAGGACCCAGCATCTCTACCAGCACTTGTCAGGGCACCAACAGCAGGAGAAGGACTCTAAGACCCAGCATCTCTACCAGCACTTCACATGGGCCTTTATAAGGAAGCCTGTCAGTGGCTGCAGTTGCTGGTTTATCTTTGGCTTCTCCAGTGCGTTATATCCTTGATATTCCTGTTCCTGTGTCTCCTGTTACCGACCCGGCTTGTCCTTGACCTGTCTACTGCTTGCTTCCTGTGTTTGACCTCTGCTATCCACCTGACCACATCTGCTCTGATAGCCACCTAGCTCCTGACCTTGGCTATCCACCTGACCATGTCTGCTCTGATACTCACCTGACTCCTGACCAAGGCTTCCTTCTGACCATGCTCCAGTCTCAGCATTATCCAAGTCCTGCAACACCTCACGGGCACCACCTGTTTCCTGACTCTATGCCAGCACACGAGCTGTACACTGGAACCTCCTGCACACGGTTCAGCAGACGACCTGTGCTACTTTGGGCCTGACCTCTCCTGTTTTCACCCTTGGGGGGTCTGGAACTTAGCTGCAAGGGAAGCCCTCTCTCTCTATTTGCCTCCAGCACCAGGTATGTGATAGTATCAACCAGCCAAAATGTCTGAGGCTGAGAGAGATGCTTCCGCGATGGACTTTCTGCTGGAAGGATGCCTTTACTCCCTCACTATCTCCATGACTCCTGTGGATCCTAACCAAGCTACTAGCTCCACTGCCTCCACTGGCTAGGGCATTTAATAAAAATATAGTGGTAGAGAAGAAGGTAAACAACTTAGATGGGGCTATGTACAAATACGTTAGCATGTATAAAAATAGACATTTCTTTAAAGTGTTACTAAAGTCAAAACTTTTTTATTAAAAGAACAAACATGTTATACTTACCCTCTCTGTGCAGTGGTATTGTATTGAGTGGCCCTGATCTTCCTCTTCTGGGGTCCCTGGCGGTGATCTTGGCTCCTCCTCTTCATTTTTGGACTACCATAGCCAGCCGCTGGCTATGGGGAGAGTGTATTCTGCATGCTCCCAACCTGTGTGTCCATGGAGCTGCACTCCATAGACTTACACAGTGGAACTTTGGCCCGCCCCCCCCCCTCTTTTCTTGTCACTGCATCTGATTCTCAGCAGCAGGAGCCAATGGCCAATGGCTCCTGCTGCTGCTTGAATGCTGTGTGAAGAGGAAGTAAGGGGAGAATAGATGCAGCCGTGCACAGCACTGATCTATTCTCCGCTCTCTTTCCCTTCACACAGGTGAAGGGGGGCACAGAGAAAATGAAAACGTTTTTTTACCTTAATGCAAACACTGCATTAAGGTAAAAAAAGTTTTTAGTTTTAGTAACACTTTATATCACAAATGCACATTACAAGTCATCAACATACACTATATTACCAAAAGTATTGGGACACCTGCTTTAACACGCACATGAACTTTAATGGCATCCCAGTCTTAGTCTGTAGGGTTCAATATTGAGTTTGCCCACCCTTGGCAGCCTTAACAGCTTCAACTCCGGGGCATTGCTCCAACCTCAAGCTTCCAGACTGGCTGGCGCCCACAGCTCTGATAAGCAGGCCTTTTCCCACCTGCTCCACTGTAACCCCTTGTTAGCTGTACTGAAGTTTGCAGGCACAATGATGATGATGATGCACACACTGGCACTTGCAGAATTTGTCCGGACATGCCACTCAGCACCGATTGTGACCAAGCAACTGGGAGCAGGTGTCAGCAAGCATTTACTGTGGTTGCCATGAGCAACAGCAAAGTCTGTAACACACGTCACATTGTAGTTAGGAGGGTTAGGACAGTCTTTAACATCAGCCGTGGCTGGGCAACTGACAGGTCCCTTCCTGCAGGCACCTACTGGCTTACCATGATCACCATGGGCAACAGCAGCATTTTGGTTCACATTTTACTGTTCTCAGCAGGACATTTTAGCATACTGTCCCTTTTTCAAGCTTCAAGCCCTTCAGCTGGACATTTTATAATCCAAGGGTAAGATTGTGAGGGTCACCGTTTGTGACCAAGCAACTGGGAGCAGGTGTCAGCAAGCATTTACTGTGGTTGCCATGAGCAACAGCAAAGTCTGTAACACACGTCACATTGTAGTTAGGAGGGTTAGGACAGTCTTTAACAACAGCCGTGGCTGGGCAACTGACAGGTCCCTTCCTGCAGGCACCCACTGGCTTACCATGATCACCATGGGCAACAGCAAGCATTTTAGTTCACATGTTACTGTTCTCAGCAGGACATTTTAGCATACTGTCCCTTTTTCAAGCTTCAAGCAGACCGCTGGACATTTTATAATCCAAGGATAAGAGCGCCCGCCGTGGTTGCCACGGGTGACAGCACATTATACAGTTCTCCCTGAATAGTAGGTTATCAGTACAAGTGTCCATCCCAGCCGCAGTTAGGGCAACTGTGTATGCAGGGCAGTAGTAGTTTTGGCAGCAGCTCCTGCTGGTTGCTATGGGCAATGGCAATTGACTTTAAGCACACAATCACAAATAGGCAGGGCACTTAAGTCCTTCTCCCTGGCTTTAACCCTCCGTGGTCTTGGAACAAAACACAGTTCAATGATTCTTCTATTTCTAAGAGAAAAGGCTGTGCAGATTGCTGTGGGGTATATCCCAAATAAAGCCCCCACATGTAGCACACCCTACACCCAACAAACTTTTACCAGGCCTTCGGGGTCAGAAAACAGTCCATTGCTTGTTTTTGTAATTTTGTCGAGAGGATAAATCTTGGATGGAGAGTAGGGGAATTATGGGATGGCCACTTCACTTTATCAAACTCTTCGGGGATAACTTTCAGATATACAGTCTATATGCAGGTCCTTTCCTTCCTCCAGCACACTTGCTTGCAGATACCCAGCTGGCACACTGATAGTTAAACCAACAAAAAGGCAACAGCCAGATTTTGAAGCAAAAGCCCTTTACAGGCAGGGACCCCAGGCCCCTTTGGTTTTGTGGCAAATTTCAGTGTCCAGCTTACATTCCTGTGGCTGCTGATCCCAGCACCATTTCTTCAGTCAATGCCAGCCTATCTGACTGCAGCTGTCTCTCTTATTAGCCCTCCTGGCTACTTCCCACAGCCCTCCCAGACTGCACACTCACCAGCCCGCCCGGCAAATTTGATCTGGAGAACTCCTGGACGTGCTGACTCCTCTCCTGCTGCTCCCATGCATCCAGAACAGGATCCCTCCGTGTGTTGTAGAGAATCCCTCCAGCACCTAAGCCTCAGGCCTGTGGTCAACCCCCCCCCCCCCAGACTAGGGGACTACCCTCAAGGACCACCAACAGCCTCTTCAGCACTCCTTCTCCATCATCCACCTGACTGCCCCTGCTGACACAACTCAGGAGTATTTAAGAGGTGCCCACCCCCTGCCAGCCCACCTGCTGGGGATTGGCTGGGGCCCTCCTCAATACTCCAAACAGCTCCTCCTATCCTCCCACCCATTCTTCTGGAAGCTTCTACAAGGTTCTCCCTGAATAGTAGGTTATCAGTACAAATGTCCATCCCTCATTTGTCAGACACATTTACTCTATTACCTGCCGATTAAGGCCTGAGAAGACAGAAACCATCATCTACTTTATCTTAACAATCACCCAACTGTAGGAAGTACAAGATAGAGCCCACAAGCAAACTAAACTGGAGCCTTTCCACCTTTCCACTGCAGTTCCCCCCTGTGGCAGAAATGCAAATTGTTTGAAAATTTAATTAACAAGTACAGTGTCTTCAGCTGAGAGAACAATAATTTAAGACTTTACATAAAGTCTAGGAAATCCTTTAAGTTCTTTCTGTTATATAGTTTGAATTCCATGTCATATATATATATATATATATATATATATATATATATATTTTTTATTTATCGTTGTAAAAGAACATTTCACTTTTGTTTCTGGAAAAAAAATGAAACAACCAAAAAAACCTTTTTCCTCAATTTTTCCATTTTTTTTTCCTGGGTCTCCCCATCTCTAGTCCCGGCTGAGCTTATGCAAGAATCAAAATATTTGCTATGAAGACTTACCTATGAAAGAATTGCAACTGCATCTTAATTTAGCATTACAGTATGTCTACTATAGACATATTTTAAGTTTTTTTTTTTATTTTTAGAACCTATATCAGTTTTTTTTGCAACCTACTACTACTACCCTGCTACCTACTACTGCTACCCTGCTACCTCTCCCTTACTGGGGAGATTCACTCTCTTTTGGTCCTGATGAACATGGTCATCAGGACAGAAGGTGATTGGAGATTCAAAATTATGTGGTGGTCAACAGAACGGAAAATGAGGGGAAATCTAACAATGGGCTCATTTGTTTTTCTGCACCCCCCTCGGAAGGAATTTCCCCTCACCTTGGAGAGATCCAGAAACAACAACAAAAAAGTAAGGTAGGAGGAGGGTACAGAGAACAATTTGAGGAATAGTTAGTATTAGTCATATCTTCTACTTTACATTTACTAATATTTTCAGGTTCAAGCGATTTTCAAAAGTGTCCTGCAGAGGGACTCCCTCAATTCTCAGATTCTAAAGGACAGAGCTTAGGTCCATTCTCATCATCCTCCCTGTTGAGCAATGAGAAAGTCCTAGCAGCAGCACAGTTTTAAATGGTTTAGGGAATTCTGGGATGGGTTTCCCTGGAATTTTCTGTGACATTACTGCCCATACTAAAGCAGTTGAATACGCTAATATCAAGTATGGGCACTAATGTATCCTGTCACTTGGGCGAGTAGCCCTAATAGTGGCCATATCTGTTTCAATAAATTATTGATTTATTTTCAAATCAATCTCTTTCAATGGGAATAATCAATCTATAGTCGATAACCCAGTGGACTGATATGCCATATGCCACTGATATGCCAAATTGATTTTGACTCATAGTTAAAGTGGATCTTCACTCTCCCAGTCAACATTGATTATTTTACTCCTCATGCTGCTAGCATTAGTAAATGGATATGATAGTATATCATATTTTTTTGTTTTAAACATTTTTTTATTAGATTTCTTCAGTTACTTCCTGGTTTCCTGCCAAGGCAAATTATGTCATACATCCCAGGAGTCTTCAGGAAGGGAGGAGAGGAGGAGGGGTTTTCTCAGCTAAGCACACTCTCCAGCATGCATGCTTGAGCTAAGGGCAGGAAGTAAATGCTACATGAATCATTTGCCCTTACTCAAGATGTCCACAGCCAGAGGTGCTAGGAGGTGTTTTTCAAGGAGATCTCTCACCAAAATAAAACATGAGGACATGGATGGATGGGGGGGTTTGCTTTGAATATTAAAAATAATTTAAATAGTGTTTTTGGTTTGTGGCGCTCAGATGCAGTAAAGATCCGCTTTAAGTTACAACCGTAACTTACAATCGCAAGTTATCGACCACATCTCTGTTTCCACCATGTGAACCAATAATCCAATCACATGAAATATGATCATATTCATGAACAAAATATCTCAGTGCTGCTTATCATTGCAAACATGATCAATGATTTTCCACCTTGGACAATCAGGTTGATTGTACCCAAGTGAAATTTATTCAAAAGGGAAGTTATGACTGTGCCATTTTGATAGTTGTGATCGAATAATCACCCATCGAATACAAAAACTGAAGCAGAAGATATTTAATGGGCAAATTCCCCAGTATCTCCTTTATACCTAAAACCCTTTTAGACTGTATATTCAGATTCAAACCATATAGAAATATTATTTAATTATTTTATTGCCTTTAGTGTTGAAAGCTTCCACCTGACATTATACTAAGGCCTATATTTAAAAAGCAGTGAATCTGACATTTACCAAACATTCACTGAAGGTGAATCTTCTAGGTGCATGTGTTTTAAAAAAACAGTGACCGTTTGGGGACAGTCACAATCCTTGATTTATAACTGTGCCCCTATGTGTTGCATGTTGTTAATTTAATTAGGAAGCAGACTGAATTGATGTTGTGTTCACTATACTTATTATCTCAGTTTCCATCTCATTATCCTTCATAATGTATCCGCAGTGCTGCTCTTCCAAGGGCATTCTTGATGCTTGTAATCCCCCAGCCTATGGGGTCACCCTTGTTATGGCTGTCTTTATGCCACTGCTGTTTACACTATCAAACCATGAGAATTAATTTTGAGTTATTTTTGCATATTTACAGAAATGTTATTTTTTATCATACCTTTATAACATAATTTTAAGATGATTATAATGACTATTATTTTCATTCTCCCTCTACGAGTCATCTTCACAGCGCTAATGTGATTAGTATCCCTGTTTAAAGAGTTTTCATCCAAGAGGTATCTTCATATGCATAAAGAATCCCATGAGTAGGTAAAGATAATGGGAAAGCAAACATCTAGACATACAAAAATTATATAAATTTATTACTTGTATTAAAAAAGTAAAAACATTTTCTTTATCAGAGCAGCTGCTTAAATACCCCTATAAAGAAGAGCTTGTGAAGCCAGTACCTAATGCAAAACGCCACGTTCAAACAAATAAATGAAACAAATTGTTGGCGATAAGTGAAGTACAGTCATCTAAGCATATTATTAAAGACTTTGCCTCAGGAACACATTCCCCCATTAAGTAGGATTCTACAATATTAACCCCATATAAATCTTGAAAAACGTTTCCCCTTTTAGGTCAAGATCTCATGCACGCTGGGTGCTTGCCCAACTCTTCTAAATGTCTTTCTCCTGGTAGGAGAAAAGCAGCATAAAAAATGCACCTAAAGCCGCGTTTTTGCAAATGCATTGAAGCACGTCAAGCGCTTGGGCATTCATTTATTTCATTTACTACAATATTAATTTATTCTGGCCATTAAAATGAATGACTGCTCCAGTGCTTGAAACGCCTAGGGTTAACATGCGTTTAGGTGAGTTGGGCATTTTTTAGCAGCAAAACGCTTCTCTCCTGAACGCACTGGCTCTAGGAGGGGGGGGGGGGGGTTGGTTTGCCTCTAAACACTCCTGCTTCTAAATGACTGTAGACACCTATGTTTGCATGGACACATAGGCTAACATGGAGGGGCGTTTGGAGGCAGAAAATAAAGTCAAGTGTCCCTAAAAGTGATGTTTTTGGTGCCCAACATGCATGAAGCCTAAATAGTATTAGCCATCCTATGATGCAAATCTACTTCCCTTGGTCAGTGAAGATATACCTTGCATCACTTAATAACCATTAATTTCCTCCTAAATAGTACTAGGTGCATGTAAAATACCCCTGCGTGCCATAAGAACACTATTTTATGTATTTCTAAGTACAAATGCAAGAAACACATACCTCATCCGCACATAAATTCTCTCAAAGTCTCAGGCTAAAAATAAAGGTCTTTTACTAATTATTTATTCCGTATATCACGTGTTCCTGACAATTAGGCTCATTTTGGCAGATGTTGCACCCCCCTTATTTAGAGGTGTCTACATGGGCAGTCTTTATCATATTTGATAGCTTACAACTTTTGCTTTATATAGTGCCTTAATATACCTGGTGCTGCCTCTTTCTGCCCTCTGCATATTCCTATAGGCCAGTCAGGCAGCCCATCATAGTAAAGGGCCAGTAGGAACATATGGGGATGGGTGGAAGGTAGCGGCTACCTGGATGTGTTGAAACTTTGTTAAAATAGTGCAGCATTTGGCTTGAAGAGCAGAGTATTTAATTAAGACTGCTATAGGTATGTGCAGGCAGGGCTGCTGTTAGAAATCGCGGGGCCCCGTACAGACTACCTGGCAGGACCCCCCAAAGAAAATATTAAAGATATATTTAGCTAAAATTACAACAAAATCACTATTAGCAGACACAAATATAACATAACTCGCATAATTCCTGCTAAATCTAAAAAAAAAAAACAATGTTAAATAAAAATTAAGATGAGATGAGAAAAATATACAGGCTGGGCAGTTGGAGCTCCATGATCAGAGAGACGGAGAGAGAGAAACAAAGTTACAAATAAACTCCTGAGCAGAGATAACATTAGTGCCAGTGCTGGGAGGGGGAGGGGGTCCCACACAGGGAGGGGGATTAGTGAGGGACGACTGTTTCTTTCTCAGCAGATAAAAGCTGATAGCAGGGAGAGGGACAGATCAGATTCAGGTGCTGGAGGAAGACTTCTGTATTTGTTGTCCATCACTAATCCCCCTCTCTGTGTGGGCCCCCCTATGTGCTCGTGCCCCCTACAAGTGGGCTGGTGGTCCCCCCCCTATGTGTGCAGGTACCTCTAGGTGTCTACACGTTATACCTGTACAAGGTGTGTTTTCTCTTTATGACAGTGACTCTTCAACCATTTCGCTACTAGAGCCATTTTTTTCCACTTTTACCAAATTTTAGCCCCCCATGTGATAGCACACTGCTATTATAGGTTCTCTTTATTGAGACATCATGGGTTTATAAGACCCCTGATGTTTCCCCTGCACTCCACTGCAGCTGAGGGAGCACATATTGTGCTATGTTAGCTGCTTCCCAGGTCACAGCAGCCAGGAAATGGCAGCTCTGAACCCGGGAGTGATGTATTACACGTGACTTCTGTATTCTTTCATTAGATAGGAGATCAGCGAATGGATGTTCACTGATCTCCCTCAATTTCACTCTTCATGTCAACACAGGTGGGACAGCAAATACATAGAAGGGGTCATCGAGCGGGGTTGGTACCTTTTAACTGTGTGGAAGGCAAATGTCAGCTTTACAGCCACCTGATTTACGTCTACCTGAAAGCGTACAGTTGGCCTAACATATTTAAACAGATGCCGGCTGCTATAGTGTATTAAAGTCCTGTTTTGCCAGCCACTGTTTAAAAATGGGCTCTGGCAGCTAGGTGGTTATTGACTGCTTAGAGCTCAATGAGCTTTGACAGAGTCTAATATTTTCATTCAAGGCAGACCCTACCCATCAGGGATCCTCAAACTACGGCCCTCCAGCTGTTGCAAAACTACACATCCCATGAGGAATTGTAAAACTCTGACATTCACAGACATGACTAGGCATAATGGGAATTGTAGTTCCTGAACAACTGTAGGGCCGTAGTTTGAAGACCCCTGCTACCCATGAAGAAAAGCAATGAAGTATAGTCACTGTTCTTAACAGGAAACATAGGCTACCTATGTAATGATCAAATATGGCTGCTCACCTGTACATACTGTATTTATAAACTAATTTAAAAATATTAAAACCCCATGTCATGCTGCTATGAAATGTACCCATGTTCTACCTCCACACTGTATGGGTTAACTGTATGTTTTGTCTATAGGATGCAGAAAAAGGCGAATTACTTAAAGGCTTCCTCTGTGCTGTATGACCGGTCCCTCGAAGCCTCTTCTCTTCTCCACTTGACCAGTCACAGCACTTTGCTGTCATCACATACAATACAAGGCCAGCGTCCTTTGAGTGTTGGAAGAAGAAAAGCATAAGGTAAGTAAGTCACCTTTTGGCATCCTCTAGACCCGTAGTGCCCACCGTGCAGCCATTTGCCAGTTATTGTGTGGCACTCAAGTCCCTGCAGACCATTGTCTGTGTTTTATCTAACCAAGGTGCTTACTCAGGCCAGTGAAGGAAAGTTTTCTTTAGACTGACTTCTGCTAGTTAAATGGCTTGTTTCATTTATTTCACACTATCTTACTTTTTCTGTTCTGTCCATCCCTTTTCTCATTTTGTTTTTTTTTTCTATAACTTTAATCATTTGCAATGGATCTTTCTGTGACAAGTCTTTTTTTAAGGGGGCTCTAGGGAGCACAAAAGTGGAAGTATTGATTTGAAAAGAAGTTTTAAGAGCAGTGATTTCTAACAGTCTCATGTAAACTATAAGTATCTTCTGCATGTCCCTGGTCTCCAACAATTCCTATATAGGGATAAGCCGAACTGCCCTGGGTTCGGCAAACTTTACCAACTTGCCCTTCCGGAAGATTTACCCCTCTTCATTACCAGGCCTTTTTCTTTTTGCGATACGGCACTGCATTACTTTAACTAACAATTACACAGTCGTGCAACGCTGTACCCAAATAAAATCAATGTCTTTTTTTTAATAGAAATAGAGCTTTCTTTTGGTGGTATTTGATCACCTCTGCGGTTTTTATTTTTTGAGCGATAAACAAAAAAGCGTGACAATTTTGAAAAGAAAACAATATTTTTTACTTTCTGCTATAAAACACATCCAATAAAAAAATAGAAAAAATTTACTTTCTTCATCAACTTAAGCCAATATGTATTCTGCTACAAATTCTTGGTAAAAAAAAATCCCAATAAGCGAATATTGATTGGTTTGCTCAAAAGTTAAAACCCCTACAGCCATGGGATATTTTTATTTATATATATATATTTTTTTTCTAGTAATGGTGGCGATCAGTGACTTATAGCAGGACTGCGATATTCCGGTGGACAGTCGGACACTAACTGATACTTTTAACACTTTTTAGGGACCAGTGACACTAATAAGGCGGGTGCCAGCGGACATTCAGTCCGCAGTACTTACCAATCAGCTCCCACTGTGTATAATCACATCTGATTATACAGTATGATCTGGAGCAACAGTGCCACTTTGCCACCGTATATGTAAGTTATACAATCCAAAAGTAGTTAAAGGAGTTTGTGTGCCAAACCCAAATCCAAATGAAATCAATTGGGGCCGAAACTGTCCAATTAAAAATGCCATTTTCTGGCCTAATAGGACATTTTATTTTGGCAGGGAGCAGTGTTTTTTTTTCTTTGTAAATTTCACTTCCCTTTTATCACATCCTACAGAACTGATTTTGAAATAAAGTAGAGTCCCCCCTAAAGCACAAACAGACCTTTTGAATCTGTTATGGATTTTAAGGGGGTATCTCAAGCAAATAAAAAACAACAAAAAAAAATGTCTGAGATCCCCTGGGAAATCGATACCAGGATCTGGGTCTGACGGCTTTAAAGGGGGACTCCATGCAAAAAATGCGTGAGGTCTCCCTAAAAATTCATACCTGACCCTTAATCTTAGCATGCAGCCTGACAGGGTAAGAAAGGGGGAGGGATTAGTGTGCATCACCCCCCCCCCCATTTCTGAACCATACTAGGGTGCATGCCATCAATATTGAGGGGGGTTTCTTATCCCCATGTTAATGAGGACAATGGTCTTCTCCTTGTGCCCCATAGCAGTTGATAAATTAAGGGCAGGTTTGGAGACTGGGACTGCAGTATACAGAGGAGCCTTGACATAGGCACTGCAGCTTCCACGTATAATTGCATATTTATTCAAAAAAACCTTCTGTTTTTAACAATGACTGTTAGACAGGGTTAATTTGGTTGTTTTGCAGTCTGGCTGGTAAGTGTGCTGGGAAATCTTTGTTTGTGATGTGCATTGCTCTTCCATGTACACCTTACTACAAAGACTAGTTATAAATTGGGGTGGTTGCCATCTTTTTGTATAGCTTGTTTACTGGATTTGGTATTGGGGCACATTAGACACCTTCAGCCACTCCCTCCCACTCCTTGTAATGACAGCCGAGCGGCTTCTCAGCTGCATCGGTTGTCATTACACTCCGGTACAGCACTTTCCCAAAATATCGGCAATATCGGTAACCTCAGGGGCCGATTCCGATAGTGCAGATAGGCCCTCGATATATCGGCTTTGCCGATAATCGGTCGATCCCTATTACACAGTAGGCAAGAGGTTAGTAAACAGTGAATCCAATATTCACCAAACATTCACTGCTGTTGAATCTTCCAGATGCATGTTTTGTCAATGACAGTGATTAATTCACCACCAATATTTTTTTGTGGAAAGTCACAACATAATATATATGTGTTGCATCTTGTTAATTTAATTAGGAAACAGACTGAATTGATGTTGTGTTCACCATATATATTATCTCAGTTTCCATCTCATTATCCTCTATAATGTATCCACAATGTTGTTCTTCCAAGGGCAGATCAGCAGGTCTAAAAATAAAAAAAGCAGCTCTTGCTGCACTATTCACCTCTTCGGCCTCGTTCACCTGGAGCGCAATACAACGTATGCCTGTGTGAGGCTCATGTTTACCCGCACAGGGATGCAAAGCCTTGAATGCATCAATATGTTGTGATAAAGGGATGAGGAGTTCTAATTATTGTTAAAATGATTGTTGTTGAAGCAAGAGTGCGCTAGCCGATATGGAATGCAAACTCCTCTAATCCAAAAATGAATTTTCCCGCAGCACCTTGGTCCTCCAGAAAGATTGCATTTATTCAATCCCAGCACAAGACAGAGGTACAGACAAGGTAGATGATAGGGTACTTAGAATTTTCATGCAACAATCAGGCACCTTCAGAGAAGCCGATTTCTCTTGCCATAACTCAGCCAAAAGAACCTTCCCTAATATACACATTTTCCTCATTCAGTAAAATGTCAAGCAATCTGATTGGTCAGTTTTAGTAACCCTTTGATCTTCTGGGTGACAGGTAATGCCTCTTGACCTCAGACAGCTGCAGTCATATATTCTAATAAAAGTTGTCCGCATGTTTCCTAAATTGTATTATTTAACTATTAATTAGAAAAACAATTTACCCTTTGAAGAATGCTATTCACCATAAACAAGTACACCATAAATATTTAAGACCCCTTTTGATGTTCAGTTATCATCATTAAATACTTCTTTTATTGTTTATGGCTAAATTGCATGACTGCAGTATAGCTGATGTTGCGGCTGCCAAAGCCTACCTCTACCACCCCTTATACCAAACCATCACCTTAACTAATGACGCCACACATTTCTTGGGTTTAAATGGCCATAGAAGCCCTTTATTAAAAAAAACACAAAACAACATTATTAACTTTATTCTCTTTTCGTAACAAAAAACCTTCCAACCCAAATGTACTGACTGAATATATTTCTCAGGTAATGAAGGATGTTTTTTCCATCTCATTGGCTGCATCAACCACCACTTTATCATCCAGGCCCCTAGCAGCAGTTACACCGCCTCAGAAACAATACTTTTACCATGGTTTACACCTGCTGCAGCCCAATGACCGATAGCCTCTTACTTCCTTAGTAGGGAAGGTGCCCATACCGAGATAGGCCCTACCCGTTACCCTCCATGTACTGTATGTTTTTACCATTTCACCCTTCACAAACCTGAGACCCCTGTCTACTGCTATGACAACTCGTCCCCTCCCAGATTAAAAGTACAACCCACAAACTCAAAACAATTAGACAAACCACTCCCTTCAGAGTCTTAAAACCAATAAATGAGGGGAGGGTGGGCGTGAAAATGTCTCCTTCATGCTGTCAGGATCTCCTCTGACTCTAAACCAACCCCTCCCTTCTACTTGACCACTGCTGCCACTCCCAGCCACACCCGACCGTACCCTGCCACCCAATTTGACAAATGATACCGACCTTCTTTCCTATTTTTAAACCAATAACCCACCTTCTAATTGTAGCCTACCCAGCAACTCAGTCATGCAGGCCCTCCATCTATGCTGTGCATGCAGTTCCAGGCCTTTTCTGACTGAAGTATAGCTGATGTTGCGGCTGCCAAAGCCTACCTCTACCACCCCTTATACCAAACCATCACCT